>NC_133156.1:102214172-102839172 GCF_040802235.1 Manis javanica | reverse complement strand
CTGACTGGCTTCAAGCTGGGACATCAGTCATCCCAGGCTTTCCACTCAGACTCATACTGGAACTCACACCATTGGCTCTCCTGGCTCTTGGGCCTTCAGGCTTGGACAAACTATACTATTGTCTCTCCTGGGTCTCCAGTGTGCTGACTGTAGATCTTGGACTTCTTAGCCTCCATACTTTCCTTACAGTGTGTGTGTGTGTGTGTGTGTGTGTGTGTGTGTTTCTGTCTGTTTGTCTCCAATTGGTACTGTTCTCTGTAGAATCAAGACTAATATACTTGTTATAGGCAGAAAATTGGTGTGGGACATCTGCTTGTATCTGAGAGCATAATTCATCAAAGATTTCTTGTGTTATGCCAATATGACACAGGTGTGGACTTTAAGGGGCTCCTACTGGTCAAGGATGGGAGTAGTTGAGCATTAAAAACTGACTGCTATAGGTTATGAGGACACATCCAATCTGGGAGCAAGTCCTCCCCTTGTGGACCAGGCATTTCTGGAGGCCTGACTCAGGGGGAGACCCGAGGCTTTAGTGCCTCCAGTAGACTGGACCATGTGGGTGTGCTCCAAATCCTGAGGGATAGAAGGGTCTCAGATGTCCAGCAGCATCATGCAGGTGAGTTTTGTGTACCAGCATTATAGCCAGCTTCTGAAATGAAATGAGCTTCAAAATCCTGGACTGTGTCACTATCTAGGAGTTCACAGCTCCATAAAATGACTGTTATAGATAGAAATAACAAAAATCTATGAATTCATAACGATACTTTGAAAAGGAAAATGTATACAATGTTCGTTACCTTTGTAGGCTGCCAGAGCACAACCTTATTCTTCTGAAGAGTGATAATTAAAGGGAAAGAATAGAGTGTAGTCTATCCTCCCTGCTTAGACTATATTTCAGGACAACCGTAGAGATATAAGTGTCTTTCTCCTACATGCCCTGGCCCTCCCATGTCATAGACCACCAGGAATATACCAGGAGCTTAGCAAGTCAGGTTTGTTCCTTGTTGCAGGGAAGGAGATTGTGAACTGTGGGGAGCTATGGAGCCTCTCAGTCAGAGGGTTTTAGAAAGTACACATTAGAGGATTTGGGCTGTAGGTAGATAATGCTGGGAGGGTTCCAGGAAGAGGGGCTTTGCCCTGGATTGGAAGGGAAGATAATTCTATGATTAAGTAATTTAATAAATCTTATTTAAAGAATGATATCATTGGGTATTTAATAAATCTTATAGGGCAGACTAGAGCAAGGCTAAAGCTGTAATTATTATAGAAGCAGCAGTCATTGATATTATCTGGAAAAGGAGGGTATTTGATGTTTTTGTGGTCTGCACAGTGACCTTGTTTTTGCCTGTGATTAAATATTATGAAGTGGTCTTGTTTTTTTATCTCTTCTTCAAAGTCACAAGTTGACTTGGTAGTCTATGAGATTGTTTATATACAAGAGAACATTGAAGTCTTGCTATGAGAATCATGCCATCTCCTAGAGTTCAGGGAGTGCAAAAGGGCTTTTCTTTAAAAAAAAAAAAGAAGAATATATGAAAATAAAAGCAGAAGAAATGAATGATTGATAATCCTATTTTCAACCCTTAATGAAATAATGGGTCTGGGCAGTCTAGATGCTAAAATCATTAGGTTAAATATGAGTGGGATACTTCAGTATGGATGGTTCAGGCCAATATCATTTGAACCACTGATCAATCTTAACATCCCTAAAAGTGGGATGGATAGCTATTATATGCTTCCTGATGCAACTCACAGTACCACCTTTAAAATATTCTTGCCAAAAAATTTGAATCTGAATCTAGTCAAGGCTCTAATTAACTAAACTTTGGGAAATATGAAGGATAAAGCATCATCTTAATACCATGAAGGAATAATCAATCAGATCTGGACTCTTCAGCAAATAAATGCCATGAAAAAGAGAGAGAGAGAGAAAGAAAGAGATGTTATAGATTACAAGATACATAACAAAATATATAAACCAAACACAATATGTAAATTTTTGGGGGATTTGATCCAAATAAACCATACTAAAAGACATTTTTGAGATATCAGAGAAAACTGAGCAGTGGTGGGTGTTAGATGATATTAAGGAATAATAAATTGTGTTGGTTATGAAAATAGTACTGTAGTTTTTAAAAAATCTTCTTATCTGCTAGAGAAGAATTTTGAAGGATTTATGGATGGGTTGATTTAATGTCTTATAATAAAAAGGGTTGGAAGGTGTATAAAAATGATAGAATGTTGCTGATTCTTAATGATGGGTGATGAATCTGTGGAGGTTGGTCATTCGTTCTACTTTTGGGTCTATTTGAGAAGTTCCAGAACAAAGGACTTGAAAAAGGTATTATTTTTGTTTCACATCCTTTGTTTGATTGTCCTTTAAGGTCTCCATGGGGCCCCATCACCCACTATTTAGAATTAAGGAGGGGAAGACAATCCATCAATTCCCTTTCCAAATGTGTAAGCAGAAATAGTTCTATTTCCCAAATATCTGTTCCATAATCACCAGATAGTGCTTTTGCTCAATCTTGTTTAATATGACCTCTAAGGGATAGGGGTTCTCTGAAGCAGCAACAAAGGTGTCCCATAGTAATCAATTAAATTTTTAAATCTATTTTCAGCCTTACTCATTCCTTCCAGGTTATGTGTCCATCAAAATGAGAGGCCAGTTACAGAAAGAATTCAATAGACTGTCATATGGGCTCTAATTTTTATATGGTAGCTGTCTTAATATTTATAGACTGAGTTGAAAGTTTAATAAGCACGTTACTTTGAAAATGTCTATGGAATTCAACATTTTATGGTATTTTTTCACTCAGGAGAAATCTTCTATAAATATTCAAATTTCTAGAATCCCTATGGAGCTGGTAGTCACCGCCTGAACTGGTTGAAGACTAAAAGCCAATACTAAGCAAGTGTTACCTCACCCTCTTGGGGGGTCTCTGTTTTTAGCCTTGGTTTTGCCCCCAGAGGTAGAGGTAAATAACTGTGTCATTCATTTCTCCTCACTAAGTGTGCATCTTCACCTCTCTTTACTTACTCATCAGATTGGAATTCTTGGTTTCTAATCCCTTTCAGATGTTTAGACCATCTTAAAGGTCACTTCCTCAGTAAAACACTGTGTGTATGTGCCTCTACTCAGAGTATCTGGAATCAGAATTCTGTGCTGTTACAGAATGCATGCTGACTAGAGTCATGTGTAGTGATTAGTTGCTCTTTTGTGATTGTCTCTTTTGTAATTTTATGGGAGTTTTTATGATAGATGGGGTATTTCTGTGGTCCCCAAACTTCTATGACATCGTTTTATTTACATGTCTATGAAAATTATGTCTAATAAATGTCATGCTGTGATTTGGGGTAACTCATGGCAGCATTTTAGATTTGCTTTATTTAAAAAGTGATGTTGATGACAGGGAGTGAAAAATGATTTGTTCTGTACAAGGACAAGGTCAATAGCACTATCACTGAGAGCCAAATTCTCAAATCTTTTCCTTTGATTTGGAGGGGCTACTGCCCTTCCTTCCATTCTTTCCATATATAAGAGCAGGGCTGTGTTTTAGGGGGTTCTGATATGGAAATCACCAAATAAGATTATCCACTGTCCCAAATGACTCAGTAGGGAGATGAAATTAAGGAATGGTATATGGGGCCTTCTTAGGGGTCAAGGGTATAGTCAGAGTCTGCTTGGAAGGAAGGTTTCAAAAGAGAGGTGATATTTAAATTGTCTTATGAAGGAAAGGATGTGCTAGATAGGAGAGGGGTATAAATACAGTTGGGGAGCTCTGAAACAGTGTAGTACGTTCACAGAGCTGCAGCCAGTTCAGGACTGGTGGAGGGTAGTGTGTGTGTGTGTGTGTGTGTGTGTGTGTGTGTGTGCACATGCAAGTGTGCCACAGAATGTACACATCCCTGCCACAGGGTGGGGATGATGATAATTAGAGAAGTCATAATAGGAAATGATGTTGGAAATGCAAGCAAGGTTGAGATCATAGAGGGCTTTTGTGTCTTACAAAGAAAAAAGGGCTTTATTCTGTAAGTGATGGGGAACCTTTGGGATGTTGATCTCTTAATATTGCTCAATCCCTGTCACAGGTTTTCACTGATAGCCTAAGCACCCTTATGCAAAGGCCCAGAAAAATCTTTGGAGAGCACACAGTAATCAAATGAAGGTATGGACTATATAAGCATTTGTATCAAAGTTCCTCTGCGGAATTGAGGTAGCTCAGGCTTTTGAGGATTTTGGCACATCTCATTTTCATAGGACTAAGAGCATGGGCAGGACAACAATCTGTCATAATCTTAACACAGATGGGATTTGTTTCAGATATATAGACTTTTCAAGATGCCATTTCAATTAGTGCTTCTAGAATAACGATGCTTGGATTCTATGCAAGAACTTGATATGTCCTTATAGAACTCTTTTGCTTTCTTTCTGTCTTCGTATTTCAATGAAACTTCACCAGTGTTTTTGTCATTTACTTTAAGCCAGCTATTGCATACACCCCTGTTCATGATTTTAAAAGGGAACTTCTTTTGCTACTATTTCCATTTACGATTTAAAGTCTCTGATAACATAATTCAGTTTTTACTTTGTTTAGAAAAGAATAAAGAGTTCAGGCATTAAATATTCCTGAAATGACAGTTCCACTTAGTTCTTTGATGAGCTTCAGAGCAAACAATTAACTCATTGTCCTTGAGAGAAGATCATGTTATGCCAGTTTATGCTTTAATAGGCAATATTGCTCTAAGATTCTCTAGAGGGTTGCAAGAGGAAGGTGTGATGGTAATCCAGCCCTCCATTAATCAAGCAAATTGTCAGCTCCTTGAAGGGCTTAGGTGCAATGAAAATCTGAGGAAAAAAATCAAGCAGGTAAATATTTGACAGTTTTGATTAAGAGCTACGTAGAAGCAGTTGCATTTTTCTTGGATTAAAGTGATTAATTTTGCTTATCCTAACTCAGCTCTTAAACACAGCAGGCACCTGAGGTATTCTTTCTTGCACTTTTCTTGTATTAAAGTGATTAACTTTGCTTATCCTAACTCAGCTCTTAAACACAGCAGACACCTAAGGTATTATTTCTTCAAGCTACTTAACCCTGAACCTATGCCTAGTTGGTGAAATCCTATGGACAAGGAATCCTTCCACTGAGTGCTCTGATTATCTATTGCTACTTAGCATACTACCCCCAAATATAGTGGCTTAAACTTTTGTTTTGGTTTTGAGGGTCAGGAATTGAGGGCACAGCATGAAAGCCCATATCTGTGCCCAGGGTGTAGGGCCTCAGTCAGGATGACAAATGGCTGGAAGCTAGAACAGCTGGGGGTGGGTAGAGGATCTTTCTCTTAGGTAGCCTCAGGGCTTCTCCATGTTGCCCCCATTGGCCTCCCCAGCATGGTAGTTTTAGAGTACTAAGATTTCTTACACAGTCTCAGGGTTCCAAGGGTGAGTGTTCCAAAACACCAAGGCCTTTTATAAACTGGTCTTGGAAGTCAGGCAGCATCACTGTCCTATTTAGTTGGTCCCTCAGGGCCAGCCCCCACTTAGCATGGGAGAGGACGACACAAAGATATAAATACTGCGTGGTGTGGGTCATTGAGTGAACAGGTGGGGGACATTTGGAGGCTGGCTACCCGACTGAATCAATACAAAACTACTAATTTCATTTCATCAGTTCACTATCTTGATTCTTCTTAGAAAGGAAGACAAGCATCCCAGGTGTCCATTTTTGCCACACCCAGCCCCCTTCTCTCAGAACATTAGTTTCATGTGCAGCTGAAGAGACCTTAAAAATTTCTATCTGATAATGACTCTTCAGTGGCTTTTTAAAGCTTTTCAGTGGCTTATTATTGCTCTTAGAATGAAGACCTTCATCCAGCAAATATTTATTGAGTGCTTACTCTCTCCTAAGCAATATTTCTGGGCCCCAGGCACAACACAGTGACTACAACTGACAGAAACTTGTCTCCATGGAGCTTGCATTCTAGTGTGTGTGTAACAAGGTAAATGAGTATAAGTAATTCCTGGGGTATAATAGGGATAGAAACAACCCAGGTACAAGAAAGGGGAGAGGCGAGTTACAGTTTTAAATAGGATAGTTAGAGAAAGCCTCACTGAGAAGACAACATTTGAGCAAAGACTCAAAACAGGTGAGGGTGAGAGCTCATGAATATTTGAAAAGAGTATGGGTGGGAGAATTGAGTATAAAAGTCTTGAGAGGGAAGCATGTCTGCCTTTCATGGAAAGCTGGGGTTTTGGCATACAGAATAAGGATGAGAGTAATGGGAGAGGAAGTCAGAGACTTACTTGTAGACCAATGCCTCCTTCCCTCTTAGTGCCTTTGTAAATGTTTTTCCCTCCATCTGGAATGCCCTCCCCATTCCCCCTCAACTAGTTAATCACTAGTCCTTCAAGGTTCAGTTCAACCATTATTTGCTCAAGGAGACTTCCTGATTCCTTTAACTAGGTTTCTGTTCCTATAACACCCTATAAGTATTGTCTGATGTCTGAAATGTACCTCTACAAGAGTGTAAACTACATAGGGAGGGGGACTTTTCTTGGCTACTCATCAGTATCCGTGATGCCTACATGGTGCCTGGACCCTGGTATAATTCAGTAATCATTTTAATCATTCCCTATATTCTTTCAAAGATTATAACATAATAACCCCTCTTTTCTTCTTCTTCTTTTTTATAACAGACTGACTTAAGGTACTTTCTTAATGTAGAATCTTTGGGAGGATAGAAATTGGGCTGATAGCTCTGGAAATCATTTCAAATCCTGAGGATTCTTTTATACTTTTAGGAAAGCTGACAGTATATTCATATTATATTCAGACTTGTCCAAGGATTTTCTCCATTTGAAAACTCACTAAAGTGTTTAATGGAAGATCAGTCAGTAAAGGGAAGGTGTTGCTGGTTTTTCCCACACTCTGGACCATCATTTCCTAAAGGCTTATGTATTTCCATATATGGCAGCACTTATGACATATTTCTAAGAGTTTAGGCTGTTTCAATAGAAAAGATGCTGATTCACTGCTAGTGAAATGTCATTTCAATTCTTTTCTACTTTTCATGGAGGATCTTCATAAAAGTGGCTTTTCCACACAGAAGGTGAGAAGAAAAATGGAAATATATGATAGAAGACAGTGTATTCTCAGCATATATTTAGTAGCTTACTCTCTAGCTGTACTGATGAAAGTCACAGAGCAAAATGTGCAGAACCATAGAGGAAGATGAAAGGTGTAATGAGGCACGTAATGTTAGTTGAGACACTGCATTTGAAAGAGGATTCATATTTTTAGTTACCTGTAGTTTAGATTTAATTATTGTCAATAGATAGATTTAGCTTTATTTATTTTTCACCATTTTTGAAGAAGAATATAAACTTTTAAATTAAATAGTATAGTGCAATTTTCTGGGATTAGCAAGTGGAATATTTGGGGAGATGACTTTTGTCCTGAAAATCTCTCTAGAAATCTTCATGGGTATTTTTAATTAACACCATGTCATTAGCCAGGATTAAATCCTCTTGTGAAAATAAGCTATAGGCAGGTGTACTCTTTGCTTCTGGGAGTTGGTTTGTGACAGGGGAGACTGTTCTCAGGAAAATCATGAAGTGGGGAGAGGTGGTCACTGGAGTCTCTTCCAATGCTCAGGCAACTTGATGACAATGCTCTTCCTAATGTTTTTGTGATTTCCCTCTTGCTCCCACTTGAGCCTGCCAGAGATACTAGCATTTCATCTCCAGTTTTGTAATGAAAGCCTCTATCCTTTGTGAAGGTACTTTGGAACCTCATGGATTATTAGTGCAGGATATTTTGGGAGTTAATGGCACCTCTTAACCCTCCAGAAATCCTATCATGCAGGCAAGTTTCTGTATAAGTTAAGGTAGGTTCAGGGGATACTTTTTCATCCATCACCTTCCCAATTTTCTACTGTGCCAACCATTTCAGCTCCTAATCTTTGCTTACTACACTCAACCAACATTGCCTTTGGCCTTTCTCTTCTAGTTAGAGTCAGTGCTAGGAAAACTTGTGAAGAAGGTGAAATATATCCCTTTGGCTATATTTGACAAAAATGTTTTGGTTGAAGGTGATTGCATTAGCTAACTTAAACTCAAATTAGCTTAAAAAGGGAATTCATTGGTTCATATAATCAGTACGTCCAAAGATGAAGGCATAGCTGAAGACATTAAGAGTTTCAGCTAAAAGGGTCAGGCTCCTGTCATGCTGTGTTCAGATTTAAGCCACATAGCGTCATTCTCAAACACAGCTTCCCATCTCAGAACTGGGAAGCCTCCTTCCTTCCCTCCCAGTATGTATCCCAAAGGATCTTGTATTCCTGGGCAAAGGAATATTTTGATTAACTTTGTGTCACATGCCTACCTCTGTGGTAAGGAGGGTAAGGTTTTGATGACATTTCCACCCGGTCACATAGGGTCAGGTAGTCCCCCAGAGGAAGAAATTCAGAGCTGACCACATAATGATGATGTCTTCACGCAGTCCTCCCTACATGTTGTGTAAGGTCCACACCAGTGCTGGGGAGGAATTTTCACACATCAAGCTATCTTTCAATTCATCACCACAAAGTAGTTATATTCCATCCAGCAGCCCAATTCTGGTGCTCCCAGGGATAGAAAGAGGAATGATAGGTGGATATTTCAGGGAAGTAAATTTTAGCTAAAAAAGAAGGAAGAACCTTTAACAGTCCCTTAGAATAATCTAAAGATAAACTGTCATAAAAATAGTGGCTTCCTTGTCACTGGCTTTTCATCAAAATCTGCTGTCCACATACAGAATATTTAAAGAGAGGATTTGCACAGTAGCTAGGAGTAGAAATAACTGACTGCCACTTCTGACTGTAACAGACGTGTTCTGTCTGACCTGGTCCATGGGTACAAATACAGACAGGATTACACCATATTTTGCTGAACAAGTTTGAAGCTTGGGTGAGGAAAACATGTAGGTTCTGTCACACATTCTTCTCATTAAATTCTTGGTTGTTGTCTCAACAGATTCTTAAGATGGTCTTTCTTTTCTCCCCCCCACCCCACCAGTTTTATTGATATACAATTGACATACAACCCTGTAAAGATGGTCTTTCTTAGAAAGATTTTTTATCCACATAAAAAACTGAAATTTTTTTTTGAGAGGGCATCTCTCATATTTATTGATCAAATGGTTGTTAACAACAATAAAATTCTGTATAGGGGACTCAATGCACAATCATTAATCAACCCCATGCCTAATTCTCAACAGTCTCCAATCTTCTGAAGCATAATGAACAAGTTCTTACATGGTGAACCAGTTCTTACATAGTGAATAAGTTCTTACATGGTGAACAGTGCAAGGGCAGTCATCACAGAAACTTTCAGTTTTGATCACGCATCATAAACTATAAACAATCAAGTCAATTATGATTATTCATTTGATTTTTATACTTGATTTATATGTGAATCCCACATTTCTCCCTTATTATTATTATTATTATTGTTTTAAATAAAATGCTGAAGTGGTAGGTAGATGCAAGATAAAGGTAGAAAACATAGTTTAGTGCTGTAAGAGGGCAAATGTAGATGATCAGATGTGTGCCTATAGACTAACTATTAATCCAAGCTAGACAAGGGCAACAAAACATCCACGGATGCAGAAGATTTCTCTCAAAACAGGGGGGGTGAGCTTCTAAGCCTCACCTCTGTTGATTCCCCAATTTCTCACCTGATGGTCCCCCTGCGACTGTGCCTTTCTTAGGTTGTTCCTCCCTTGAGGAATCTTACCCGTCTCTGGCTAACCAGTCATCTTCCGGGGCCATACAGGGAAATGTAAAGTTGGTAAGTGAGAGAGAAGCCATATTGTTTGAAAAGGTTAGCTTTTTACTTCTTTGCAGATTTATGCCCTGTGGCTTCTATGCCCAGCATTTGTCTTGAGGTACTTTACCACTTGGAGGAATTATGATACTCGGTAATTTCGATATGAGGCACGAATTCTACTCAGGGGTTGTAATTATGAAGGAAGAAGAGAAGCTATAGAAGTAGCAGATGGAAGAAAACATGGGAAGATTGATTATTTCTTCGACATATCTTCTTGTAGTGTAACATAAGCATGTATAGGTTTTAAACTACTAATTAAATTGCATGCACACATTAACATAATAGGAATACAGCTACATAAACAAAGCAGACCTACAATTACCAGCCATATCCAGTGAAACCAAGAAAATCAGTTAGGCACCCTAGGCATTTGTGAAAAATTATCAATGATGTGATGGATATTGTCTAACTGAATTTGAATATTTTGAGAAAAATCAGACAAATTAAAACAACACATTCCTGGGAATTGTTCACATCCCATATTTTCTTTTAACAGTAGGTAAGACTAGATATTTTTAAGTTTTATATATTATATTTAAAAGTTTCCCTTTGAAATAGATTTCTATCTATTTAACCTTAATACTTTGGTTAAATTTATTCATTTCTTTAATAAAATATAATATGTAAAGATCCAATTCACACATTTTCTGCTCTACTCTGATATTTTTGTTAATACATTCTCATCTTACTGTGAATGTCATCAGAAAGTTGTTTTTACCTCAAGTTTTAGCCTCTAATTTCCATGAATTAAAATGGAAATATTTAATATGTAGGTTTTTGCATTATATATTTCATTTATCAAAGGATATTTATCAAATGAGATACATTTTCTCAAAATGACTGTATTGAATGTACACTGTATTTGTAATACTGCAACTATGTATTTAAGAACTTGGTATTCTGTTTGGTGAGGAGGACAAAATAGTGATTTTTTTTTTTCATAAAAATAACATGCTTCTATGATTAGGGTTGTAGTAGTCTGTGGAGATTTAGAGCTTGCAGACTGGATTCAGAAAACTGGATTCAAATCAAATGCTTGCCTTAGATGTGTGGCTTAGAAATGCTAACGACTATCTTATTGACAATAAAAGTACCTGCCTTTTAGGACTATGGTGAGTTTCAAAAGAGAATGCAAAGTCCACGGCAAAGCACCTATTCTACTTATTAGAACAACTCAGCAAATGCTCAGCTGTCATAATGTTACTATTTCTTACTTAATAACTTTCATAGATATGATCAAAGCTATGTCAGGGGAAAAACTCTGCCACTCATCAAACAATAGCAATTATAATCATTGGTGGTCTTTTTATTTTTTGGCCCTGATCATTTGCTTTATTTGAACTTTGTTCTGAGGTGAGTTCAGGCATTAACTCTCTCATGTCTAGTAAATGCAACAGTTGTTAGTGTTAAAAGTCCTGTTATCAAGGTTAGGATATGACAGATACTAGAGGTGTAATTTTAAAAATGTGAGCATGATAAGAAATAATGCCTGTTGTAGGGGCCTATGGAATGAATTCTTCAACTGTGATCATGATTCAGAAGGGCAAAGACTGATTTAAGCAACATGGAAAAAGTACCATGTCCTTCAAAAAGAGACAAGGGCAAGTGATCATGTAGTCCTACAAGTTTGTGTGTGGCTGGATTATAAAAACAGAAAATTGGAAGCTAGGTCTAATCTTGAGGCAGTGTTTAAAAAACAATTGAATCTGAGTGGGCAGAAACAGGCTGCTACTTCACCATAGCTGACTGGTCCCAAAGGCATTTGAAGTTCCTAGCATAGTGCCTTCTGACTGTCTGCCGAATGCTGGGCCTCTCAGACTGTCTGAGAACTTAAAACTGAGCATAGGGAAGAGCTCTGGTGGAAAGTTGGTTTCTGTAGAAAAGAAGGCTTATTAGGTAGGTTAAGACCCCATTCTGTCGTATACCATCTTAAACTAATGGGAGTTAATTAGTATATATCATCAAAGATGCCAAGGAGTTCAAATTTGCCTCAACAGATTTTAACTGTAGATGAAACAGCTCAGTTTTTTTGGGGAAAAAATGACAACAGATTATATATCACTAAGGAGGAGAAGAATATGACTCGCTTTAGTGCTTCAAAGGACTAATTTGTGCTCTTCCTTTGCGGAAATGCACCTGGGAATTGAAAACAAACCTTAGTTCGAAGTTACAAATCTACAGATTTAATTAGAGCATTTCATAATCTAACTTGTTTTGAAATAAAGAAGCTTCTGTGTGATCTACTCTGTCATATTTAGGCAGTATTTTTGGAATCCTTTCTACATAATTGGAAATAACATAGGAAATATAAGTTTTGAAATATAACTTGAAACACCATAGAGTTCAAACATTCTTGCTTGGTCACAGGATATGAAAAGGAAAATGTCATGCTAGAGTTAATTTCCATGGCCCTTTACCACAAAACAAAATTCTAATACAGCATATTGTGTACCATTTACTTTTTTTACTCTTTCCATTTGTTAAATTTTTTTTGTATGTGTTATAAAATAAAAGAAACAGGGTTTTTTTTAAAGGTCCTAGAATACCAACTAACATCTTTTCTGAGTCTTAAACTATTCATAGTTTTTTCAGGAGTAAAATATTGAAGCATATGAAACACACTCAGTGAACTCAACACAATGGGGAAAGACAAATGGGTCATGGTAAAACATTTCAATTTCCTTATAGGAAATATAACTGAAAACAGTTTAGAAAACAGATAGTTTTATAAATGCAGATATAAAATCAGGCTAACTAGACAGGTTAAAGGATAATGCAACACTTTACAGGTTATAATAATTCAATAATTAATCATTAATTTGAAAGTTATATGTCCCAATTATTTAAAGATAACTGTTGGGATGATTAAAAAATCAGATTTTTCCAAAAAGGATAAGATATAACTTAAATAAATAATGTAATAATTCAATGTAAACATAGAACTTGAAATTTCCCGAGTCTTATCTTTTCTTGCTAATGCAGATCTTTTTGAACCTATTACATCCCCACATCTGTTCTTTTCTGAGAGTTGTCTCGGTGGCTCACTTTTCTTCAGAGAGCAGTTTAGTCAGCCAGTGCAGGAATGGTGCCTGCCATTTCTTCTTTTCTTTGGCATGTGCATCAGCCCTGCTGCTCGGGTGTCTGCTCAGGTGTCTGCTGTTGATGAAGATGCCAGATGAGGAACCACTTCCCCTGGGAATCACTGTCTCCCACAAAGTGTGGTCACATCTGCCGGTGGCATTGCTCTTTCTGCTCAGGTCTAGGGCGCCCTATCAGTCCCACACTGTTGTGCTTCTGGAGCCCCACACTTAGTTCCATGCAGAGATGGAGCAAGCTTCGTGCTGGGGCCGACGTCATCAGTTGGCTTGTCATGCAGCAGTGCTCTTAGCTTGCTGTCAGACAGACCCACCTCAGGTAGGTCCCTGACACAAGCTCTGTGGAAGCAGAGTCTTCTCTTCCATTCTCCCAAACTGCTCAGGCAGTTTCTCCTGAGCACTTTTCTAGATTGTTGCTTCTAATATTATTTCTTTTGACTGAGAGTGTTTTATATAGGGTAACTAACAGACAATTCTAGGTTTATTTCTTCCTTGAGGACCAATGGCACAAAGAAGAGAATGTCCATCTTTTGGGCCCTTGGTTTGCAAAATGTAGTTGAGTTTTAAATTGAATCCCTTACTTGTGATCAGAAGTCTGAAAATTCATAAGGCAAAATATTACTTCACATTCATTAAGTATTAGATACAGTATAACCAAATTATTATTAATTCCACATCAACAAAATTTTGATTAGTGAGATTTCCCTTATTTTTATTCTTTTGAGAAAACCTCAAATTTTTGTCATGAGGGTTCAATTAGCCTATGTTCATGTCCCTTACTGCTGTTAAGAGTGCTGGTCACTGTTAAGGAAATCTGTGATGTAACTGAGATGCACAGGTGGTCAAAAGCCTTTCAGCAAAGTAGATGAGAGCCCAGTCTCCAGAGCAGATACCTTCCCTTGCATCCTGCTTCTCCATTTAAAACATTCATGTCCTTGAACAACTTTGCTTGTTTTGTAAATGTGTAACTACATTATAATAGCAACTACCTCATCAGTTTCTTGTGCAGGGCTAAATGAATTTAAAACTTGTAAACAGCTCAAAATAGTACCTGGTTTATAGTAATCCTTCAATAAGGGTTAGCTACTATTTGTACATATTTCTTTTTAGCTGTATTTTTTTCTGAAAATTTCCCCTTGAAATCAGGTAGCTATCAGCAACAGTAGCTACTATATTACTACTATATATGTAGATCCACTTATTTCATTTCACAGAAGGAATTTCTCATTTGATAGCGAAACTCTGGGAAACATTGAAATGATTTAGATCAGTGGGTTTCACATTTAAGCCTATGTTAGAATCATCTGGAAGCCTTGATACAACCTCACTCGTAGAGTTTCCAGCGTGGAGGAGGTCTAGTGAGAATTTAAATATCTAAAAGTTCCTGCTAATGCTGATGTTGCTGGTCAGGACCAGACCTGGTTAGCCTCTTAGGCATTAGCTGAGATCATACAAAGAGCAAAGGAAGGTAAAGTTGTCAGTGGTTCTTAGTCAGCTGATGGAATTCAGAGTAGGTCTCTATGTCATGCACGGGAACTGGAGGACACATTTGGAGAGAACAGCCAAATGAGCTGGGAGGATAGAATGGCACAGTTCAGTGAGCACCTCAGACTTTGGGGTAAAGATGTGGGATTCTAATAGCTACCAAATGCAGCAAGCAGCTGAGTGAGCAGGTTGGATGCATCAGTGCCTGAAATTGAGAACAGTCAGAAAAGACAAAGTCTGAAAAGGAACATATTTCTTTTTAGCTATGTTTTTTTTTCTTAAAATTTTTCCTGAAATCAGGATGCATCTCACAATTAAATGTAGTGTCCATTTACACTTTTGGTGTCCATCTCCTCAGAAAATGTTGTATTGATAATGGCTTCTTAAAATAGCTCTCATCTTAGAATTGTAGAAATAATAGAGAAAAATTCTTGGGACAAATTTAATCCTGTAGATTTGATTTCATTTATACAACCTCTTCTTGAATCCCTTTTATTTTCTACCCCCTCTTTAATTTGATTGCCACTGATCTGTGCCTTAGAGACTGGGCCTACTTTTTTTAACAGTGAATTTTCTTAGTTTGGGGCAGGTACTTTCTCTCTAAAAGTATAAGGTTGTATTGACCCTGGCATTCCTTATTTGCTGCCATTTAAAGTCATAGAAGTAACAAGATAAGGTTTGTACAATTTTGGAACAATTTCTTAGTTTGAAGCATGAAGCAGAAATATCATCATGTCTTTCTGTATCAATATTAATGTTGCAAGGTTGAAAAGAATAAAGGCTTGTCGGGACTTCTAAATTGAATAAATATGGGAGACAGAGAGGAAATATGTTTATGCCACTCCAAGTGTCGTTTATACAAATGATCTCATGCACATGGGAAATGCTTTAGATTAACAGCATATTTACATAGGTATCTTTTTAAACCAACTGGCAATATATTAGATAAATATCTTTTAATATTAAGGAGTTTCAGATGTCTGCTCTGGGTGACACAAGGGCCCTCTGCTCATTTTTCCTTCTTGCTTTTAATATCAGATCCCTCTAAATAACAGAAACACAAACATTAATACACCAAGGAAAATCACAATCCATGACTTGGAGCCATTTATTTTATTTGATTACGCTAATGCAGCAAAAAGATTACGTGAGCAAGTGTTGGTGAAATAACATTCTTTTTTTGCATTGTGACACACCATTATCTGTCTGTCTGTGTTATCTATCTGTTAACTTGTGCCACAATTTATGTCTTATTTGCAATACTCCTTTTGTGTACCAGTGGAGGTAGTAGAATGCTGTGGTAGAAATATTCCTCCCATGCATTTGAAACCAATGAACTATATTTATACTTCAGGGCAGTAGTAAAAGTAGCATTGCTTTGTTTTTTTGTTGAGGGATTTCTTTTCAATGTAATTAAAGATTTTAGAACTTAATAAGAAAGGTTTTTCAATAATGTTGAGGTGACATTTGTGTTGTTGGCATTATTAAGCAATGCAGAGACCACCAAATGCTGGTTAGTGCCTCATTAACACTCTTGCAAATGACTTTGAACACACAAAAGGTTCTGTGTAAGCAAATGTGAAATGGCCATATAAAGTTAGTATGGAAGTTTTGTAATTAAAATTTGGAAGACTTTGTTGATGTTTCTGCAATGTGTCCAGAGATTTCTTGCTAGATTTGTTGCTGTTTCTAAACAATGTCCTGAGACCTCATGATTGTATTTCTCTAGTTGCATGGCAAGTTGGGATAACTCTCAGACCTTGTTGCATTAGAACAATAGGCAAATAATCAAGAACCAAGCTCCTTTTCCAGATCTGTCACTTAATCATTTATGAATTATAGTCAGCTACTAATAGAGACCTAACTTCAGCAGCCTGGAAGGCTTTTTTTCATGTAACAAAAAATGTGAAGCAGGCAGTTACTGGTGGCTCAAGAATTTCCCAGCTAAAGTCCCTGTAATTCTTTTGATCTTTCCCCCATGGTCCCAAGATAGCTGCTTAGCTTCAGCTATCACATCTGCTTCCCAGTTAATCAGGAAGGAAGAAGGGCAGAGGGGTAAAGAGGGATTTCTGAGATGTTCCACTGAAGCTTTTCTTTTTATTTTATAGGCCAATCTTATCATCAAAAGAGATTGGGAAACAAATTTTTCAGCTGGACCTAGAACCCAGGGGTCTGCTACTATGGTATAAGTTGGCAGGCATTCTCTGCTGCATTGACTGACTCCCAGAGTCATCTGCAAGTCCTTAGGAGGGCATGCAAAATTCTTTATATTCTGGCCCAATCTGTTCCCAACGATTGTGCCTTAGCCCCATCACTTCAGGCTTCTCTGCTTTTGTTCATGTTATCCTCTGTTTTAATTTGGCTGCTCCAGAAGCAGATCCTAAAACAAGGTTTTGAGCACACGTCGTCTTTTTGGGTGGTACAGTAGGGGGTTAGGAAAGTGAAACAGAAGGAGAGGCAGTTAATAAAGGTTGTTATCAAGTTGGCTACACTATCAACAACTGGGTCTTGATTGAATGGGGAATACATCTTGGAGTTATCAAAGGTAAAGGAGGTGATGCAACTAAACACAGCTACTGTCAGCCATTGATTGAAGGCTGTTCCCTGGTTGTATTAATCCTTTAGCCCTTTGGATTTGCCATGCCCAGGCAAGGCAGTCTTCCCTGACTTCTGAGAAAGCCCTCAAACAAAAGACTCAAATTCTGGTACTGGGAAGTCATTCAGTGTGGGTGGGCACTTACAGCATCTGCTCCACTCTACATGTGAATGTTTTTGCCTTATTTCTGTTGGTTTGAGGAACACTCACTGATTTTCATAATCTTGTAAGAAGTTATTTCTTTGATACATTAGTTTTCTACTGCTGCATGAAAAATTACCATGAACTTAGTGGTTTAAAATTGCCCTCATTTATTAGCTCACAGTTTTGTATGTTTTTAAATATTTCTTCCCAGTTTTACTGAGAATAATGGATATACATCACTGCATAAGCTTAAGGCACAGAGCATCATGGTTTTATTTACATATATTGTGAAATGATTACCATAATAGAATTAGCTGACAGCTATATTCTCAAATATATCCAATAAAAATAAAAGAAAGAAGAAGAAAAAGGAAACAAGAATTTCCTTATAATGGGAACTAAGATTTAGTCTCTTAACTTTCCTATGTCATACAGCAGTCTTAGCTATGGTCATCGTATTATTATACATTACATGCCTAGTACTATTTTATCTTATAACTGGAACTTTGTATCTTTGATCATCTTCTTCTAGTTCCTCTTCCCGATCCTCTACCTCTGGTGACTACAAGTTTAACCTCTTTTTCTGTTAGTTTGTTCATTTGATTCCACATATAATTAAGGTTACACACTTTGTCTTTCTCTGTCTGATTTATTTCACTTAGTATAATGTCTTCAGGGTCTATCCAATTTTCACAAATGGTAGGATTTCCTGATTTCTTATGACTGAATAATATTCCATTGCATATATATATATATATATATATATATATATATATATATATATATATATATATATTTGTGTGTGTGTATATACAATATATACATGTAACAAAACTTCTTTATCCATCTCCTCTGATGGACATTTAGGTTATTTCCATGTCTTGACATTGGTAAATAATGCTTCTGTGAATATGGGGGTACAGATATATTTTTGAGTTAGTTTTTGTTTCCTTTGGATACATTCCTAAAAGTGGATTGCTGCATCATATGGTAATACTATTTTTAATATTTGAGGCTCCTTTATACTGTTTTCTGTAGTGGCGGTACAATTTACAATCCCACCAACAGTGCACAAGGGTTCCCTTTATTCCATGTCTTTGGGAGGATGGCCATTCTAACAAGTGTGAGGTGGTATCTCATTGTAGTTTTGATTTGCATTTCTCTGATGATTAGGGATGTTGAACATCTTTTCATGTACCTACTGGCCTTTTGTACATCCTCTTTGGAGAAATGTCTATTCAAGTTCTTGGCCCATTTTCAAGTTAGGTTATTTGCTTTTTCACTACTGAGTTGTATGAGTTCTTTATATATTTTGGGTATTAAACCCTCATCACATATATGGTTTGCAGTTTTTTCCCCATTCCATAGGTTGTCTTTTCACTTTGTTGGTTGCTTTTGCTGTGCAGAAGCTTTTTAGTTTGATGTAGCCCCACTTACTTATTTCTGATTTTGTTGCTTCTGCTTTAGGTATCATATCCAAAAAATTACCAAGACCCATGTCAAGAAGCTTTATTCCTATATTTTCTTTTAGAAATTTCATGGTTTTGGGTTTGATATTTAAGTCTTCAATCCACTTCAAGTTAATTTTTGTGAGTGGTTTATAATGTGGGTCCAGTTTCATTCTATTACATGTGAATATCCAATTATGCCAGCACTATTTACTGAAGAGAGTCTTTTCTGCATTGAGTATTCTTGGCTGTCTTGTCAAATATTAGTTGACCACATATGCCTGGGCTCTTTTCTGCACTCTAGATTCTATTCCACTGTCTACTTGTCTGTTTTTATGCCTGTATCATACTGATTTGTTCTTCATTCCCATGACTTATTTGGCTATTTTAATTTTTTTGTGGTTCCATATAAATTTTAGGAGTGCTTTTTCTACATCTGTAAAAAATGTCATTCAGAATCTTGGTAGGGATTACAGTGAATTTATAAATGGCTTTTGGCAGTTTTGACATTTTAACAGTATTAATTCTTCCAATCCATGAAATGGGATACCTTTGCATTTGTTTGTGTCTTCTTCAGTTTCTTTCATCAATGTCTTACAGTTTTAAGAGTAGAGATTCTTCACCTCCTTAGTAAATTTATTCCTGAGTATTTTATTTTTGATGCTGTTGTAAATGGGATCAATTTCTTCATTCTTTTTCAAAAATTCATTGTTAGTATATAGAAATGCTACTGATGTTTGTTTGTTAATTTTGTATCCTGCAACTTTACTGAACTAGATCAAATCTAATGTTTTTTTTTTTGTAAAATCTTTGGGAATTTTTATATATTAAATCATGTCAACTGCAAATAGAGACAGTTTTATTCTTCCTTTCTAATTCTGATACCTTTTATTTATTTATCTTGTCTGATTGATCTAGCTAGGATTTCCAGTACTATGGTAAGTAGGTGTAACGAGAGTCGGCACCCTTGTCTTGCACATTCTTGTCTTGTTCCTGACCTTAGAGGAAAAACTTTCAATCTTTTGCTGTTCAGTATGTTAGCTGTGGGTTTATCATATATGGCCTTTATTATGTTGAGATATGTTCCCTCTTTGCCTAAATTGTTAAGAGTTTTTATCATGAATGGATGTTGAATTTTGTCACTTTTTCTTGATCTATTGAAATGATCACATGATTATTTTGTATCAATATGTATCACACTGATTGATTTGCATATGTCAAACCATCCTTGCATTCCAGGAATAATTTCTGCTTGGTCATGGTGAATGATCTTTTTAATGGGCTGCTGAATTTGGTTTGCTAGTATTGTAATGGGAATTTTTGCATCTGTATTTATCAGGAATATTGGTGTGTAGTTTGCTTTACTGTTAGTGTCCTTTCCCGGTTTTGGTGTCAGGATAATGGTGGTCCTACAAATGAGTTTTGGTGTATTCCCTCCTCTTTGATTTTTTGGAAGAGTTTGAGAAGGATTGGTATTAATTCTTTTTTAAGAATTGATAAAATTAACCAGTGAAGCCATCTGGTTCTGGGATTTCTTCATTGGGAGATTTTGGATTACTGATTCAGTCTCCTTACTAGTAATTGGTCTATTCATATTTTCTATTTTTTCCCAATTCTGTCTTGGTAAGTTGTGTATCTGAGAATTTTCCGTATCTTCTAGGCTGTCCAGTTTGTTATCATATAATTGTATACAGTAGCCTCTTATGACCCTTTGAACTGCTGTGGTATTTCTTGTAATATCTCTTTTTTCATGTATAATTTTTGATTTGGGTCCTTTCTCTTTTTTCCTTGGTTAATCTAGCTAAGGGCTTGTCAATTTTATCTTTTCATGTAACCAACTCTTAGTTTGGTTAATCTTTTCAATTTTTTCCTGTTCCCTATTTTATTTATTTTTGGCTAAAATCTTATTTCCTTCCTTCTCCTACCTTGGGCTCAGTTTGTTGTTTTTCCAGTTCCTTAAGGTATAGAGTTAACTTGTTTATTTGAGATCTTTCTTGCTTTTTAATGTATGCATTTATTGTTATGAACTTCCCTCTTAGAACTACTTTTGCTGCATCCAGTAAATTCTGGTATGTTGTGTTTCCATTTTAATTTGTCTCAGACAATTTTTTTGCCTTTAATTTCTTCTTTGATCCATTGGTTGCTCTGGAGAGTGTTTTATAATATCCATGTGTTTATGAATTATCCAATTTTCCTTTTGTTATTGATTTGTAATTTCATGCAATTGTGGTCAGAGGAGATACTTTGTTTCATTTCAGTCTTCTTGAATTTGCTATGCCTTGTTTTGTAGCCTTACATTCTATCCTATAAACTGTTCCATGTGCATTTGAGAATGTGCATTCTGTTGTCTGACAGACTATTCTGCATATGTCTGTTGTGTCCATTTGGTTTATAGTACTGATCCAATCCACTGTTTCCTTATTGATTCTGGATATCTATCCATTATTGAGAGTGGAGTATTGGAGTCCTCAACTATTATTGTATTACTGTTTACTTCTCTTCTTAGCACTATTAGTTTTTGCTTTATATATTTAGGTGCTCTGATATTGGGTGCATGAATATTTATAATTGTTTTAGTTTCTTGATGCAATGACCCCTTTATAATTATATAATGACCCTTTTTTGTCTATTTTTATAATTTTTAGTTTGAAGTCTATTTTGTATTATATGATATAGGTATAGCTATCCCTAGTTTGTTTGGGTACCTTTTGCTTGAAATATGTTTTTCCATCCCTTTACTTTCAGTCTCTGGGTATCTATAAGGCTAAAGTGAATTTTTTGCAGGCAGCATATTGTTGAATTTTTTTATCCATTCAGTCATTATTCTATATCTTTTAATTGGATAATTTAATTAATTTATGTTGATACATATTGATAGGTAAAGGCTTAGTGTTACCATTTCGTTAATTGTTTTCTGATTGTGACAGTTTTATAGTTTTGTGGAAGGCTGTGTGGGCTCAGATTCTATGCTTAGGTTATAACAAGCTATTCCAGGCTGTTCTTAGCTGGAGCATGTGGGAAAGAATCTGTTTCAGTTTCATTCAGATTGTTGGCAGAATTCAGTTTCTTGTTATTGTAGGATTGAAGTCCTCATTGTCTTGCTGGCTGTCAGCTGGGGCTGCCTTAGGCTTTTAGAGGCTGCCCACCTTTCTTTTCATGAGGCCTGCTGTATATTTAAGTCAGTGATATCATGCTGCAGTCCTCTCATCCTTAGAATATCTCTAGCTTCCACCTCTGCCACCAGTCAGAGAAAGCTTGCTTTTAAGAACTCACATGATTTGATGTGACCCATCTGTATAATTGCACTATCTCAGGATACACACACACACACACACACACACAAAAACCTAATCATGTGAGCCATATATCATTATATCTGTAAGTTCTTGGGATTAGGGCATAGAATTTAGGGCAGGAATCATTTTCAGAATTCCATCTATCATACTGATGAAAACTCTTTCCTACAAAATATCTCTTTCCACCTTCCTCTTTTTGCTTTGCCACTACACTTCAAGTTCCCA
The DNA here is from genome assembly GCF_040802235.1 of Manis javanica. Classification (NCBI taxonomy): domain Eukaryota; kingdom Metazoa; phylum Chordata; class Mammalia; order Pholidota; family Manidae; genus Manis; species Manis javanica. The sequence continues at coordinate 102,817,015 of NC_133156.1, read as the reverse complement.
TTGTATTGTGTTCTTTTAGCAGAGCATATAGAACTCATTGTTGCACTAGCTATTATGCTCGAAGGCAAGCTTTGGAATCATGCAGTGAGGGTTTGGATATGATCTTGCACTGTAAGACTTAGAGCTAATTGCTAACCTCTTCAAATTCTAATTTTTCTTAACTGTAAAATTACCTTGCTGGGTTGTAGTGAGATTTAAAGGAGATATTATATGTAAGCTACCTAGAACAGTATTTGACATATCATACAAAGGCCCTCCCTAAATCATAGTTTTTTTTCTTATGTTTATCTGTTTACTCTTTCTCTACCATAAGCCTGTAGGCAGTGTGCATTATGTTTTATGGATATTTGTATTTCTTGAGCTTTAGCATAGTCCCTGTGTTCCTTCATGGACTTCAATTTTGTTGAATGAATGTATTATCTACTTACCTATTAAATAAGAATATAAATATATTTAATCTACTTTCAGAGTTAGTTCTTAAGAACATGTAGGGAATTGATATGCATACCCTTTACCAAATATATAACACTATATGGGGTGGGGTTGACATTGCAGCTGTTAAAGGCAGAGGAAAGGCAACTTTGGTTTGTTAATGATTCTTATGCAGACATTAGTCTTAGTTACAGTTTCAGTTGTGGGGAGTTGGTTCTAAGTCACTAACTTGCCATAACTGATTTTGCCAGTAAGGATATATTTTTTTGAATGTGGGAGCTATGAAGATCAAACCACATGGTACATAAATAAATGTGTTTTCAATTGATCAAAAACTCTTCAGAGTATAAAATGAAAGAGAAAACATAACAAAGGATGCGGTTTTAGTGGAGCAATCAAAGTGCTATTTTTTCATGAGTGAAGGAGTAAAATGAAAACACATTAAAAACATAATTTAATGTTAGGGGATATAGAAGACTGCACATGGAGATTTGATGTAGAGTTACTTATAGATAGGTTGGGGAAACTTGTTTGAAAGGAATTTAAATAAAGATGCTACTTTGTTGGAAGGGGTTAGGCCTATCTAGTTCAGTGGTTTTTGACTATACTGTTAGAATAATTTAGTCTAACAAACTGTCAATTAGATTCATTTTAATGAATTTGACCATTAAAATAACTCTATTAATTGTTTTTGTTATCATTAGTAGGATGTTATTAAATCAAGGTGTTATTAAATCAACTCTTCAATTAAGACTAAATAGTGGAAAGTAGTGTACTAACTTAGCCCAGGACTTAATTGTTCAAAAACATCATTAGATCATTTCCTGTCAAGATATTTTTCCAGTTTTCAGTGGATGTGCTTCATAGTCCACCTGGAAAATTCATGCATAATTTCTTCTTTCCTTAGGCAACAGCTCAGACACATACTCACCAAGGTGCTTCAGTGATTTGTGAGAATATTATAAACAGAATTTCTGAAAAGAAGTATGATGGGCTTGTCAGATTTTAATGCTGTACTGAGTTTATTTCTCTCATAAGGGGATAGATATTCACATTACTAGCTACTGGAGGTACATGCAGTAGATTCTGTTCTGCAAAGCATTTCATTTTGAGCACAATAATAGTGAAAGATATTTTGGAATGAAGAGCTCTCTGTTTTTCAGTGATACCATTTTTTACTTTTTTAAGTGAACAAATATTTTTTGAAGCCCACACTATGAATATTAATTTTTCTAGAGGGAAACTTGTAGAGAGCAATGTGGTTCGTTCCCTTACATTTACATGACAAAAAAAGAACTCTTTAAAAAGTGACATATAAGGAGATTCAAGATGGTAGCATGAGAGGTGAGCAGAGAATTCCTCCCAAATACATATAATACAAAAATATAGTTAATACAACTAATTCTAAAAGAGCAACAGGAAATGAGACTGCACCAGACTGCATACACCTGGAGAACAGAGCAGACTTCACAAAACAGGGTAATATACCAAAGAAACATCAAAAGAACCTGGTTCAAACAAAAATTTCAGAAACACCAGAAAAAAGGCCAAAGGAAACTGAACCCACCAATCTTCCTGAAAGACACCTCAAAATAAAAATTGTAAACATGCTTATGGAGGTAGAGAAAAATATTTAAGAACTCAGGGATGAATTTAGGACAGAGATTCAACCATTAAGAAATTCCACATCTGAAATTAAACATACAATGGAGGGATTTAAAATCAGATTAGATGTAGTAGAAGAGATGGTAAATGGAATAGAAATTAGAGAAGAGGAATACAAAGAAGCTGAATCCCAGAGAGAAAAAAGGATCTCTCAGAATGAAAAAATATTGAGAGAACTGTGTGACCAATCCAAATGGAACAATATTCACATTATAGGGGTACCAGAAGAAGAAGAGAGAGAAAAAGGGATAGAAAGTGTTTTTGAGATTCTATGCTCTATCAGGTTATGGAGGTGCACAGATCTTCCAATACAAGGGACCCAAGGAAGACAACATGAAGACATATAATAATTAAAATGGCAAAGATCAAGGATAAGGACAGAGTTTTAAAAGCAACTAAAGAGAGAAAAAAGACCACATTCAAAGGAAAACCCATCAGGCCATCATCAGACTTCTGAACAGAAACCTTACAGACCAGAGGGAGTGGCATGATATATTTAATGCAATGAAGCAGAAGGGCCTCAAACCAAGAATACTCTACCCAGCAAGATTGTCATTTAAATTTGAAGGAGTGATTAAACAATTTTCAGATAAGCAAAAGCTGAGAGAATTTACCTCCCATAAACCACCTCTACAGTGCATTTCAGAGGGACTCCTATAGATGGAAGTATTCCTAAGGCTAAATAGCTGTCACCAGGGTAAATAAAACCACAGCAAAGAAAGTAGAACAATTACTAAGCAGATGCAAAATCAAATCAACTACCCCCAAAGTCAATTAAGGGATAGACAAAGAGTACAGAATATGATACCTAATATAGAAAGAATGGAGGAGGAAGAAAAAAAGGGAAAAAAATAAAAGAACCTTTAGGTTGTGTTTGTAATAGCCTACTGAGTTAAATTAGACTGTTAGATAGGAATGAAATTGCCCTTGAACCTTTGGTACCACAAATCTAAAGCCTGCAATGGCAATAAGTACACACCTATCAATAATCACCCTACATGTAAATGGTCTGAATGCACCAATCAAAAGACATAGAGTCACTGAATGGATAAAAAAACAAGGCCCATCTAGGTGCTGCCTACAAGAGACTCAATTCAAATTCAAAGACATACAAAGACTGAAAGTCACCCATAACCTTGGAGGTCAGCACGGGGAAGGCAGTATAGCACAGGTAAGACAAGTAGTGTCTCTATATAGCAAGTTACTATGCTGATGGACAGTGACTGTAAGAGGGTATGTGGTGGGACTTGATCATGGAGGGAATCTAGTAACCACAATGTTGCTCATATTATTTTTTATTTTTTTAAATTTTAGTATCATTAATGTACAATTACATGAGCAACATTATGGTTACTAGACTCCCCCTGTTATCAAGTCCCCACCACATACACCATTACAGTCACTGTTTATCAGCATAGTAAGATGCTATAGAGTCACTACTTGTATTCTCTGTGTTATACTGCCTTTCCCAGGTCACTTCCACTACATTTTGTGTAATAACCATAATACCCCTTTTTCACCCTGATCCCTTCCTTCCCACCAATCTTCCCCAGTCCCTTTCCCTTTGGTAATGGTTAGTCCATTCTTGGGTTCACTGAGTCTGCTGCTCTTTTGTTCCTTCACTTTTTTCTTTGTTCTTATAATCCACAGATGAGTAAAATCATTTGAAACTTGTCTTTTGTCTGGCTTATTTCACTGAGCATAATACTCTCTAGCTCCATCCATGTTGTTGCAAATGGTAGGATTTGTTTTCTTCTTATGGCTGAATAATATTCCATTGTGTATATGTACCACCTCTTCTTTATCCATTCATCTACTGATGGACACTTAGGTTGCTTCCATTTCTTGGCTATTGTAAATAGTGCTTCAATAAACGTAGGGGTGCATATGTCTTTTTCAAACTGGGTTTCTGCATTTCCAGGATAAATTCCTAGGAGTGGAATTCCTGGGTCAAATCATATTTCTATTTTGAGTTTTTTGAAGAACCTCTATACTGCGTTCCACAATGGTTGAACTAATTTACATTCCCACCAGCAGTGTAGGAGGGTTCCCCTTTCTCCACATTCTTGCCAACATTTATTGTTGTTTGTCTTTTGGATGTTGGCCATCCTAACTGGTGTGAGGTGATATCTCATTGTGGTTTTAATTTGCATTTCTCTGATGATTAGCGATGTGGAGCATCTTTTCATGTGCTTGTTGGCCATCTCAACTTCTTTGGAGAAGTGTCTGTTCAGCTCCTCTGCCCATTTTTTAATTGGCTTATTTGCTTTTTGCTTGTTGAGGTATATGAGTTCTTTACATGATTTTGATGTCAACCCCTTATACGATGTCATTTATGAATATATTCTCCTATACTATAGGATGTCTTTTTGTTCTACTTATGGTGTGCTTTGCTGTACAGAAGCTTTTTAGTTTGTTATAGTCTCATTTGTTCATTTTTGCTTTTTGTTTCCCTTGCCCAGGGAGATATGTTCACGAAGAACTTGCTCATGTTTATATCCAAGAGATTTTTGCCTATGTTTTTCTCTGAAAGTTTTATGGTTTCGTGACTGACATTCAGGTCTTACATTGATCCATTTTGAGTTTACTTTTGTGTATGGGGTTAGAGAATAATCCAGGCTCATTCTCTTACATGTAGCTTTTTAGTTTTGCCAACACCAGCTGTTGAAGAGGCTGTCATTTACCCATTGTATTTTCATGGCTCCTTTGTCATATATCAGTTGAACATAGATGCTTGGGTTTATATCTGGGCTCTCTAGTCTGTTCCATTGTTCTACAGGTCTGTTCTTGTGCCAGTACCAAATTGTCTTGATTACTGTGGCTTTGTAGTAGAGCTTGAAGTCAGGGAGCGTAATCACCCCCACTTTATTTTTCCTTCTCAGGATTGCTTTTTGAGGTCCTTTGTGCTTCCATATGAATTTTAGGATGATTTTCCTTAGTTTGTTGAAGAATGCTGTTGGTATTTTGATAGGGATTGCACTGAATCTGTAGATTGTTTTTGGCAGGATGGCCATTTTGACAATATTAATTCTTTCTATCAATGAGCACAGGATATGTATTCATTTATTGATTTCTTCTTTAATTTCTTTCATGAGTGTCATGTAGTTTTCAGAGTATAGGTCTTTCACTTCCTTGGTTAGGTTTATTCCTAGGTATTTTATTCTTTTTGATGCAATTGTGAATGGAATTGTTTTCCTGATTTCTCTTTCTGCTAGTACATCATTGGTGTATAGGAATGCAACAGATTTCTGTGTATTAATTTTGTGTCTTACAACTTTGCTGAATTCAGATATTAGATCTAGTAGTTTTGGAGTGGCTTGTTTAGTGTTTTTATGTACAATATCATGTCATCTGCAAACAGGGACAATTTGACTTCTTCCTTGCCAATCTGGATGCCTTTTATTTCTTTGTGTCTGATTGTTGTGGCTAGGACCTCCAGAACTATGTTGACTAAAAGTGGGGCGAGTTGGGCATCCTTATTTGTTCCTGATCCTAAAGGAAAAGCTCTCAGCTTCTCGCTGTTAAGTATAATGTTGACTGTGGGTTTGTCATATATGGCCTTAATTATGTTGAGGTACTTGCCCTCTGTACCCATTTTGTTCAGTGCCTCTGTCTCTTTACTTATTTTATGTCTGGTTTATCTGTCCTTTGGAGTGAGTGGTGTGTTGAAGTCTCCTAAAGTGAATGCATTGCATTCTATGTCCTCCTTTAGTTCTGGTAGTATTTGTTTCACATACATAGGTGATCCTGTGTTGGGTGCATAGGTATTTATAATAGTTGTATCCTCTTGTTGGGCTGATCACTTTATCATTATGTAATGTCCTTCTTTGTCTCTTGTTACTTTCTTTGTTTTGAAGTCTATTTTGTCTTATAGAAGTACTGCAATTCCTGATGTTTTCTCCCTATTAGTTGCATGAAATATCTTTTTCTGTCCCTTTACTTTCAATCTGTGTATGTCTTTGGGTTTGAAGTGAGTCTCTTGTAGGCAGCATAGAGATGGGTCTTGTGTGTTTTTATCCATTCAGTGACTCTATGTCTTTTGATTTGTGCATTCAGAGAATTTTCATTTAGGGTGATTATTGATAGATATATACTTATTGCCAATTTTGGCTTTAGATTTGTGGTTACCAAAGATTCAAGGATAATTCCCTCACTATCTAACAGTCTATTTTCACCCACTTCATATGCTATTACAAACACAACCTAAAGGTTGTTTTTTTTTTCTCCTTTTTCCTCCTCCTCCATTCTTTATATGTTAGGTATCATATTCTGTACTCTTTGTCTATCCATTGATTGACATTTTGCATAGTTGATTTGATTTTGCATCTGCTTTGTAATTAACTGTTCTACTTTGCTGTGGCTTTATTTCCCTGTTGACATATATTTAGCCTTAGGGATACTTCAATCTATAGCAGTCCCTACACAATGCACTGTAGACAGGTAAATTCTCTCAGCTTTTGCTTATCTGAAAATTGTTTAATGCCTCCTTCAAACTTAAATGATAATCTTTCCTGGTAGAGTATTCTTGATTCAAGGTCCTTCTGCTTCATTGCATTAAATATATCATGTCACTCCCTTCTGGCCTGTAAGGTTTCTGTTGAGAAATCTCATGAAAGCCTGATGCATTTTCCTTTGTATGTGATATTTTTTCTCTCTCTAGCTGCTTTTAAAAGTCTTTATTTATCCTTGATCTTTGCCATTTTAGTTATTATATGTCTTGATGTTGTCTTCCTTGGGTCCCTTGTTGGGAGATCTGTGCACCTCCATGGCTTGAGAGACTATCTCCTTCCCCAGATTGGGGAACTTTTCAGCAATTACCTCCTCAATGACACTTTCTATCCCCTTTTCTCTCTCTTCTTCTTCTGGTACCCCTATAATGTGAATATTGTTTCATTTGGATTGGTCACACAGTTCTCTCAATATTCTTTCATTCTGAGAGATTCTTTATTCTCTCTGGGCTTTAGCTTCTCTGTATTCCTCTTCTCTAATTTCTATTCCATTTACCATCTCTTCTACTACACCCAAACTACTTTTAAATCCCTCCATTATATGTTTCATTTCAGATATGGAATTTCTTAATGGTTGAATCTCTGTCTTAAATTCGTTCCTGAGTTCTTGAATATTTTTCTATACCTCCATGAGCATGTTTATGATTTTCATTTTGAACTGTCTTTCAGGAAGATTGGTGAGTTCAGTTTCATTTGGCCCTTTTTCTGGGGTTTGTGAGATTTTCATCTGTATTAGGCTCTTTTGACATTTTATATTTCTAAGAGGTGTCCTGTAATGCCCAGAAGCTCTGGAGCTGCTCAGCCCCTAGAGTGAAGTTGGGGGTTGTAGGGGAGCTGTGCTGGTACATGGGGGGAGGAAAGAGCTCTTTCCTGATTCCCAGTGGCAGTGCCTGTCCCCTGTGTCAGAGCCAGTGGGCTGAGTACAGAAGTGTAAGCCTCTGTGCTTGGCATCTCTAGCTATTGTAAGTGGGGCCTCCCTCTGGCTGGCCTGATGCCGGCACAGTGACTGCCAGTTTATGAGTCAGTGCCCACAGGCCTGGAGGAAGGTGCATCAGGCTGCATGTCACAGTGGGGGGCCTCAGGGCTGAGTAGCCAGCCAGGGGTATGGAGCGACTGAATCTCTTCAGTGTTCTCAACCTGCTGGGTAGAGCACACCCAGATAACCTTGTCCACCTATCTCCCGTGGAGCAAGCTTCATGCAAACCCCACCCCTTCAGCAGCCCTTTTGCTCCTAGAAAGCCTCTCAGACCGCCTGCCTTTCCCTTTGTCCCAGAGAGGCCGGATGTGGATCCCTGTCCTTCACAAACAACTGACCTCTGAGTCTCTCATGCAGTCCACCTGTACCAGCTCCCCAGCCCCACCAACCTCCAGAGCACCACACAATGCACACTATGTAGGTTTGTGTTCCAAAGCAGACTTCCAGAGCTGGGTGTTCAGCAGTCTTAGGCTTCCACACCCTCCCTGCTCTGTTTCTCTTCCTCCCACCTGTGAGCTGGGGTGGGGGAACGGCTTGGGTCCCACCTATCAAGGCTTTCATACGTTACTCTGTTTCATGAGGTCTGCTCTGTTCATGAGGTCTGTATGCAGTTTGGTGCCACCTTCCCTCCTGTTGCTGTTCCAGGGTTAGTTGTATTAACTATCTTTTCATACTATATGTGGTTTGGGGAGGAGTTCTCTGTCTCAACTCTCATGCCACCACCTTGAATCCCCTGGGAAATGTCTGCTTATGTGATTTTATATTGATACCAAAATTAAAAAAAGTGACAGATAATATCTTTCATGAAGATTCTTTTCCTGTTTTTGTTCCACTGAAACTTTCCATCTCTAATTGGGATTTCCAGTCATTTGGGGTTAATATCTTAAATCTATATTGATGAATCCCATTCAGTAATAAGTGATGTGGAAATAACTCATCCTATACACTGAAGATATGTTTATTCATCATTATATTCAGTGGTCAGTAGTTGAATCAGAATTTTTTGCTAAGTAAAAATTATTCCTAGGTATTTTATTCTTTTTGATGCAATTGTGAATGGAATTGTTTCCCTGATTTTTCTTTCTGCTAGAGAATAAATCATTAATGTATAGGAATGCAACAGATTTCTGTGTATTAATTTTGTATCTTGCAACTTTGCTGAATTCAAAGTACTGGGCACTTGAAATGAGGCTGTGTCTCTTAAGTTGTAAGTCAGATAGTTAAATATGCTTATTTTAATAATGTTATTCACCACAATATTTTGGATATGACCACTGTCATCATGCTTTAATTCCAGCAAATTTTCATAGGAGCTGCCTCTCTGATTCTTTAATAAGTGGGCAGGTTTCTCCTGTAGTGAGAAAAGCCAGCACACTGGAGGATGTTTTCACATTGTCTAGGGAGTGCTTCCTTCAGTTGATTAGAAATATTCACCTTTTTTCCTTCTCTTTCTCCCAGGATTATAAAATATCTTTATCCCAATCTTTGAAAGCATTTTTGAAGGGAGGAAAGGGGTCTCCAACAAGGTTTCCAACAAAGGAAAATAGTCCTTTAGTCCTTTAGATCTAGACATCTTTGACTACTTTTTAGAAAATATAAAAGTTCAAGGTTGATATTCATTCCAGCATACTTTATTGTATTTTTTAAAAAGCCTTCACCTGACAACTCTCAGTTTTGAGCATATAATTTGATGAATTTTGACCAATGTTTAGAATCATGTAACTAACACTGCAATCATAATATAGAGTGCATATTTTCCATTATGCCAAAAAGTTCTCTTGTGTTCCTTTGTATTCAATACCATACTCTGGCCCTTTGTCTCTGGCAACCACTGATCTGCTTTCTATCATACAGTTTAGCTATTCCTAGAATTTCATATAAATGGAATTTTAATAGTCTTCTGCTAGTGAATTCCCCCCTTATCAAGATATAATATCCCTTTTTATCCATGGAATTATACCTTTTCTGACATCTACTTTGCCTGATATTAATTTAGCCACTCAGTTTTCTTTTTATTAGAGCATGGTATATCTTTTCCACCTTTTTAATTTGAACCTATCTGTCTTTGTATCTAAATTGGGTTTCTTGTAGACAGCACGTTGTTGGATCTTGTTTTTTTTTATCCACTCTTATAATCTTTGCCTTTTTTAGAGTTTTATATCTTTGCTGTCCAACATGGTATTTACTTCATGTGGCTAACTGGGCACTTGAAATGAGGCTAGGCCAAGTTAAGATATGGTCTACGTGTAAAATATAAATTTACTTCTTTTTCACTTTCCTGAATTTGGCTACTAGAAAATGTAAAATCACAGCTATAGCTCAGATCTTATTTTTGCTGGACAGCTCTGGTTTAGACCTACATTTAAGGTGATTATGGGTATTGCTGGGTTAACACTACCACCTTATTAATTGTTTCCTATTTGTCACACTGTTCTTTGCTCCTTTTCCCCTCTTTTACTGCCTTCCTTTTAGGTTACCTGAGTATTGTTTTAGAAGCCAACTTTATTGTTTGTATTGGTTTATTAGCTTTCTCTCTTTTCCTTTTTCTCATGGTTGCTCTGGGATTACAATATATATCTTTAACTTGTTTGAGGCTACAATCAATAATATTATATAAATGTCCTGGTATTATAGGAACCCCCAACAGTACACTTTCAGTTCCCTCCTCCTGTGTTTTGTGCTATTATTGTCATACATTTAACTTCTATATTCAAAATGTTATTTTGCTTTAAATAATAATATTTTAAAGAAATTTTTTAAATGAAGGAAAAAGTTTGTTGACACACATCTTTTCCATTTATGACATCCTTCATTCCTTTGTATAAATGCAATTTCTATCTTGTCTCATTTTACTTTTGTCTGAAGAGTTTCATTTAACATTTCTTACACCATAACTTTTCTGGAATTCAATATCCTAGCTTTCATTTCTTTACAAAAATCTCTATTTTTGCCTTGATTAATGAAATATATTGCTGCTGGGCACAGAGCTCTGGGTTTGCAGTTTCTTTCTTCTGCACATTAAATATGTCTCTCCATTGTCTTCCACCTTGCATACTTTCTGTTGAGAAGTCTGCATACAGAACATTCTTCAGTATGTTATGCTGTGCCTTCCTGTATTTTCTTTATGTATTTTGTGCTCAAAATTCATTGAGTTGCCTGGATCTGACTTTATAGATTTTATCAAATTTGGAAAAAAGGTTGCCACTATTTTTCAAATACTTTTTTTTACTACAATTACATATGTTAAGTTGCTTGATTTTTTTACATACGTCACTTACACTCTCTTCATTTTTTTTTGTAAAGGGCATCTCTCATGTTTATTGATCAAATGGTTGTTAACAACAATAAAATTCTGTATAGGGGACTCAATGCACAATCATTAATGAACCCCAAGCCTAATTCTCAACAGTCTCCAATCTTCTGAAGCATATCTAACAAGTTCTTACATGGTGAACAAGTTCTTACATAGTGAATAAGTTCTTACATGGTGAACAGTGCAAAGGCAGTCATATCACAGAAAGTTTCAGTTTTGATCATGCATCATGAACTATAAACAATCAAGTCAGATATGGTTATTCATTTGATTTTTATACTTGATTTATATGTGAATCCCACATTTCTCCCTTATTTATTATTATTTTTTTCAAATCAAATGCTGAAGTGGTAGGTAGATGCAGGATAAAGGTAGAAAACATAATTTAGTGCTGTATGCTCTCTTCATTTTTAAAACTTTTTTTTTTGGTATTTTATTTTGGATGGTTTCTTTTTACCCAAGTCCTTTAAAAAATCTTACTGCCTTCTGGAAGGAAGAAGATTCATACATAGACAGATGAATTATGTGATAATTAGCTGATCTATGTCATCAGTGGAAATGGTGTTTGCTGAAAATTGAAAATATTAAGACAAGGAAATATTTAACATGGGTATTTAATTTCCAGCCTCCTACACCTCACCACCTAAGTGTTATAATAGCCTCATCCAGGGTGACACTCTTCAGGAATACCCTGGGTATTTATGCCATGATTGTTGTTGAGTACTCTAATTTAGGACACTTTTCTAATTAGAGAAAGGTGGCAGTAATGAGCTGAGACCATGGAAAATACCTTGTCTGGCATTAAGGAAAATTTCCCACTTGGCTTTAGAGGCACATGTTGGAATCCTGCCATGTGCCTATTGGAAGTAAATTATAATGAAAGAAATATTTTCAACTGAACTTAAAGGAAGAGACAGACCTTATTTTAGCTTCAAGACTTCAGTCTACCTTTATTCCTTTTAGCCTTTAATACTGTAGCCACTTGATAAGGAATCTAATCATACCATCAACCCCAGAGGCAGTATCCTGATATTTAATATTAATTCTTGATATGTGGTACTTTTAAGATGATAAAAATACATCTATTTCTAAATGGTGGTAAAGGCAAGAACTGATACAAACAGGCATGCAAACCCCATGTGTATGTGACAAATTCAGGAGATTGTTAAGTGATGTGATTTCATATAATCTACCTTGGAGTAAAGGGAGGCCATTGTAATATCACAGGTCTGATGGGGTAAAGTGAGACTTCAGTTCTCATAAAGGTTAAAAATGAGATAACAGTATTTTGGACACAATATGAGAAATGCACAAAATCAAATTAGATTATTATACAAATAAATTTAAACATTCCCATTTCATTCTCTATTCATCCATTTATATGGCTCTGTGACCTCACTTACATGCCAAGTAATCTAGTTCTCGAATTTCAGCATGGTGAAAGTAACACCTACTTAACAACATGAAATCTGGCTGTATTCTCTGTGGCTACTCTATTAACATGAACAAATCCATAAATTTTAGAAAAACGGGCATTCTGCCTCCTGCCCTACCACTCAGGAATCAATAAGCCAAAATTGCATCCAGGACTCATAAAGTAAAAACTACTGGAGAAAAAGAGAGAGCGGAAGGGAGGGAGTGATAGAAGGACGGAAGGAGAGAAAGGGATATACTGGAATCAGCAGCAGCACCATTTTACAGACAGAAGTAGTCTTTTGTGCCATCTTTAAGAGAAAAATATACTTTAGAAATCCTAATTTCAGTTTTGAAGTTCTTACTTCTGAGGCAGAGACATGGTTAATGAGTCCCACAGAAAGGTAACATAGGAGAATATGCCTTGGAAGTGATTTTTTTCAACTTTGAAATTGGGTAAATAAGGCAAGAGATGCCACTCAAGGCAGTCAGCACCCAATGGCATATTATACGTTCTTAAAATTCTTTCTCTTATTTTGATTTTTTTTGTAAGTTATTATGTGTCTGCTAGCCTTCTTGATCCTTGAAGCAGAGGAAATACCAGGCCTAGTAGAGCTCATTCTCAGTAGGACAATGGTGAAGCAGTCCACCCTGGGGTGCTGGCACAGACCTCTGCCAAGGGCAAGTCTTGAATATATCAAAATATATAGTGATCCTTGGAGTAGGTCTGCCAGGGCAGAGGCAAAGATGGGCATCCATTTGGGTAGTTTCTTTTGTTATGTCCTCAAGTTCTCTAATCTTTTAGTTTGTTGTGTCTGAAATGCAGATCATTTCATTTGGGTTATTTGTTATTTCAGATATTATATATTTCATCTCTAGAAGTTTATTTGGGTTAGTTTTATGTCTTCAGTTTTTATCTTCTCCTTATGCTCTTAGTTTCTCCTAACTTCTGAAATATGTATAGATACAACAACTATCTTTATATATTATACATAGATATATGTTCTTAGATATATAAAGCAAAGAAATATATAGTATCTGTCACTGTCTGCTAATTCTATCTTTTTGATCACTTCTGGGTCTGTTTCTATTGATTAATCTTCTCCTGGTTATGAATTATATTTTCCTGATATTTTTGCATGCTTGATAAATTTAGATTGGATGCTAAACATTGTGAATTTAAAAATATTTAGTTAGTGGATTTTGTTGTATTCCTTTAAATATTGCTTTGTTTGGGGACACAGTTAAAATTTACTTGAATTAGTTTGATCCTTGCAAAGCTTCTTTTTGAACTTTGTTAGTGTGGGTCAGATCAGCTCTAAGTCAAGGGTTAATTTGGCCCCACTGCTAAAGTACCCTCCTTTGGTGGACTCAACCCGAGCCCTAGGTAGCAGGAGGTATTTCCAGTCTACCTGATAGAAACATAAACCATCCCTACTCTTGTGTGAGCTCTAGAGATTTTTTTTGCCTACTTCTCCCAGGTAGTTTTTTACTAAGACTTTTGGTACTTTCTTCTTCCATATGAGATCAATGCTCAGCCATATATTTTAGGCAACCATCTGAGGACCTTTGCAGGTATCTCTCTGTGCAGTTCCTTTCTTTCATTAATTTTGTTCCACAAATTGTGGATATTTTGGCCTCCTTGATATCATATTGTCTCTCCTCAACTCAGGGCTTTTGCTGGGCTTTGGGTTTCCCTTCTCTGTGCTTTAGACTGGATGTTCTCTCTATGTAGTAAATTATAGCATCTGTAATATTAATCTTATTTGTTTCCCTTGTTAAGAATTACTGTCTTTTATTGTCTGTTTCCAAACATTTGAAAACCACACATTCTTATTTTATTTGGTTTTCTGGTAAAGATATCATTTTAAGAATCAATCCAGTTGCTATTACTTTGTCATAGACTGAAATGAAACTTGGTGATTTTAAACCAAGTAAAATTACACTGGGGTTAAAACTGGGCCCTTGGGACAGTTTGAGACAGGTAGTCATCCTTTTTTCCTCTTGCTTCTGATGTGTGCCCAGGCCCAATAAAATATGTCCCGTTCAGAATTTTCACTGAAAAATAGAAAAACTTAGGGAAAAAATTAGGAAATTAAATTTTATCTTAAAGTTCTCACAGATAGCATTTCGAACTAATATTTTCAAGCTCAAAGAAAATAAAAACACTTAGAAATACAACATAGGACATAAATTGAATTTTCTCAAAGATTAGAAAGATTTAGCAAACTTTGTAGGTCCATTCAGCACAGTCTTTCAATGACATGTACTTACATGGAAGAATTATGAAATCATAGGAGGGCAAAGAATGAAGTCCACATGATATTGGGTATGTATCTTAATGACTTTAATCTGAATTTTGTTATACAGTGTAACATTTGTTTTTATTCATACATGTCAGCAACCCCATCATCTTTTGGTCAAATCCAGAAGCAATAAAATTAAAATAGTGTATGGTAGAATGTTAAACCTACTTTTATTTCTTAATTATACAGCATCATGGCAAAGATTTCATTAGTTAATTTTTCTAGTGATTTCTATTTCTTCCTATTTAATTTCCAAAAAAATATTTCCTAGTAACTACTGTAATTAGAGAAATCATAAGTTGAAATACAATTTAATTCAGTTTTGACATGCCTGCTGTATTCACAGAACTATATACTATTAAGACTGTAAAAGAAGTAGAACCCACAGTTTCTGCCTTCTAGAAGTTTATACTGTCTATGGAGAAACAATATATACCTATGTTAAACAGCTTAAAGACAAACTTTAGTGTACATTATTTAGCCCAAAAAGCAATAAAATTGATGACAAAATATATTTTGTCAGAGTTGGATTAATCAGAATAGTGTTCACATACACATACAAAGGTCAGCTGACTCTTAAAGGAAAGTTTTATGGGTAATAAGAGGTAAAGGCTCATGTGATAGAAAAGCCACATAAAGAATAGTTACAGGAGATACACATGAATGCCAATGAAGGGGAGGGTAGACTTTAGTGCTTGGCAATAACTTTAGATATTTAGTCTGGAAAACAATAGGAGCCACAGTAGTTTCTTAAGGAAGCTGAAATGAAAGTGTATCAAATAAAAAGGTTATTCTTAAAAATGTACACAGGACTTTTACCTCCAACCCAGATCTCTGGTCTGATTTCCAGACCTACAAATCCAAGAGAGTTTGAACTCATGATCTACTTTCCAAAAACACAGTCTTCTTTTAGCATTTTCATCAGAGTGAATAGAAACCTTTATCATCTTACTACACATACCAGACCTAGTAATTATTCTTGAGAGCTCCATCTCCCTATGCTTACTTCCCATATTAAGTACATAGATAAAATTTCTGTTGGCTTTACTGCCTAAAAAAGCTCTTGAATCCTCCATTTATCTCCATAGACCCTACTAACAAAGTCATCACCATAACCATTATTTCTTATCTGGTTTTCTTAGCTGTCTTACACATATTCACTCTGGCCTCTGTTCAAGAGGCATTTCATAGCTTCATTTAATCTTTCTTTGAGCTGCAAAACTGATAATTTTATGCCCTGCTTAAAATCCTTTTAGGACAAAGACTCCATTCTTACCTTTGCTTATGAAGTTCCTTGGAGGCTGGCTTCTGTATACCTCTCCAATCTCAACTTGCATCTATGCCTTGTAACCAAACAATTTCCCCTGTTCTCCAGTTGTACCAGGGTTCCTTCTGTTGTGGGACCATTTTATGTGTGACTTTTTAACACTCTGAACGTTCTTTCTACCACCATGGTGGATTAACATTGTGCACGGATTCCTTGACACACCTCTCATTGAGAAAGGGGATCTGTTTTCCTTCTTTTGAATCCAGGCTGAACTATAAGTACTTTGATCAAGAAAACGCAATGGAAGTGACATTGTGCCACTTCTGGGACTAATTTTCTTTAAAAAGAAAAACTGGTAGCTTCTACGTTAGTCTCTTAAAGCCTCGAGCCGCC
Organism: Manis javanica; assembly: GCF_040802235.1. Lineage (NCBI taxonomy): Eukaryota > Metazoa > Chordata > Mammalia > Pholidota > Manidae > Manis > Manis javanica. Next base: position 102,800,742 of record NC_133156.1, on the reverse strand, counting down.
ACTTTAGAATTTTAACTATATGTCTGGAGAGAGCATGTGAAAGGGAGGAAGGAGAAGGGAAAGATGGAAGAAAGGCCCAAATAAGCCAAGTTTTCCAGCTGTCTCTACCTAGAAGCCAGCCATGTGGATGAATCGATCTTGGAGCCTCCAGACCAGCCCAGTTGCTAGCTGCATATCATGGAATAACCCCATTTGATGACACATGGAGCAGGAAATTGTTCAGTTAAAATCCTCACCTACAAAATTATGTATAATAATAAAATGTTACTTAAAGCTACTAAGCCCCCTTTTTTTTCATTGATAGATAATTGGAATAGCCACCTGGATACTCAACCTATCAAATTTGATAACCCATAAATTCATACTATTTTCCTAAACTCAGTTCAAACATCTCATCCTTGGAGAAACTAGTACCCCATTATAAGCTCTCATGAAAGCATACTCCTTTCCTTTGTAGTGCTTGATACAGTTGTAATTTTGTATTAGTTGGTGATTATTTGATTAACATCCATCTCGATGAGGAGGGTAGGGTCTGTGTAATTTTGCTCTTTCCTATTGTATCCCTAGTACCTAACTCTGTGTTTGGCACACAGCTTGTTCAGTAATATTGTAAAATTAATGAATGAATAGATGGGTGAATCCAAGATTGACATGTGTGACAAGGAGCAGTTTAAAGCAAGTAAATTTACAGCATTTTGTCATAAGACAAGAAGTATATGATGGCTATAATTTTTACTTTCTTTGAGGGAGTGGATACTGAAAATCAGCTCATCCACATGTTTTACTGACTCAGGTGGGACAAACATCTACCAAATGTAGTCCTTAGTTTTAAGGATATTTTGGAGCTATGCAGAGAAACACATCCTCTTAAAATTACCAACCAGGTTTATAACTGAACTGGCTTACTGGACAATTTAGTCAAACTGTTAGTGTAAAAGTCACGAGTTGGTTTGTCCTCTTTCCTAAATATATGAGTCAAATTGTTTTTTTGAGTAAAGTAAAAAAAAATATGTAAAAAGGCACATATCTTTATCACATTTATATTAGAGAAAATGCATTCAGGATCATGAAGGAAAGTGGCAACTTTTATGTGAAGCTTGGCATCTGAAATGCTCTCTTTCCTGGAAACCTCAAAATTTATGAGGAAATCAAAGTCATGTGAGTGAGTGTTCTGGCAGTTCATCTAATACTTAAGGGTGGAAAGACTCCAAATAACTATATCTGGCACATTTTAAGTGTCATTCAATCATAAGACAACCAAAGCCATCAGTAAGTAATTTTAAAGATAGCTATACTATGTTCTGGAGCAATGCAGGCATAGTAAGCTAGCACCTTCCTTCCCCAGGATGTGGATACAGGCCTTCCACTACAGGCTCAGTGCTGGTCCCCACTCCTCAGACCTGATACATGAGAACAGAGACCCTGTGTGTCTATTCAGTAATCTGACCCCAACACCTAGCACAAGTTCAGGTTCACTAGTAATGACTAAAACTTCAATACTTTCTTTCAAATTGTTTCCAACAGGAAAAGCAAAGACAGTCCAGGTGTCTACCTGCACAGAAATAGGTTATGAAGAGAGTTGTGCTTAGTATTGGCAGAGAAGGTGGAAAGACTGTCAGGGAGAGCTCTGAGAAGTCATCTCAGAACTGACTGAGGTGCTTATCTACTAACCATGTCAACAAAAGAAAGCTGAGAAATTTAGCCTGGAAAGGTGTTGATTTGTGATCTGTACACTCACAGATAATTTTTTAAAAAATTCTGACAGGATAAATGAGAAGAAAATATTACATGCTAAAATTTTGTTTCCTTTTTAAAAGAAGTGCTATATATGTGTGTTGATGTACTATGTACACATCAGTTCTCTAAGAACTAGTGTTAATTAGTGTTACCCTTACATCTTGTTTGTGAATATGATCAGTTTTTTGGTTACTCTTTTGCATAAATTACCTCACAGAAAACAAAATAGACTCCAGAGAACATCAGCATGACCTTAGAAATAAACGCAAATATGTTTTGATATATTTCAAGGCAACATTGAACAGACCACTTTCTAGCAGTGTTTCATTTTTGTGAACAAATTGCTATTCAGTTTTATTATTCATTTATGAACTTATGAAATGACATACCATTTTAAGAATTCTGTGTACTCTTCATAATAGAGAACTGCCAACATGAAAATCTGGTGTGTCCACATGCCTCAGTCTGGACCTTCACACGGTAGCAGAGTTGCTCTGGAAATGATTACAACTTTAGCTGTGATATATGGGCTGCCTACTGAGCTATAAGCTTAGGCTGCCAAACAACAGTCCTATCATATATAAACAATGACTGTATTTGAGGTCAATGATACTTTTTTTTTTTATACAGCAAACCAGTAACTTTTATTTTATGTAAATTGTAGTTCAATGAAGGTTCTTTTAAAATCTAAGAATGTACAGTTCAGATGTGTGCATCCCTTGTATGTCAATACATCAAAAGAAAAAAACTAAACAATTGTTGAGCTCTAGTTAATGACATCTATGACCAAAGGATTTAGGGGTGAGCATATTAATGGCTGCAGTTTCTTTTTTTTTTTTTTTTTTGAGAGGGCATCTCTCATATTTATTGATCAAATGGTTGTTAACAACAATAAAATTCAGTATAGGGGGGTCAATGCTCAGTGTACAATCATTAATTCATCTCAAGCCTAATTCTCGTCAGTCTCCAATCTTCTGAAGCATAACGAACAAGTTCTTACATGGTGAACGAATTCTTACATAGTGAATAAATTCTTACATGGTGAACAGTACAAGGGCATTCATCACAGAAACTTTCGGTTTTGATCACACATTATGACCTATAAACAATCAGGTCAAATATGAATATTCATTTGATTTTTGTACTTGATTTATATGTTGATCCCACATTTCTCCCTCTATTATTATTATTATTATTATTATTTTTAATAAAATGCTGAAGTGGTAGGTAGATGCAAGATAAAGGTAGAAAACATAGTTTAGTGCTGTAAGAGGGCAAATGTAGATGATCAGATGATCAGGTGTGTGCCTATGGACTAAGTATTAATCCAGGCTAGACAAGGGCAACAAGACATCCACGGATGCAGAAGATTTCTCTCAAAGCAGGGGGGGTGAGGTTCTGAGCCTCACCTCTGTTGATCCCCAAATTCTCACTTGATGGCCCCCCTGCGACTGTGCCTGTCTTAGGTTGTTCCTCCCTTGAGGAATCTTACCCGTCTCTGGCTAACCAGTCATCTTCCGGGGCTATACAGGGAAATGTAAAGTTGGTAAGTGAGAGAGAAGCAATATTGTTTGAAAAGGTTAGTTTTTTACTTCTTTGCAGATTTATGCCCTGTGGCTTCTATGCATAGCACTTGTCTCGAGGTATCTTTACCACCTGGAGGAATTATGATACTCGGTAAATTTGATATGAGGCACGAATTCTATTTAAGGGTTGTAATTAGGAAGGAAGAAGAAAAGCTATAGATGTAGCATATGGAAGGAAACATGGGAGGATTGATTATTTCTTTGACATATCTTCTTGTAGAGTACCTTAAGTATGTATAGGTTTTAAACTACTAACTAATTTGCACACACATATTAACATAATAGGAATACGGTGACATAAACAAAGCAAATCTATAATTACCATCCATCTCCAGGCATTTGTGAAAATTTATCTATGATATGATGGATATTGTCCAACTGTACTTGAACAATCAGACAAATTAAAGCAGCCCATTTTTGGGATCTGTTCACATCCCATATGTTCTTTTAACCGTAGATAGTCTATAGTCATGAGATTTTGGAGTGCTACACCTTGCACCCCTCCCAACTCCTGGTTGAGTTCCAACAGTACAGATCCGGTCAAATTCGTTGTCTCACTGTATGCACATGCCAGCCTAGACATCTCCCTCCTCATTCCTATGGCAAGTCCAGGAGACGGTGGGCCGGATGCAGCCACAACCGCAGCATCATCCGGATCCCTGTGGAGGCTTTTTGATGATCATCCCCCGGCACAAGTCCTCCAGAGAGTGCTGATGCCGGAAGCTCCTCCTCGTATCGTATCTTAGTTCATTTTCTGGGTATTCCAAGCTAGGCCTTGATCTTCTGCATAGAAACAAACAGACCCTTTGCCCACACTTTGACATGCCCTCTATAACACTGTGCAGAACTCATTGGAGGTCAGCACACAGTAACTGCTTTTTTTTTTTTTTATTAAGAGAAAGGAATATTATTAGAAAAGAGTACCTCCATAGCTGATCATCTGACACCCTTTAAGTGATCAAAATTAAGGATATTTAAAGCATGCATTGATCATTGATTTACAGTTAGTTTTATCCTATCAAGGAGTAATCCCCCTTTTCTTTCTTTCTTTCTTTCTTTCTTTCTTTCTTTCTTTCTTTCTTTCTTTCTTTCTTTCTTTCTTTCTTTCTTTCTTTCTTCCTTCGTTCCTTCGTTCCTTCCTTGCTTCCTTCCTTCGTTCCTTCGTTCCTTCCTTCCCTTCCTTCCTTCCTTCCTTCCTTCCTTCCTTCCTTCCTTCCTTCCTTCCTTCCTTCCTTCTTTCTTTCTTTCTTTCTTTTTTTTTTTCTTTCTTTCCTTGCTTTCTTCTTTCTTTCCTTGCTTTCTTGCTTTCCTGCTTTTCTTCTTTCCTGCTTTTCTTCTTTTCTTCTTTCCTTCTTTCTTTCTTTCTTTCTTTCTTTCTTTCTTTCTTTCTTTCTTTCTTTCTTTCTTTCTCTCTTTCTTTCTTTCTTCCTTCCTTCCTTCCTTCCTTCCTTCCTTCCTTCCTTCCTTCCTTCCTTCCTTCCTTCCTTCCTTCCTTCCTTTCCTTCCTTCTTCCTTCCTTCTTCCTTTCTTCCTTCTTTTCTCCCTTTCTTTCTTGCTTTCTTTCTTTCTTTCTTCCTTTCTTTCTTTCTTTCTTTTTTAATTTTTAATCTACACTTACATGAAGAATATTATATTTACTAGGCTCTCCCCTATACCAGGTCCCCCCTATAAACCACTTTACAGTCACTGTCCATCAGCTTAGCAAAATGTTGTAGAGTCACTACTTGTCCTCTCTGTGTTGTGCAGCCCACCCTCCCCTTTCTCCCTCCCCCCGCTATGCATGCTAATCTCAATACCCCCTTTCTTCATCACCCCCCTAAATCCTCCCTACCACACATCCTCCCCAGTCCCTTTCCCTTTGGTACATGTTAGTCCATTTTTGGGTTCTGTAATTCTGCTGCTGTTTTGTTCCTTCAGTTTTTCCTTTGTTCTTACACTCCACAGATGAGTGAAATCATTTGCTATTTCTCTTTCTCCGCTTGGCTTATTTCACTGAGCATAATACCCTCCAGGTCCATCCATGTTGCTGCAAATGGTAGGATTTTCCCTCTTCTTATGGCTGAGTAGTATTCCATTGTGTATATGTACCACATTTTCTTTATCCATTCATCTACCGATGGACATTTAGGTTGCTTCCAATTCTTGGCTATTGTAAATAGTGCTGCGATAAACATAGGGGTGCATCTGTATTTCTCAAACTTGATTGCTGCATTCCTAGGGTAAATTCCTAGGAGTGGAATATCTGGGTCAAAGGTAGGTCTGTTTTGAGCCTTTTGATGAACCTCCATACTGCTTTCCACAATGGTTGAACTAATTTACATTCCCACCAGCAATGTAGGAGGGTTGCCCTTTCTCCACAGCCTCGCCAACATTTGTTGTTGTTTGTCTTTTGGATGGCAGCCATCCTTACTGGTGTGAGGTGATACCTCATTGTAGTTTTAATTTGCATTTCTCTGATAATTAGCGATGTGGAGCATCTTTTCATGTGTCTGTTGGCCATTTTTTAATTGGGTTATTTGTTTATTGTTTGTTGAGGCGTGTGAGCTCTTTATATATTCTGGACGTCAAGCCTTTATCGGATGTGTCATTTTCAAATATATTCTCCCATACTGTAGGGTTCCTTTTTGTTCTATTGATGGTGTCTTTCGCTGTACAGAAGCTTTTCAGCTTAATGTAGTCCCACTTGCTCACTTTTGCTGTTGTTTTCCTTGCCCAGGAAGATATGTTCAAGAAGAGGTCACTCATGTTTATGTCTAATAGATTTTTGCCTATGTTTTTTTCCAAGAGTTTAATGGTTTCATGACTTACATTCAGGTCTTTGATCCATTTTGAGTTTACCTTTGATATGGGGTTAGACAATGGTCCAGTTTCATTCTCCTACATGTAGCTGTCCAGTTTTGCCAGCACCATCTGTTGAAGAGACTGTCATTTTGCCATTGTATGTCCATGGCTCCTTTATCAAATATTAATTGACCATATATGTTTGGGTTAATGTCTGGAGTCTCTAATCTGTTCCACTGGTCTGTGGCTCTGTTCTTGTGCCAGTACCAAATTGTCTTGATTACTATGGCTTTGTAGTAGAGCTTGAAGTTGGGGAGTGAGATCCCCCCTACTTTATTCTTCTTTCACAGGATTGCTTTGGCTATTCGGGGTCTTTGGTGTTTCCATATGAATTTTTGAATTATTTGTTCCAATTCATTGAAGAATGTTGCTGGTAATTTGAGAGGGATTGCATCAAATCTGTATATTACTTTGGGCAGGATGGCCATTTGGACGATATTAATTCTTCCTAGCCATGAGCAGGGGATGAGTTTCCATTTGTTAGTGTCCCCTTTGATTTCTCTTAAGAGTGACTTGTAGTTTTCAGAGTATAAGTCTTTCACTTCTTTGGTTAGGTTTATTCCTAGGTATTTTATTCTTTTTGATGCAATGGTGAATGGAATTGTTTTCCTGATTACTCTTTCTATTGATTCATTGTTAGTGTATAGGAAAGCTACAGATTTCTGTGTGTTAATTTTGTATCCTGCAATTTTACTGTATTCCGATATCAGTTCTAGTAGTTTTGGAGTAGAGTCTTTAGGGTTTTTTATGTACAATATCATGTCATCTGCAAATAGTGACAATTTAACTTCTTCTTTACCACTCTGGATTCCTTGTATTTCTTTGTTTTGTCTAATTGCCATGGCTAGGACCTCCAGTACTATGTTAAATAACAGTGGGGAGAGTGGGCATCCCTGTCTAGTTCCCAATCTCAGAGGAAAAGCTTTCAGCTTCTCACTGTTCAGTATGATGTTGGCTGTGGGTTTATCGTATATGGCCCTTATTATGTTGAGGTACTTGCCCTCTATTCCCATTTTGCTGAGAGTTTTTATCATGAATGGATGTTGAATTTTGTCAAATGCTCTTTCAGCATCTATGGAGATGATCATGTGGTTTTTGTCTTTCTTTTTGTTGATGTGGTGGATGATGTTGATGGATTTTCGAATGTTGTACCATCCTTGCATCCCTGGAATGAATCCCACTTGGTCATGGTGTATGATCCTTTTCATATATTTTTGAATTCGGTTTGCTAATATTTTATTGAGTATTTTTGCATCTACATTCATCAGGGATATTGGTTTGTAATTTTCTTTTTTGGTGGGGTCTTTGCCTGGTTTTGGTATTAGGGTGATGTTGGCTTCATAGAATGAGTTTGGGAGTATTCCCTCCTCTTCTATTTTTTGGAAAACTTTAAGGAGAATGGGTATTATGTCTTCTCTGTGTGTCTGATAAAATTCCGAGGTAAATCCGTCTGGCCCTGGAGTTTTGTTCTTGGGTAGTTTTTTGATTACCGTTTCAATTTATTCGCTTGTAATTCATTTGTTTAACTTTTGTGTTTCTTCCTTGGTCAGTTTTGGGAGGTTGTATTTTTCTAGGAACTTGTCCATTTCTTCTAGGTTTTCTAGGTTGTTGGCATATACGTTTTCATAGTAGTTTTTAATAATTCTTTGTATTTCTGTGGAGTCTGTCGTGATTTTTCCATTCTCAGTTCTGATTCTGTTGATTTGTGTTGATTCTCTTTTTCTCTTAATAAGTTGGGCTAGAGGCTTATCTATTTTGTTTATTTTCTCAAAGAACCAGCTCTTGGTTTCGTTGATTTTTGCTATTGTTTTATTCTTCTCAATTTTGTTTATTTCTTCTCTGATCTTTATTATGTCCCTCCTTCTGCTGACTTTAGGCCTCATTTGTTCTTCTTTTTCCAGTTTTGATAATTGTGATGTTAGACTATTCATTTGGGATTGTTCTTCCTTCTTCAAGTGTGCCTGGATCGCTATATACTTTCCTCTTAAGACTGCTTTCACTGCATCCCACAGAAGTTGGGGCTTAGTTTTGTTGTTGTCATTTGTTTCTCTATATTCCTTGATCTCTATTTTGATTTGTTCTTTGATCTATTGATTATTTAGAAGCATGTTGTTAAGCCTCCATGTGTTTGTGAGCCTTTTTGTTTTCTTTGTAGAATTTATTTCTAGTTTTATACCTTTGTGGTCTGAAAAATTGGTTGGTAGAATTTCAATATTTTGGAATTTACTGAGGCTCTTTTTGTGGGCTAGTATGTGGTCTATTCTGGAGAATGTTCCATGTGCACTTGAGAAGAATGTATATCCTGTTGCTTTTGGATGTAGAGTTCTATATATGTCTATTAGGTCCATCTGTTCTACTGTGTTGTTCAGTGCCTCTGTGTCCTTACTTATTTTCTGCCCAGTGGATCTATCCTTTGGGGTGAGTGGTGTGTTGAAGTCTCCTACAATGAATGCATTGCAGTCTATTTCCCTCTTTAGTTCTGTTAGTATTTGCTTCACATATGCTGGTGCTCCTGTATTGGATGCATATATATTTAGAATGGTTATATCCTCTTGTTGTACTGAGCCCTTTATCATTATGTAGTATCCTTCTTTATCTCTTGTTACTTTCTTTGTTTTGAAGTCTATTTTTTCTGATACTAGTACTGCAACACCTGCTTTTTTCTCTCTGTTGTTTGCATCAAATATCTTTTTCCATCCCTTGACTTTTAGTCTGTGCATATCTTTGGGTTTGAGGTGAGTCTCTTGTAAGCAGCATATAGATGGGTTTTACTTTTTAATCTATTCTATTACTTTGTGTTTTTTGATTAGTGCATTAAGTCCATTTACATTTAGGGTGATTATTGAAAGATATGTACTTATTGCCATTGCAAGCTTTATATTCTTGGTTACCAAAGTTTCAAGGTTAGCTTTTCTACTGTTTTGTTCTGTGCTCTTTTTAGGGGTGCTCCCATTTAGAGCAGTCCCTGTAGGATGCCCTGTAGAGGTGGTTTGTGGGAAGCAAATTCCCTCAGCTTTTGCTGTCAGGGAATTGTTTAGTCTCGCCATCATATTTAAATGATATATCATGCTGGATACAGTATCCTTGGTTCAAGGCCCTTCTGTTTCATTGCGTTAAGTATATCATGCCATTCTCTTCTGGCCTGTAGGGTTTCTGTCGAGAAGTCTGATGTGAGCCTGATGGGTTTTCCTTTATAGGTGACCTTTTTCTCTCTAGCTGCCTTTAAAACTCTTTCCTTGTCCTTGATCCTTGCCATTTTAATTATTATGTGTCTTGGTGTTGTCCTCCTTGGATCCTTTCTGTTGGGGGTTCTGTGTAATTCCATGGTATGTTCGATTATTTCCTCCCCCAGTTTGGGGAAGTTTTCAGCAATAATTCTTCAAAGAGACTTTCTATCCCTTTTCCTCTTTCTTCTTCTTCTGGTATCCCTATAATACGAATATTATTCCTTTGGCTTGGTCACATAGTTCTCTTAGTGTTTCATTCCTGGAGATCCTTTTATCTCTCTCTATGTCAGCTTCTATACATTCTTGTTCTCTGGCTTCTATTCCTTCAATGGCCTCTTGCATCTTATCCATTCTGCTTATAAATCCTTCCAGGGATTGTTTCACTTCTGTGATCTCCTTCCTGACATCTGTGATCTCCTTCCGGACTTCATCCCATTGCTCTTGCATTTTTCTCTGCATCTCTGTCAACATGTTCATGATTTTTATTTTGAATTATTTTTCAGGAGGACTGGTTAGGTCTGTCTCCTTCTCAGGTGTTGTCTCTGTGATCTTTGTCTGCCTGTAGTTTTGCCTTTTCATGGTGATAGAGATAGTTTGCAGAGCTGGTACAAGTGACCGCTGGAAGAGCTTCCCTTCTTGTTGGTTTGTGGCCTTCCTCTCCTGGGAGAATAGAGACCTCTAGTGGCTTGTGCTGGGCAGCTGTGTGCAGACAGGGCTTCTGCTTCCTGCCCGGTTGCTATGGGGTTTATCTCCGCTGTTGCTGTGGGCGTGGCCTGGCTGGGGCTGCTCCTCCAAAATGGTGGAGCCCTGTTGGAGGGGGAGCGGCCGGGAGGCTATTTATTTCCGTATGGGACCTCTGTGCTCCCTGCTGCCCAGGGGGTTAGAGTGCCCAGAGATCCCCAGATTCCCTGCCTCTGGTCTAAGTGACCTGTCCTGCCCCTTTAAGACTTCCAAAAAGCACTCTCCAAACCAAAACAACAACAGCAACAATGATAGAGGGAACAGAAAAATAAAAAAAATAAATAAAGGAAAAATGCGATTTTTTTTTTGCCCTCAGGTGCTGGTCCCAGGCACCCGCTCACTGGTCCTGCTGCCCTGTCTCCCTAGCACCAGGGTCCCTGTCCCTTCAAGGCTTCCAAAAAGCACCCGCCCACCGGTCCCACAGGGAAAAACGCGCGATATTCTTTGTCCTCAGGCGCCGGTCACAGGCACCCGCTCACCAGTCCCGCCGCCCTGCCTCCCTAGCAACGGGGTCCCTGTACCTTTAAGGCTTCCAAAAAGCACTCGCCGAAAAGAGAAAAAAAAAGGGAAAAATGCGCGATTTCCTCCGTCCTCAGTTGCCGGTCTCAGGCACCCGCCCACCGGTTCTGCTGCTCTGCCTCCCTAGCACCAGGGTCCCTGTCCCTTTAAGGCTTCCAAAAAGCACTCGTCAAAAAGAGAAAAAAAAAAATAGGGGGAAAAACATGCGATATCCTCCGTCCTCCAGTGCCGGTCTCAGGCACCCGCCCACTGGTCCCACAGGGAAAAACGCGGGATATTCTTTGTCCTCAGGCGCCGGTCCCAGGCACCCGCTCACCAGTCCCTCCGCCCTGCCTCCCTAGCACCGGGGTCCCTGTCCCTTTAAGGCTTCCAAAAGGCGCTCGCCAAAAAGAAAAAAAAAGGGGAAAAACACGCAATTTCCTCCATCCTCAGGTGCCGGTCTCAGGCACCCGCCCACCGGTCCCGCAGGGAAAAACGCGGGATATTCTTTGTCCTCAGGCGCTGGTCCCAGGCACCTGCTCACCAGTCCCGCCGCCCTGCCTCCCTAGCACCGGGATCCCTGTCCCTTTAAGGCTTCCAAAAAGCGCTCACCAAAAAGAGAGGAAAAGAAAGGGGAAAAACACGCGATTTCCTCCGTTCTCAGGCACTGGTCTCAGGCACCCGCCCACCGGTCCCGCAGGGAAAAATGTGGGATATTCTTTGTCCTCAGGCGCCGGTCCCAGGCACCTGCTCACCGGTCCCGCCACCCTGCCTCCCTAGTAACGGGGGCCCTGTCCCTTTAAGGCTTCCAAAAAGCACTCGCCAAAAAAAAAATGCTCCGGTTTCTTTTCACCCGCTGGGAGCTGAGGGGAGGGGCGCTCAGGTCCCGCCGGGCCGGGGGTTGTATCTTACCCCATTCGCAAGGCGCTGGGTTTTTGCAGGTGTGGATGTGGTTTGGATGTTGTCCTGTGTCCTGTGGTCTCTATTTTAGGAAGATTTTTCTTTGTTATATTTTCATAGCTCTATGTGTTTTTGGGAGGAGATTTCCACTGCTCTACTCACGCCGCCATCCTGGCTCCACCTCTCCAATGATACTTTTTAATGAGAAATATTACTTACTCAGAATTTTCTCTGGGTAAGCATTTATTCAACCTGTTAATGAAAATGAAAGTTTTATAGAAAGGGTTCTCAAATTCTGGTCCCCAACCAGCAGCATCAGCATTGCCTGGGAAATGCTAGCAATTCAGTTTCCCAGACTTGCTGAGTAGGCAACTTCAGCCAGGCCCAGCAATCTGTAATTTAGTAAGCCCTGTAATATAATTTTGATATTTGTTTAAGTTTGAGAACCACTGGCCTATAGAGTTTGATGGCACAGGAAATTTAACAAAAAAAATTTTTTTAGAAAGATCAGCCCTCTAATGAACTATCTAGATTAATATGTCTTTTTATTTATACAGATTTTATTGCATTATTTTTATAGTAAAACTCATCTTAACATGCATGTCCTTAGTCATGTTCTAGTTGTCTGTCAATTCATTGTTTTAAAATAAAACAATATTAAAGTACTAAATACATAAATACTAAAATATGTTAAGTACAGAAAATACTAATTTACATAAAATACATTTATATTAAAAATAAATGTAAAAGATTCAAGATGGCAGTGTGAGAGGTGAGACAGAGAACTCCTCCCAAGACCACACAGAATACAAAAATATAGTTAATACAACTAACCCTGGAACAGCAACAGGAGGGAAGGCTGCACCAGACTGCATACAGACCTCATGAACAGAGCAGACCTCACTGAAACAGGGTAACTTACGAAAGCCTTTATCAGGTGGGACCCAAGCCCTTCTCCCACCCCAGCTCACCAGCGGAAGGAAGAGAAATGGAGTGGGGAGTGGGTGGAAGTCTGGGACTACTGAATGCCCAGCCCTGGAGATCTGCTTTGGGAGCAGAAACCTACACTGTGTGGTGCTCTGGAGGTTGGGGTGCTCAGACAGGTTGAGTGCTGAGAGACAGATTCTGGCCGTTTATGGAGGAGGGGATCCACACCCGGCCACTCTGGGGCAAAGGAAAGGCAGGCAGTCTGAAAGGCTTCCTAGCAGCGAGAGGGCTGCTGGGGGTGGGGGGTGGGGTTTCCATGGAGCTTGCTGTGAGAGAGAAGAGAGAGCTGGACAAGGTTGCCTTGGTGCACTCTGCCCAGCAGGTTGGGAACTTTGGGGAGATTCAGGCGCTCCATCCCCCTGGCTGCCTACTCAGCTCCAAGGTGCCCCACTGTGATATGCAGCCGGCTGTGCCTTCCTCCTGGCCTGCTGGCACTGGCTCGCAAACTGGCTGTCACTGCTCTGGCATCAGGCCAGTCAGAGGGAGGTCCCACCTACAACAGCAGGAGACGCCAAGCACAGAGGCTTAAACCTATGTGCTCGGCCATTGGCTCTGATACTGGAGACAGGCACTGCAGCCAGAAAGCAGGAAACAGCTGTTTCCTCCCCCCACAGGCATCAGCACTGTACCCTTAAAACCCCCAACATACCTCTAGGGGCTGAGGAGCTCCAGAGACTGGAGCATCTGGGCACTAGAGGGCACCACACAGAAAGATGAAATGTCAAAAGAACCTGGCTCAGACCAAAATCTCATAAACCCCTTTTTCTGGTGAAACTGAACTCAATATTCCTGAAAGACAGTTCAAAATGAAAATCATAAACATACTCATGGAGGTACAGAAAAATATTGAAGAACTCAGGAACGAATTTAAGACAGAGATTCAATCATTAAGAAATTCCATATCTGAAATGAAAAATACAATGGAGGGATTTAAAAGCAGATTAGATGTAGTAGAAGAGATGGAATATGGAATAGAAATTAGAGAAGAGGAATACAATGAAACTGAGGCACAGAGAGAAAAAAGAATCTCTAAGAATGAAAGAATATTGAGAGAACAGTGTGACCTAACCAAATGGAACAGTATTCTCATTATAGGGGTACTAGAAGAAGAAGAAGAAGAGAGAAAAAGGAATAGAAAGTGTCATTGAGGAGGTAATTGCTGAAAAATTCCTCAATCTGGGGAAGGAGATAAGTCTTTCAAGCCATGGAAGTGCACAGGTCTCCCATCAGAAGGGACCCAAGGAAGACAACATCAAGACATATAATAATTAAAATGGCAAAGATCAAGGATAAAGTCAGACTTTCAAAAGCACTAGAGAGAGAAAAAAGGAATATACAAAGGAAAACAGGCTATCGTCATATTTCTCAACAGAAACCTTACAGGCCAAAAAGGAGTGGCATGATAAACTTAGTTCAATGAAGCAGAAGGGCCTTGAACCAAGAATACTCTACCTGGCAAGGTTATCATTTAAATTGGACAGAGGGATTAAACAATTTTCTGATAAGCAAAACTGAGAGACTTTACCTCCCACAAACCACTTCTGCAGTGTATTTTAGAGGGACTCCTATAGATGGAAGTATTCCAAATGCTAAATAGATAACACACAAGGGATAGACAAAGAGTACACAATATGATTCATAACATACAAAGAATGGAGGAGGAAGAGAAAGGAAGGGAGAAAAAAGAACCTTTATGTTGTGTTTGTAATAGCATACAAAGTGAGTTAAGTTAGACTGTTAGATAGTAAGAGAATTACCCTTGAACATTTAGTGACCACAAGTCTAAAGCCTGCAATGGCAATAAGTACATAGCTATTGATAATAATCCTAAATGTAAATGGTCTGAATGCACAAATTAAAAGACATAGAGTCACTGAATGGATAAAAAATGAGTCCTGTCTACATGCTGCCTAGAAGAGACTCACTTCAAACCCAGACAAATACACAGATGGAAAGTTAAGGGATGGAAAAGATATTTCATGCAACTAGTCAGGAGAAAACAGCAGAAATGCAGTACTTGTATCAGACAAAATAGACTTCAAAACAAAGAAAGTAACAAGAGAGAAAGAAGGACATTGCATAATGATAAAGGGGTCAGTCCAAAAAGAGGATATAACTACTATAAATATCTATGCACCCAACAGAGGATCATCTACATATGTGAAACAAATACTAACAGAATTAAAGGGGGAAATAGAATGCAATGCATTCATTTTAGGAGACTTCAATACAACACTGACTGAAAAGGAAAGATAAACTAGACAGAAAAAAAGTACAGAGACAGAGGCACTGAACAACAGATTAGAACAGATGGACCTAATGGATATCTACAGAACGCTCCATCCAAAAGCAACAGGATACACATTCTTCTCAAGTGAAGTGTACATGGAACATTTTCAAGAATAAATCATATACTAGGCCACAAAAAGAGCCTTAGTATATTCAAAAAGATTGAAATTGTACCAGCCACCTTCTCAAATCACAAAGGTATGAAACTAGAAATAAATTACCCCCCAAAAAAGAAAAACCTCACAAACACATAGAGGTTTAATAACATGCTCTTAAATAACCAATGGATCAATGACCAAATTAAAACAGAGATCAAGCAATATATGGAGACAAATGACAATAATTCAACTGCAAAAATCTGTGGGACTCAGCGAAGGCTGTGCTAAGAGGAAAATATATTGCAATACAGGCCTACCTCAGGAAAGAAGAACAATCCCAAATGAACAGTCTAAACTCACAATTAATGAAACTAGAAAAGGAAGAGTAAATGAGGCCCAAACTCCATAGAAGGAGGGATATAATAAGGATTAGAGTAGAAATGAATAATATTGAGAAGAATAAAACAATTGAAAGAATCAATGAAAGCAGGAGCTGGTTCTTTGAGAATATAAACAAAATAGATAAACCACTAGTCAGACTTATCAAGAAAAAAAGAGAGTCTACACACATAAACAGAATCAGAAATGAGAAAGGAAAAATCACTATGGACACCACAGAAATGCAAAGAATTGTGAGAGAATGCTATGAAAAATTACATGGTAATAAACCAGATAACCTAGAAGAAACAGACAACTTTCTGGAAAAATACAACCTTCCAAGTCCAACCCAGGAAGAAACAGAAAATCTGAATAGAGCAATTACCAGCAAGAAACATTGAACTGGTAATCAAAAAACTACCTAAGAACAAAATGCCAGGACCAGAAGGTTTCACTGCTGTTTTTATCAAACATTTAGTGAAGACCTAATACTCATCCTCCTTAAAGTTTTCCAAAAGTATTGGAGGAGGGAACACTCCCTAACTCATTCTAGGATGACATCATCACTCTAATACCAAAACCAGGCAAAGACACCACAAAAAAATAAAATTACAGACCAATATTCCTGATGAACATAGATGCAAAAATACTCAACAAAATATTAGCAAACCAAACTCAAAAAATACATCAAAAAGATTGTCCATCATGATCAAGTGGGATTCATCCCAGCGATGCAAGGATGATTCAACATTCAAAAATCCATCATCATCATCCACCACATCAACAAAAAGAAGGAGTAAAACCACATGATCATCTCCATAGATGCTGAAAAAGCATTCAACAAAATTCAACATCCATTCATGATAAAAACCACTCTCCCTACTTTTATTCAATATAGCTCTGGAGGTCCTAGCCATGGTAATCAGACAACACAAAGAAATAAAAGGCATCCAGATTGGCAAGGAAGAAGTCAAACTGTTACCATTTGCAGATGACATGATATTGTACATAAAAAATCCTAAAGAATCAACTCCAAAACTACTAGATCTAATACCTGAATTCAGCAAAGTTGCAGGATACAAAATTAATACACAGAAATCTGTTGCATTCCTTACACTAATGATGAAACAGCAGAAAGAGAAATCAGGAAAATAATTCCATTCACAATTGCATCAAAAAGAATAAAATACCTAGGAATAAACCTAACCAAAGAAGTGAAAGACTCATACTCTGAAAACAATAAGACACTCATGAGAGAAATTAAAGAAGAAACCAATAAATGGAAACAAAACCCATGCTCATAGATAGGAAGAATTAATATTGTCAAAATGGCCATCCTGCCTAAAGCAACCTACAGATTCAATGCAATCCCTATAAAAATACCAAGAGCATTCTTCAATGAACTAGAGCAAATAGTTCTAAAATTCATATGGAACCACAAAACATGCCAAATAGCCAAAGCAATCCAGAGGAGGAAGAATAAAGTGTGGGGAATTATGCTCCCTAACTTCAAGCTCTACTACAAAGCCACAGTAATGAAGACAATTTGGTACTGGCACAAGAACAGACCCATAGACCAATGGAACAGGCGAGAAAGCCCAGATATAAACCCAAGCATCTATGGTCAATTAATATACAATAAAGGAGCCATGGATATACAATGTGGAAATGACAGCCTCTTCAACAGCTGGTGTTGGCAAAACTGGAGAGCTAAATGTAAGAGAATGAAACTGGATTATTGTCTAACTCCATACACAAAAGCAAATTCAAAATGGATCAAAGACCTGAATGTATGTCATGAAACCATAAAACTCTTAGAAAAAAAACATTGGCAAAAATCTCTTGGACATAAACATTAGCAACTTCTTCATGAACATATCTCCTTGGGCAAGGGAAACAAAAGCAAAAATGAACAAGTGGGACCATATCAAACTAAAAAGCTTCTGTACAGCAAAGGACACCATTAGTAGAACAAAAAGTCATCCTACAATATGGCAGAATATATTCATAAATGACATATCTGATAAGGGGTTGACATCCAAATCCAAAGAGCTCACACACCTCAAAAATAACAAAAAGCAAATAAGCCAATTAAAAAATGGGCAGAGGAACTGAACAAACACTTCTCCAAAGAAGAAATTGAGATGACCAACAGGCACATGAAAAGATGGTGCATATCGCTAATCATTAGAGAAATGCAAGTTAAAACCACAATGAGATATCACCTCACAACAGTTAGGATGGCCACCATCCAAAAGACAAACAACAACAAATGTTGGCAAGGATGTGGAGAAAGGGGAACCCTCCTACACTGCTGGTGGGAATGTAAACTAGTTTAACCATTGTGGAAAGCAGTATGGAGGTTCTTCAAAATACTCAAAATAGAAATACCATTTGACCTAGGAATTCCACTCCTAGGAATTTACCCTAAGAATGCAGGAGCCTAGTTTGAAAAAGACATATGCACCCCTATGTTTATCGCAGCACTATTTACAATAGCCAAGAAATGGAAGCAACCTAAGTGTCCATCAGTAGATGAATGGATAAAGAAGAGGTGGTACATATACACAATGGAATATTATTCAGCCATAAGAAGAAAACAAATCCTACCATTTGCAACAAGATGGATGAAGCTAGAGAGTATTATGCTCAGTGAAATAAGCCAGGCAGAGAAAGACAAGTATGAAATGATTTCACTCATCTGTGGAGTAAAAGAAGAAAGAGAAACCTGAAGGAACCAAACAGCAGCGGACTCACAGAACCCAAGAAAGGACTAACAGTTACCAAAGGGAAAGGGGCTCGGCAGTATGGATGGGAAGGGAGGGATAAGGGGGAAAGGGGCATTAAGATTAGCATACATCATGTAGGGGGGCAAGGAGAAGGCAGTATAACACACAGAAGACAAGTAGTGATTCTATAGCATCTTACTACACTGATGGACAGTGACTGTAATGGGGAATGTGGTGGGGACTTGATAATATGGGGAGTCTAGTACCAATAATGTTGTTCAAGTAATTGTGCATTAACGATATCAAAATAAAATTAAAAAAAGATGAAAAACAAAGTGTCCTTCATAAGAGCTAAGTAATAAAGGCATTCCATTCTGTAATTAAAACTTGTACTTTACTGGCTTCTTGTTATTTAAATGGAATAAACCTCAGTGCTACAAATTCCCTAGTTTTTGGACAGAAAACCAAATAGACTCTGAATTTCTGAATGTCTAGCTGGACTATTCACTAGACCGAAGCTTCTTCCCTATTTTCTAGTGCTTTTTACCACCCCATTGTTTCTAGTATTTGACTTGTAAGCACTCAATCTACATAAGCTTTCCATGATGTATACAGTAACCAGACTGATATCTTTCTTCCCTAATAGTACCTCATTGTGGCAAATTTCTATTAGTTGAAAGAAAAATTCCATAGGACCAAATTAATTCCTGCTAATTGCACATTGGAAGGAGATGCATATTAACTCATATTAGTTTTTAACTGGAAGCAATTGAGGTATTATGTAGGAGAGGAGAGATTTCACGCATGGTGGGGAGACATTTTGAGTCATATTGAATTTGTCTGACTTTCTTTAAATCATATTACATAGATGACCAGTGATTTTTTTGCGTTTTTCTGCCATGATAGCTGGATCAGTTCTGGACTGAATGTTGAAGATTCCACAGTGGCCTCTTTTCTTTGAGGACTTTCTTGTACATATCTCGAATTCACTTTTATGAGGGATCATACCAATTTTTTTGGCCAATACAGCAGTGAAACTTTTCATGTGGCTTCAAAAATTGTGATTAAAAAATTCATAAAATTTGACATCTTAACTATTCTTAAGTATAGAGTTCAGTAGTGTGATGTATATGCATATTGCTGTAAAACAAATCTCCAGAACTTTCTCATCTTGCAAATCTGAAACTCTGTATCTATTAAACAACTCCCTGCTCCCCTTCCCACCCCTTGTTAATCACCATTCTACTTCTTGTTTCTATGAATTTGCCTACTTTATATACATCATATAAGTAGAATCAAATAGTGTTTGTCTTTATATGACTGGCTTATTTCACTTAGGATAATATCCTCAAAGTTCATCCATGTTGTAATATGTGACAGAATTTTCTTCCATTTTGAGGCTGAATAATATTCCATTATATACATATCTTTTCAGTTCCTAGACCCAACTCCGGTGTGTGTGTGGGAGGAGGTTTTCCCATGCATGACATAAAGCAATTCTGGATTATCAGCCCGGTGTCTCAGAATTCAACCCAATTCTGACACTATCCACTTGGAGAACACCAGATTCCCCAGGCTAAGGGCTCTATCCTGTAAGACTGCCCTCCACTAACCCCCAACCCCAGACCCAACTCTAGATACCAGTTGCAAGCTTTAGGCTGTTGCCTATGCCTCTGACTGACCATTGGCTGCAGATTAGAGGTTCCAAAGACCTCCCCATTAGGTTCAATTAATTTGCTAGAGTGGCTTTCAGAAATCAGGAAAACACTTTTGTTTACCAGTTTAGTCAGATACTGTAAAGGATACAAGTCAATAGCCAGATGAAGAGATACATAGGGCAAGGTTTGGGGCTGGAGGCTGAGAGTTCCCACCCTCTAATCACATGGTTGGTCGTCCTGGCAACCAGACTCTACCCTTGGGTGGCGTCCAAAATGCTTTCCATTAACATAATAAGACATCCATTTGGCCTTTATGGCTCTGAAGGATTTTCAGGAACTGTGGGTGAAGACCAAATAGATCTGATAAATATATTTTGGTTATCTGAATGAGTAAATATGTATTTATCATAACTCATTGTATTGCAGTATATATCACACTTCGTTTATCCATTCATCTGCTGATGGACATTTGAGTTGCTTCCACCTCTTGGCTATTGTGGACAGTGTACTATTATGGCCATGATGTACAACATTTTGAGATCCTGCAATTCCTTTGGGCATATACACAAAAGTGAGATCGGGAGATGTCTTATATTTTAATAAGAAATTAAGTCTGTCTTCTTTACTTGAAACACAATATTTCAAAGTCTATTACAAATTTAAAAAAACATTTTTAACAAATGGTAATTTTAAAAAAGAGATTCTGTCTTTTATTACAAAGAAGAACCTGAAATAGTTCATTCATGTTATAATGTTCTCAACAATGAACAAATTTTAGAACTAAAATTTTTTACGGACTATTGCCTCATAAATTCTTTCTTTTATTTCATCCACAGAGTCACAATGTGTGATTTAAATTACATCCCCTGCCAAAAAAAAAATTATTGAGAGTGACAATTTAGCTCCTTAAGTTAAAACTACATGAGTAGTTACAAGAAAACATAAAAAAGCTTCATGATATTGGACTTGGCAATGATTTCTCAGCATGACACCAAAAGCACAGGCAACAAAAGCTAAAATGGACAAATGGAACTACATCAAACTTAAAAACTTTTTTTTTTTAATAAAAGGACACAATCAACAGATTGAAAAGGCAACCTACAGATTGGAAGAAAATATTTGCACATCATATAAAGGGTTAAGTATCTAGAATATATAAATCCTTCAATGCAACAAAAAAGTCTAATAACCTGATTTTAAAAGAGCAAAGGACTTCAATAGATACCTATACAAAGATGATATACAAGTGGGCAATAAGCATATGAAAAAATAGTCAACATTAGTAATCACAGAGAAATGCAAATCAAAATCAGAATGAGATATCATCTCATACTCTTTATGATGGCTACAATAAGAAAAAGAAGAAAAAACAGCAAGTGGTTGAAGATATAGAAAATTTGGAAACCTTGTGCCTGGTGTACTGTTGGTTGGACTGTAAAATGGTGCAACTGATCATGGAAAACAGTATGGGGTTCTTCAATAAATTACAAATAGAATTACCATATGATCTAGTTTCATAAAATGCCTGGCTTTGAAACTTTTTCTGTTTCATCCTAGCCAAGTTACAATTGCTTAAGTTTCCTATTTCAAATACATGGAGTTGATTTGAAAAGATAGAATCAATGATCTCAGAACTAGCAATTCTTCAGGGAAAGGTTGGCTATTTGGAAATGAAGAGATATTTCAAAGTTTTAACAGTTGTCTATAATTCTGGAAAAAAACAACAAACCACCAATTGAAGAGCTCCAGACTTAACAAATGTAGCTTTATACTCAGTTCCTGTCCAAGCATAATTTAGGTTCCAAAGTCCAAAGAATTGGCTTGTGACAAGCTATTTCCAGAATAAAATGAAGCATAAGTAATTTAATTCTGGAGTTATGATGGGATGAGGCTACAGTGATTTTATAAAATGGTCTCTCTTGAATTCTGTGAGATATGCTTAAAATAAGTGGCTGATCATACCTCCCCCTCAAAACACAGAAGTCGAAAAAATGCTCTTATTTTTTCCTGAAAATGGTGTCTTTTCATAAAATAACCCATGTTGCAAAAATAAAGCTTAGGAGAATGATTTAAACCTCATTGACAAGGAACAATAGGAAGCCTGAACATTTAGTAGTGCTTTAATAACAGAATCTAGTTTTATTTAAATTTTAATTTAAAAAATTTAAGCTGCTTCTCCTTTTTCACTAGGGAAGAAGCAAGTTGAGATTTTTCACAATTCAGTAATGGCAGGAGAAGGGCTGAATAACACTAAATTCACAAGGAAGAAGGGCCAAGTAAGGGGATGACAAGGACAAAGGAGATGATGAAAGTTACCTGTGTTTTCTGAATGGTATGATAAAAGTAATTACATTCTGTACATTGATTCAATAATATCTTGAATGCCCTCCATGTGCCAGGTGCTAATCTAGGTGGTGGGGATTCATTAGTGAGGAAAAAGCAAACTAAAAAGTACCCTTCTCATTGATTGGAGAGAAAGCAGGTGGAGAAAGGGAAGAAAGTTTAATCAATCAGTTGATTTAAAAACATCATGAAAGGGCTCATTATCTTAAAGGCATCTCTAAAGGAATGAACAGGGCATTTGAACAGAGACCTGGCAGAAGTGAGGCAGGAAGTTCTGTGATATCTTGCTTGGGAAGGGAGTTCTAGACAAATTTGTGGCATTGAGGCAGCAGCGTACTCTGAGTAACAGCAATGAGTTCGTGTGGTTGGAGCCCAGGGAGGTAGGCAAAGGGTAGGATTGAGGGCAGAAAAGCAAGTTACAGGTGGGATCGCAAAGGCCTCATAGATGATGGATTTTATTCTAAGATTGTTGGGAAGGCCCTGGATATTTTGAAAGGAGGAATGACATTAAATTTGCATTTTAAAAAGCCCACTCTGATTGTTGTGTGGAAAATAGATTGTACAGAGATAAGAATGGATTTTTCTCAAGCTTCTTTTATGCCTCTATAAAGGTAAATAAAAACATTAAAAAATTTAGTATTATTATATACTAAATTTTAAAGTTTGGGAAGAAGTATAGAATTCTATGAATTTTAGCATATGAGTTGATTTGTGTAGCTATAATAATCAGGATAGACAGTAGTATAAACCTCCTCCTGCTATCCCTCTTTTTTATTATTTTATTTTATTTTATTTTATTTTATTTTATTTTATTTTTTGAGAGGGCATCTCTCATACTTATTGATCAAATGGTTGTTAACAAGATAAAATTCAGTATAGGGGGGGTCAGTGCTCAATGTACAATCATTAATCCATCTGAAGTCTAATTCTCATCAGTCTCCAATCTTCTGAAGCATAACGAACAAGTTCTTATATGGTGAACGAATTCTTACATAGTGAATAAATTCTTACATGGTGAACAGTACAAGGGCATTCATCACAGAAACTTTCGGTTTTGATCATGCATTATGACCTATAAACAATCAGGTCAAATATGAATATTCGTTTGATTTTTGTACTTGATTTATATGTGGATCCCACATTTCTCCCTTTATTATTATTATTATTTTTATTTTTAATAAAATGCTGAAGTGGTAGGTAGATGCAAGATAAAGGTAGAAAACATAGTTTAGTGCTGTAAGAGAGCAAATGTAGATGATCAGGTGTGTGCCTGTAGACTATGTGTTAATCCAAGCTAGACAAGGGCATTAAAACATCCACGGATGCAGAAGATTTCTCTCAAAACAGGGGGGGTGAGGTTCTAAGCCTCACCACTGCTGATCCCCAATTTCTCACCTGATGGCCCCCCTGTGACTGTGCCTGTCTTAGGTTGTTCCTCCCTTGAGGAATCTTACTCATCTCTGGCTAACCAGTCATCTTCCAGGGCCATACAGGGAGATGTAAAGTTGGTAAGTGAGAGAGAAGCCATGCTGTTTGAAAAGGTTAACTTTTTACTTCTTTGCAGATTTATGCCCTGTGGCTTCTATGCCCAGCATTTGTCTTGAGGTATCTTTACCACTTGGAGGAATTATTATACTCGGTAAATTCGATATGAGGCACGAATTCTATTTAAGGGTTGTAATTAGGAAGGAAGAAGAAAAGCTATAGAGGTAGCAGACGGAAGAAAACATGGAAGGATTGATGATTTCTTTGACATATCTTCTTGTAGAGTAACTTAAACATGTATGGGTTTTAAACTACTAATTAAATTTCACACACACATTAACATAATAGGAATACAGTTATATAACCAAAGCAGATCTATAATTACCAGCCATCTCCAGTGAAGCCAAGAAAACCAGTTAGGCACCCTAGGCATTTGTGAAAGTTTGTCTACGATATGATGGATATTGTCCAACTGTACTTGAACAGTCTGAGAGAAATCAGACAAATTAAAACAACCCATTCCTGGGAACTGTTCACATCCCATACGTTCTTTTAACAGTAGATCGTCTGTAGTTGTAAGATTTTGGAGCGCTACAACTTGCACTTCTCCTAATTCTTGGTTGAGTTCCAACAGTATAGATCCAGTCAAATTTGTTGTTTTACTGAAAGCACAGGCCAGCTTAGATATCTCCTTCTTTATTCCAATGGCAAGTCCAGGAACTGGTGGGATGGATACAGCTACAACTGCAGCATCACCTGGATCTTTGTTGAGGTTCTTTGATGATTGTCTTCTGGTATGACTCTTCCAGAGAGTGCTGATGTTGGAAGTTCTTCTTCATATCATATCTTAGTTCATTTTCTGGGTAGCCAAATTAGGCTTTTATCCTCTGTAAAAGACCTTTTGCCCACACTTTGATATGCCCTTTATATCATTGTGTAGAACTCATTGGAGGTCACCACACAGGAACTGCTTTTTTTTTTTTTAAGAGAAAGGAATATCAGAAAAGTGTACCTCTATAGCCGATCATCTGACACCCTTTAAGTGATCAAAATTAAGGATATTTAAAGCATGCATTAATCATTGATTTACAGTTAGTTTTATCCTATCAAGGAGTAATCCCCCTTTTCTTTCTTTCTTCTTTCTTTTCTTTCTTCTTTCTTTTCTTTCTTTCTTTCTTTCTTTCTTTCTTTCTTTCTTTCTTTCTTTCTTTCTTTCTTTCTTTCTTTCTTTCTTTCTTTCTTTCTTTCTTTCTTTCTTTCTTTCTTTCTTTCTTTCTTTCTTTTTAAGCTTTAATCTACACTTACATGAAGAATATTATGTTTACTAGGCTCTCCCCT
The DNA here is from genome assembly GCF_040802235.1 of Manis javanica. NCBI lineage: Eukaryota > Metazoa > Chordata > Mammalia > Pholidota > Manidae > Manis > Manis javanica. The sequence continues at coordinate 102,775,907 of NC_133156.1, read as the reverse complement.
ATACTGGGTCCCCCCTATAAACCACTTTACAGTCACTGTCCATCAGCATAGCAAAATGTTGGAGAATCACTACTTCTCTTCTCTGTGTTGTACAGCCCTCCCCTTTCTCCCTTCCCCCACTATGCATGCTAATCTTAATATCCCCTTTCTTCATCACCCACCTAAACCCTCCCTACCCACCCATCCTCCCCAGTCCCTTTCCCTTTGGTACCTGTTAGTCCATTTTTGGATTCTGTAATTCACTGCTGTTTTGTTCCTTCAGTTTTTCCTTTGTTCTTATACTCCACAGATGAGTGAAATCATTTGGTATTTCTCTTTCTCCGCTTGGCTTATTTCACTGAGCATAATACCCTCCAGGTCCATCCATGTTTCTGCAAATGGTAGGATTTCCCTTTTCTTACGGCGGAGTAGTATTCCATTGTGTATATGTACCACATCTTCTTTATCCATTCATCTATTGATGGACATTTAGGTTGCTTCCAATTCTTGGCTATTGTAAATAGTACTGCAATAAACATAGGGGTGCATCCTATCTTTCTCAACTTGATTGCTGTGTTCTTAGGGTAAATTCCTAGGACTGGTATATCTGGGTCAAATGTTAGGTCTGTTTTGAGCATTTTGATGAACCTCCATACTGCTTTCCACAATGGTTGAACTAATTTACATTCCCACCAGCAGTGTAGGAGGGTTTCCCTTTCTCCACAGCCTTGCCAACATTTGTTGTTGTTTGTCTTTTGGATGGCAGCCATCCTTACTGGTGTGAGGTGATATCTCATTGTAGTTTTAATTTGTATTTCTCTGATAATTAGTGATGTGGAGCATCTTTTCATGTGTCTGTTGGCCATCTGTATTTCCTTTTTGGAGAACTGTCTGTTCAGTTCCTCTGCCCATTTTTAAATTGGATTATTTGTTTTTTGTTTGTTGAGCATGTGAGCTCTTTATATATTTTGGACATCAAGCCTTTATCGGATCTGTCATTTACATATATATTCTCCCATACTGTAGGGTTCCTTTTTGTTCTATTGATGGTGTCTTTTGCTGTACAGAAGCTTTTCAGCTTAATATAGCCCCACTTGTTCATTTTTGCTGTTGTTTTCTTTGCCCGGGGAGATATGTTCAAGAAGAGGTCACTCATGTTTATGTCTAAGAGATTTTTGCCTATGTTTTTTTCTAAGAGTTTTATGGTTTCATGACTTACATTAAAGTCTTTGATCCATTCCGAATTTACTTTTGTGTATGGAGTTAGACAGTGACCCAGTTTCATTCTCTTAAATGTAGCTGTCCAGTTTTGCCAGCACCATCTGTTGAAGAGACTGTCATTTCGCCATTGTATGTCCATGGCTCCTTTATCAAATATTAATTGACCATATATGTTTGGGTTAATTTCTGGAGTCTCTAATCTGTACCACTGGTCTTTGGCTCTTTTCTTATGCCAGTACCAAATTGTCTTGATTACTATGGCTTTGTAGTAGAGCTTGAAGTTGGGGAGTGAAATCCCCCCTACTTTATTCTTCTTTCTCAGGATTGCTTTGGCTATTCAGGGTCATTGGTGTTTCCATATGAATTTTTGAATTATTTGTTTCAATTCATCGAAGAATGTTGCTGGTAATTTGATAGGGATTGCATCAAATCTGTATATTACTTTGGGCAGGATGGCCATTTTGATGGTATTAATTCTTCCTAGCCATGAGCAGGGGATGAGCTTCCATTTGTTAGTGTCCCCTTTGATTTCTCTTAAGAGTGACTTGTAGTTTTCAGAGTATAAGTCTTTCACTTCTTTGGTTAGGTTTATTCCTAGGTATTTTATTCTTTTTGATGCAATTGTGAGTGGAATTGTTTTCCTGATTTCTCTTTCTATTGGTTCATTCTTAGTGTATAGGAAAGCTACAGATGTCTGTGTGTTAATTTTGTATCCTGCAACTTTGCTGTATTCCGATATCAGTTCTAGTAGTTTTGGAGTGGAGTCTTTAGGGTTTTTTATGTATAATATTATGTCATCTGGAAATAGTGACAGTTTAACTTCTTCTTTACCAATCTGGATTCCTTGTATTTATTTGTTTTATCTGATTGCCATGGCTAGGACCTCTAGTACTGTGTTAAGTAACAGTGGGGAGAGTGGGCATCCCTGTCTAGTTCCCAATCTCAGAGGAAAAGCTTTCAGCTTCTCGCTGTTCAGTATAATATTGGCTGTGGGTTTATCATATATGGCCTTTATTATGTTGAGGTACTTGACCTCTATTCCCATTTTGCTGAGAGTTTTTATCATGAATGGATGTTGAACTTTGTCAAATGCTTTTTCAGCATCTATGGAGATGATCATGTGGGTTTTGTCTTTCTTTTTGTTGATGTGGTGGATGATGTTGATGAATTTTCGAATGTTGTACCATCCTTGCATCCCTGGATGAATCCCACTTGGTCATGGTGTATGATCCTTTTGATATGCTGTTGAATTTGGTTTGCTAATATTTTATTGAGTATTTTTGCATCCACATTCATCAGGGATATTGGTTTGTTGGTTTGTAATTTTCTTTTTTGGTGGGGTCTTTGCCTGGTTTTGGTATTAGGGTGATGTTGGCTTCATAGAATGAGTTTGGGAGTATTTCCTCCTCTTCTATTTTTTGGAAAACTTTAAGGAGAATGGGTATTATGTCTTCTCTGTGTGTCTGATAAAATTCCAAGGTAAATCCGTCTGGCCCTGGGGTTTTGTTCTTGGGTAGTTTTTTGATTACCATTTCAATTTCTTTGCTCATAATTGGTTTGTTTAACTTTTGTGTTTCTTCCTTGGTCAGTCTTGGGAGGTTGTATTTTTCTAGGAACTTGTCCATTTCTTCTAGGTTTTCTAGCTTGTTGGCATATACGTTTTCCTAGTAGTTTTTAATAATTCTTTGTATTTCTGTGGAGTCTGTCGTGAATTTTCCATTCTCATTTCTGATTCTGTTGATTTGTGTTGATTCTCTTTCTCTTAATAAGTTTGGCTAGAGGCTTATCTATTTTGTTTATTTTCTCAAAGAACCAGGTCTTGGTTTCGTTGATTTTTGGTATTGTTTTATTCTTCTCAATTTTATTTCTTCTCTGATCTTTATTATGTCTCTCCTTCTGCTGACTTTAGGCCTCATTTGTTCTTCTTTTTCCAGTTTCAGTAATTGTGATGTTAGACTATTCATTTGGGATTGTTCTTCCTTCTTCAAGTGTGCCTGGATCGCTATATACTTTCCTCTTAAGACTGCTTTCACTGCGTCCCACAGAAGTTGGGGCTTTGTGTTGTTGTTGTCATTTGTTTCTGTATATTCCTTCACCTGTATTTTGATTTGTTTGTTGATCCATTGATTATTTAGAAGCATGTTGTTAAGCCTCCATGTGTTTGTGAGCCTTTTTATTTTCTTCATAGAATTTATTTCTAGTTTTATACCTTTGTGGTCTGAAAAATTGGTTGGTAGAATTTCAATATTTTGGAATTTACTGAGGCTCTTTTTGTGGGCTAGTATGTGGTCTATTCTGGAGAATGTTCCATGTGCACTTGAGAAGAATGTATATCCTGTTGCTTTTGGATGTAGAGTTCTATAGATGTCTATTAGGTCCATCTGTTCTAGTGTGTTGTTCACTGCCTCTGTGTCCTTACTTATTTTCTGCCTGGTGGATCTATCCTTTGGGGTGAGTGGTGTGTTGATGTCTCCCAAAATGAATGCCTTGCAGTCTATTTCCCTCTTTAGTTCTGTTAGTATTTCTTTCACATATTCTGGTGCTCCTGTGTTGGGTGCATGTATTTTTAGAATGGTTATATCCTCTTGTTGGACTGAGCCCTTTATCATTATGTAGTGTCCTTCTTTATCTCTTGTTACTTTCTTTGTTTTGAAGTCTATTTCGTCTGATATTAATACTGCAACCTTGCTTTCTTCTCTCTGTTGTTTGCCTGAAATGTGTTTTTCCATCCCTTGACTTTTAGTCTGTGCATATCTTTGGGTTTGAGGTGAGTTTCTTGTAAGCAGCATATAGATGGGTCTTGCTTTTTTATCCATTCTATTACTCTGTGTCTTTTGATTGGTGCATTAATTCCATTTACATTTAGGGTGACTATTGAGAGATATGTACTTATTGCCATTGCAGGCTTTAAATTCATGGTTACCAAAGGTTCAAGGTTAGCCTCTTTAGTATTTTACTGCATAACTTAGCTCACTTATTGAGCTGTTATATGCACTGTCTGGAGATTCTTTTCTTCTCTCCCTTCTCATTCCTCCTCCTCGTTTCTTCATATGTTGTGTGTTTTGTTCTGTGCTCTTTTTAGGAGTGTTTCCATCTACAGCAGTTCGTGTAAGGTGCCCTGTAGAGGTGGTTTGTGGGAAGCAAATTCCCTCAGCTTTTGCTTGTCTGGGAATTGTTAGTACCGCCATCATATTGAAATGATAGTCGTGCTGGATACAGTATCCTTGGTTCAAGGCCCTTCTGTTTCATTGTATTCAATATATCATGCCATTCTCTTCTGGCCTGTAGGGTTTCTGTTGAGAAGTCTGATGATAGCTGGATGGGTTTTCCTTTATAGGTGACGTTTTTCTCTCTAGCTGCCTTTAAAACTCTTTCCTTGTCCTTGATCCTTGCCATTTTAATTACTATGTGTCTTGGTGTTGTCCTCCTTGGATCCTTTCTTTTGGGGGTTCTGTGTATTTCTGTGATCTGTTCGATTATTTCCTCCCCCAGTTTGGGGAAATTTTCAGTAATTATTTCTTTAAAGACACTTTCTATCCCTTTTCCTCTCTCTTCTTCTTCTGGTACCCCTATAATACGGGTATTGTTCCTTTTGGATTGGTCACATAGTTCTCTTAGTATTGTTTCGTTCCTGGAGATCCTTTTATCTCTCTCTATGTCAGCTTCTATACGTTCCTGTTCTCTGGTTTCTATTCCTTCAATGGCCTCTTGCATCTTGTCCATTCTGCTTATAAATCCTTCCAGGGTTTGTTTCACTTCTGTGATCTCCTTCCTGACATCTGTGATCTCCCTCCAGACTTCATCCCATTGCTTTTGCATTTTTCTCTGCATCTCCATCAGCATGTTCATGATTTTTATTTTGAATTCTTTTTCAGGAGGACTGGTTAGGTCTGTCTACTTCTCAGGTGTTGACTCTGTGATCTTTGTCTGCCTGTAGTTTTGCCTTTTCATGGTGATAGAGATAGTTTGCAGAGCTGGTACGAGTGACGGCTGGAAGAGCTTTCCTTCTTGTTGGTTTGTGGCCTTCCTCTCCCCCTTTGTGAGGCACTGTGTTTTTGCAGGTGTGGATGTGGTCTGGATGTTGTCCTGTGTCCTCTGGTCTCTATTTTAGGAAGAGTTGTCTTTGTTATATGTTCATAGATATATGTGGTTTTGGGAGGAGATTTCTGCTGCTCTACTCATGCTGCCATCTTGGCTCCCATCTAAGCTAGTGTTTTTGAGTTGCAATTTGGCTGACTCCAGCTAAAAGCTTCATCTGCAACCACACAACAACTATCTTGATTTGGGATGTGGAGTGCAAGGAAGGGAAGAAGGTTCTCTTCAGAAGTTTCCACCCTCTTGCCACGGGGTTGTGAGGTACACAGGCTGCCTGCAGGATGAGGCCAAGGGATGACATCCTGCTATCCCTTTATAGTCCTATCTTCCTCCCACTTTTAACCCCTGGCCACCCCCCTAACAGATGAGTCTGTTTTCTGTCACTATAGTTTTGTCTTTACAACAATTTCATATAGGTAAAATTATACAATATATAACCTTTGAAACTGACTTCTTTCTTTGAGACCCAGATTATTGCTGTATCAATAGTTCCTTCCTTTTTCCTTTGCTCACTAGTATTTCATTAAATAGATATACTCTATATAATTTGTTTATCCATTCACTGATTGAAAGGCATTTGAGTTGTTTCCAGTTTATAGTGATTCTGAATAAAAAGTCATGTTTAGGTTTTTATGTGGACATAAGTTTTCATTTCTTTAGGGTAATGAGCCAGGAGTAGAGTTGCAGGGTCATATGGTATGTATGTGTTCAACTTTTTAGAAACTGTCAAATTGTCTTTCCAAGTGTCTGCACAATTGTGTATCCCCACTAGCAGTGAATGAGAGTTCTGGATATTCCATATCTTTTCTAGCACCTCGTATTATCAGTATTTTTAATTTAGCTATTCTAAAGAATGTATAATATAATATAATAGTTTTAATTTGTATTTTCCTAATGGTTTATAATGTTGAAAACCTTTTCCTGTACTATTTGACATTCTGTATATCTTCTTTGGTGAATTGTCTTTTGCCCACTTGTCTTTACCTATTAATTGGGTTGTTTACTTTGGAGTTTTGAGAATTCCTTATACATCCTTCATATGAATCCTTTGTTGAATATGTGATTATCTTTAGCTGCTCTTTTAATTCATTTAATAGTAACATTTTCAGAGCCATGGCTTTTAACTTTTATGAAATTGATAATTTTTTCTTTTATAGGTCATGCTTTTAGAATCATATCCAAGAGCTCTGTCTATCCCCTGGGTCACTGCTAGTTTTTTCTAAAAGTTTAGTAATTTTACATTTTACATTTAGATGTGTAATCCTTCATTGTTGTTGTATTTTATCACATATTTTCTTTTATTCATTTTAAAAAACAGCTTTGTTGAGTTATGATTAATATACCAAAAGCTAGACATATTCAATATATATAATTTGATGAGTTTGGACATATGTACACACTTATAAAACCATCATCACAGTGAGAGAATTTCATCTTCTCCAAAACCTTTCTGCTAGCTCCATCATTTTTTTTGATAGGGATACTTAGCATGAGCTTTACTCTCTTGACAAATTTTTAAGTGTACAATACTGAATTGTTAACCATAAGCACGTATCTTGAACTTATTAATTCTTGCATAACTGAAACTTCATGCCTATTGAATAACAACTCATTTCCCATTCTATACCCAGGAAACTACCTTTCTATTTTTCTATCAGTTTGACTTTTAGTGGAAAATTTAGTATTTGTCCTTTTGTGGTGTTTATTTTACTTAGCATAATTTCCTAAAGTTCATTCATGTTGTTGCATATGGCTGGATTTCCTACTTTTTTTAAAGGCTGAAAAAGATTCCATTTTATGTATATACCATTTTCTTTATCCATTCATCTGTTGATGGACCTTTCAGTTGTTTCTGTATGTCACCTATTATGAATAATGCTGCAGTGAGCACAGGGGTGCAAATATCTGTTGGAGAACCTAATTTCAATTCTGAGAACTATAAAAAATTGATGAAAGAAATTAGATAAGAGACAAATAAATGGAAAGACATCCTATTTTCATGGATTGGGAGATTTGATATAATTAAAATGTTTATACTAACTAGAGTGATCTATACATTCAATGCTATCACCATCAAAATCCCAATGGCATTTTTACAGAAGTAGAAAATCCTAAAATTCATATGGAATTATAAAGACCCCAAATATCCAAAGATATCTTGAGAAAGAAGTATAAAGATGGAGGCATGATAATTCCTCGTTTCAAAATATATTACAAAGCAACAATAATTAAAGCAATATGTTACTGGTAAAAAGACAAACATATATACCAATGGCACAGATTAGAGAGCTCAGGAATAAACCTGCATATAAAGTTACCTGATCTTTGGTAAGGATACCAAGAATGCAATGGGAAAGGATAGTCTCTTAAACAAATGGTGTTAGGAAAACTGGATATCCACATGGAAAAGGATGAAATTGGGCCCTTTTCTTACACCTGCACAAAGATCAGCTCAAGATGGATTAAAAACATTTAATGTGAAAGTCTTTCATGTGAAACCTGAAACTGTAAAATTTCTTAAAGAAAACTTGACATTGGTCTCAGAAATGATTTCTTAGATGTAACACTGAAAGCACAGGAAACCAAAGATAAAATAGACAAATGGGACTATATCAAAATAAAATATTCTGCACAGCAAAGGAAACAACAGAATGACAAGGCAACCTACTAAGTGGGAAAAATATTTGCACATCATATCTCTGTTAAAGGGTTAATACTCAGAATACCTCTTAGAACTCAATAGCAAAAACCCAAAAACCCAAAAAGTCAAATAATCCAATTACAAAATGGACAAAGGACTTAAACAGTCATTTTTCTGAAGAAGACCTACAAATGGCCAATGGGTATATGAAAAAATATTCAATGTCACTAATCATTAGGGGAAATGCAAATCAAAACCAGAATGACATATCACCTCACACTTGTTCAGATGGCTATTAAAAGAAAAGATAAGTGTTGGTAAGGATACAGAGAAATGGGAACCCTATACACTGTTGATGGGATTGTAAAATGGTGCAGTCACTATGGAAAGCAGTATGGAGGTTTCTCAAAAACATTAAAAATAGATCTACCATGTGATCTAGCAATCCCACTTTTGGGTGTTTATTCCAATGAACTGAAATCAGGATTTTGAGGAGATGTAATTCCATTTTGAGTTGATTTTTTAAAGATATGAGCTTTATGTTGAGGTTCATTATTTCTGCATATAGATATTCAGTTTTTCCAGTACCAGCTGCTGAAAACACATATTGATTCTAGGCTTTTTTCAAAAACCAATGGTCATATTTGTGAGTTATTTAGGTAAATTTATTTTATATTTCTCACTTAAACATTCTCCAAAATAAATTTTGTTTGGACATCAGTTTTATTTTCTACTCACCTTTCTAACAAATGTTTGACAAATGATTTAGTTTTCTTGTATTAGAGAATTAGCTCCATCTAACTTTGGATGTATTCAGTCATGGGGTAAGGTTTGCTAACCAGGTTTATCTGAGTACTTATAGGTTGAAGATCTAGAAGAAGAATGAGTGGATGATTAAGATCAAAACTAGCTGTTTATGTAGTCAAATCTCATACATTAATATCAAATCAGTATGCTGCTGGCTCTGGACTCACTTTTGTCCTTTTAACATATTAGGTGATACAGAGAATAGCCTTTGACAGACTGGTAGTTAGATGCCTTGGAGATAGTTCTTAGGTGAGGGAGCTAGCACACCAGCTGGGCAATTCAATTAGATAGAAACATTTGGTTTATGATATGTTTTGAAGAGTCAAAATTTTACTTAATAAGTTTACGTGTTAAGTTTGTGTGTGCATGTTTTAAATTAAACAATACAATGGTTGTACATACTGCTTATACAAAGTTGTGTTTCTTAAAGAAATTGAAAGAAAAGAAAAATATATTTACAGTGTTTTATATTAAACTAAAATCACTTTCAGTATTCTTCATTTTGTCCTATATATTCAATTTATTGCCATTTCTTCCAGCCTGAAGGGCTTCATGTAGAATTTCTTTCTTTTTTTCTTTTGGTATTATTAATGTACAATTACTTGGACAACATTATGGTTACTAGAGTCCCCTTATTATCAAGACCCCCTACATACCCCATTAGAGTCTCTGTCCATCAGCATTGTAAGATGCTGTAGAATCACTGCTTGTCTTCTCTGTATATACTGCCTTTCCCATGTTCCCCCCACACTACATTATGTGTGCTAATCTTAATGCCCCTTTTTCACCCTTAACCCTCCTTTCCCACCCATACTGCCTAGCCCCTTTCCCTTTGGTAACTGTTAGTCTCTTCTTGGGTTCTGTGAGTCTGCTGCTGTTTGGTTCCTTCAGCTTTTTCTTTGTTGTTATACTCCACAGATGAGTGAAATCATTTGATACTTGTCTTTCTCCACCTGGCTTTTTTAACTGAGCATAATACCCTCTAGCTCCATCCATGTTGTTGAAAATGCAACAAATGCTAGGATTTGTTTTCTTCTTATGGCTGAATAATATTCCATTGTGTATATGTACCACCTCTTCTTTATCCATTCATCTACTGATGGCCACTTAGGTTGCTTCCATGTCTTGGCTGTTGTAAATAGTGCTGCGATAAACATAGGGGTGCATATATCTTTTTCAAACTGGACTCCTGCATTCTAAGGGTAAATTCCTAGGAGTGGAATTCCTGGGTCAAATGGTATTTCTATTTTGAGTTTTTTGAGGAACCTCCATACTGCTTTCCGCAATGGTTGAACTAGTTTACATTCCCACCAGAATGTACTGCTTTCCCCATGACATACCCATATTGTGAGTGCTTATATTAATAGCCCCTAATCCCCTTCTACCTCTCTCCCCAAACAAGACAAGTAGCTGTTTCTTGACTTTTGCATGTTGGCCATCCTAACTGATGTGAGTTGATATCTCTTTGTGGTTTTAATTTGCATTTCCCTGATGATTAGTGATATGGAGCATCTTTTCACGTTTCTGTTGGCCATCTGAATTTCTTCTAGTGTCTATTCAGATCCTCTGCACGTTTTTTAATCAGGTTATTTGTATTTTGGGTGCTGAAGCTTGTGAGTTCTTTATATATTTTGGTTGTTAGCCCGTTATTGGATAAGTAGTTTATGGATATATTCTCCCATACTGTAGGATGCCTTTTTGTTCTGCTGATGATGTTCTTTGCTGTACAGAAGCTCTTTAGCTTGATATAGTGTCACTTGTTCATTTTTTATTTTGTTTTCCTTGTCTGAACAGATGCACTCAGGAAAAAGTTGCTCATGTTTATATTCAAGAGATTTTTGCCTATGTTTTCTTCTACGAGTTTTATCATTTCACGACTTAGATTTAGGTCTTTGAACCATTTCAAGTTTACTTTTGTGTGTGGAGTTAGACAATAACCCAGTTTGATTCTCTTACATGTAGCTGTCCATTTTTTCCAACACCATTTGTTAAAGAGGCTGTCATTTCCCCATTGTATATACATGGTTCCTTTAATGTGTATTAATTGGCCATATATGTGTGGGTTTCATTGAGCTCTCTATTCTGTTCCATAGGTTTCTTCTTGTACCAGTACCAAATTGTTTTGATTACTGTGGCCTTGTAGTAGAGCTTAAAGTTAAGGAATATAATTCCCATGGCTTTGTTCTTCCTTTTCAGGATTGCTTTGGCTATTCAGGGACTTTTGTGGTTCCATAGGAATTTTAGAACTATTTGTTCTAGTTCATTGGAGAATGTTGTTGGTATTTTGATAAGGATTGCATTGAATCTGTAGATTGCTTTAGACAGGATGGCCATTTTGACAATATCAATTCTTCCTGCCATGAGCACGGGATGTATTTCCATTTATTGGTGTCCTAAATTTCTCCCATGAGTGTCTTATAGTTTTCAGAGTATAGGTGTTTCACCTCCTTGGTTAGGTTTATTCCTATGTATTTTATTCTTTTTGATGCAATTGTGAATGGAATTGTTTTCCTGATTTCTTTTTCTGCTAATTCATTTTTAGTATATAGGAGTGTAACAGATTTTTATGTATTAATTTTGTATCCTGTAACCTTGCTGAATTCAGTTATTAGTTCTAATAGTATCTTGGTGGAGTTGTTAGGATGTCATGACATCTGTGAACAGTGATAATTTAACTTCTTCCTTATCAATTAGGATGCCTTTTATTTCTTTATGTTTTCTGATTGCTGTGGCTAGAATATCCAGTACTATGTTGAATAAAAGTGGGGAAAGTGGGCATCATTGTCTTGTTCTCTATCTTAGAGGAAATGCTTTCAGCTTTTTCCTGTAGAGTATGATGTTGGCTTTGTCGTATATGGCCTTACTTATGTTGAAGTACATACCCTCTATACCATTTTGTTAAGAGTTTTTATCATCTATTGAAGTGATTATGTGATTTTTGTTCTTTTTGTTGATGTGGTGTATGATATTAATTGATTTTGGAATATTGAACCATCCTTGCATCCTTGGACTATATCCCACTTGGTCATGATGGGTGATCTTTTTGATGTATTTTTGAAATTAGTTTGCTAATATTTTCTTGAGCATTTTTGCATCTATGTTCATAAGGGATATTGGTCTGTAGATTTCTTTTTTTGTGGTGCCTTTGCCTAGTTTTGGTATTATAGTGATGCTGGCCTCATAGAATGATTTTTGAATCATTCTACTTCTTGGATTACTTTAAGGAGGATGGTTATAAGCACTTTAAATGTTTGATAAAATCCAGCTATGAAGTCATCTTGTCCAGGTGATTTGTTCTTGGGTAGTTTTTTGACTATCAGTTCAATTTCATTGTTGGTAATTGTCTGTTCAAATTTTCTGTTTCTACCTGGGTCAGTCTTGGAAGGTTGTATTTTTCTAGAAAGTTGTCCATTTCTTCAATGCTGTCCAATTTGTTAGCATATAATTTTCATAGTATTCTCTAATAATTCTTTGTATTTCCATGGTGTCCATTGTGATTTTTCCTTTTTCATTTCTGATTGATGTCTATGTGTGTACACTCTCTTTCTTGATAAATCTGGCTAGGGGTTTATCTCTTTTGTTTATTTCATCAAAGAAGCAGCTCTTGGTTTCATTGATTCTTTATATTGTTTTATTCTTTTCCATTTTATTCATTTCTGCTGTGATCTTTATTATTTTCCTTCTCTTACTAACTTTGGGCCGTATTTGTTTTTCTTTTCCTAGTTTCATTAATTGTGAGTTTACACTGTTCATTTGGGATTGTTTTTCTTTCTTGAGGTAAGCCTGTATTGCTATACATTTTCTTCTTAGGAGTGCCTTACTGCATCCTGAATGTTTCAGGCTGGTGAGTTTTTGTTTTCATTTGTCTGCATATATTGCTTGATCTCTGTTTTAATTTGGTCATTGATCCATTTATTATTTAAGAGTATGTTGTTAAGCCTCCATGTGTTTGTGGGCATTTTTGTTTTCTTTGCATAATTCATTTCTAGTTTCATACCTTTGTGGTATGAGAAGCTGGTTGGCACAGTTTAAATCTTTTTGAATTTACTGAGGCTTTTCTTATGGCCTGGAATGTAATCTATTCTGGAAAATGTTCCAGGTACACTTGAGAAGAATGTGTATCCTGCAGCTTTTTGGTGTAGTGTTTTGTAGATGTCTGTTATGCCATCTGTTGTAATGTGTTGTTCAGTGCCTGTGTCTCATTACTTATTTTCTGTTTGGTTGATCTGTCTTTTGGTGTGAGTGCTATGTTAAAGTCTCTTAAAATTAATGCACGGCCTTATATTTCCCCCTTTAATTCTATTAGTGTTTGTTTCACATATTTAGGTGCTTTATATTGGGTGCATAGATATTTATAATGGCATATCCTCTTGTTGGACTGACCCCTTTATCATTATGGAATTTTCTTCTTTGTCTCTTGTTACTTCCTTTGTTTTGAAATCTATTTTGTCTGATATAAGTACTGTAACTCCTGCTTTTTTCTCTCTTTTATTTGCATGAAATATATTTTTCTATCCCTTCACTTTAAGTCTGTGTATGTTTTTGGATTTGAAATTAATCTCTTGTAGGCAGCATACAAATGGGTCTTTTTTAAATCCATTGTGTATGTCTTTTGATTGCTGCATTTAATCCATTTACATTTAGGGTGATTGTCATTAGATATGTACTTATTGACTTTGTGGGCTTTAGATTTGTGGTTACCAAAGGTTCAAGGACAGCTTCCTTAGTATCAGTCTACCTTAAGTCTCTTATTACTCTACTTCAAACACTATCTAGAGGTTCTTTTTTTTCTCCCTTCTTCTTCCTCCTCCACTCTTTATATATTAGGTGTCATATTCTGTACTCTTTGTGTATCCCTTTACTAACTTTGTGAGTAGTTGATTTAATTTTGTGTTTGCTTAGTAATTAATTGGTCTACTACCTTTACTTTGGGTTTATTTCCTCTGGTGACAGTTATTTAGCCTTAGGAGCATTTCCATCTAGAGCAGTCCTTTTAAGAGTTCTTGTAGAAATGTTTTGGTTGTGGTGAATTCCCTCACCTTTTCCTTATCTGGAAGTTGTTTAATCCTGCTTCAAATTTAAATAATAATCTTGCCAGGTAGAGTATTCTTGGTTGGAGGCCCTTCTGTTTCATTACATTAAATAAATCATGCCACTTCCTTCTGGTCTCTAAGGTTTCTGCAGAGGAGTCTGCTCATAGCTTGATGGGGTTTCCTTTATAAGTGATCATTTTCCTCTCTCTGGATGCTTTCAATACTCTCTCCTTGTCTTTAATTTTTGCCATTTTAATTATCATATGTTTTGGTGTTGTCTTTCTAGGGTTCCTTTTTTGGCTCACTTTTGTGCTTCCATGATCTGAGTGTCTATTTTCTTCCCCAGATTGGGGAAGTTTTTAACAATTATTTCCTCAAAGAGACTTTCTATCCCTTTGTCTCTTTCTTCTTATTCTGTTACCTGTATAATGCAAATGTTGTTCCATTTGGATTGGCCACACAGCTCTCTTATTATTCTTTAATTCCTAGAGATCCTTTTCTCTCTCTGTGCCTCAGCTTCTTTGTTTTCCTTTTCTCTAATTTCAAGTTCATTTACTGTCTCCTCTGCCTTATCTAATATGTTTTAAATCCTGCCATTGTATGTTTCATTTCAGATACTGTATTCTTCAGCTCTGAGTGGCATTTTTTTGAGGATTTCCGTCTCTTTGTTGGAGTTCCTCCCTGAGATCTTGAATACTTTTCTGTAAATCCATGAGCATGTTTATGACATCTATTTTGAAATATTTTTTGAGAAAATTGGTGATTTCAGTTTCACTAAGCCCTCTTTCTGGTGTTTTTCTTGATGTTTTGTTTGGACCAAATTCCTCTGTGTCTACATTTTTTTATGTTTCTTATGGGATAATAGATTTGTGTAGGAGGTGTCCTCTAATGCCCAGAAGCTCAATTTCCTGTGCAGGAGGCCCCAGCTGTTGGTGTGCAGTAGTTGTGGCACCTGTCTAACTTGCTTGTAGTGTTCTGATTTCAGGTGGGCTGTGTGGTGATCAGATGGTCACAGGATTGGGGAGAATACTCCCTGGAGGTGCCATAGGCAGAGCTACCCTTCTTTTGGCCTGCCACAATGGTGGGGTCTCAGGTGAGCAGGACTAGTGCTTGCCAGCAGGAAAGAGTTCCCGGGGTTGGGCCATGCATGGGCATGCTGGGCCTTAGGGCTGGAGCTCTTGTGGGTTAGCCACCCTCTGCCCAGCCCACTGTGATGGTGAATAGGATGGGCACCTACTGTGAGAAAAGGTCTCCCAGGGCTGGCTCCTGCACACAGATCCCTGGCTGGCCCAAAATAGGGCTGAGCATGCTGATGGTTCTTCCCCTGCCTACCCAGGAGTAAGGTTTGATTTCACTGCCAGCTGGTAGGTTGCACACCACTGCAAGGAGTCTCCAGGCTGTGTTGCCAGCAAGGGGGATAGAGCATCTGAAGATCCTGAGGGCTCCCAACCTACTGGGATGAAGGCAGGCTGGACAGGTATTATCCACCTGACCTTTGCCCTAAACAGAGAGCACTGTGCAATCCTTGACCCTCTGGCATCCCTCTCATTGCTGGGAAGTCTTTTATGTTGCCCTCTCTGCTTTCTTTTTCAGGGGGGCTGGTAGAGCATGCCTATTCTCCACATGCAGCTGAGATCTCAGCCTCCCTGAGTGTTCTGCCCATCTCTGTTGTCCAGTCCCACTAATCACCAGGGCACCATGCAATGTGGGCTTATGGTCCCAGAGCAGATATCCAGGGCTAAGTGTTTAGAGGTCCTGGGCTTTTACTCCCTCTCTGCTCTATTCCTCTTCCTCCTGCCTGTGGGCCAGGGCTGGGGGAGGGATTGGGTTCCTCCAGATGATGGCTTTCCTGCTTTACCCTTTTCTGTAGGGTCTCCTTTCCTTCCCCAGATGTAGGTGGTTAGTTCTGCAGTCTTCAGCTTGATTTCAGGCCTAGTTGTATTTGCTGTATTTTTATGTTCTGTGTGATTTTGGGAGGAGATTTTTGCCTTGCCTTCCTACACCACCATCTTTTTTTTTCCATCTGCACCTGTAGGATTTTTTATAAGGCAGTAAATTCTTTCTGTTTTCAATCTGTATTGAAATATATTGAGTTTACCTTTGTTTTTGAAATGATAGTTGGAATTATTGGTTGACAGCTTTTTTCTTGCAGCACTTAGAATATTTCTATTACTGCCATCTGGTCTCCATTGTTTATAAAGAGAAGTCAGCTTTTAACCACATGGTTGTTTTTCTGTATATGATGAGTAACTTTTATCTTACTGCTTTTCAGATTGATCTGTTTCTTTGAATGTCAGTTCAGTATGTTTCATCTGGGTATGGGTATTTATATTTGTCCCTAGAGGATTCATTGAACTTTATGGATCCATAGAGACATTTTTCAACAAATTAATGCTTTTAGCAAATATTTTTGGCTATTATTTCTTCAAAAAAAATTTTGGCTCCTTTTTCTCTTTCTCTCACCTTCTGAGATTTCAATTATGTGTACGTTGGTATGTTTGCTGTTATGCCGTAAGTCTTTGTTCATTTTGATCTTTCTGTTTGTAAGACTGGATTGCTTCCATTGATCTAGCTTCAAGTTCCCTGATTCTTCTGCTATCTTACATTTGCTCTATAGCCACTGAGTGAAATTTTCACTTGTTATTGTACTTTTCACCTGTACATTCCATTTGGTTCATTTTGTAGTTTTTATTTTTCTATTGAAATTCCTAATTTGTTGAGTCATTGTCATAGTGTTTTTCCTTAAATTTTTGAGTATGGTGTTTAATTCTTTGAGTGTATTAATTATCACCACTTTGAAATTTTTGTCTCCTAAATCCAGTATCAGTGTTTATTTTTACTGAATGCTTTCTTTTTCTTTGTATGGAGTCACAATGTCCTTTGTGTCTATATTCTTTGCATGCTTTATATATTTTTGTTATTAAAAACTGGATGTTGTCGCAATTCTGGATTTTTATTTTTCTTCCTGATGGTTTTTGTTATTGCTGGCAGTAATTTGTTGGACTTAAATTGTGTAAATCTTTTCCCCTGTGGCGTGTGACTGCTGATGTTTCTGCTAAGTTTGTGTTATTATTACTATTTTTCAGCATGAAGTTTATTGCTTTGCTTTTTAAAATAACAGCTTAATTGTGATATACATCACATACCATACAATTTACTTCTTTAAAGTGTATAAGAAAATTATTTTTTAGTATATTCACAGAGTTGTGCAACTATCACCACAATCTATTTCAGAATATTTTCACCTGCAAAAGAAAACCTATATATTTATCACTCACTCCCCATTTTTCCTCAACCTGTCCTGCCCCTTAGCCCTAGGCAACCAATAATCTTTCAGTCTCTATGTATTTGCCTATCTTGGAACATTCAAGTAAGTGGAATTATGTAATGTATGGTCTTTTGTGTCTTGCTTCTTTCATTTAGCATAATGTTTTCAAGGTTCATCCACATCATAGCATGTATTGGTAATTAATTCCTTTTTATTGCCAAATAATATTCTATCATACATCACAAATTTATTTATCCATTTATCAGAGGATAAACATTTAAGTTATTTCCATGGTTTGGCTGTTATGAATAATACTTGTATGAACAATTGTGCACAAACTTTTGTGTGTACAGAGTTCCCCCTTATCCACAGGTCATATGTTCCAATGCTCACAGTAGATGCCTGAAAAATTAGATGGTACTGATTCCAATATATACTATATTTTTTCTTATATATACATACCCATGATAAAGTATCAATTAGGCACAGTGAGCGATTAATAGAAATAAATTATAATAAAATAGAGCAATTATAGCAATATACTGGAATATATTTGTGAATATGGCCTCTTTCTCAAACTACTTTATAACACTGTACTCAGCCTTCTTCTAGTGATGATATGACATGATAAAATATCTGTATGGTAAGTTGAAGTGAGGTGAATGACATAGGCATTGTGACATAGCATTAAGCTACTATTCACCTTCTGATGATACGCCAGAGGAGGATCATCTGCTGTGGGCCATGGTTGGCCATTGGTAACTGAAACTGTGAAAAGTGAAATGGGGATAAGTGGGGACTACTATAATTATGTTTTCATTTCTCTTGGTACATACTGAGGTTATAAATTCTGAGTTATATGATAACCCTATATTTATCTTTTTGAGAAATTGCCAGACTGTTTTCCAAAGCAGCCACACCATTTTACAGTTCTACCAGTATGAAGATTCCAATTTGTCCACATTCTCACCACTTGTTATCATCTCTCTTTTTAGTTATAATCATTCTTGTGTGTAGATGGCATCATTCTTATTTTTTTTTTGAGAGGGCATCTCTCATATTTATTGATCAAATGGTTGTTAACAACAATAAAATTCTGTATAGGGGACTCAATGCACAATTATTAATCAACCCCAAGCCTAAGTCTCAACAGTCTCCAATCTTCTGAAGCATAATGAACAAGTTCTTACATGGTGAACAAGTTCTTATATAGTGAATAAGTTCTTACATGGTGAACAGTGCAAGGACAGTCATATCACAGATACTTTCGGTTTTGATCATGCATCATGAACTATAAACAATCAGGTCAGATATTATTTGTTTGATTTTTATACTTGATTTATATGTGAATCCCACATTTCTCCCTTATTTATTTATTTATTTATTTATTTATTTATTTATTTATTTATTTATTTATTTATTTTTAAAATAAAATGCTGAAGTGGTAGGTAGATGCAAGATAAAGGTAGAAAACATAATTTAGTGCTGTAAGAGGGCAAATGTAGATGATCAGGTATCATTCTTATTTTTATAGCCTAACTTCCTAGAGGTCACCCTTGTGTTTACATAGTTGGATGATAAGGCAATGATTTGGGCAGAGACTTTGCTCAAATATGTCAAATCTATAAGCCTTCCAGCCTCTGCTGATGGATCTGGTTGGATGTGGTTGGGGAGTTCATTTAAATTTCAGCCAGTTGCCCAGCCTGCCTTGGCTTTTTTTTTTTTTTTTTATGCTTGGTTCTTTTGGAGTTCCCCTGCACATGCACATATTTTCACAGTGATCCAGGAATGTGTAGAGAGCATGTCTAGCTTTCCTATAGCTCTCTTATTTCCAGGATCTTCCCATTAAATTTCTGGTGTTCTATCATTCACCCTAACCAAAACCATTTACTTCAGCTATAGATATGCACATTTTTTTCTGTTTCCTACAAGTCTTATACTTTTATTGTCAACCTGTCTAGCAGAACTTTTCATTTTCCAACCCAAATCAAATGTTTTCCCTATGGCAGCAAACTGGTTGGCTTTCATGCCCAGCCTCAACTTGGTAAAACTTCATTCCTACTAACTAAGCTGAGGGTGGGAGGGTAGAGTAATGGTAGTGGTCCTTCCCATGGAGACTTCGGAAGGACACTGTTCTTATATTTCTAGCAGTTTTCCTGAATGAATATTTCTTCGTTTGTTATTTGCTATTAGTCAATTTCCATAGTCCTGCTATAGTCTTGCTATAGCTGATTTAGATATTTTTCAATTTTATACTTGTTTCTTTTGGTCAATAATTCATTGAACTCTTTATACCCTTAGAGCTGAAAGTCCTGCCTCCATAACTTCTGAAAAGTTTATTATACTGCTCCTTTCTACTTTATTAAATAGGAAGCTTTTCTCATTAATTATAAGACTTAATTTTTTTCTAGTGTAAGTATTTAAGGTATGCTTTAGTTGTATTACGCATTTAGTTTTGATACATAGCTTTTGTATTATCATGCAATATGAATATATTCTAGTATTCATTATGTTTTTTACTCATTCTCATTGCTTAGAAAGTGTTCCTATTCTTCTTATTGATTCATAACTTAATTCTACCAAAAACATAAAGCTTTTTTTCTCCAAATGTTATGTGTAATATTCCATATATGTTTCTCATCATCAAACTTGTCAATTGTGCTGTTTAAATTAACTATGTCCTTCCTAACTATATTTTCCCTGTTTGGTCAAAAAAAGAGAGTCTATGAAATTCCCCCACTGTGATTTCTCCTATATTTCTATCAGTTCTTATTATATCTATTGTGAGGTCATGTGATTAGGTATGTATGAGTAAACTGAACATTTTATTGTTTTATAGCAATCATTTGAAATCTGGTGTTGCATGTTGTCTTAAAGCCTATATTATGTATTGTTCGTATAGATACATAATTTTGGGGACAAGTATTTGCCTGGCATATTACTAGGAGCTTCATATTTGATTATTATGTTTTCTCTTCTTTTTTTCTTTCCTACATTCTTTAGGTATTTTTCTCATTCTGTCTACTTTACCCTTACTCCACATTTATGTACTCCACATGTATTTTTTAAATAGTTATCCCAGCTACTTATATATCATACTTAACTTAGTCTTTCTGAATAATGCTAGTGCTTCAGATAATTCTAGTGCTCCTAATTTACATGCTGCTACATTCACTAATGGTCACACACATCCCTAGAAGGCAGTAAGTCAAAGATTTAAATTCTGTATTCTGCCTTATTCTAAAGAATTTTGAAGAGTGTGTTTCAATAATTGGAACACAAATGATGAGCTTTAAAAATAAGGAAAAATCCATTCTGATCTCCCACCAGCAGCACTCAGCTACCAGGGAAAACAGTATCACTCTGTTTAATTCTGATGTGTTTATTAACGTGCCTTCCCCATTTGGTTGCTCCCATTTCCCTCATATGTCTCTCTTTATTCTTTCCTATGGGAACTCTCTAAAGTTTTTAGATTTTTAAAGATATATATTTATATACAAACTTTATATATATATATATATATATATATATACACATACACACATATAGGATTTTTAAGTGGGGTCTTATAAAATACATTAGCTTTCTCAAGATCTGAAACTTGTTTCAAAGTACTTGTTGCATAGCATTAGATGCTGTTTCTGTAGTTGTAATGATGATAATAGCAATAATTCTTTCAATTTTTGTCTTGATTTTTCTCTGGAGTGTTCCACATGCTAATTATTTCACAATAGTTGTACTGTCGAACAGACCACATATAACTGTGATGTTGCAGTGTTTTAAATTAAACAAAGACTTGATTTCCCACTTATTGCCCCCCCCCACTACAACAGTTCCTACACCAGCATCTACTGTTGATTACAATTTTCACCTACATTTGAACATGTGCTGCCTTTCTATCTCATTGCCCTCCCAGCTCATGAATTCTTTCTCCATATGTTTCCATAAATATTACAATTTTAGGCATTAATACTAAATATCAAAAACTTTTACCCACCCCAGCTGCCACCAAAAAGCGTTTGTCCAGTTGTCAACAACAATGCTTCTAAATGCTAGTCAAGGCATGCAAGAGCAAAGTATATAGCATTTTTTTCTGGGACTCATAATGGTAAGTTAACGCATCTTATTGATATTCATCAAGGATGAAAGGTAAGACAGAGTTTTGCATGCAAATGAGAAAGTTGTTTAGTAAAACAGCTGTGCTACTGAGCCAGCCTTTCAAATTAATACACCAAAGAGGAAGGTGAAAGCAAAGAAAGTCTTTGAAAAATTACTGTAGAATGTGTGACTTTACCAAAACATAAAGACGTAAAATCTGTGCACATACTGCTATAAATCAAAGCTCAAGGGATTGTAGATTGAATGGGTTTGAAATGTATAATCTGAAATTGGAGAGTGGATTGCCATCATCTGTTTTTCCTCTTCTCTTCCTCCCCTCTACTTATGCTCCTTTAATCTTCCCTCACCAAAAGAATTGTGTTGATTAAATATGATTACTAAATAAGGAGTGTGACATGTCTTATGCATGCAAGATTAGAGTCACATCTTCATAGCCAGGGGTGTTGCTAGGAAGAAAGTTTTATGTGCTTTTAGAAGCCATTGTCATCCTCAGCAATTAGTAATAATAATAATAGCAAACATGTATATAGTGCTTACTCTTTATGAGGTACAGTATTAAGTATTTTACATATACTAACTTATTTTATACTTAGCACAGCTCTACATTACTGATGAGGAAACTGAGTTATAGAGAAGTACCTTGTCTGTAGTTGTTGAGTTAGCAGATCCAGAATTTGAACTTGGTGATCTGGCTTCAGTGTTCAGGCTCTCACCCTCCATTTTATACTGCCTATAGATTTTTTTCTAGTGTTTTATGGAAGATGCTGTACACATGTATCCACTCATCCCTGCAATACTGAACTTCTAAATTAGGAAGACCAGACTGACACATATTGCTGTCATAAAGAGCCACCATGAAGATGACAAGCAGGGTAGATAAGGAGATGGCCAGATTCTAAGGTCAAAGTCAAAAGAAAAATCCGAAGATCTTGGAAGCAGCAGCCAAATTAGGCAATTTGCTGACCTGTACTATCAACCCCTTTGTTTCAAGAAAACTCCTCTACAGAAACTGAAGTAATCTGATAGAGTGGGTATCCTGGCAACATTAGCAGACAACAGAACACATTACCTTGTATTGATAATTTAATTATAATATCAGATTAGATAAAGTGGAAGCTTGTTTTAGTAAGAAAGATAAAAATTTGAAAACACCTCAAAGATCCAAGCCAGGCTTATAGGAATGAAAATGTTTGGTAAACATTTCATTAAAAGCAATGTTTTATGAGTATAGTTAACATGAGAGAATAGAGTTAGACCCTTAGAAAATGATGAACTCTAGGTACACTGACAAAATAGTAACTTTAGATTTTACAAAACAGGCACTTTCACCAACTAAGTGAAGGAACCAAACTAATCTTAGACTTTAAAAGCTGGACCAAACCAAGGAAATGCCACTCTGTTGAGGTCTCCCTAAGGCACCAGTTCATTGTACCAGGTGGCATCTTCCCATCACGCTGCATGGATATAAGTTGCTGGTCATGTGACTATGAAGGATTGGCTTCCTTGCACGACTGGAGAGTCTCATTGACTCTCCTCCTAGCCAGCCAGACCATGGAGGAGGGTGGGTCTTCTTGTTTGGCAGCTCTCCTCCTGGAAAAAGCAGAGTAGAACTTGGTCTTGGTCTAGCTTCATGGACTATTTCCATCATCCTGTACACAACTTAGCCTCTCCTTTTGCCTTTTTCCAATCTTTTTTTTAGAGATGAGCCACATACTGTGGACATTTTAACTTTGCAAGCACCTATTAAGTATTACTGAAACAGCCTTGATGAGTTATGTAATATCACAAAAGAGAGATGTGAATTATGTCTAGAAATTTGTTACATACAGAATGAGATCCATAACATTACAACTTCAGGAAACATGGATCACTTATTAGTCATTCACCATGCTTAAATATATATTCTTTCTTCATGAAGTCTCACAATTCCTTTCTTTCTATGCCTAATAATGCCTCATAGATCAGATCCTCATCTTTTATGCTACATGGATATAGTCCTAAGAACTTTGGCCTGGGGATCAGGAGACACATGCCATAAATAAATGTGAATGTAAAAAAGTCAGTCACCTACCTGGACCTCAGGTTTCTGAATATAAAAGAACGGGGATAGAGTAGAATGTCTCTAGAAATGCTTGCTTCACCAAAGGGAATTGCTTTTTCAAATCCCCAAACTTCACTCTCAAGTGTCCAGTTGCTCTTCACTCTTTACAGAAGGATCTTAGGCCTTTGTATTTTGGACAAACCTAATTTAACATACCTTTCTATCTGATCTCATTTTACTGATGGTTCTACACACTGGGTTTACACTGATGGTTTTCCCTCTTTGCTCTCACTGCTCTTCCCGCCGCTTGCCTCCTCTGTGCTTAAATGAGTCGTACTGTTTCTTTAATATTTTAATCAGGCTCTGTAGCTGTAACACTGTCTGGAATCATCTTCCAACACCTACAGTGATTTGTCTTTCTTGAGTTCCCACTTGACCTGTATGTGTTCCTGGAAAACCTTGCATTCTGGAAAATTATGAAAAATCCCCAATTACCAGAACTCATGGGGAAATGGGGCTGGGCCACATCACTCAAAATTTAGGCAACTTTGTGACCACAGCACTAAAGAAAACAAGAATAATCCTAACGTAAGTTTTAGTATAGTTTCAAAAGACATGTTAAATTCCTAAAAAATGGAAAATATGACAGTAGGGCTTTACCTGAAAAAAAAAAAAGGTACTTTGATGATGGGAGGGTGGGGGAAGATAAAAGGCAAGATTGAGGCTGTTAGGAAGACAAGAGTAAAATGCACAAACATCTGGGAAAACCTGCAATGAACTCTTCCAACAGGGGATGCGACCAAAGCAAGACAGGAGGAAGGCTGCAGGGCACAGAAAAAGTAGCTTGCTGTCCTCAGCTGTGTTAGTATTATGTGAGCTCTGAGCTCATCTGCTCATATGTGATGTCACCAAGTATTAATGGGCTAAAAGAATCATGTAGAAACCAATGTATCTTCCATGTTATTCTCATATCATTTCTTCATTTATATATCCCATATAAGCTGATTTGCATTATGCTAATAGGCATTGTACTAACACAAATTATTATCTTCTTCTGTTTTAGGCATTTCATGTGTCTCCAGCAGGTAATTTATTTTAATAATAATGAAAAAGGGCTCAAGCATTTGAAGGATCTCACTGGGTACTCAGCTTGCTAATTGGTTTCTTTTACAAGCCATTTCTGAAAACAAGAACTTTCAGAATGGAAATATTTTTAACTCTCTTGTAAGTACCTTGTAGAAGAGTGTGATTGAGAATTATTTCAATTCCCTGAAGAATACTCAGTTGATTAATGACTGATTGCCCAAAACATATACACAAGTATAATTAGAAGGAAATATTAAAACCTTATTTCTCTAATGCAGTTGTCTTTAAGCCATCATTCTAAACATTTCTTTGGCTATGTTATGTCTTACTGAATTTATTATTCTGATTAGAAATGAAATGCAACTCCTGAGAGAAACTACCCATGGTATACCATTGTGGACCTGTAGAAAAAAACAATTCTAAGCATTTCTACAATCCTACCCTAAGAAAATGCAAGAACTCATCACAAAGGAATGAAGTAGCAGCTATTTAGAACAGTGTCTCTACTCCATTTATGTGTGCATGATCAAGCACACTGCCAGTGCTTAACAAGCATATAGTGTTTGTGTGGGTCACTTTTCAATGAATGTGATGATGCCAACATGCACTTTGTACATGGGGTAAAATCCTCTGCTGAAAGATTCTGTTTATTGCCAGTGAACATGTTACTAAAACTGTAGTGCTCTGAAAATAATTAAAATAAGAAAATAAGTTTCCTCTCCATTTTCTAACAGAATGCCAGCAAAGTGGTCCTTCAGGGTCTCTTACAATCTATGTGTAACTCAGCATCTTCTAAATTGAGGAAAAGGAGAAAATAAAACACATTCTCTTAGAATCTAGGAATTTTGGGGTTCTCCCCAGAAGCCACTTTGGCAGAAGAGAATTTGATGTCAGGGAGGGTAAAATTATTAGCTCATCTCCCAAGAGAAGGGACATTGCTGGAGGAAAAAAAGATGAGAATTTTGGCACAGGCTAATAACAAGTGACACATTCTTTTTAAAGGAGGTCTCATAGTTAAGGGGAGCAACTGAAGAGAGGTGTATTTCCAGGAATATTTTGGGATATGGAGCATGGAACCTCAGAATTCCAAAAATACTTGGTTTCAGTGTGGCAGTTACCTAGTAGCAACCATTATCTACTAAATGTGACTAAAACTTTGACACTGTAAAACGTTATTTACAATGAATAACAAATATACTGAAAGCTGGAACCCAAGGCTGAATGTTTGAGTTCCTGGTAGTTATTATGTTATGAGCTGGTTCTCAGAAGAATTAATTTCAAACCCATTAATTGTATGGTTATTTTTCTTCTTTAAAAAATGTTAGGGAAGTGATTCCCTTTACTAGGCTATTTTTTTTGTCCTTAATACATTTTAGGAAGTATCATCTCTTTACTTGAAAAGAATATGACATAAGTCACTGTAGGTTCTGTTCCAAGTACTTGTTGCTGTTTGGCAGTGGTATGGAAAAACAGTCTCAGCATTAACTGTTCATCAGAATCTCTTGGGGAGACTTAAAAAATATAGATGTCCAGATCTTACCCTCAGAAATCCTGAAACAATTTGTCTGTAATGGACCTGGGCAGCTATATTTAAAATATTCTTGAAGGTGCAATTAGGACTGAGGACAAATTGATTTAAATCATTCATGTGGAAGTGATTATGTTAAAAGGATGGTGCCTGCTACACATAGTTGTTCAATTAATGATAATGATGATGAAGATGGTGGTACAGGAGCAGAGGAAGAGGAAGAGAAATATGTACCATTCTGGCTAACGATGTCTTGAGGTACGACTCCCTTTTAGACAAGAGTGATCTTACACCTGGATTTTGTCAGCTGCTTCTTTTTTTAATTTGTTAGTATATAGTCGATATACAATGTTATATTGTTCTCAGATGTACCACATAGTGACTTGATAGTTATATACATTGCTAAATCCTCACCATGGCAAGCACAGTTACCCCATACTATCATACTAAGATATTACAATATTACTCATTATATTCTCTGTACTGTACTTCTATTCCTATGTACTAATTTATTTTATAATTGGAATTTGTCCCCTTCACCTATTTCATGCATGCCCTCACATCTTTCCCTGTGGTAACCAACAATCAATTGTATTTATGGGTTCATTTATTTTTTATCCATTTGTTTGTTTCAGAGTCTACATGTAAGTGAAATCATGTGGTATTTGTCTTCTCTCTCTGACCTGTTTCACTTAGCATGATACCTTCTAGGCCCATCCATATTCCCACAAGTGGGAAGGTTTCTTTCTTTCTTATGACTAAGTAATATTCCACTGTGTATATGTACCACATCTTCTTTATGCATTTATCTATCGATGAGCCTTGGGTTGCTTCCATTATTGTAAATACTGCTGCAATAACCATAGGTGTGCACATATCTTTTCAAATTAGTGATTTTGTTTTCTTCAGGTGAATTTCCAGAAGTGGAATTGCTGGTGCATATGGTATTTCTAGTCTTAGATTTTTAATATAAACCAATGGAACAGAATAGAGAGACCAAAAACAAACCCACACATACATGATTAATTAATGTATGAGAAAGGAGGCACGAATATACAATAAGGAAAAGAAAGTCTCCTCAATAAATGGCTTTGGAAAAACTGGACAGCTGTATTGAAGAGAATGAAACTAGATCACTGTCTTACACCATACACAAAAGTAAGCTTAAGATGGATTGAAGAATTAAATGAGCCATGGACAATGAGGAAATGACAGCCTCTTCAACAACTGAAAAGCTACATGCTTCAAAATTTCAAAACTGGAAAGCTACATGCAAGAGAATAAAACTGGATTATTGTCTAACCCCATACACAAAAGTAAACTCAAAATGGATCAAAGACATGAATGTAAGTCATGAAACCATAAAACTCTTAGAAAAAACATAGGCAAAAATCTCTTGAATATAAATATGAGCAACATTTTCCTGAACACATCTCCTCAGGCAAGGGAAACAAAATAAAAAATGAACAAATGGGACCATACCAAGCTAAAAATCTTCTTTACAGCAAAGGACACCATCAGCAGAAAAAAAAGGCACCCTACAGTATGGGAGAATATATTTGTAAATGACATATCCAACAAGGGGTTAACATCCAAAATACATAAAGAACTCACGTGCCTCAACCCCCAGAAAGCAAATACCCCAATTAAAAAATGGGTGGAGGATATGAACAGATAATTCTCCAAAGAAGAAATTATGGCCAACAGACACATGAAAAGATGCCCCACATCACTAATTATCAGGGAAATGCAAATTAAAACCACAATGAGATATCACCTAATACCAGTTAGGATGGCCAACATAGAAAAGACTAGCAGCAACAAATGCTGGTGAGGATGTGGAGAAAGGGGAACCCTCCTACACTGCTGGTGGGAATGTAAACTAGTTCAACCATTGTGGAAAGCAATATGGAGGTTCCTCAAAAAACTAAAAATAGAAATACCATTTGACCTGGAAATTCCACTCCTAGGAATTTACCCAAAGAAAACAAGTTCTTAGATTCAAAAAGACATATGCACCCCTATGTTTACTGAAGCACTATTTACAATAGCCAACATATGGAAGCAACCTAAGTGTCCATAAGTAGATGAATGGATAAAAGGATGTACATATGCACAGTGGAATACTATTCAGCCATAAAAAGAAACAAATCCTACCATTTGCAACAACATGGATGGAACTAGAGGGTACTATGCTTATTGAAATAGGCTAGGCAGAGAAAGACAAGTACCAAATGATTTCCCTCATTTGTGGAGTATAAAAACAAAGCAAAACTGAATGAATAAAACAGCAACATACTCACAAACTCATAGAAGGGACTACCGGTTACCAAATGGGAGAGTTTGGGGAGGGCTAGCAGGGAGGAAGGGAGAAGGGGATTAAGGGGTATTATGATTAGTACACATGGTGTGTGAAGATCATGGGGAAGACAGTGTAGTACAGAGAAGATAAGTAGTGGCTCTGTTGCATCTTACTACACTGATGGACAGTGACTGCAATGGGTATGGGGTGGGGACTAGAAATTATGGGTGAATGTAGTAACCACATTGTTTCTCATGTGAACCCTTCATAAAAGTGTATATCAATGATACCTTAATAAAAAAATAACTGAATTAAAGATACAAAGCCACAAAATTCTTAGAATAAAACATAGGCAGGAATTTCTTGAACATCAGCATAAGTAATTTTTTTTCTCCCTGGGCAAGAGAAACATAAGCAAAAATAAACAAGTGAAACTTCAAACTAAAAAGCTTCTGCAAGTGAAGGAAAACATCAACAAAATGAAAAGGCAACCTATTGTATGGAAAATATATTTTCAAAAGATATATCCAGTAAGGGGCTAATATCCAAAATGTATAAAGAACTCATACAAGTCAACACCAAAAAAACCAAATAGCCCAATTAAAAAATGGTCAGAGGACATGAACAGACATTGTTTTCCAAAGAAAACACACAGAAGGCTAGCTTGTTCTTCATAATATTTGAGTTCACTTGTTCATCCAGGTTATAAATAGCTTCATCTATATTTCTTTTAAGTCCCTGTTCATTCTAAGGTGCAGCACCAAATTGATAGTAGCTCGAGATTCAAGATGGCAGTGTGAGAGGTGAGACACAGAATTCCTCCCAAAACCACAGATAGTGTGACAATATAGCGAATACAAGTAACCCTAAAACAGCAACAGGAAAGAAGGCTGCACCAGGCTGCATACAGAACTTATGAACAGAGCAGACCTTATGAACAGGATAATGTATCAAAGCCTTGATCTGGCAGGACCTAGGGCTTTTCCACACCCCAGCTCACTGGCAGGAGGAAGAGAAATGAAGCAGGGAGGGGTTGGAAGCCTGGGACTGCTGAACACCTAGCCTTGGAGATCTACTTTGTGAGCAGAAACCTACACTGTGTGGTGCTCTGGACATTGGGGAGCTCAGACAGATGGAGTGCTTGAGAGACTGAGATTCTCGCTGTTTGTGGAGGAAGGGATCCACATGCAACCGCTCTGGGATAAGGGAAAGGCAGGTTGTCTGAGAGGCTTCCTAGCAAAGAGAAGGCTGCTGAAGGGGTGGAGTTTGCATGGAGCTTGCTGTGTGGGGGAGAGGAGAGCTGGACAAGGTTGTCAGGGTGCGCTCTGACCAGCAGGTTGGGAACTTTGGGGAGCTTCAGGTGCTCCATTCCCCTAGCTGCCTACTCAACTCCAAGGCCCCTCACTGTGACATGCAGCCTGCCTTGCCTTCCTCCTGGCCTGATGGCACCGGCTTGCAAACTGGCAGTCACTGCGCAGGCATCAGTCCAGTCAGGGGGAGGCCCCGCCTACAACAGCTTGAGATGCAAAGCACAGAGGCTTACACCTGTGTGCTCAGCCCACTGGCTCTGATACTGGAGACAGGCACTGCAGGCAGAAAGCAGGAAACAGATCTTTCCTCCCCCCAGACACAAGCTCTGCTCCCCAATGACCCCCAACCTCACTCTAGGGGCTGAGCAGCTCCAGAAACTGGAGCTTCCGGGCATGAGAGGGCACCACACAGAAATACGAAATGTCAAAAGAACATGGTTCAGACCAAAATCTCACCAACCCCCGAGAATGGGTCAAATGAAACTAAACCCACCAATCTTCCTGAAAGAGAGTTCAAAATAAAAATCATAAACATTCTTACAGAGGTACAGAAAAATATTCAAGAACTCAGGAATGAATTTAAGATGGATATTCAATTATTAAGAAATTACATATCTGAAATGAAACATACTGTGAAGGGATTTAAAAGCTGATTAGATGTAGTAGAAGAGACAGTAAATGAAATAGAAATTAGAGAAGAGGAATACAAAGAAGCTGAGGCACAGAGAGAAAGGATCTCTAAGAATGAAAGAATATTGAGAGAACTGTGTGACCAATTCAAATGGAACAAGATTCGCAAATAAGGGATACTAGAAGAAGAAGAGAGAGAAAAAGGAATAGAAAGTGTCATTGAGGAGGTAATTGCTGAAAACTTCCCCAATCTGGGGAAGTAGATAGTCTCTCAGGTCATGGAGGTACACAAATCTCCCAACACAAGGGACCCAAGGAAGATAACATCAAGAAAAGTAATAATTAAAATGGAAAAGATCAAGGATAAAGACAGACTTTTAAAAGCAGTAGAGAGAGAAAATGATCACATACAAAGGAAAACCCATCAGGCTATCATCAGATTTCTCAACAGAAACCTTACAGGCCAGAAGGGAGTGGCATGATATATTTAATGCAATGAAGCAGAAGGGCCTTGAACCAAGAATACTTATATCCAGCAAGGTTATCATTTAAATTTGAAGGAAGGATTAAACAATTTTCAGATATGCAAAACTGAGAGAATTTACCTCCCACAAACCACATATACAGTGCATTTTGAGGGGACTCCTATAGATGGAAGTATTCCTAAGGCTAAATAGATATCACCAAAGGGAAAGACAAAGAGTACAGAATATGATTCATAACATATAACGAATGGAGGAGGAAGAAAAAGGAGAAAAGAAAAAAAGAATCATTAGGTTGTGTTTGTAATAGCATATAAAGTGAGTTAAATTAGACTGTTACATAGTAAGGGAATAACCCCTGAACCCTTGGTGACAATGAATCTAAAGAATGGCAATAATTACATACCTATCAATAATCACCCTAAATCTAAATGGTCTGAATGCACCAATCAAAGATGTAGAGTCACTGAAAGGATAAAAAACTAAGACCCATCTATATGCTGCTTACAAGAGACTCACTTCAAACCCAAAGACATACACAGACTGAAAGTAAAGGGATGGAAAAAGATATTTCATGCAACTAATAGGGAGAAAACAGCAGGAGTTGCAGTACTTGTATCAGACAAAATAGACATCAAAACAAAGAAAGTCACCAGAGACAAAGAAGGACATTACATAATGATAAAGGGATCAGTCCAAAAAGAGGATATAACCATTATAAATATTTATGCACCCAACACAGGATCATCTACATATGTGAAACAAATACTAACAGAATTAAAGGGGGAAATAGAATGCAATGCATTCTTTCTGTGAGACTTCAACACACCACTCACTCCAAAGGAAAGATCAACCAGACAGAAAATAAGTAAAAAGGCAGAGGCACTGAACAATGAATTAGAACAGATGGACCTAAAGGACATCTACAGAACACCCCATCCAAAAGCAACAGGATACATATTCTTCTCAAGTGCATATGGAACATTTTCAAGAATAGATCATATAGTAGGCCCAAAAAGAACCTCAGTAAATTAAAAAAGATTGAAATTATACCAACCAGCTTCTCTGATCACAAAGGTATTAAACTAGAAGTAAATTACTCAAAGAAAATGTGAAAGCTGATAAACACATGGAGGCTTAATAACACGCTTCTAAATAATTAATGGATCAATAACCAAATAAAAACAGAGATCAAGCAATATATGGAGTCAAATGACAGCAATAATTGCATACCACAAAACCTGTGGGATGCAGTGAAGTCCATGCTAAGAGGGAAATATATTGCAATACATGCCAACCTCAGGAAAAAATAACAATTCCAAATGAACAGTCTAAACTCACAATTAATGAAACTAGAAAAAGAAGAACAAATGAGACCCAAAGTCCATAGAAGGAGGGACATAATAAAGATTAGAGTAGAAATGAATAATATTGAGAAGAATAAAACAATAGAAAGAATCAATGAAAGCAGGAGTTGGTTCTTCTAGAATATAAACAAAATAGATAAACCCCTAGTCAGACTTATCAAGAAACAAAGAGAGTCTACACACAGAAACAGAATCAGAAATGAGAAAGGAAAAATTATTATGGACACCACAGAAATGCAAAGAATTGTGAGAGAATACTATGAAAAATTACATGGTAATAAACTGGATAACCTAGAAGAAACAGACAACTTTCTAGAAAAATACAACCTTCCAAGTCCAACCCAGGAAGAAACAGAAAATCTGAATAGAGCAATTACCAGCAAAGAAATTGAATTGGTAATCAAAAACTACCTAGGAATAACACTTCTGGACCAGCTGGTTTCACTACTGAATTTTATCAAACATTTAGTGAAGACCTAATACCCATCCTCCTTAAAGTTTTCCAAAAAGTAGAGGAGAGAATACTCCCAAACTAATTCTATAAGGCCAATATCACTCTAACACCAAAATAAGACAAAGACACCACAAAAAAAGAAAATTACAGACCAATATCCCTGATGAACAAAGATGCAAAAATACTCAACAAAATATTAACAAACCGAATTCAAAAATACATAAAAAAATCATCCGTCATGATCAAGTGGGATTCATTCCAGGGATGCAAGGATGGTACAAAAGTAGAAAATCCATCAACATCATCCAATATATCAACAAAAACAAGGACAGAAATGACTTGATCATCTCCATAGATGCTGAAAAAGCACTCGACAAAATTCAACATCCATTCATGATAAAAACTCTGAACGAAATGGGTATAGAGGGCAAGTATCTCAACATAATAAAGGTCATATATGATAAACTCACAGCCAACGTTATACTTATCAGCAAGAAGCTGAAAGCTTTTTCTTTAAGATCAGGAGACAAGGATGCCCACTTTCCCCACATTTATTCAACAGAGTTCTGGAGGTCCTAGCCACAGCAATAAGACAATACAAAGAAATAAAAGGCATCCAGATTGACAGGGAAAGAGTCAAACTGTCCCTGTTTGCAGATGACATGTTATTGTACATAAAAAAACCTTAAAGAATCCACACCAAAACTACTAGATCTAATATCTGAATTCAGCAAAGTGGCAGGATATGAAATGAATACACAGAAATTCATTGCATTCCTATACTGTAATGATGTACTAGCAGAAAGAGAAATCTGGAATACATTTCAATACACAATTGCATCAAAAAGAATAAAATACCTAGGAATGAACCTAACTTAGGAAGTTAAAGACCTATACTCTGAAAACTACAGGACACTCATCAGAGAAATTCAGGAAGATACCAATAAGTGGAAACACATCCCGTGCTCATGGATAGTAAGAATTAATATTGTCAAATGGCCATCCTGCCTAAAGTGATCTACAAATTCCATGCAATCCCTGTCAAAATATCAACAGCATTCTTCAATGAAGTAGAGCAAATTGTTCTGAAATTCACGTGGAACCACAAAAGACTCCAAATCGCCAAAGCAATCCTGAGAAGGAAGAATACAGCAAGGGGAGTTATGCTCCCTGACTTCAAGCTCTACTACAAAGCCGCAGTAATCAAGACAATTTGGTACTGGCACTAGAACAGAGCCATAGCACATTGAAACAGACTAGAGATCCCAGATATAAACCCAAGCACATAAGGTCAACTAATATATGATAAAGGAGCCATGGAAATACAAGGGGGAAATGACAGCCTCATCAACAGCTGGTATTGGCAAAACTGGACAGCTACATGTAAGAGAATAAAACTGGATGATTGTCTAACCCCATATACAAAAGTAAACTCAAAATGGATCAATGACCTGAGTGTAAGTCATGAAATCATAAAACTCTTAGAGAAAAACATAGTCAAAACTCTCTTGGACATAAACATGAGCAACTTCTTCATGAACATATCTCCCTGGGCAAGAGAAACAAAAGCAAAAATAAACAAGTGGAACTATATCAAACTAAAAAGATTCTGTACAGCAAAGGGCACCATCAGTAGAACAAAAAGACATCCTACAGTATGGGAGAATATATTCATAAATGACATATCCGATAAGGGGTTGACATCCAAATTACATAAAGAGCTCATGCACCTCAACAAACAAAAAGCAAATAAGCCAATTAAATATGGGTGGAGGAGCTGAATGGACACTTCTCCAAAGAAGAAACTCAGATGGCCAACAGGCACATGAAAAGATGGTGCACATCACTAATCTTCAGAGAAATGCAAATTAAATCCACAATGAGATATCACCTCACACCAGTTAGGATAGCCAACATCCAAAAGATAAACAATAGCAAATGTTGGTGCGGATGTGGAGAAAGGGTAACCCTCTCACTGCTGGTGGGAATGTAAACTAGTTCAACCATTGTGGAAAGCAATATGGAAGTTCCTCAAAAACTTAAAACAAAAATACCATTTGACCCAGGAATTCCACTACTAGGAATTTACCCTAAGAATGCAGGAGCCCAGTTTGAAAAAGACATGTACCCCTATGTTTATCACAGCACTATTTACAATAGCCAAGAAATGGAAGCAACCTAAGTGTCTATCAGCAGATGAATGGATATAGAAGAGGTTGTACATATACACAATGGAGTATTATTCAGCCATAAGAAGAAAACAAATCATAGCATTTGCAACAACATGGATGGAGCTAGAGGTTATTACAGTCAATAAAATAAGCCAGGCAGAGAAAGACAAGTACCAAATGATTTCACTCATCTGTGGAGTATAAGAACAAAGCAAAAACTGAAGAAACAAAACAGCAGCAGGTTCAGAGAACCCAAGAATGGACTAACAGTTACCAAAGGGAAAGGGAGTGTGGTAGGTGGGTGGGAAGGGGGGGAATAAGGGGGGAAAAGAGGTATTATGATTAGCACTCATAATGTAGCAGGGGGGTTGATATGGGGAAGGCAGTAAAGCACAGAGAAGACAAGTAGTGACTTTATAGTATCTTACTATGCCGTTGGACAGTGATTTTAATGGGGTATGTGGTGGGGACTTGATAATAGGGGGAGTCTAGTAACCATAATGTTGCTCATGTAACTGTACATTAATAATAGCAAAATTTAAAAAAATTTTTAAAAAGGATGTTCATATCACTGCAATTACCAAAACTTAGATTACAACCCAAAGGTTCACCAACAATAAAGAGGATATATTCTGGTACAGTCACTCAACAGGAATATTGCACAGCAATAAAAAAAAATTGCTACACATAAATGTGTGAATCTCACAGATTTTATAGTCAAAGAACCAGGTACCAAAGAGCACATATGATTCCATTTATGCACATTTCAAGCAAGTTAAATGAATCAATGGTGCTAGAAATTAGGATAGTTGTTACCCCAGTGGGGACTGTGCTAATTGGAAAAGGGTTTTAGGGGGTTTTCTGTGGTGCCTCTGATTACACCTTTATTTACTGTTCCATTTATCACTGAGCTACACAATAATTTGTACACTTTCTGGTATGTTCTTGTTTAATAAAAGTTTACTTAAAAATTGATAGTAGCTCTTTTTGAGAGAGATGGGTATCAGGGTTGAAATAAATAAATTTGTACCTCACTTTACAAATCACATTCTGATTTCAGAAATAGTAAGAGGTGGGGAAAGAGTTTTATAGAAATAAAAAGTTGCCAGTGAAAAGTCATCAACCTTCCTTGGGAAATAGTGGAAGTAAGAGAAAAGCACTATTTTCCTGTGATTTAAAAGAAGAGTCAAGATTTATCTGCAGAGACACTGATAATGGTTGAGCTCAGGAGAGAGAGATGGTGTATGTCCGAGGTTTCTATTTCTTTCCCTTTTGCTCTATATTGGATCATGCTCAGTGCTGAAAATAAGCCACTGGAAAGATCAGAGCAAAACTGACATCTCAGTCTAGCAAATATTGAATACCTTGAGGCATGGGTTTTTATTTACTAACTTTACTTTTTTTGTCTTATTTTCATATCCTTTCCTTTCCTTCACCCTGATTTCCTCCATTGCTTTTACCCTATTATATTCATATATAATTTACTAAGCTATACCTCAAATTCTTTTTGGAATAAGATGACTATAAATAAATAAAATCTGTAATTTCTGTATGGTTAAAAAAAAAGTTGCCAGTGACTTTCCCTTCCTATTCATATTTGAAGGATGATGACCATGTAAAATGAGTAGAATTAATTATAGGAGTCTTCAGGAAAGCATTTATGTTTAAAAGCAACATAATGAAATCACATTATTTGGGGGAAAAATTAGTATCCTTTCTCTGCATCTTAATATGTCCAAATCAATGATTTCTAAGTAGTACCTTTTTCTGTCTTCAAATATGGTGTATTGCTGATATTGCTACTACAAGTCATTAAAATGTTTTCATCAGTTCACCTTCAGTTACCTTAATGGGGAAGGCTAGTAGCTTTATGAGCACAAGCTGCAAAAGGCACAAAATAAAACCAGCAGACTAAACTGTTGAATTGGTTAGAAATGTTCTTAAAAGTACAATTAATCTACTGAGAAAAAAGATGTTACATAGTACCTACAGATTGAATTGTATACTAGCTCACTGGAGTAAAAAAATGTTAATTTATCTGATATTGAAACCTAAATTACATTTCAAATACTGAGAGGCTTCATAATTTAGTGGTATTTTTAAAAAATAAAATTGTTCTCTTTCCCTGTCCTTGTGCCATCCTGGAAATAATTGTGATCTCAACAGGATGTTAATTTACTCAGAAGTTACCACTGTTATCTGTAAAAGGTATCATTTTATAAAATGAATTTTCATTAAACACTTGATCTTTTTCTTTCCCTAGAGTAATCCCCTTTAACAACTGTTCTTATGTTTCACATATAATACTGGAAAAATGACAGTCACCGGACTTTCTCTTTCCAAACTCTGTGAAGATATCTGTCTCTTCGGTGGTAGATAACGAGAAAATGGTATTACTGTATCTCTGATAGCACAAAGATGCCAGAGAGATTCTGAATACTTTCTTTGGAAATACTAATTTTCTAGATAGATATATTCTGCTATATTTGCTATTAAACAATTTTACCCCTAGTGCAAATATAAAATTAGATATCTAAAAAATAATGTCAGGGTATCTGAACATTAAGTTTTTGCTGTGTGCTATCACCCTTTTTCTTGGAAGGCATCAAAATATGAGACTTGAACATTTGATTTTTGCTTTTCATTATGAGTATGACAATTGAGGAGATAAAAAAAGTAAACGTATCTGCAGTTTTTCTGTAAGCTACCTATTATAAGAGCATTCCTCACCTCAAGATTTATTGAGATATAATTTACATATAATATTGTGTTAAGATGTATAACACTGATTTTACACATTTGTATACTGAAAAATGACTGCTACTGTAGTGTTAACTAACACCTCCATCAGGTTACATAATTACCATTTCTTTAGTGTGATGAGGAATCTATCCTCTTAGCAACTTTCAAGTATATACTACAGTATTATTAACTACAATTGCCCTGCTATATACTTTAGATCTCCATAACTTACTTTATAACTGGAAGTTTGGACCCATTGATGAACATTTCCCCATTTCTCCTACCCCCAACCCCTCCCCAGCACCTGGTGACCACTTTCCTACCCTGTTTTTATGTGTTTGACTTTTTTCTATTCAACATGTAAGTGATATATATGTTTATCATATATCTTTCTCTGTCTTACTTCAATTTGTACAATGCCCTCAAGGTTCATACAAGTTGTCCTAAATAGTGGGATTTCCTTCTTTTTAATGACCAAATGATATTCTGTTGTGCATATATACCACATTTTTCAATCCAGTCATCTCTCGACAGACATGTAGGTTTTTTGTATATTGTGGTTGTTGTGAATTATGCTGCGAAAAAGCATAGAAGTGTAGATATCTCTTCAAGAGTCTATTCTCTTTTCTTTGGATATATACCTAGGAGTGGGATTGCTGGAATCCTGTAAACATACAGGTAGTTTTATTTTTAATTTTTTGAGTAACCTCCATAATGTTTTCCATCATGGCTGCACCAAGTTACAATCCTAAGCATAGTATACAAGGGTTCCATTTTTCCACATCCTTGCCAATACTTGTTGTCTCTTATCCTTCTGATAATAGTCATTCTAATATGTGTGAGGTGATATCTTATTGTGGTTTTGATTTGTATTTCCCTCATGTGATGTTGAGCACCTTCTCATGTACTGTTGGCCATCTTAATGTCATCTTTGGAAAACTGTCTCTTCAGATCCTCTGTATATTTTTTATTCAGATTTTTTTTGCCATTGAATTAGGTGAGTTCTTTATACATGTTGGATATTAAGCTCTTATTAGATACATGATATGCAAGCATTTTCTCCCATCTAGTAGGTTATCTTTTCATTTATTCATGGTTTCTTTTGCTGTGAAGATTTTTTGTTTGATGTTGTCCAACTTGTTTATTTTTGCTCTTGCCTTTGCATTTTTGAGGTCAAATCCAAAAAATCATTGCCAAACCAATATCATGGAGCTTACTGCTTATGTTTTCTTTTGCAAGTTTTATTTTCAAGTATCTAATCCATTGTGAATTGATTTTTGTGTTGGTGTAAGACAGTGGTCCAGTTTCATACTTTTGCATGTGGTTGTCCCATTTCCCTAACACCATTTATCAAAGAGACTGTCCTTCATTCAGTGTTTGTTCTTGGCATCTTTGTTGTATATTAGTTGAGCATATATTCATAGGTTTATTTCTAGGTTCTCTGTTCTGTTCCACTAACATATTTGTCTGTTTTTATGCTAATTCCATGCTGTTTTCATTACTATAGCTTTGTAATATAGTTCAAAACCAGGAAGTGTGATGCCTCCAGTGTCATTTTTCTTTTTCAAGCATGCTTTAGCTATTCTGGATCTTCTATGATTCCATTCAAATTTTAGGATTGTTCTATTTTTATAAAAGATGTCACTGGAGTTTTGATAGGGATTGCATTGAATCAGTAGATGGCATTGGGTAGTAGAGACATTTATTTTTATTTTTTATCATTAATATAAAATCACATGGCCAACATTGTAGTTAGAAGATTTCCCCCATTATCAAGTCCCCACCATGTACCCCATTAGAGTCCCTGTCCACCAGCATAGTAAGATGCTATAGAGTAATTACTTGCTTCTCTGTGCTATACTGCCTTCCCTATTCCCCCCCACTAGATTTTGTGTGCCAATCGTAATGCCCCTTATTCCATTCTCACTCCCTTCGCATCTACCCTCCCTAGTCCCTTTCCCTTTGGTAACTGTTAGTCCATTCTTGGGTTCTGTGAGTCTGCTGCTGTTTTGTTTCTTCAGTTTTTGCTTTGTTCTTATAGTACACAGATGAGCGAAATGATTTAGTACTTGTCTTTCTCCACCTGGCTTATTTCACTGAGCATAAGACCCTCTAGCTCCATCTATCTTGTTGCAAATGGTAGGGTTTGTTTTCTTCTTATGGCTAAATAATATTCTACTGTGTCTATGTACCACCTCTTCTTTATCCATTCATCTACTGATGGACACTTACATTGCTTCCATATCTTGGCTATTGTAAATAGTGCTATGATAAACATAGGGGTTCATATGTCTTTTTGAAACTGGATCCTACATTCTTAGAATAATTTCCTAGTAGTGGAATTCCTAGGTTAAACGGTATTTCTATTTTGAGTATTTTGAGGAACTTCCATATTGCTTTCCACAATGGTTGAACTAGTTTACATTCCTACCAGCAGTGTAGGAGGGTTCCCCTTTCTCTGAATCCTTGCCAGCATTTGTGTGAGGTGATATGTCATTGTGGTTTTAATTTGCATTTCCCTGATAATTAGAGATGTGGAGCATCTTTTCATGTGCCTGTTGGCCATCTGAATTTCTTCTTTGGAGAAGTGTCTGTTCATATCCTCCACTCAGTTTTTAATAGGGTTATTTGGTTTTTGGGTGTTGGGACATGTGAGTTCTTTATGTATTTTGGATGTTAACCCCTTGTTGGATATGTCATTTAGAAATATATTCTCCCATACTGTAGGATGCCTTTTTGTTCTGCTGATGGTGTTTTTTGCTGTAGAGAAGCTTTTCAGTTTGAGTTAGTCCTTTGTTCATTTCTTATTTTGTTTCCATTGTCTGAACAGATGTGTTCAGGAAAAAGTTGCTCATGTTTATATTCAAGAGATTTTTGCCTATGTTTTTTTCTAAGAGTTTTATGGTTTCATGACTTCATTCAGGTCTTTGATCCATTTTGAGTTTAATTTTGTGTACGGGGTTAGACAATAATCCAGTTTCATTCTCTCACATGTAGCTATCCAATTTTGCCAACACCAACTGTTGAAGAAGCTGTCATTTCCCCATTGTATACCCATGGCTCCTTTATTGTATATTAATTGACCATATAAACTTGGATTATATCTGGGCTCTCTATTCTGTTCCATTGGTCTATGGTTCTGTTCTTGTGCCAGTACCAAATTGTCTTAATTACTGTGGCTTTGTAGTAGAGCTTGAAGTCAGGGAGCATAACTCCCCCAGCTTTATTCTTCCTTCTCAGATTGCTTTGGCTATTTGGAGTCTTTTGTGGTTCCATATGAATTTTAGACTATTTTCTCTAGTTCATTGAAGAATGCTGTTGGTATTTTTATAGGGATTGCATTGAATCTGTAGGTTGCTTTAGGCAGGATGGCCATTTGACAATATTAATTCTTTCTATCCATGAGCATAGGATGTGTTTCATTTATCTGTATCTTGTTTAATTTCTCTCATGAGTGTCAGTTTTCAGAGTATAGGTTCTTTCACTTCTTTGGTTAGGTTTATTCCTAGGTATTTTATTCTTTTGATGCAATTTTGATAGGAATTATTTTTCTGATTTCTCTTTCTTCTAGTTCATCATTAGTGTATAGGAATGCAACAGATTTCTGTGTGTTAATTTTGTATCCTGCCACTTTGCTGAATTCAGATATTAGATCTTGTAGTTTTGGAGTGGATTCTTTAGGGTTTTTTAATGTACAATATCATGTCATCTGAAAACGGGGACAGTTTAACTTCTTCCTTACCAATCTGGATGCCTTTTATTTCTTTGTGTTATCTGATTGCTGTGTCTAGGATCTCCAGGAGTATGCTGAATAAATGTGGGGAAAGTGGGCATCCTTGTCTTGTTCCCAATCTTGAAGGAAAAGCTTTCAGCTTCTCACTGTTATGTATAATGTTGGCTGTGGGTTTGTCATATATGGCCTTTATTATGTTGAGGTACTTGCCCTCTATACCCATTTTGTTGAGAGTTTTTATCGTGAATGGATGTTGAATTTTGTCGAATGCTTTTTCAGCATCTATGGAGATGACCATGTGGTTTTGCCCTTCCTTATTTTGATATGGTGGATGATGTTGATGGATTTTCGACTGTTGTACCATCCTTGCATCCCTGGAATGAATCCCACTTAATCATGATGGATGCTCTTTTTGATGTATTTTTGAACTCGGGTTGCTAATATTTTCTTGAGTATTTTTGCACCTATGTTCATCAGGGATAGTAGAGACATTTTAACAATATTAATTCTTCCAAATTATGAGCACAGAATATATTTCCATTTCTTTTTAATGCATTTCTTTCATCAGTACCTTAACATTTTCAGATTATGAGTCTTTCACCTCCTTGCCTAATTATTCCTGGTTATTTGATTCTTCTTAATATTTCTGTATATTTAATAATTCTTCTTAAAATTTCTATACATTTTTAGTGTATAGAAATGCAATGAATTTTTGTATATTAATTTTTGTCTCCTTCAACTTAATTGAATTTATTGATTCTAATAGTGTTTTTGGTGGAGACATTAGGCTTTTCTATATATAATAGTATGTCGTGTGCAAATAGTGACAGTTTTGCTTTTTTTCTTTGATTTGGATTCATTTTTTTTTCTTACCTACTTCCAATATAGTAGTGAATAAAAGTGGCAAAAGTGGACATTCTTCTCTTGTTCCTGACCTTAGAATAAAAGCTTTCAGCTTTTTACTCTTAAGTAGATCTTAGCTCTTCATTTGTCATGTATGACCTTTATTACATTGAGAGTTGATCTTGTTTTTTTCCCCCCTATTGTTGTCTTCCACTCTCTTTCTACCTTTCATGGTTTTAATTGAGCTTTTTATATGATTTCATTTTATCTCCTTTCCTAGCATACCTTCTTCTTTTGGTGGTTTCCTTAGAGTTTGCAATATGTATTTAGAACTAAACCAAGTCCACTTTCAAATAATACTACACTACTTCATGGGTGACTAGTGTCTTATAATAACAAAATAATCCTGATTACTCCATCCTTTACAGTATTGCTGTCATTTGTTTCACTTATGCATAATTGAATATGCTATTGCTATTATTAATTTGAAGAAACTGTTATCTGTTAGATCAATTAAAAATGAGAAAAGCTTAAGTTTTAATTTTATCTTCACTTATTACTTCTCTAATGCTTTTCCTATATGGATCCAAGTTTCTGACCTATAACACTTTCCTTTTCTCCAAATAACTTCTTTTAATCTTTCTTGTAAGGTGTTCTACTGGCAAAGTAAACTTTGTTTTTCTTTTGTAAAGTCTTTATATGTCTTTTTCTTCCTATTTATCCTGTTGAAAAATATTTTAAAGAATACATAAGTGTAGTTTCACTTATTTTTCTCTCAACATTTTAATATTGCACTCAACTCTCCTCTTAATTTTGTAGTTTCCAAGGAGAAATCAGATATAATTCTTATCCTTGCCCTTCTATGAGTAAGGTGGGTTTACCCTCTCATTTCTTCTGAGAAATTTTCTTTATCTTTGCTTTTTTGCAGTTTGAATATGATATGCCTACATGCAGTTTTTATTTGACATTTATCTTACTTGCATCGTCTGATCACCTAGATCTATGGTTTGGTGTCTGACACTAATTTTGGAAAATTCTCAGTCATTATTGCTTCAGATATTTCTTTTGTTCATTTCTCTCTTTTCTCTCCTTCTTGTATTCACATTACATTTATGTTATACTTTTTGTACTTGTCTCACAGATCTTGAATGTTCTCTTTTCTCCCAACCCCCATCTCTTTCCTCTTTGCTTTTCAGTTTGGAAGTTTCTCTTGACACAGTGTCAATGTCAGAAATTTTTTGTTTAGCTATGTCCAGTCTGCCATTGTGCCCATCAAAAGTATTCTTTATTTTTGTTACAGTGGTATAATCTCTAGCACTTCTTTTTGGTCCTTTCTTGGAATTTCCACCTCTTTGCCTAGTTACCCGTGCATTCTTCCCAAGTTGTCCATTAAATCCCTTAGCATACTAATTATAGCTGTTATGAATTCTTGATCTGATAATTCCAATATCATGCCATATCTGAATGTAGTCCTGGTACTTTTTCTGCCTCTTCAGACTGTTTCTTTTTCATCATTTAGTATGCCTTGTAATTTTTTTGTTGAAATTCAGACATAATGTTCTGTATAAAAGAAACTGCTATAAATAAGCCTTTTTTAGTGTAGTGGTAAACTGTAAGGGAGTGGAAGCATTCTATAGTCCTATGATTAGGTCCTGGTCTTTTAGTGAGTTTGTGGTCCTGGTCTGTGAACCTCACCAGTGGTTCTCAGATTCCTGTCCCTCCCCATTGTGGTAGGTGGATAGGATGGCTAGACTAGGCTAGAGTTGGATATCTCTCTCCTCCTAGGTTAAGTTAGGTTCTGATAAAACCCCAGTAGGTTAGGGTCTGGTGAAACAGTTTCTTTTGAGGACAAATTTTGTTAAACAGAACAGAATGTTCTGGCATATTTCAGAATGTTACTTTCTCCTCCCCTGGCTGGAAGCTCTGAGGGCATATTTTCTCTGACTTTCCCAGTAAGAACCTGGCAGGGCTCCTGGAGGTAAAACCCACAGAAGTGTGGGATCCTTTGTATAACTGAGACTCCTAGAGTATTTTACTCTCAGACTTTCTCACAGTGAGCCTCCAGCAATTTTTTCAGTTACAGTTAAAGTTTTTCCTACTCTGGTACTGGCTTTCTGGGGTGGTTCTGCTCCTGGGTATTTTTGCTCTGTTAAACTGTGATTCTCTTTATTCTCCTTTCTGTCTCTCCAATTTTTGAAGGAGAAGTTTCCCCTGTGACTTCACTTCTATGACAGATCTGTTTTTGATTTTTCAGTTTGTTCAGCCTCTTACTTTTAGGGACAGTGACAATTTCCAAGCTTCTTCTATGCTGTTCTAGAAACCAGAAGTCTCATATTTTTCTTTTCATTCCAAAGAATTTAATATTTTTGAAAGTACTATTATGAGTTGGGTCTTTTCTACCATATATTCTAACACATTTTTTATACATGAAAGCTATAGTTTCCTGTATATTAATTTTTTAGAGTAACTTTACTAAGTTCTCCTATT
Source organism: Manis javanica (assembly GCF_040802235.1). Taxonomy (NCBI): domain Eukaryota; kingdom Metazoa; phylum Chordata; class Mammalia; order Pholidota; family Manidae; genus Manis; species Manis javanica. The sequence continues at coordinate 102,731,568 of NC_133156.1, read as the reverse complement.
GTTTGTAATAGTTTTTCAGTGGTTCAGTTGGTTTTCCAGGTATGTAATCATGCCAATTCACCACACTGCACAATCGGAATATGACGGGAATGATGTCCTGAGGTTGTGAAACATGGTAGCCCTGCTGATTTGTATCAGCTGAAGAAAGAATTTTACCTTCCCCTTTACAATTTTTATGTATCTTATTTCTTTGTATTGTCTAGCTGTATTGTCTAGTTTCTTCAGAACAATGTAAAAACAGCAGTGGAATTATTTACTGTCTTTATTTTGTTCTGGACTTTAATAGGGTAGTGCCACTATTGTTCCTCTTAAGCTAGTATCATGTAAAGATATTTTGAGTTCTTTCTACTTTTTCAAAGTTTGTTTTTTCTTTAAAAAAAGGTATAAGAGGTGTTTTTGAGTACAGGTGATATCTGAGGCCATTAATGTTCATCATGCAAGAAAAGCAGCTGTGTATATAGAAAAAGGGAGGAACCATGGATTAAACCTGAGGAAACACCTGTATTTAAAGGGTGGAAGGAGAAAAGAAATAGAGAAGCAGTCATAAGGGAGTCCAGGTCAATGTAAAATCGCCTGATGGTGTTTTGAAAACTTTTCATCACTATGTAAGCTACCTATGCTTGAACAGAAGTTTCAGCCACCAGTAAAATAACAAAATCAGGATATTGCTTCTTTGGTTTGGAGTAATAATGTATATTGGTTTTGTAGAATTGCTGTAGAAGTTACAAATGATGTATGAAATCAAAAAGTATCTCTATGTGCTGCAACATTGCATTCAGAGGCAATCAGGCAGGTCCGGTGAGATAAAAGCCCAAGATGAAGTAAAAAGAAGCCCTTCCTTCCATATTTTGAAACACTGAACTATTTTTTATTTTTATAATGTTTCACAAAATTGAATCTGTTACTCTGGAGAGACACCTCATATCAGCTCAACAACAACAAAAAGTGATTTTCAGTTGTGCAAAGTTTCCTCCAAACTGTTTCTGCATAATGCATATAGTTCAGGGATGCTCTTAGAAAAAATGGTTAGCTCACTAAGTTGGAAAGTATAGATGGAGACACTAGGATAATTACATTAGAAGTGAGATCTTGTATATACTAAATGTATATAAGCATGTAAAATGCAATATTAAGGAAAGAATTCAGAGAAGAGTTTAGTTTACTTTAAAAGTGGTATTATTTTTCTTCTATGTTCCTTCTTTATCTAATATTTATTTACCTGGGGAATTTATTAATTATCTTGCAGATTTTATTTTGACAGAATGTAAACTATGGCATTATGACTTGAACTCATTTTTTTAACCTAATTATGGGGGACTCCCCAGAAGTTGATTTCCAAGAGTCTACTGTTATAAGGATTTCTTTTTGAGAAAGGAAAGAGAACAGAAATAGAAAGGCACAGAGGCTGTGGAAGGGAAGAATGTTGGAGGTTTTTGAGGGGATCTGTTCCTATCTAACAGCCCAGCCCCGGGGTTTCTACCAACTATAGGAAAGAAAGGGCTGCTGAAGTAAGCTCTTTTCATGACACATTTGAGATACTGGGATACAGAGATCATGGATTTGGTGCCCAGAAGATATTTTGGTGGAGTGTCTTAACCTAGTAACTAAGAGAGAGCTCTGGAGATATTTCCTTGAGTTTAAACCACAATTCTGCAAATTTCTAGCTTTATGAATTTAGATAAATTACTTCACCAAGGCTCAGTTTCCCATCTACATTAGTATTCTGTAGCTGACATAGCAAATTGCCACAAAATTGGTAAGCAACATAAATTTGCTGTCTCAGAACTCTGGAGGCTAGAATTCAGAAATCAAGGTGTTGGTAGGACCATGTTTTCTTAGGACACTATGGGGGAGAATTTGTTCCTTGCCTGGTGTTTGCTGGCATTTTTCAGATTCATTGGCTTGTGGCTGCATCACTCAAAGCTCTACTTTTACCTTCACACCCATTTTTATCTCTCTCTCTCTCTGGTTTGTGAAATCTCCCTCTACCTCTCTCTTTTAGAAGATAGTTATGACTGGACAACCTGGATAATCTAGGATAATCTCTGGACAATAAGATGTCTGACTTAATCATCTGCAAAGATTCTATTCCTTTATAAGGTAACAGATTAGGACTAGAAATTTCTTAGTGATAATTATTCAATTTACTGCAACATTCTACAAATTTGTGACAATAAAAAGCTTCATTGTCTTGGGTACACTGAGAAATGTGTCAGCCACTCTTTAGACAGTTGGTGTTTACAGCCTTGGGGCCACTGGGAGATAATGCCTCCAGGAGGAACATGAAAACTGTCAAGTGGGTACCACAGGCGGGTCATAGTGGGGAGGCCATCTCTAAGCGCAGAGCAGGTTTTGGCCTGGAGCAGATCAAGGCAGAGAGAACTGATTATGAGCTCATATGAGACACCACAGTGGATTCCCAAAAGAGAGAGATGTTGCTGGGAATTGGGGGTCATGTGTTAATAGAAAAGAACAAGATCTTAATTTAGGACTAACAATGATAAAACATGTTTGAGGCTTTGTTAGAGTCCTATCTGGCTCATAGTGTGCTTCTGAGTTCTGTTCTTTCATTTACTCATTTTTGTTTCTAGTAGTTCTTACTTTTATATACAGTAATTTCTATTGCTTTGTCCGCTTTTAGTGGGCTATATCTTTTGTTGTTTTCTTTTCTTTTTTAAAATTTATTTTGGTATCATTAATCTACAATTACATGAAGAACATTATGTTTATGAGGCTCCCCCTTTCACCAAGTCCCCCACACAAACCCCATTACAGTCTCTGTCCATCACCGTAGTAAGACGCTGCAGAATCCCTACTCATCTTCTCTGTGCTGTACAGCCCTCCCCGTGCTCCCTCCACACATTACACATGATAATCGTAATGCCCCCTTTCTTTTCCCTGCCCTTATCCCTCCCTTCCCACCCATCCTCGTCAGTCCATTTCCCTTTGGTAACAGTTAGTCCATTCTTGGGTTCTGTGATTGTGCTGCTGTTTTATTCCTTCAGTTTTTCCTTGTTCTTATACTCCACATAAGAGTGAAATCATTTGGTACTTGTCTCTGTCTGCCTGGCTTATTTCACTGAGCATAATACCCTCTAGCTCCATCCATGTTGTTGCAAATGGTAGGATTTGTTTTCTTCTTATGGCTGAATAATATTCCATTGTGTATCCATTCATCTACTGATGGACAGCTAGGTTGCTTCCATTTCTTGGCTAGTGTAAATAGTGCTGTGATAAACATAGGGGTGCATCTGTCTTTTTCAAACTGGACTGCTGTATTCTTAGGGTAAATTCCTAGGAGTGGAATTCCTGCGACAAATGGTATTTCTATTTTGAGCATTTTGAGGAATCTCCATATGGCTTTCCACAATGGTTGAACTAATTTACATTCTCACCAGCAGTGTAGGAGGGTTCCCCTTTCTCCACAACCTCACCAACGTTTGTTGTTGTTTGTCTTTTGGATGGTGGTGATCCTCACTGGTGTGAGATGATATCTCATTGTGGTTTTAATTTGCATTTCTCTGATGACTAGCGATGTGGAGCATCTTTTCATGTGTCTGTTGGCCATCTGAATTTCTTCTTTAGAGAACTCTCTATTCAGCTCCTCTGCCCCCTTTTTAATTGAATTATTTGCTTTTTTGTTTGTTGAGGTGCATGAGCTCTTTATATATTTTGATGTCAACCCTTTATTGGATCTGTCATTTATGAATATATATTCTCCCATACTGCAGGATACCTTTTTGTTCTATTGATGGTGTCCTTTGCTGCACAGAAGCTTTTCAGCTTGATATGGTGCCACTTGTTCATTTTTGCTTTTGTTTTCCTTGCCCAGGGAGACATGTTCATGAAGAAGTCACTCATGTTTATGCCTAAGAGATTTTTGCCTATGTTTTTTTCTAAGAGTTTTATGGTTTCATGACTTACATTCAGGTCTTTGATCCATTTTGAATTTACTTTTGTGTATGGAGTTAGACAGTGACCCAGTTTCATTCTCTTAAATGTAGCTGTCCAGTTTTGCCAGCACCATCTGTTGAAGAGACTGTCATTTCCCCACTGTATGTCCAATGCTCCTTTATCATATGTTAATTGACCATATATACTTGGGTTAATGTCTGGAGTCTCTATTCTGTTCCATTGGTCTGTGGCTCTGTTCTTGAGCCAGTACCAATTGTCTTGATTACTGTGACTTTGTAGTAGAGCTTGAAGTTGGGGAGTGAGATCCCCCACACCCCCCCCAGTTTATTCTTCCTTGTCAGGATTGCTTTGGCTATTTGGGGCCTTTGGTGGTTCTATGTGAATTTTTAAACTATTTGTTCCGGTTCATTGAAGAATGTTGTTGGTAATTTGATAGGGATTGCATCAAATCTGTATATTGTTTTGGGCAGTATGGCCATTTTGACGATATTAATTCTTCCTAGCCATGAGCATGGGATGAGTTTCCATTTGTTAGTGTCCTCTTTAATTTCTCTTAAGAGTGTCTTATAGTTTTCAGGGTATAGGTCTTTCAATTCCTTGGTTAGGTTTATTCCTAGGTATTTTATTCTTTTTGATGCAATTGTGAATGGAATTGTTTTCCTGATTTCTCTTTCTATTGGTTCATTGTTAGTGTATAGGAAAGCCACAGATTTCTGTGTGTTAATTTTGTATCCTTCAGCTTTGCTGAATTCCGATATTAGTTCTACTAGTTTTGGTGTGGAGTCTTTAGGGTTTTTTATGTACAATATCATGTCATCTGCAAATAGTGACAGTTTAACTTCTTCTTTACCAATCTGGATTCCTTGAATTTCTTTGTTTTGTCTAATTGCCATGTCTGAGACCTCCAGTACTATGTTGAATAACAGTGGGGAGAGTGGGCATCCCTGTCATGTTCCCTATCTCAGAGGAAAAGCTTTCAGCTTTTCGCTGTTCAGTTTGATGTTGGCTGTGGGTTTATCATATATGGCCTTTATTATGTATTTTTATCATGAATGGATGTTGAATTTTGTCAAATGCTTTTTCAGCATCTATGGAGATGATCATGTGGTTTTTGTCCTTCTTTTTGTTGATGTGGTGGATGATGTTGATGGATTTTTGTGTGTTGTACCATCCTTGCATCCCTGGGATGAATCCCACTTCATCATGGTGTATGATCCTTTTGATGTATTTTTGAATTTGGTTTGCTAATATTTTGTTGAGTATTTTTGCATCTGCGTTCATCAGGGATATTGTTCTGTAGTTTTCTTTTTTGGTGGGGTCTTTGCCTGGTTTTGGTATTAGGGTGATGTTGGCTTCACAGAATGAGTTTGGAAGTATTCCCTCCTCCTCTGTTTTTTGGAAAACTTTAAGGAGAATGTGTATTATGTCTTCTCTGTATGTCTGATAAAATTCCCAGGTAAATCCATCTAGCCCAGGGGTTTTGTTCTTGGGTAGTTTTTTGATTACTGCTTCAATTTCATTGCTGGTAATTGTTTTTTTTTTAGATTTTCTGTTTCTTCCTTGGTCAGTTTTGGAAGGTTGTATTTTTCTAGGAAGTTGTCCATTTCTTCTCGGTTTTCCAGCTTGTTGGCATATAGATTTTCATAGTATTCTCTAATAATTCTTTGTATTTCTGTGGGGTCCATCGTGATTTTTCCTTTCACGTTTCTGATTCTGTTGATGTGTGTTGATTCTCTTTTTCTCTTAATAAGTCTGCCTAGAGGCTTATCTATTTTATTTATTTTCTCAAAATACCAGCTCTTGGTTTTATTGACTTTTTCTATTGTTTTATTCTTCTCAATTTTGTTTATTTCTTCTCTGATCTTTATTATGTCCCTCCTTCTGCCGACTTTAGGCCTCATTTGTTCTTCTTTTTCCAATTTTGATAATTGTGACTTTAGACTATTCATTTGGAATTGTTCTTCTTTAAATATGCCTGGATTGCTATATACTTTCCTCTTAAGATTGCTTTTGCTGTGTCTCACAGAAGTTGGTGCTTTGTGTTGTTGTTATTTGTTTCCATATATTGCTGGATCTCCATTTTGATTTGGTCATTGATCCATTGATTATTTAGGAGCATGTTGTTAAGCCTCCATGTGTATGTGAGCCTTTTTGCTTTCTTTGTACAGTTTATTTATACTTTTATGCCTTTGTGGTCTGAAAAGTTGGTTGGTAGGATTTCAATCTTTTGGAATTTACTGAGGTTCTTTTTGTGGCCTAGTATGTGGTCTATTCTGGAAAATGTTCCATGTGCACTTGAGAAGAATATGTATCCTGTTGCTTTTGGATGTAGAGTTTTGTAGATGTCTATTAGTTCCATCTGTTCTAGTGTGCTGTTCAGGGCCTCTGTGTCCTTACTTGTTTTCTGTCTGGTGGATCTATCCTTTGGAGTGAGTGGTGTGTTGAAGTCTCCCAAAATGAATGCATTACATTCTATTTCCTCCTTTAATTCTGTTAGTATTTGTTTCACATATGTTGGTGCTCCTGTATTGGGTGCATATATATTTAGAATGGTTATATCCTCTTGTTGGACTGACCCCTTTATGATTATGTAATGTCCTTCTTTATCTCTTGTTGCTTTCTTTGTTTTGAAGTCTATTTTTTCTGATACTAATACTGCAACACCTGCTTTTTTCTCTCTGTTGTTTGCATCAAATATCTTTTTCCATCCCTTGACTTTTAGTCCGTGCATGTCTTTGGGTTTGAGGTGAGTCTCTTGTAAGCAGCATATAGATGGGTTTTACTTTTTAATCCATTCTATTACTTTGTGTTTTTTGATTAGTGCATTAAGTCCATTTACATTTAGGGTGATTATTGAAAGATATGTACTTATTGCCATTGCAAGCTTTATATTCTTGGTTACCAAAGTTTCAAGGTTAGCTTTTCTACTATCTTAGTGTCTAACTTAACTCACTTATTGAGCTGTTATAAACACTGTCTGGTGATTCTTTATTTCTCTCCCTTCTTATTCCTTCTCCTACATTCTTCATATGTTGGGAGTTTTGTTCTGTGCTCTTTTGTGTTTCCTTTGACTGCTTTTGTGGGTAGTTGATTTTATTTTTTGTCTTTAGTTAGTATTTGGTTGGTCTGCTTTCTTTGCTGTGTTTTTATATTCTCTTGTGACATCTATTTAGCCTTAGGTGTGCTGCTCCCATCTAGAGCACTCCCTCTAAAATACCCTGTAGAGGTGGTTTGTGGGAGGCAAATCACCTCAACTTTTGCTTGTCTGGGAATTGTTTAATCCCTCCTTCATATTTAAATGATAATCATGCTGGATATAGTATTCTTGGTTCAAGGCCCTTCTGTTTCATTGCATTATATATATCATGCCATTCTCTTCTGGCCTGTAAGGTTTCTGTTGAGAAGTCTGATAGCCTGATGGGTTTTCCTTTGTAGGTGACCTTTTTCCTCTCTCTAGCTGCCTTTAAAACTCTGTCCTTGTCCTTGATCTTTGTCATTTTAATTATTATGTGTCTTGGTGTTGTCCTTGCATCCCTTCTGTTGGGGGTTCTGTGCACTTCCATGGTCTGATCGATTATTTCTTTCCCCAGTTGGGAGAAGTTTTTAGCAATTATTTCTTCAAATACACTTTCTATCCCTTTTTCTCTCTCTTCTTCTTCTCGTACCCCTATAATGCGAATATTGTTCCATTTGGATTCTTCACACAGTTCTCTTGATATTCTTTCATTCCTGGAGATCCTTTTATCTCTCTCTGCGTCAGCTTCTCTGCATTCCTGTTCTCTGTTTTCTATTCCATTAATCGCCTCTTACACCTCATCCTGTCTGCTCTTAAGTCCTTCCAGAGAGTGTTTCATTTCTGTAATCTTTGATTCTTTATTTCTCTCTCTTCTTATTCCTCCTCCTCCATTCTTCATATGTTGGGTGTTTTGTTCTGTGCTCTTTTGTGTTTCCTTAGACTGCTTTTGTGGGTAGTTGATTTTATTTTTTGTCTTTAGCTAGCATTTTGTTGCTCTACTTTCTTTGCTGTGATTTTATTTTCTCTGGTGACATCTATTTAGCCTTAGCAGTGCTCCCATCTAGAACTGTTAGCTCTTGAATATTTCTCTGAAGATCCATCTGCATGGTTGTGACCTTTATTTTGAATTCTTTTTCTGGGAAATTGGCTAGGTCTGTCTCCTCCATCCCTCTCTCAGGAATTGTCTGGATTATTTTGGACTGAATTAAATTCTTCTGCCTTTTCATGGTGCTAGAGGTAGCTGTAGGCCAGTAGCATGTCTTTTAGCTGGGAGAACAAAGTTCTTTCCAGCTTGCTGGTTGCCTTACCCTCTGCTGCCTGTATCATTTACCCACACTCCTGGAGCAGCTTCCTGGTTAATTCCTTAAGCTGCTGTGGACAGGGTCTCTGTCACAGTAGCACAGAGCCCTGCAGGTAGTGGCAGGCCCACCAGGTGCGCTCTCCCATGAAAGTGGCCCCTCTTTTGGGCAGCTGTGTGCCAGCAGGTGCTTTGGGGTCTGGCCTGGGTGGCTGTGAGCCAGGCTAAGATTCTGGGTGGCTGCTGGGGGCACGGCTGTTCCTGGGCTGCTCCTCAGCCACCACCGCTGGCTCTCACGGTCTGCTCCCAGGCCCCTCTGGTGCCATTGCAGGCTGCGCGTGCCTCTCCTGGGCCCCTCTGACTTCGCCGCCACTGGTGCACATGCGCTGCTCCTGGGCCACTCAGTTGCTGTTGCCGTGGGCTCACATGGGCCACTCCCAGTCCACTCTGGTGCTGCCCCCGTGGGCTCGTGCGGGCTGCTCTGTTGCCACCACTGCCGGCCCACACGGGCTGGCCCCAGGCCACTCGGCTGCCACTGCCTCAGGCTTGTGCAGGCCGCTCCTGGGCTCCTCTGGCATCACCTCCCCCAGCACACACTGCCACTGTCCCACTACTGGGCTGGTGTGTTGCGATCTGCGCTGGTTGGGGAACGACTGGCAGGCTGCTTATCACCATGAGGGACTTCAGAGCTATGCTGCCACCCAGGGGGTTAGGTCGCCTAGAGTTCCCTGGATTCCCAGGTCCTGGGGTGTGTGTGTCAGGATGACTTCGTCCAGCTGTGGGGTCCCTGTCCCTTTAAAACTTGCTAAAAGCACTCACTTTTCTTTTGTCTCAGTGGTGCTGGTTGTGGGGACCTGTTCGCAGGGTTTGCTTTTCCATTTCTCTAATATCCAGCACCCCTTACACCATGTGTCTGCACTCCTGGTGCAGATTTCTAGAGCTGTTTGTTTAGCAGTCTTGGGCTTTCACTCCCTCCCTGATCTGACTCCATTCTTCCCACCGGAGTCTAGGATAGGAGGGCATTCAGGTCCTGCTGGGCCAAAGTTTATATCTTACCCCCTTCGTGTGATGCTGAGTTCTCACAGATGTAGATGTAGCCTGGCTGTTATACTGTATCTACTGGTGTCTCTTTTAGGAATAGTTGTATTTGTTGTATTTTCACAAATATATGTTTTTGGGAGGAGATTTCCACTGAACTACTTATGCTGCCATCTTGGCTCCTTCCAGTATCTTTTGTTGTTTTTAAACTAGGGCAATAGGTCCTAAATCAATGGTCACACTAAGCATTTTGGATTAATTAATCTGTTATTCAAATACAGTTGAAACTGATATCCCACTTTTGACTATAGCTACAAAAATGAAACATGGATTTAAAATCTTTAGTGGCAGCAACCTAAAGGTGACCATGTAATAACTGTCCTAATCAGAATACTTTCAAGAGTGAAAGGGGCACTATAATAATTACTGTGGAACAGTCTCACATAAATCAGGATGACTGGTCACCTTTTGTAAAGTTCCCAAGTTGGTACTTTATGAAGGCTGGGGTGTGTTCCCTCTTAGACATATCTGGTCATGACTGGGGAGACAAGGTCCTAGAATCAGACTTATGTACTAATTTTGATTTATTTGAATATTTGTTCTACTCTGTTTAACAAAGAGAACAACAAAAAAGGTTAAATTGAATTACTTTTAATTTATGTGGCCTTCAGTTGATTATTTTTTCCTGCTCCTATAGTTTAGGAGGTCTTTACTAAAGGGAAAAAAACTTTTTTTTTCTTGCTTTAAGAGTTTTAATTCTCTATAGCACTTGTCACTTTATGGTTACTATCATTTTTAGCCAATTACCATCTGTGTAAAGTGAGGAAGGACAAATATTGAATCTTCATTTTACTGACAGAAGAATTATAGAACAGAGAGGATAAGCAGTTCTTTCCAGATCAAATAGGGACATTAAAATTAACATGACAATTTAGTGCTCTGAATTATTATGCTAGTGATTTTTAAAATTTTTATTAAAGTATTATTTATATATGATTTTTATAAAATGTTAAGAAAATAACAAAGTAAAGAGATTTGTATAACAAATACTTAAGAAACTATCACCCAGTATCTTTTCATCCTCATATTTTGCAAGTTCGGGTTATATATATATGTATATATTTGTTTGTTTATTTGTTTATTTGAAAGAATACATATTTCAGATAGAATTGAAGTTCCCTTTATTCTCCCATATCATCTCATTCTCTTTCTTTCCTCACCAGATGTAACCATTTTTGAATTGTTTTAATCATTGCCATATATTCTCTTACACTAACTCATATGTACTACTTCTTACACAGTACCTAGCACTCTTCTGGAATTGAAAGTCCTTCTATAAATTAAAAGTAAGTATCAGTTTGCGACTTGCCTTTAATCATCTCTGATCATATTTTTGATGATTACTTATGTAAACTATGTTGGTGCATATATTTCAAGTTCATTTATTATAACTACACTATAACATTTTTATATTGTATGAATATACCATGACTTATAAATTTATTTCAGCCTAGAAGTCTTTCCACTAGATTTCATAACACAAAATTTGCATCATTTTATTACAAATTTTAAGGGGAAACATATTCTATTCATATTATCCAAGTTATTAGTAAAATAATTTCTTTTTAATATTTTGTAATAAATGACTTATCTATATTATTTCCTTAAGTAGTCAGTTATGCCAGAGTTTCTGTTTCATTTCAGCAATATTAAAAAGAAAACCTTGTGTCCCAAATGGTGTCACTTCTTCTATGCCCTGTCACTAACCTGGGGATTAATACCTTATCTAATGGCAGTTTCAACCTCCAGAAATGCAGTCGGAAGTTTTCTGGTCAGCACCAGTGAGATAATCTGTCACAGGGGTCCTCTCCATCCCCCAAAGGTAGAAGAGGTCATCTGCATGGTAAGACCCCCTGCTCCTACCACTGAGGGAGGGTGACCTGGCCTGCAACAGTCCTTTCTTTTCTTTAGCTAACTACCTCTTGCCCCACCTTCCTTCCTATAAAAACCTTCCATTTTGGACAATTCCTCAGAACATCTCTCCATTTGCTAGATGGGATGCTGCTTGATTCATGAATTGCTTGATAAAGCTAATTAGATCTTCAAATTTACTTGGTTGAATTCTGCTTTTTAACAGGAACAAAGACTATTTCATTAAGTGTATCTATACTTGTATAGTTTTTAGGCAGTAAAATGAAAGATATAGACTAAAGTTTCATTTATTGTGGCATCAACTAGGTCACATGGTAAAAAGTATGAATTCAACAAAGGTATCTATTCTGGAACATTTTAGGGAAAATTAATGAAATATTTAGGAATCTGGGATATTTACTTTTTGTTTTTTTATTACCCCAAACAGAAATAATATTGTGCATGTTCCTAAGAGAAAATGGGCAAAAGCATAAAGAACATCAAATAACTTATACTATATTCATTCAAAGATGGAATATCAGGCAGGCAATAAAATATTTTAATTAACACTGGGGACTAATATTAAGGTTAAGTGAATATTAGATACAGTACTGTTTTTTAAAATGAATATGGGAAAGCCCTAAGTTATTAAACTTAATTTCTACTTTCCTGTATTTTCTAGATGTTCTCAATCCTGACTGCATCAAAATTACTTGTAAAAAACAATATGATTACAGCTCACCCCACATCATTAAATTTGAATGTATAGGGGTGTTGTGAATATACAAAGAATGAAAATATAAAGTACAATAAAACTAAACAAAAAAATGCACAGGAGTCCTGGGTAGGGGGGGAAAGATGTACCATATTTACAAATGGGAAAAATATAAGAAAGATGCTAATCCTTCCCAAGTTCATCTGTTATATTGAGTTCAATAAAATATTAGCTGAATTTATTAGAACTTGATAGAATTATTCTGTAGCTATGGAAGAATGATCAAGTCAGGAAGACTAGCAAAAAAACTGTAATTTAATATAATATATATTCAACATTTTATGATGGTCAAGCAGAAATAATACATTTTTAAATGATTGGACTCACCTACAAATTGGAAGGAAGAGATGACCAGCTGGAAAAAATCTTTTGGAAGTTAAAAATGTTGAAGTATATCATAAACAAACAAAATTGTGTTAAACAGTGAACTCAGAATCAAATTCTGAAAAAACTGAATTCTGCATCAAGAGTTCATATGTTTAACACCATTTTCCATGCAAATCATCAAAATTAAAAAAATGGGAAACATTTTATCAACATTGAAAATTACATGTGTGGGTTCTCATACCATAAATTTGAAGAACATTGCAAAAGAAGGAGTAATTAAGAGATACTTACCAGATATTAATATATTATAAAGCAATACCTCTAAGTAATATACTAGAGCTTAAATAGAAAGACAGATCAAATGATTAGAATAAAAGTCCTGAAAGAGTTTTAAGTGTATAAATGCCTATCTTGTAATTTAAAATCAGTGGGCAAAGGATGAATTATAAAATACATGTATTGGGAAACCTAGCTAAACATTAATCAAAGGAAAAAAGAAACCATGATATTCTGCTTCACATCATGGAACAAAATACTTTCTAGGTGTATCAGAGCTAAGAAAATCCAGAGAAAGGAGGTTTGATACCTTTGTGACATCATGTGTCACATGTGAATTTTACTAGCAGTAAAATTCTTCAAATGTCTCTTTCCATTACTCGAATGCTGTTTTAACTCTCATACAGAAAAGAGAAGCCCCGGTTAGGTACTCCTTAAACTGTCTGAAATAACAAAACCAAAAACAACTCAGAGAAATTAAACTGAACACACAATAAACAAAACATCAATTTACCTATACATGCTCCCATGCTGTTTTACTGTCTCCTTGTTTCTGTGAAAGTAGGATCTCTCTTATCTCAGGCCAATTTTTTCATCTGTCCTTTGAGTCTGACCCCTTCCTATGGTCGAAAGTATTTAATGGCGTTCATCACTTCTCTCTGAACTGTATCTTCAATACCTTTTTCTTTGTTAAATTTTTCCCATGAGCATAATATGCTGTAGTCACTTCCTTCCTTAGCAAATTGTGTTAGATACATGTACTGCTTCTCTCCTTGCTTGCAAACTTCTAGGATTTTCTCAATGTTCTCATCTCTCAGTCACTCCTTTGCCCACTTATCTCCCCACCCTGCACTTCTCCATGAAACTGTCCTCACTAGACTTATATTTGCTATTACTAATGAACACTTTCTTCTTACACGTTATATTTTTACTTGTGTTCTTAGCACCTTTTATTGTACTTATTTTTAAGTTTCAAAGGCAAAAATTTTAGTGTATTAATCAAAAAAGTTTCACAAAATAAATGTACCAATGTGACCACCATTGAGAAAAATATATAGAACATTACTTGCTGCCTAGCAGGCTCCCTCTTGCCCATAACTAGTCATTCCCATTTCCTAGAGGGAACCATCGTTCTGACGACCTCTCTTACCACATATTGCTTTTGCTTATTCATGAAAATTGAATCATAACACTGTGCACTTCTCAGAATCTCACTTCTTTCATTCAACATTTCTAGAGGTGCCAGCCGTATTGTTGGGTGTGGCAGTTTTTTCATTCTCATTGCTGTATTGAATTGTATGAAAATCCCACATTATCTGTTGATGGACATATGGGTCACATTTAGTTTTTGAGTACTACGAATAAAGTGGCTATAATGAAACTGGATAACATTAAACCTGTCATTACTTTGTCTTCTGAGCTCCAATAGCTATTTTGAAGCATGTGTGCTTTAGATTCAGGATTCCTAAGAGAAACAGTACAATTTCAAAGATGTGGTATGTTCAATTTTCTTTTTTCCTAAGACCAGTTTACAAAAGAACTCGTTTTCTGTTCAATTGCTCACATCTTTTCAATTTCTCTTTTCTTGTTCTTTTTTATAGTCTTTCCAAAAAGAGTAGAACTCCAGTACAATAATAATAATAATAATAATTCTATAGATTAAATACTATTGATTAAAAGATGACTCTGGAATTATAATTAAATATTTAAAAAAATTCTCTTACATTGTAGATTGCCTCTGCTTGTATCTCATATCAGTGTTACAGTGGAGTTCCCTGTATTTCTCCAGAAATGGGATTCTGTTAAATCTGCTATATATATGCTATTGTTGTTAGTGACACTTATTTCTAATACTTCACCCTTGTTCACTTTTATCTTAGAAATTTCCTTTTCTTATAGATGAGACAAGAAATTTTTGTTAAAATATTCATATGTCTTCTCATTTCTGTAGGAAATTTAAAACAAGGGGAATTAATGTTTTTAACCATCTCAAAATGACATGCCAAACTTAGAAGATGCCAAGCATCTGAGGACAACCAATGCCAGAATTTGGGGGCTGTGAAGGACCTTTGAGAAGTAAGGCAATGAACCCAATAGTTAGGGCTGTGTAGGAGGAGGGAGACAGGCCTGAACAAAGGAGAGGTAGTTTGTTTTTCTGAGACTGGGAAGATGATTCTGGAGGCTTTCCATAAGGGCAGAGATCTAGGCCCTGTGTGCTATAGGCCCCGCTGGCAAATAGCTGAAGGATGATTGTAGGTCCCAAGCGGACCTCTGAAGACAGTGACAGAGTCTGTCGCTGAGGCTGTTTTCAGTACAGAGAACTGTGAGGAAGAGCTTCTGTGGGTCTCCAGGACAGAAGGTCTGACAGACAGAAGGGAATAAGTGTTGACAGTAGCATCAGAGTAGAAGGTGGCTATGGTGGCTGTGGTAAGCAGAACAATGGCTTCTTAAAGATGTCCACATCCCAGCCCCAGACACCTGTGACTGTATCACCTTGTATGGCAGAAGGGACTTCGCAGATGTGATTGGTTAAGGATCTGGAGGGGCGAGATTATCCCAGATTTACAGGGCGGGTCCAATATAATGACAAGAGTCCTATTTAGAGAAAGATGGAGGCAGGAGAGACAGAGGGGGAGATGTGAGGACAGAAGCAAAATTCAAAGTGATGCTACCGATGGCTCTGAAGAGAGAAGAGGGCCATGACCTCAGAAATGCAGGCAGTCTCTACGGAGCTGCCAAGGACAGGGAAATGGACTCTCCCCAAGGCCCCCAAAGCAGTGTGGCCTTGCCAGCACATGGGTTTGACCCTGCGAGACCCCAGCCAGACTTCTGGCCTTCAGAGCTGTAATGTGATAGATTGGTGTTGGTTGAGGCACTAGGTTCATGGTACTTCATTATAGCAGCAGTAGGAAATTCATACCGTGGTCACAGTGGATTTAGGTTCATACCTTTCTCCCATTTTGGGGGGTTTCCCAGAGGTTCTTCTAAGTTTATGTTTGCCTAGGGAAAGAGATCCCCCAAAAATAACAACTGAGTTCAAATATTTTATCATTCTAATGAGTCAGATGTAATTTTATTAAAGAAAAATAAAGTGATATATAGAGGTATTGTGACTCATAGGCACACCTCAGTATACATGATTACTTTAATTGTCACTTAAACCAAGTATCATATAAAGACTCCAAAGGCTGAGTCCTTATCTTCTTAGCACTTGTCTATATTACAAGTTTAACCTGTATATATTTGTAGAAATATTTGACAAACTACAATGTTGAGATTTCTAACAGGTGTAGCCATAAGCTTAGGGTCAGAAAGTTCTCTCGATCAGCTGCTGTACCATTGCTACAAGATATTTGAAATGGGAAACAAGGTATTTGAAATGGGAAACAGGAAGGGTACCTGTTTGAATTTCTAAGAAAGGGAGGGGAAAGTCTTTTTAAAGGCACATCTGGAAGTCAGTGAGAAAACACATGGTTTTCACAGTAACAGGACAAATATAGTTCTTCCTCCCAGGGTGAAAGAATTATTTTCCTCTTCCAGGAGAAAGCAGTTGTGACATTGTGCAGAGCAGGAAGGCAGAGGTGCAGGAAGAGTCACCTGTAACACGAGTGGCAACATGGCATGTCTTGCAGTTTGTCGCGAGCCCATTGAATTGGATCACTTCAGTTCCGAGGAAACCTAGGTCACAACAAATGTGTAGCAAAGATGCATATGTGTCTGAAGAAAACAGCCCAGAGAGAATGTTTAAAAAACAGGAAAAAATACGATCATGCAGAGGAAGACAAAGAAATGACAGTAAGACTGGGACATTGTGTATGTCCCTGATGATTTTGACTAAGTAGAAAATCAGATCTCTAGGGACAAACCCTACAAACTGTAATTCAGCAAAAATTTTTTGTAAACTTTGTAATTATGGATGACTGTTTTTTCCCCTTTTCCAAATGATCTGAAAGTTGTCGTATCTTTTTGTAAATTAAAGGTGGACTGGGAAAACTGTCTTTCAGAAGACATCCCTCCCACCACGCCTCCAATTCTATTCCTCTATCTCCTTCTTCTGTCCATCAGTTATGTCCCTTTGCCGAATCTCCTTTTCCCTTATGTCATATGGAATCTTTTCTAGAGAGAAGCTTGTTTCAGCAGATCCAAATTACATAGCAAGAGACCCACAGAATCCTCCCTGTTGATATTGTCAGATGCTTTGTGGAGCATTTTGACAAATCTGCAAAGGCATTTGCAAATATCCAAGCTGTTCTTCCTACTCTCAAGTGTCAGGTGGAGAGATGGGACATAGGAAAGTGATGCAGAAGTTGAACAGCAATAAATACAAATGTCTGTGGGTCGTTGCCACCTCCCAGGATGCAGAGCAACAGCAGCTGGGAAATTAATTCATTTTAAAAGCTGGAGTACTTCCCAAGTGGATGATACTGTGTTCACAGCTGATGTTTAGGGGAACGATACAGAAGGTAAGGTAAATCAAGAGATTATGAACAGAGGGAGTTCCGGCTGCCTTTAGGTCCCTTCCCTTAATAAACTCCATTCCACCTGCTCTTTCCTCATAACTTCAGAGTTGGAGGGAACCCAATGCTATAAAGGAATTCAAATAGATACCCCTAGGCTTCCGATTCAAAGAATCCTAGACTTCCCAAGGGGAGTCTAGGCAATAAGTAAGACTTGGCAATGTCTCTACATCCACGACAATATCTTTTATTTGGATTCAATGTCTAAATAAAATGTCACTAGGATTTTTTCCCTATGGATTGGTTTGATGATTGGCTTGAGACAACTCTTGCTTTAAGGAGCTATTGTGTTATATCAAGCTGTCATGTCAAATTTGGCATCCTTTCCAAGGTGCTGGGTATGCTGTGAGAGAATAAATTTCTTTGTTTCCTTCATCCCATTTTACTCTTCACGTCCTTACCCATGATGGGCTGAGGGATCTTTCAGCATAGTAACACATCCAAGTTGTTGCAGGAAGGCAATCTGTATCAAGCAAGAGAGAGGTTTGTATTTTCTATAAATGCCACTTTGACAAATCCAAGGGTAGAGCCCAGAATAGAAGCAGGAATGATAATCTCCTTGACCTTACCTAAAAGGCATTGTCAGTTCAAAGGTCCTGGGATCAACCACTCAATGAGGGGATTTCATATAGATTTGGTATTGATGTTGTATGAATTGAGAGGCAACTTGACGGGCACAGTAGAGGTTTATTTCTAATCTTTCTTTACCTTAGTACTTGTGTCAGCTCTGCTGCAAGCGAGATTCTGATCTTTTTGGTATGGGTCTGAACCTGGACTCTCTTCTGGATGCATGGTGCCCTGGTGAAATGCCGCAGTACTGGGAAAGAGCAGAGTTCCACACATGGTCCCCAAGGACAGTTACAGGAGGCACTGGAGGTATTTCCTGCTGCTTTGTCGAAGTGCCGAGAGTGAGCTCCATCTTGTTCTTTCCTGAGACAGCCCTCAGGTGATCATTGTCTGAGAGTGTGAGCATTCAACTTTGATTAAAATGTGCCCTTTTCCAACAACCAGTTTATTTGTGCTGCAGTCAAGACAGATAAATCCCTTAGAAGATATGATCAGGCTGGAGAAGTAAGAACTATTATGGACCTGTGATGATTTTAAAACAGAAAGATCGGGAGTAGCTGATACGTTGTTGCTCATAATTCAAGAGCATTGATGGAAGGCTTTAAAAAAACCCCAGATTTTCCTAACCTTATGTCTTGCCAATGGGTTTCAACCCCGGGCAAGTTCGTTATGGATTCAGTGTGACCAAGAAATTGACAACAAAACGTTCTTTGGGGTGAAAGGGTTTCTTACCCCGCTTGTTCTCCGGTGGTAAGTCGAGCACTAGCGTCTCTGCCTCCACCCAGAGCACTGGGCCAAGCCCTTTATATAGTGCAATAATAGCTTATTGCCTACAGGTGTGGAAGCGGCAGCCCAGCAACAGGCCAGTTACATCATCAGGTGGTTTCAGTTCAGTGAGGGTCCTGGCCATAGGAACCCCAACTTTCCCACCCTCCACCCCTCCAGGATTCTCACCTTACAATCTACACACTTCCAATCTTCCACAATGGTCCCTGTGCGAGAAAGCTGGAGCACTGTAACCAGATTCCACAATAGTAACAGAGGATAACAACGACTTAGAGATAATAAAAAGTAAGATACAGCAAGATTTTGATACAAAAATTATACTAATCCTCAAGCCAGAGTAAGTTCCCAATCCACAAAGACTTTAGGGGCGATAAGACACATGTTTTAATGTCACCAACATAGGCAAATCTTGTCCATCAGGTAGGACGCATGCAAGAGAGTGGTCCTGTGATGGGACTGTAGCAGGAAGGGGGTCCCTTCCAGGTCTAGTATACCATGCTTTTACTCCTTTCCCCATGGGGGTTACTGAAGAGTCTATATATAGTGCTGTTGGAGGTGCATGTACCAGCCACAATGATAAAACAAAACTCCCCGGTAAGATGCTCTTACCTTCTGGCCATTCAGGATATACCACTGTGACCTTTGGCAGCCACTCTGCTGTCATTCCAGGAATATGCAGGAGGCCAGCTTCCAGGCCTTGTCCCCAAGGTGCCAGAAGAGCCAGCCATCGTTGGTCCATGTGTTGAAAGGTCCAAGGCCACGTCCACTCAATGGAGTCTCCGGGGTTCAGTGCAGTTGGTGCTGGCAGCAAGATGTTATTCTGGTGGCCAAACCTCAGCCTCAGTGATTCTTCCTTGGTTTGTACTTGCAGTTATATAGGGGAAGCAGCCATATGTGTTAACATGTCTATGGGGCTCAGAGCTCCCCTTTGGGGGTCTCTCAAATGCCGTAGCACGGTCCATAAGCAGACTGACCATCCCTGTAGACTATTGGTATCTGACTTTAGTCCAGATTTTAACAAGCCATTGTGCCTCTCTATCATGCCTGCTGCAGTAGTAGGATTGTATGGCACATGAAACTTCCACTTGATTCCCAGCTGTACCCATTCTTGCAGTGTGTGTCCAGTCAAATGGATGCCCTGATCACTCTCAATCTCCTGTGGTCGGCCATCTAACAGGAGAGGATGGCAGATCACCTGGATTGGGCCAAACAGCACCAAGTGCAGCCGTAAGTCAGTCGAGGAGGGAGTGACTCCCTGGGGTCTGATGTGCATTTTGTAATCACTGCCTCAAGGCAGGCTGCTCTGTCAGGGAAGACAGCTTTCCCATCTCTGACCCTGACAGAACAATTCCATCCACCCCTAAGTCCCGCAGACGCAGGAGCCAAGCTGATATTGACTCAGAGGGCTTCTGCCTAAACTGGGAGCCCAAATCCACCAGCTCAGCCTGAGTATAGGGGTGGGCCATAGAGTGCTCCATGACCTGGGGAGGGGGCTGCTTCTCTCCTTGGGGAACTTTCAGCTTCTGGGTCTTTATTTTCTTTACAACCACTGGGCATGCTTTCAATACAGGAAGTGCCAGTGCCTCCGGCACCACCCCTTCATCCTTCCCCAGCTCCTCCACTTCTGGGGCTGATGGCACCTTTCTCTCCCCTCCCCCAAGTGCCTCCTCTGCTACAGCCTTTACCTTTTCTACTGCGCCTCGCAGCAATGCTACCTCTGTCTTCAGAAGCTCTCTTACCTTCAGCTCAATGCTTCACAGCTGACACTCTCGTGCCACCTCTGCCTGTGCTTCCCTCCGGAGTTCGTCCTTTTCCTTGATGGCCTCTTCCTCCTTCAGAACACCTGGCAGTGCTGCCATCTCATCTCCAATGGCACCTTGCTGCCAGCGCTCTCGTGCTGCATCCTTCCTCATCAATACCATTTCCCTCCTCAGAGCATCCACAGAGGTTTGCAGCTTGCATTCTCGTGCCGCCTCTTGCAACAATGCTACTTCCCTCCTCAGGGAATCTACTGAAGTTTGCAGCTCGCGTTCTTGTGCCATTTCTTGGGTCTCCTCTGTAGACCTTTGTAAGACTGTGAGAAGCAGCCAACCCACAGTTCCCGCTGCCTCATGGGCACTCTGCTTCTCAAAGGATCTGCTTACTATATCAAGAGCCACCCCTCCTGCCTCAAGTGTCACCTCCACTTGCCTCCAGTCCTGGGTTGGAGCCCAGTCCTCTAGGAGACAAGCCACCTCAGACCACATACCCATTGGGGGACGATCCACTGTCTCCCCATTCACAGGGGCAGCCCGCTGAAGCACCCTCCCATAAGGGCAGCCTGTCTTTTTCCTTGGTCAGCAGTGAGCCCTGCTGACTTTCCCCAATTGTCTTGCCAATGGGTTTCAGCCCCAGGCTTGTTCGCTATGGATTCAGTGTGACCAAAGGAATTGAAAGCAAAACGTTCTTGGGGTGAAAGCGTTTATTACCTGGCTTGTTCTCTGGTGGTAGGTCGAGCACTAGCATCTCTGCCTCCCCAGAGCACTGGGCCAAGCTCTCTATACAGCACAATAATAGTTTATTGCCTACAGGTGTGTAAGTGGCAGCCTAGCAGCAGGCCAATTACATCATCACGTGGTTTAAGTTCCATGAGGATCCTGGCCATAGGAACCCCAACTTCCCCCCACAGCACTTATCACAACCTGCTATTTTGCATATGTTATCTGTTTATTGTTTCTTTCCCTCCCCACTAGAATATAGGCTCCATGGGAGCAGAGACCCCATCTAATTGTTCAGTGATGTATCCCCAGTGTCTGGAATTCTGCCTGACACATTTTAGGCACTCAATAAAAGTTTGTTAGTTAAATAATTACTTTAAATAGCTTTTTATTTTCTTGTTCTCTTTCCATTTTCCTCCATTAACTTTTCCTAAAACTCTCAAACCCACCATTTCCTGATTTTTATTTTATCCATTTTTATTTCTTTAGCTAAGTGTGAAGCCAATCACTGTTACTAAACACTCTGTTGGCCTTTGGAACTAAAAATCTGTTGAACTTTCAATAAACAGGTTCTGAATACTGAACACCTGGGGTAAATGACAGTCGGGGATATCAGAGGAAACACAAGAATGCGAGGGAGCCTGGCCTTGAACTGTGGGAGAAAACTGAGCGAGATAAAGTGCTCACACCAACACTTGGATGGAAGGACACGTAAGATCTATACCATAACGCAGAACAGTTTATGGGAGGTCACAAAGAGGCCAGATGATTCTGCTTGTGGAGAGTCTGAAAGTCTTCCTGGAAGAATGGTGTTTGAAAAGAAACTAGAAAAACAGGCAAGTGTTCAATAGGCAGGATTAGGGAGAAAAGAAAGTCTGGGTGGAATTATGGGAAAATAAATGGCAGATGTATTAGACTAATAGACTGTTCAGTGATGGGATAGATAAGGAGATGAGATGAATTAACCAACCTGAATCTCAGAAATCAATGTGTGATGGAATGTATTGTGTATTGTGATGCAATGATAGCCCCAAAACTTCATGGTGGTACAACTGTGATAATAGTGATGACACTTGATGCCATTAACAAAAATCAGAAAGGGGCACTTTTGGGGTGAGGAGTATTTGGTTTCTGGAATCTTGAGTTTGAGATTCCAGAACAGCCCACAGATTGTGAAGAGCCTTGTTCCTAGCTGTGTGGCTTCATAGCTTTGCTCTGTGGCCCTCCTAGAAATTCCATAAGCTAAATTATATCATCAGTCACATTATTTCCCCTCATAGAGTAGCCAGAGTGGATTCTGCTGTTCGCCAGTATGACTCCTGGGCAATACAAAGGCCATCAAGCAAAAGTTTTTCCACTTTATTTCTTATAGACCTCAACTAATTTTATTATGTTGGGCCACATGAAATTGCCATTTTTATAGGTCAAAAATGGTTGCATATTGGCAATTTTATGCTAGTGCTGTGGTGATAAGCACATACTTTGGAATCAAAGAAATCCGGGTTTAAACCTTAGCTCAGAATTTATCTCCTGTGTGATTTATGTTCTCTAAGACCCAGTTTCCTGAACTGTAAAATACCAACAAAGATCTGCATGTTAGAAGGTGAAAGGATTACATAAAGTCAAATGTGAAGCACTTACTGCAACACCAGGCACATCTTACCCTTCTTGCCTCCTATTGCTGAGGACATATGACCCCTTGTCTTCAAGGTCACCCTTGCTTTTCTCTCCTTTCTCCATGATCACTGCTTCCCTAGTGTTCCCTCCCTCCCACACATTCTATCAGTTTCTCCCCACTCCCTGCCACCATGCTCAAGTCTTGATGTCAGGACAAAACTTTACTTGACTCCTGCTACAGCCTGAATATTTGTGTTCCAAATTCATATACTGAAACCTAATTCCTCAATGTGATGGTATTAGGAAGTGGAGCCTTTGGGGAGTCCTTAGGAGGTCGTGGGGTGGAGCCTCATGAATGCGGTTAGTGCGCTTATAAAAGAGGTCCCAGGGAGCAAACTGGCCCCGTTCCTCCATGTGACGACACAGTTTAAAAGAAAGTTGCATGCAGACCAGGAAGCAGGCCCTCACCAAACATCACATCTACGGGCCCCTTGACCTTGGGTCTTTTCAGCCTCCAGAACTGTGAGAAATGAAGTTCCGCTGTTTAAGCCACCCTGTTTGGAGTATTCTGTTAAAGCAGCCTGAACTGAGACTGCTCCATCAGCCCCTTCACGCCATATTGCTGTTTCCCTAATTTTAACAAACTTTTTTTTAGTAATTTATAATCTCTTTCTGCTCTCTCAGAGTTCACCCCATCTAGAACTGCTGGAGTGGAATTCCCCCACAGCTCTACTTAAATGGTCATCTCAAGCATCACTAATGACCTCTACATGAACAGTTTAAAATTCTGAATTCTGAATTTATAGAGCCTCTTGATTTCCTTGAATTATTTGAAACTAGCAACCACTGACTCTGAACCCCTCCAAGATTTCAAGATGACTCATAGGTGGCTATGTCAGGCCAGTCACCCACTTATATTGCTTTTCCTTCTCAATGTCTCTCACATCTTATTCCTCATATTCCCACCACACTTTCTCCATGTAAATATTTAAATCAGTCTTTACATATATGTAAGATTTGTCACAAAAGAAGAACATATATGAGTGAATAATTTTTTTTCAGCGGCCAATTAAACTAGTGGGTGGAAGAGGGAAGTGACTAAGTGACAATGGGGATTGTTCAAACCACCTGGGCTGGAGTCTCCAGAAATTAGTTTCATTAAAGGAACTGCTGCATTCATTTCAAAGTGGGCAGAGTTAATCCATCTGGCTCAGCAACTGCGACTGGGAAGCTTTTTCTGGGCAAATGCCCAGTCATCAGAGATTGCAGGGTGAGCAGAAGGAAGGAGGTGAACTGTTTCAGGAAATGGAGGACTACAAAGGAGATGTGATTAACTGGCTTCCTGCTAAAGCTTTATCAGTGCCATCCATAATATCTCCTCAGAGCACAGGAAAAATCAATTCCCAGAGCCTTGGCTAAGCCTGATAGTAGCCATTGCCTTTCTTTTTAACCTTATTCTCACTAAAGAATCCCTGAGTCTTACAATACACGTTTTGCCCCAAAACCTGTTTTCCATGAAATCCTTAAATTAGACATACTTCATATTAAATAAATTCCTTATTATCTTGAGTTTAAATTTGGGTCCATCTTCAAATATGTATGAAATTATCACCAAAAGAAACTTATAACAGATCTGACTATAATTCTTTAAATTCCAAATTTAATTCAGTTCATAAATTCATTTGTAACTTTTTTTTTGAAAAACAGTATGCACTTGGGTGAAATATTCAAATCATTTTGTATGTTTTAAAAAAAATCTATTTGTAAGAGAACACAATTTGCAAATGTAACTTATTTTCAATGTTTCCTCAAAAACACCGAGGAGGATTTCATTTTTATTTTACTTGAACAAATCAAATCAATATTATTACAAGTTAGCATAGGGATATCTATTTTAAAATTTGTGGAGTATTTAATTTAAAGTAAATATATTCAGATATGCTTTTGATGACAATGGTTCTAATTACAGCTTTCTGTCCTTTTTTCTTTCTCTTAATATAACTGATCTCTCTTTATTCTATGTTCAAGAGTCTTTCCATCTTTCTTAATGTAACAACCACAAATCTTTTCCCCAATCTGCAAGACTGAAAATTTTGTGAAGTACTATACATTTTTTTCCCAATTAGAGTAGAATTTTTCATCTCTTAAAAGAAAATGAAATAAGAACCAACAGAAAATGAGGCTAAAATCACCTTGTCAGGAATGATTGAAGGCTACAGAGAAAATGAACAAGGAAAAAAAAGAAACAAACATTCAAATGAATATAAATGGATCGAGCCAGACTGCAAAGAGAAGCAAATAGGTCTCTGAGGAAAATGGCAAGGGAACAAATGTTTAGAAAGTACACAAAAAATCCTCTCTGCTCAGCTGTTCTTACTTCACTATACTTTCTGCTGTGTTCTTGGTAAACTTACAGACCTCTTTTACTTTTTTTATTCATCTAAACTTGCCCTGATCACTAGAGCTCCATTCTGCCTTTCTAGAAGACATATTACACTGATAAATACTTGGGGGTGGGGGATTATAGAGAGGCATGAAGACAGAACTAATCCATAAATGAGGAGTCCTAGGTCCTCATCCATGTCTGCTTACCAGAAAAGTGTTCCTAAAAAATTAAGAAAAATAATACAAGGTCATCATATTCCACATGGTGAAATGTACCAAATAAGTAGCACTAGCAAGTGATGGATGCTAAGATGTCAGCATGGTGAGTGGGATTAAGAGACACATACTGTCCATAGAGACATTAAACCAAACTCAGGACCTAAAACATAGTGTCTATAAATAGTTGTTGAATAAGCAAGTGAATGAATGAATGAATGAATGCATCGGTTGGTGGACAATGCCAGCCTGAGAAGTGAAATTAAGAAAAAGAATCTTGAACTTTGTTATAAGATGTGTGTGTGTGTGTGTGTGTGGTCATGACTCCCACACAAATATAAACTGACCATCTATCAAAGATTTTAACACATTGATTAACAATTAAGGAGAAATCTGGTAAGATAAATAAAACCAATTCAAAGGAGAATCTGAAAAATACATATATAGGCAATCAAGAATGCTGAAATTGATTTTCTAATAGATACAAAACTGATGAATATACACATAAGCATCCATTATATCTCCACTAGACAAAATTTGTTTGCATCTTTATGAACAAAAATAATTTGCACTACCATCAGCTTTCTACAACTTACAGAGTTGTAAAATAATAGCTCAAAGACTGTGAAAGATACAGATTTACAGATTGAGAGGACCTCCAGAAGAGTACTCTAGACATCTTTTAGTTTTCATTGAAAAGGTGCACTATTGGTAATCTCTTTTCCCATTTTACCTTTTTTCAAAAATTTTCTTGATGTCGTAGAGATATGAATTATTTTCTGCCTCTTTGCTTTTTTATTGAACTCTTCTAGCAAAACCCCAACCCCTCAAAGGCTCAACTATCTGCTTTCTCCTTGCAAGCCCCTGAGAAAACCCCATAATGATGAGAACCACAAATTCACAATGACTACCAGCAACAGAGCCCTTGATGCAGCCTTCAGGAAGTCTACTGCATTTGCTGCCAGATGGGAGTGTTGGGATTAAACCCAGATCTGTTGGAGATGAAAGTCTACACTCTTTTCTACCCTTCACTTATTTGTAAGCATTTTTTTGAATGCTGACTGTGGGTCAGCATCATGTTTGTTTCAGGTTTAATTTTATTATATTCTTAAAAACAGTTTTATATTTTAATTAGTAGTTCTTAAATTTGAACCCATTGGAATTTTCTGGAGGACTTGATAAAACAGATCATTGGGCTCCACTCCTAGAATTTCTAAACCAATAGATCTTGGACTCAGACTAAGAATGTGCATTTCTATAAGCTCCCAGGTGATAACTAATCACTGTTAGAAACTCTATCTAAAACATAAACCAATGGGAGAATATTTATTTGAGTTAATGGAGAAGAAATAGATTAACAGTAAGTTAAAAACAACTAATCCTGAAGAAATGTTTCTTAGTAGCTGTTGACCAAATGTAATGCTAATGAACGCCATCTATCACAGCTGAAGAAGATGAACCATTCTTTCTCAAAGTCCTTTTACCATATTTTCTACATATTGTATCATTTGTTTTATAGTTTGCTCCCCCCATTACTAAGTACTATGGCTTTTGCTAGTTCCCTGAGATCTCTCTTTCTCTTACACCACTATCATTTAATTGATTTCTGGATACTTGTTTTAGTCCTCTTTTTCCTCAATTCCTGAAACTCCTCCTTTCCACACAGCATGCTGTTCTGATGGGTATCAGTAAGTTGCTGGTACTCTTACATTATTTCTATTGTTTTGGTTTCACCCAGGCTGACTTTAACTTACTATGAAGCAGCCTAACTAAAGTGAACATTCTAAGTTAAAATCAGACAACTGAAGCAATGATGGGAGAGTTTCAGCTTAGGATGTGCCCCTCTTAACTTTTTAGTATTAATAAAGTCTGCCCTACACAGAGCAAAAGGATTATTTACTTGACTGGCTTTGCTGCTGGATAGAGGCCCCTGAAGGACAGTACACTGGCCAACCCTCTGCTCAAAGTAGCAATGGATGAGGATGAGGTTGGGTAGGACTACATACAAGTCCATTCAAGGATCAAAAGTTGAAAAAAAAAAAAAAAAGGAAAAGACATTGAAGTTGCTCCTATCTTTAAGAACAGAAGAGCTAACAAAAGAGTAGAGGTGGATGGGATTATGAATATTTTAAAAAGTGAGTGGGGAAAACAAAGCTATATAGAAGCTTGCACAACCTAAAATCAGTGGATGGCCTGGTCATCTGATTCAAAATGTAGTAAATAGCACTGGGGAAAGGAACAGTGGAGGAAAATAGTAGTAAATTAAATACAACATAAATACATCTGAAAGAGCAAAACATCAGTTATTTGAAAAATTCAAATAATAAAGTCAGCTGTTAAAAAAAGCTTTGCAGAGGCGGAGCCAACATGGCAGCGTGAGTAGGACAGTGGGAATCTCCTCCCAAAAACATATATATTTTTGAAAATACAACAAATACAACTAATCCTAAAAGAGAGACCAGAAGACACAGCACAACAACCAGACTACATCCACATGTGCGAGAGCCCAGCACCTGGTGAAAGGGGTAAGATACAAGCCCCGGTCCAGCGGGACCCAAGCACGCCAACCCCCAGCTCCCGGTGGGAGGAGAGGTCTTGGGGACGGAGAGGGAGCCCAGGACTGC
Organism: Manis javanica; assembly: GCF_040802235.1. Taxonomy (NCBI): domain Eukaryota; kingdom Metazoa; phylum Chordata; class Mammalia; order Pholidota; family Manidae; genus Manis; species Manis javanica. Next base: position 102,703,824 of record NC_133156.1, on the reverse strand, counting down.
TAAACACCCAGCCCCAGCCACCCGTACCAGAGCGCAGACACAGTGCATGCGTGGAGAGCTGGAAACTAGGGAAACAGGTCAGCAAGACCTCTGAGTGGGCTCCTAAGCTGATGCCCCTGTGACAAAGACAAGCGAGTGCTTTTTGAAAGTCTTAAAGGGACAGGGACGTAACAGCTGGATGGAAACAACACAGGTCACAGCAGAGTGGCTGGAAATTACAGGGAAAACTGGGCGCACTAACCCCCTGGGCAACAGCTCGGAGACCCCTCATGGAGGTAAACATCCAAACAGCCCCCCTGTCCATTACCCCTCCGGGCACTTCCTCCATACAGGCCGGCAAGACACAAAGACCCAGTCTACACACAATTACCAACATAAGCCACTAGGGGTCGCAGTTGTCCCAGTAAAGAAAGGCCAGTAGCAAGTGAAAAGTTTGGCCCTCCCAGCTGACAGTCAATAGCACCTATCAACATGAAAAGGCAAAAAAATATGATCCAGGCAAGACTAACCCAGACAGCTTTGGCATCTGCTACTTCTTCCCCTGAGAAGGAACCTGGAGAGATAGATTTAACCAGTCTTCCTGAAAAAGATTTCAAAACAAAAGTCATAACCATGCTGACTGACTTGGAGAGAAATATGCAAGAAGTAAGAGGGAGAATACAGAAATAAAACAAGCTCTGGAAGGACTTCAAAACAGAATGGACAAGATGCAAGAGACCATTAATGGACTAGAAAACAGAGAACAGGGATGCAGAGAAGCTGATGCAGACAGAGATAAAAGGATCTCCAGGAATGAAAGAATTCTAAGAGAGCTGAGTGACCAATCGAAATGCAACAATAGCCGCATTATAGGGGTACCAGAAGAAGAAGAGAGAGAAAAAGGGATAGAAAGTGTCTTTGAAGAAATAATTGCTGAAAACTTCCCCAAACTAGCGGAAGAAATGGCCTCTCAGACCACAGAGGTACACAGAACTCCCATGACAAGGGATCCAAGGAGGGCACCACCAAGACACATAATAATTAAAATTGCAAAGATCAAAGACAAGAACAAAGTATTAAGGGCAGCCAGAGAGAAAAAAAAGGTTACCTACAAAGGAAAACCCATCAGGCTATCATCAGACTTCTCAACAGAAACCCTACAGGCCAGAAGAGAATGTCACGATATACTTAATGCAATGAAACAGAAGGGCCTCGAACCAAGACTACTGTATCCAGCACGATTATCATTTAAATATGGAGGAGGGATTAAACAATTCCCAGACAAGCGAAACTTGAGGAAATTTTCCTCCCACAAACCACCTCTACAGGGCATCATACAGGGACTGCTCTAGATGGGAGCACTCCTAAAAAGAGCACAGAACAAAACACACAACATATGAAGAAGGGAGAAGGAGGAATAAGAAGGGAGAGAAATAAAGAATCATCAGACACCGTGTTTATAATAGCTCAACAAGCGAGTTAAGTTAGACAGTAAGATAGTAAAGAAGCTAACCCTGAACTTTTGGTAACCACAAACTTAAAGCCTGCAATGACAGTAAGTACATACCTTTCAATAATCACCCTAAATGTAAATGGACTGAATGCACCAATCAAAAGACACAGAGTAATAGAATGGATAAAAAAGCAAGATCCATTCATATGCTGCTTAGAAGAGACTCACCTTAAACCAAAGACATGCACAGACTTAAAGTCAAGGGATGGAAAAAGATATTTCATGCAAACAACAGAGAGAAGAAAGCAGGTGTTGAAATTCTGGTATCAGACAAAACACTTCAAAATAAAGAAAGTAACAAAAGATAAAGAAGGACATTACATAATGATAAAGGGCTCAATCCAACAAGAGGATATAACCATTGTAAATATATATGCACCCAATACAGGAGCACCAACATATCTGAAATAAATACTAACAGAACTAAAGGAGGAAATAGAATGCAATGCATTCATTCTAGGAGATTTCAACACACCACTCACTCCAAGGGACAGATCCACCAGACAAAAAATAAGTAAGGACGCAGAGGCACTGAACAACACACTAGAACAGTTGGACCTAATAGACATCTACAGAACTCTACATCCAAAAGCGACAGGATACACATTCTTCTCAAGTGCACATGGAACATTCTCCAGAATAGACCACAAACTAGGCCACAAGAAGAACCTCAGTAAATTCCAAAAGATTGAAATCCTACCAACCAACTTTTCAGACTACAAAGGCATAAAAGTAGAAATAAACTGTACAAAGAAAGCAAAAAGGCTCACAAACACATGGAGGCTTAACAACAGGCTCCTAAATAATCAGTGGATCAATGACCAAATCAAAATGGAGATCCAGCAATATATGGCAACAAACGAGAACAACAACACAAAGCCCCAACTACCGTGGGACACAGCAAAAGCAGTCTTAAGAGGAAAGTATATAGTAATCCAGGCACATTTAAAAAAGGAAGAACAATCCCAAATGAATGGTCTAATGTCACAATTATCGAAATTGGAAAAAGAAGAACAAATGAGGCCTAAGGTCAGCAGAAGGAGGGACATAATAAAGATCAGAGAAGAAATTAATAAAATTAAGAAGAAAACAATAGCAAAAATCGATGAAACCAAGAGCTGGTACTTCAAGAAAATAAACAAAAAAGATAAGCCTCTAGCCAGATTTATTAAGAGGAAAAGAGAGTCAACACAAATCAACAGAATCAGAAATGAGAAAGGAAAAATCACGACGGACACCAAAGAAATACAAAGGATTATTAGAGAGTACTATGAAAACCTATATGCTGACAAGGTGGGAAGCCTAGGAGAAATGGACAACTTCCTAGAAAAATACAACCTTCCAAGACTGACCTAGAAAGAAACAGAAAATCTAAACAGACAAATTACCAGCAACGAAATTGAAGCAGTAATCAAAAAACTACCAAAGAACAAAACCCCTGGGCCAGATGGATTCACCTCGGAATTTTATCAGACATACAGGGAAGACATAATACCCATTCTCCTTAAATTTTTCCAAAAAACAGAAGAGGAGGGGATACTCGCAAACTCATTCTATGAAGCTAACATCACCTTAATACTAAAACCAGGCAAAGACCCCACCAAAAAAGAAAACTACAGACCAATATCCCTGATGAATGCAGATGCAAAAATACTCTACAAAATATTAGCAAACCGAATTCAAAAATACATCAAAAGGATCATACATCATTACCAAGTGGGATTCATCCCAGGGATGCAAGGATGGTACAACATTCGAAAATCCATCAACATCATCCACCACATCAACAAAAAGAAGGACAAAAACCACATGATCATCTCCATAGATGCTGAAAAAGCATTTGACAAAGTTCAACATCCATTCATGAAAAAAATTCTCAGCAAAATGGGAATAGAGGGCAAGTACCTCAACATAATAAAGGCCATTTATGATAAACCCACAGCCAACATTATATTGAACAGTGAGAAGCTGAAAGCTTTTCCTCTGTGATTGGGATCTAGACAGGGATGCCCACTCTCCCCACTGTTATTTAACATAGTACTGGAGGTCCTAGCCACGGCAATCAGACAAAAAGAAATACAAGGAATCCAGATTGGTAAAGAAGAAGTTAAACTGTCACTATTTGCAGATGACATGATACTGTACATAAAAAACCCTAAAGACTCCACTCCAAGACTACTAGAACTGATATCGGAATACAGCAAAGTTGCAGGATACAAAATTAACACACAGAAATCTGTGGCTTTCCTGTACACTAACAGTGAACCAACAGAAAGAGAAATCAGGAAAACAACTCCATTCACAATTGCATCAAAAAAAAAAATACCTAGGAATAAACCTAACCAAAGAAGTGAAAGACTTATACTCTGAAAACTACAAGTCACTCTTAAGAGAAATTAAAGGGGACACTACGAAATGGAAACTCATCCCATGCTCGTGGCTAGGAAGAATTAATATCGTCCAAATGGCCATCCTGCCCAAAGCAATATACAGATTTGATGCAATCCCTATGAAACTACTAGCAACATTCTTCAATGAACTGGAACAAATAATTCAAAAATTCATATGGAAACACCAAAGACCCCAAATAGTCAAAGCAATCCTGAGAAAGAAGAATAAAGTAGGGGGGATCTCACTCCCCAACTTCAAGCTCTACTATAAAGCCATAATAATCAAGACAATTTGGTACTGGCAGAAGAACAGAGCCACAGACCAATGGAACAGAGTAGAGAATCCAGACATTAACCCAGACATATATGGTCAATTAATATTTGATAAAGGAGCCATGGACATACAATGGCGAAATGACAGTCTCTTCAACAGATGGTGCTGGCAAAACTGGACAGCTACATGTAGGAGAATGAAACTGGACCATTGTCTAACCCCATATACAAAAGTAAACTCAAAATAGATCAAAGACCTGAATTTAAGTCATGAAACCATTAAACTCTTGGAAAAAAGCATAGGCAAAAACCTCTTAGACATAAACATGAGTGACCTCTTCTTGAACATATCTCCCCAGGCAAGGAAAACAACAGCAAAAATGAACAAGTGGGACTATATTAAGCTGAAAAGCTTCTGTACAGCAAAAGACACCATCAATAGAACAAAAAGGAACCCTACAGTATGGGAGAATATATTTGAAAATGAAAGATATGATAAAGGCTTGACGTCCAAAATATATAAAGAGCTCACACGCCTCAACAAACAAAAAACAAATAATCCAATTAAGAAATGGGCAGAGGAACTGAACAGACAGTTCTCTAAAAAAGAAATATAGATGGCCAACAGACACATGAAAAGATGCTCCACATCACTAATTATCAGAGAAATGCAAATTAAAACTACAATGAGGTATCACCTCACACCAGTAAGGATGGCTGCCATCCAAAAGACAAACAACAACAAATGTTGGCGAGGCTGTGGAGAAAGGGGAACCCTCCTACACTGCTGGTGGGAATGTAAATTGGTTCAACCATTGTGGAATGCAGTATGGAGGTTCATCAAAATGCTCAAAACATACTTACCATTTGACCCAGGAATTCCACTCCTAGGGATTTACCCTAAAAATGCAACAATCAAGTTTGAGAAAGACAGATGCACCCCTATGTTTATCGCAGCACTATTTACAATAGCCAAGAATTGGAAGCAACCTAAATGTCCATCGATAGATGAATGGATAAAGAAGATGTGGTACATATACACAATGGAATACTACTCAACCATAAGATGAGGGCAAATCCTACCATTTGCAGCAACATGGATGGAGCTGGAGGGTATTATGGTCAGTGAAATATGCCAAGCAGAGAAAGAGAAATACCAGATGATTTCACTCATCTGTAGAGTATAAGAACAAAGGAAAAACTGAAGGAACAAAACAGCAGCAGAATCACAGAACCCAAGAATGGACTAACAGGTACCAAAGGGAAAGGTACTGGGGATGATGGGTGGGTAGGGAGGGATAAGGGGGGGAGAAGAAGGGGGGTATTAAGATTAGCATGCATGGGGTGGGGTGGGAGAAAGGGAAGGGCTGTACAAGACAGAGAAGACAAGTAGTGATTCTACAACATTTTGCTATGCTGATGGACAGTGACTGTAAAGGGGTTTATAGGGGGGACCTGGTATAGGGGAGATCCTAGTAAACATAATATTCATCATGTAAGTGTAGATTAATGATAGCAAAAAAAAAGAAAGAAAAGGGGGATTATACCCTGATAGGATAAAACTAACTGTAAATCAACGATTAATGCATGCTTTAAATATCCTTAATTTTGACCACTTAAAGGGTGACAGATGATTGGCTATGGTGGTACATTTTTCTGATAATATTCCATTCTCTTAAAAAAAAAATGCAGTTCCTGTGTGGTGACCTCCAATGAGTTCTACACAATGGTATAAAGGGCATATCAAAGTGTGGGCAAAGGGTCTGTTTGTTTTTATGCAGAGGATCAAAGCCTAATTTGGCTACCCAGAAAATGAACTAAGATACAATATGAAGAAGAACTTCCAACATCAGCACTCTCTGGAAGACTCATACCAGAAGATGATCATCAAAAAACCTCAACAAAGATCCAGGTGCTGCTACAGCTTTAGCTGCATTCATCCCACCAGTTCCTGGACTTGCCATGGGAATGAAGAAGGAGATATCTAAGCTGGCCTGTGCATACAGTAAAACAACAAATTTGACTGGATCTATACTGTTGGAACTCAACCAAGAATCAGGAGAAGTGCAAGTTGTAGCGCTCCAAAATCTTACAACTACAGACTATCTACTGTTAAAAGAACGTATGGGATGTGAACAGTTCCCAGGAATGGGTTGTTATAATTTGTCTGATTTCTCTCAGACTGTTCATGTTCAGTTGGACAATATCCACCATATCATAGATAAGTTTTCACAAATGCCTAGGGTGCCTAACTTGGTTTCAGTGGAGATGGCTGGTAATTATAGGTCTGCTTTGGTTATGTAACTGTACTCCTATTATGTTAATGTGTGTGTGCAATTTAATTAGTAGTTTAAAAACTATACATGCTTATGTTACTCTACAAGAAGATATGTCAAAGAAATAATCAATCTTCCCATGTTTTCTTCCGCCTGCTACTTCTATAGCTTTTCTTCTTCCTTCCTAACTACAACCCTTAAATAGAATTTGTGCCTCATATCGAATTTACCGAGTATCATAATTCCTCCAAGTGGTAAAGATACCTCAAGATAAATGCTGGTCGTAGAAGCCACAGGGCATAAATATGCAAAGAAGTAAAAAGCTAACCTTTTCAAACAATATTGCCTCTCTCTCACTTACCAACTTTACATTTCCCTGTATGGCCCCAGAAGATTACTGGTTAGCCAGGGACGGGTAAGATTCCTCAAGGGAGGAACATCCTAAGACAGGCACAGTCGCAGGGGGGCCATCAGGTGAGAAATTGGGGATCAACAGAGGTGAGGCTTAGAACCTCACCCTCCCTGTTCTGAGAGAAATCTTCTGCACCTGTGGATGTTTTATTGCCCATGTCTAGCTTGGATTAACACATAGTCTACAGGCACACACCTGATCATCTACATTTGCTCTCTTACAACACTAAACTATGTTTTCTACTTTTATCTTGCATCTACCTACCACTTCAGCATTTTATTAAAAATAATAATAATAAAGAGAGAAATGTGGTATCCACATATAAATCAAGTATAAAAATCAAACGAATATTCATATCTGAACTGATTGTTTATAGTTCATAATGCATGATCAAAACTGAAAGTTTCTGTGGTGACTTCCCTTGTACTGTTCACCATGTAATTTATTCACTATGTAAGAATCTGTTCTCCATGTGAGAACTTGTTCATTATGCTTCAGAAGATTGGAGACTGATGAAAATTAGACTTGGGGTGGATTAATGATTTTGCATTGAGCATTGACTACCCTATACAGAATTTTATTGCTGTTAACAACCATTTGATCAATAAATATGAGAGATGCCCTCTCAAAAAAAAAAAAAAGCTTTCCAGTCACTTGAAATTGAGTTCTCAAAGGTTGTATTTCTAGACTATACAGCCTCCTCCCAAAATAAACAAATGAATTTCTAAGATTTTAAGTATTGTTTTTTGTGATTATCAGTTTTATATGTCGACTTGGCTAGGTTAGAGTCCTCAGTTATTTAATCAGGCACTAATGTGAATGTTCCATAAGATATTTGGTGTGACTAAAGTCTATAATCAGTTGACTTTAAGTAAGGATGATTAATTTTAGGTAATCTGGGTGGTCCCAACTTTATCAGCTGATAGACCTTAGTTAGGATTGGAAGAATGCTTCCCTGAAGAGGAAATTTCACCTGTGGACTCCAGCTTCAGTCTTGGTCTGAGAGTTCTAGCCTGCCCTTTATGATGGCCTGTCCTGTGGATTTCAGCCTTTCCTAGCCAGCCCTCAGAATCATGTAAGCCAATGTCATACAATAAGTCTCTTAATATATATCTCCTGCTGGTGCTGTTTCTCTGGTTGAATCTTGATAGAAAATTTTCCTTTTATAACTGTTTCTTATGTCACATATCTGCCTCTTGTTCATGTCTATAGGTCAGTTACTTACATACACTACCTCAGTTTTCAACCATCTAATAAATGAGTACACCAGAAATGCCCAACTTGTTCACCATTATGAGTTAGTGCAGAATTTCTGTGAGGCAGTAGTCATAGCCCAATATTCCTAATAAGTGTGCAAAGAATTATTTAATAGAGCAATAGTATTGGGTACTGCTCATAATCCAGAAAAATATTTTAAAATTATGTAATCTCTGGCACATGTGGAACCAATATTGTGAAAAGTTTCCCTGAATGAATGGAAGTGATTGCCAGGACAAGATCTCCAGGAAATCTCCAGCCACCACAAAATCAGAGTAATAGTGTTTGCAGTTGATTTAGACACTCACAGTGTGCCAGGCACCATTCCAAGTTCTTTGTATATGGTGACTCAGGCACTCCATGACACAGAATGAACCCCAGTGAACTAGAACTATCTCCCATTTTAAAGGTATAAAACACTGAGGCAAGAATAGTTAAGCAATTTTCCACAAACCACTATGACAGTGAGTGGCAGAACCAAAACTCAAACCCAGTCTGGCTCTCGAATCCACATTCTAAATCCCCCATTATCTCATGAGTCCTGGAAGCAGAAACTGGCAGTGGGATGACTATAGAGACATTTAGAATCTACCATGAACTTTATTTAGTAGAATCCCAGCATGAAGAGAGGAACCCATTCTTGGTCTCTTTTCCACCTGGAGTAAATGGTGTGCTAACGAGATCATTACTATTAAAGCAAGCAGTGTGCCAGATAGAGAAGGATGCCACCAGATAACTCGAGTCTATTGTGACAAATCAGGAAATTAAATTCTTTTTTCTCATCCATACGGTGAATCAGTCTCCATTCCTCTTCATAATACCATCCCACCAAAGTAAGTTCACTTAGTTCCATCTCTATTACAACAAGCCTGGTCCAAGCCACAATCACGTCTAGTCTTGATGGCTTTAAGAACATCCTAAAGTGTTCTTCTTTATATCCACATGACCCTTACAGTCTTTCCTCCACAATAAACGCTAGAGTGAGACTTTAAAACACAAATTTAAATACACCATTCCCCCACCTCCTATTTGTCAATGGTTTTCCATTGCTTCTGGATTATTCTCAGCACCCTTTATGTGGCCTGCATGACTTGCAGAATCTGGCCCATCCTACCTCCCTAGACTCTTTCTTCCCTATGCTTACTACACTCTGAATGGTAGTTTCCTGTCAGCCCTTCCAATTTTCCAGGAACCCAGTGACTCTTTAAAACCCTTACCATGACTAGTAATTAAGTAGATTTTTGTGTAATTACTTCACATATAGCTTTCCAGGAGCCTGTAAACTGTGTAAGAGCAAGAACCAGTCTGTCATATTCATCATTCTATTTCCAGGGCCCAGGAGTGTCAGACACAGAGCTGGCTCTCAATAATTATTTGTTGGGTGGATGAATTCTTTGCTACAATAATGAAGTTTTCAGACACAGAAGTGCTTCTGTGCCTTTCTCTAAAACAGATAGCATTGAAACTTCAAAAATTACAAACCTCTACTTTCTCCTTTATCTAGAACCAAAGAAGCTAAAGAAACCAACTCTGACAGAACACAACTCAACTTCAAATACTAAATATAAAAGGCATCCATCCACCTATAAGGATAACAATGACAAAAACTACTAGATAGTACAAACATACTAATAGTTTAAAAGAAAATGAACAATTTTGAGAATCATAACAAACAATAGTGATGTACTGTGACAAAAAATGTGAAGTGGACAGTGATTTATTTATGTTCTCAATTGTATTTGCATATATGAAAAAAGAATGGTAAGAGTGAGCAAAGATGGTTTGCAGATGAAAAGCAAGAGAGATGAAGGTGGAAGGTGGTAGTAAAGTGAAATTAATTGGATAATGCCAAAACAACCAAATGAATTAGAAGACATATTTGATATATTCTCCCAGAATTCAGTGGAAAATTACAAAGAAGGATAAATGCACTAGAAAAATACAACATGGCAGGTATCCAGAATATCTGCTATGAAATACTTAAAGAGGAGAGAAGGGCCAGCAGAGAAGCAATAATCAAATAAATAAAGGAAGAAAATACCCTTGATTTTTATCCCTGAAAGAAAAAAGAAAGGAAGATAAGAGTTTTCAAATAGAAAGGGTCTATTTAGTATCTTTATAAGTTTGATTATTTAAAAAATTGAGGATTACAGATTTTTTAAAAAATTTAAGAGTCATAACTGTAGAGATCCTAAATATAGTTTTAAATTTGAAAAAATAGGCAAGTGTCTCTCAGGAACAGTAAACATAGATTAACTACAAAGAAAAAAACCCATAATCAGTAAAATGTCAGATTCTGTTTAAGTAGTTGTACCAATAATATTGTGAAATTTAACACAAATGTAATCTTTAAACTCAAAATCCATACCTAAAAAAGAAACAGACATTAAGTCTAGATCTAATAGCTCATGCTAGTTGAAACAAGTTGTGATGGAATAAAAGACAGAGAGAAAAATAAACTAGGAAGATGAGAGAACTTAGATAAGAGAAGGTGCAAAGGCCTGGATTCAAATTCTGCCATTTTGCTCTTCAGCAAGTGACTTAACTTCGTAGGACCTGTTTTCTCATAAAAAAGTGGATATTAATATCTATAGGGCTGCTGCAAATAATAGATAATATATGTGAAACACTCAGTTTGCAAGCTGGAACATAGTAAGTACTCAAGAAAATAGAAATACCAAGTAAAAAGCGCAAATTGCAAAGAAAACCTGAATGATAGCAAAATGTAAGGGAAACATGAAAATTTTGTTCAGCTGAATAAAGTGGCATAGATATGTATAAAACCAAATTATCAAAAAAAAATGATAAATTATAAATTCATATAGCCACAATTATAGTAGGAAACTTTATATACCTTGCCAAGAAATTACTATAATAGAATTAATAAGAGGTATATACCAAACTTTGCATCCATAGAGCTTATGTATTGAGCATATATGAATATTCTGAGAATATTTACAAAAACTCACCCAATTTTAGGCTACTTACAAATTCTCAATAATTTCCCCAGAAATGTTTAGAACTCACAGGGACAATGGGGCAATCCAGGTAGGGAGTTGCATGGCAAAGCCCTCTGAACTCAGCACAACACAGAAGCCATAGTTTACCTTTAGAAATTCTTTAAATAAACCAAAAACAAAAAAAGAAACACAAAAAAAGGATTTTTTTTCTGTGTGGTCTCAGAAGCCCAACTCCTATGATGAATCAGCTCTTGCTCAGATGAAAAGTAGACCCTCAAGAGGAACAGTGATGCTAGCCGATCAATAGGGTGACATTACACACATCAAGGCTTCTCTTTTACTTTGAATTGGCCTCCATTTACTGCATCTCCTCAAGTATGTTGGGTGAAAAAGCCAGGAGCTGCTGCCATTTTATTTGTCTATCAAAGACTCTCTGATAAAAGCAATGACTTTCAAGCACTATCAGGTCAATGAGAAATCTTCCACCAGGGTGTCTGTCCCACCTGCAAAATGCAAAAAGGAATGACCAACATAAAAATCCTCAAAGCTTTCAACTATAATGGCTCACCTCTTATATCAAATTAATATAGCATGCATATAAATTCAAATATATTGGGAAGTAACTTGCCTTTTAAAGATGATTTTTTATCAGATGCTGAGGACAAATGAATTTGAAGAAAACGACTATCCCCTATAGACCACTAATATGCTTTCTATTCCTCTCACCTCAATGCTTCTTCCCTTAGCCTCTTTTTTCCCATGTGCCTCATTGTCCTTCAAAGGCCCCTATTTCTTATCTGCAACTTCCTAGCTCCCCCCACCCATGCCAACCTCTCTTACCCTGAAGCGTGTTGGACTAAGGAACTCCAATTCAATACTTGGTTATTCCTTATATAACACAAGGACCATGTCTTGTTTTCTTTAACAAGCTTCATTGAAGCTAGAATGATCCTCAGCACAGAACTATGGAACTTTATTTAATAATTTCCTGGATCCACACTTGAACTATTTTCTCCCATTCTCTATTTATGGTTCTTTTTAAGTTACTTTAGATAGATGATTCTACTGTGGTAATTTTATGACTCATCACCTGATTTCTGTTGTAATAATTCATTAATTTTCAAAATTTACAATGAAAAATATGTATAATATGCCATATTATTGGGACAGTTTATGGCAAAACAGCAACACAATTTTCATTTGAAGCTGAGGAACTGAGGATAAGAGTAATTAAAGATAATTTTGGCATTAGCATCTATATTTAAGGTTTTTGGAATATTTTCAACAATTAGAAATCCCTATGTAAGAATTTAACAAGTATATCTATTCATAATAGGGAATGCTTAAAGAACATGCAATTCCAAAGATTTTGAGATTATAGCAACTTCACATCAAAGCAGAAGAGTAATACAAAAGCAAAATGTTATTAGCAGAATGTTAATTAAAAAAAAAGAAAAAAACTTGAATAACCCCTCATTTGAAGAATTGCACTAAAATCCATCTAACCATGTAATTCTTTTCAAGCTGGCTATGGAAAAAGACTAAAATAATATTGAAATAATAATTGGTGTCCTATAAGAAAAATTAAAAAAACATTCCTTTTGGCTATAATTTTGGGGGTTTCAGATATTAATTTGTTTTTCTTATATGAGTGCCTTCACGCTTTTTAGTTCCTTACCATGGAGGACATCAAAAACTATGTAAACAACAACAACAACATTTAAAAACAACATGAGAATGTTAGAATGCTCAGTTTGGCACAGCAGCAAGTATGTAAAAACCCGAAATGCCTCTCAAGCACCAGGAACTCCAGAAACTGATTGACATGCCTGGATCACAGGGAGGAGTCTAGCATTGTTTTTTCCCTCACCTTCCCACAAAAAGTTATTCCCTTTGAACTAATACTTCACACTGTTTTCAAAGAGAAACTGGCCTATGCCTTCTCTGCTTAATATAATCAGGTTTTAAGAAATGATTGACATACAAAGCTTAACTGACTCCTTTGTAGCATCATTATGGGAGTTTCTCTTCTAAGCTCTAATAAGATGAGGTCAGAGAATGCGGATATAAGAAACTTGAAATTTTGTGGAAACATGTTTTTATGGCTTAGAACATTCAATTTTTGTAAATATTTCATGAGCTAGGAAAAAATATTTTTAAATATTTACAAATACAAATTTTCTTCTCTAATTGTTGGGAGTAGTGTTCAAAAGGTAGATAATTGGATACGTGACATTATACAGCTGTCCAAGCCCATTGAATGTTCAACACCAAGAATGAACCTTAATATAAACTATGGACTCTGGGTGATTATGGTGTGTCAATGTAGGCTCATCAATTATAACAACTGTACCACGCTAGTGGGGGATGTTGATAGTGCCTGGGGAGGCTGTGTGTGCATAGTATATGGGAACTCTGTACTTGCCACCCAATTTTGCTGTGAACATAAAACTGTTCTAAAAAATAAAGTGTATTAAAAAAAGCTAACCATTTGTCAATTTCTATTCATATTTTAGTTTGATTTTTATATTTAGTTCAATTTATGTTTTGAACTTATATGAAAAATTGGCTTTTCTCAACAAGTAATAAACTTTATTTCTAGTAATGTTTTCTACATTGAAGTCTACTCTTTCTAGTTAATATAGTTGTACCAACTTTCTTTTTGTTTTTCATTTCCTTGTCTGTCTTTTTCCATTCTTTTTACTCCTTCTGGGTTCTTATAAACAACATGAGACATTCTGTCTCTTACAAATAGCAAATTGTGGGATTTTAAAAAATCTAATCTGACAATATTTGCTTTTAATGAGGGAATTTACCACATTTGCATTTATGTGATCACTAATATAACTGCATTACTCTCTACCTCTTTATTTTGTGCTCCCTCTTTGCCTCAATATTTTCCTAGTTGTTTTTCCTCCTCCTTTTACCTTGTCTTTCTTAGGACTGATTGATGTGTATTCCACTCCATCTTCTGCTTTATTCCATTTTTCCCAGTCCTAGGGTTGGAAGTTACAAACTCTACTTTCATTCTTTGGTGATTACCTTGGCATTTTTAATGTGAATATTTAATTTACTAACGTCTAAAGTAAGCCAATACCTTTATAATCTTTGCAAAAAAATACAAGAATCTTAGAATGTTTTTGCTCTGGTCATCTGTTTTCCTGGTTTATAAATTGTTGTCCTGTGACTTAGTTCTATCTTTATTCCTAATCCAATAAATTAGATATTATTACTGTGTCTCCAACATGTATTACATTTTCCTATAACATTTTCCATCTCTTTTTTTCTCTATTCTGCACTCTAAGCACAGATTTCTTCAGAGATACCCTCCACTCTTCTAACTGGTTTAGTGTCAGTTATGTCAGAGTTCAGTTCATAACTAGTTTCAGTTATGTCTAACCTGCTGTTTAACTTGTTCAGCATTTCTAATTTGAATCATTACATATTTTCATTTCTAAAGTTCTTTTTGTTCTTTTTTAAATATCCCAGATTATATTCAATAGACATGTATTCCTTTGTCATACATTCAATGCCTTATTTTATATCCTTAAATCATATTATAACATGATGATATTTTGTATTTGGTATCTGTATAATACAAAATCTCTGCTCTTTAAAGTTTGATTTGGTTATTTGTTGTTTCAGTTGGCTCTTGTTTAAGGTGGCTTACTTTTCATGTTTTGTGATTATTTTAAAATTGTGCACTCATGTTTTTCAGGAATTTATTTGCAGGAATCATTTGAAGCCCTATTTTAAAATGTTTTCTTCAGACAAGATTTGTTCCCTTCTGCCAGGTGCCTGGAGGCACAACCAACCCAGAGTACTTGAGACTAAATTTCCTATAGGCCCCACAGGACTGTGATTTCCATCTCCAAACACATGTGGCTGTGGGATTGAAATTAGGAATTTTCTGGAGAGAATGTTTCACCCATTCTATCCAGAGTTGAGGCAAAAACAGACTTTATCTCCACCATCTGCCTCTGGGGGTTGGATTTTTCCTTAGGACACTTTTGGGAGAATCAGCTTTATTCAAGTGTCTCTGATCTGTCCGCAACTCTCCTCACACCTAGCTTGTATCCACCCATGCATAAACATGACCCACTGAAGTGTGAACAACCATGACAAATGTCCCTGGGCAAAGGCCAGCGCCAACATCCATTTACCTAGCTAACAAATGCTGTCTCATTGTTTGTAGCCTACGATACTACCAGCTTACCATTTTAATATACATCTTAATAGTTATTTTTTGTATTCTTCATCAGGATATATTTTCTAGATAACTAGTCCATCATATAATTAAAAATCAAAGTCATCCCTTTTTAGTTATAATGCTGCGAGAACTTTGAAATGGTTCCTAACTAATCTACTGAAAAGTGTGCACCACTGATTTTGAACATTGCCTATTTTAACAAGAAAATTCTAGAATTCCATTTGCTATTTTTTCCAGGATTGACTTGAACTTTGGGAATCCACTGGTTTGGTTTGGCTGCCTTACCCATGAAAAACAATTACTAGATGCCTTGTTTTATACAAACCTCATTTTTATCTCACTCTGTCAGTAACCAGCCCATGAGCTGTGTGGGATAGACATTGCTTGCCCTATTTACAAATACAGATAACTGAAACAGCTGAATGCACAGATCATTATAAGCAGCTGGAGGTGGGATCCATAAGCAGGCACTACAGGCACGGATGGAGTCAGGATGTTTATTTCAAAGTCCTTTGCTCTCCCTATGCAGGCTTTGCAGGCCCAGGCAAACTGAAACTGCTTAGTTTGTGAATAGAAACTGCCCTCAAATATCCTATTAATCATTTGAGTGACTAGTAAAAATTATAATAGGAGTCCTGGAAAACGTATTTTGCATATAAATTTGGTGATGAGTTTCTCATCTTAAAAAGGGAAAAAGAAAGAGAGCTTATTAAGGCCAATGTAAGTAGTAAGGTGTGGAGAAGTTGGGGTTTCTATGGCCAGGATCCTCACTGAATTTAAACCACCTGATGATGTAACTGGCCTGTTGCTAGGCTGCCGCTTCCACACCTGTAGGCAATAAGCTATTATTGCACTATATAGAGAGCTCGGCCCAGTGCTCTGGGCAGAGGCGCTAGTATTCAACCTATCCCCAGAGAATAAGCCGGGTAATAAACCCTTTCACCCCAAGAACGTTTTGCTGTCAATTTCTTTGGTCACACTGAATCCATAGTGAACTTGCCCGGGGCTGAAACCCATTGGCAAGACAACTGGGGAAAGTCAGCAGGGCTCACTGCTGCCCAAGGGAAAAGACAGGCTGCCCTTATGGGAGGGGTGCTTCAGTGGGCTGCCCCTGTGAACAGGAAGACAGTGGATCATCCCCCAATGGGTATGTGGTCTGAGGTGGCTTGCCTCCTAGAGGACTGGGCCCCACCCCAGGACTGGAGGCAAGTGGAGGTGACACCTGAGGCAGGAGGGGTGGCTCTTGATATAGTAAGCAGATCCTTTGAGAAGCAGAGTGCCCATGAGGCAGCGGGGACTGTGGGTTGGCTGCTTCTCACAGTCTTAAAAAAGTCTACAGAGGAGACCCAAGAAATGGTGGCACGAGAACACGAGCTGCAAACTTCAGTAGATTCCCTGAGGAGGGAAGTGGCATTGTTGCAAGAGGCGCGCGAGAATGTGAGCTGTAAACTTCTGTGGATGCCCTGAGGAGGGAAATGGTATTGATGAGGGAGGAAGTGGCACAAGAATGAGAGCTGCAAACCTCTGTGGATTCCTTGAGGAAGGAGATGGCCTTGATGCGGGAGGAGGCAGCACGAGAGCGCCGGCAGCAAGGAGCCATTGGAGATGAGAGAGAAGTGCTGTCAGGTGTTCTAAAGGAGGAAGAGGCCATCAAGGAAAAGGACGAACTCCTGAGGGAAGCACAGGCAGAGGTGGCACGAGAATGTCAGCTGTGCAGCATCGAGCTGAAGGTAAGAGACCTTCTGAAGACAGAGGTAGCATTGCTGAGAGGCACAGTAGAAAAGGTAAAGGCTGTAGCAGAGGAGGCACTCAGGGGAGGGGAGAGAAAGGTGCCATCAGCCCCAGAAATGGAGGACCTGGGGAAGGATGACGGGGTGGTGACGGAGGCACTTGGCACCTCCTGTATTGAAAGCATGCCCAGTG
Organism: Manis javanica; assembly: GCF_040802235.1. Lineage (NCBI taxonomy): Eukaryota > Metazoa > Chordata > Mammalia > Pholidota > Manidae > Manis > Manis javanica. The sequence goes on along the minus strand of NC_133156.1, from coordinate 102,686,631 downwards.
GTTGTAAAGAAAATAAAGACCCAGCAGGTGAAAGTTCCCCAAGGAGAGAAGCAGCCCCCTCCCCAGGTCATGGAGCACTCTATGGTCCACCCTTGTACTCAGGCTGAGCTGGGGGATTTGGGCTCCCAGTTTAGGCAGAAGCCCTCAGAGTCAATATCAGCTTGGCTCCTGCATCTGTGGGACTTAGGGGTGGATGGAATTGTTCTGTCGGGATCAGAGATGGGAAAGCTGTCTTCCCTGACAGTGTAGCCTGCCTTGAGGCAGCGATTACAAAATGCTCATCAGACCCCAGGGAGTCACTCCATCCTCGATTGGCTTATGGCTGCACTTCATGCTGTGTGGCTCAATCTGGGTGATCTGCCATCCTTTCCTGTTAGATGGCAGACATATGCTGAGCTCCAGCAGGTGCTACGAGAGCTAGACATAAGAAATGCCATCTATATTCCAGAGAATTATAACCAAGATGAAGAGATTTTTATTACTGGGAGGAGAAATACTGTACTTCAAATGGCTCCTACATCCCCTTTTGGGTCTCTAGTGGCCATTCTTTCCCCTCACTTAGGGCATCCCATAAGCAAGGTGACACATACAGTAGTAGATTTAGGAGAGGCAGAAGCAATGAGAATCTGGAAAGAAATAAGACCTGTTACTCACAAGAAGGATTTACAGGGCCCCATGAAGGTTATGAGGACCCAGATGTGGGTTGATTTAATATAGGCAGGAGCAGATGGAAGGAAATTAGATGGGAAGTCAAATAGGATCTTACTAGAACTATGGCAACAGCTGAAACCAGAGCAGCAGTTCCAGCCATTAAGACCAAAGAGGCAGAGGTCAGAGACAGAGCCATGAGTCTGGCCTGTGTGTTTGCAAAACGTCCTGCTGCAGAGAGAGTCAACCTCACTTGAGCCCACACAGGAAGGTGATTGGGGAACATGATTTGACTGAGGGAAAGGTCAAGGTATCTGAGGCCCTGAGGAACCATGGGGGGACCAGAGGCCACATGTTGAAATACCTATCCATTCATCCGCAGTGAACATACAACGTGTCCTGGCTCTGGTGGACACAGGGGCTGAATGTTCACTGATTCATGGTAACCCTGAGCAGTTCCCTGGGATCCCCACTATCATAGATAGATACAGGGGGAAGGCCAGCAGAGTGAAAAAAGCCCAAATCCCTTTGGGAATAAGGCATCTACCACCAAAAGAGTATACTGTGTATGTATCTCCTATTCCTGAGTATATTTTGGGGATTGATATCCTGCAGGGTCTATGGTTGCAGACCACTGCAGGTGAGTTCAGACTGAGAGTATGTGTGGTGAAAGCAGTTCTGAGGGGACATGCTAGGAACCCACCCATAGCTTTGCCTGTGCCTCAGTGGGTGACTAATACCAAACAATACAAACTGCCTGGAGGGCATAAAGAGATTGGAGAAACTCTCCAGGAGCTGGAAAAGGTGGGTATTATAAAGCCAACCCATAGTCCTTTCAATTGCCCAGTGTGGCCTGTAAAAAGCCAGATGGCTCCTGGCGTATGACTGTGGATTATAGAGAACTGAATAAATTCATACCCCCTATGCATGCTGCCATCCCCTGTATTGCAGGCCTGATGGATACCCTCAGCCATGAACTAGGAATATACCATTATGTGGTAGATCTTGCTAATGCTTTCTTTTTCATTGACATTGAGCAGGAAAGTCAGGAACAGTTTGCCTTCATGTGGGACAGATGGCAATGGACTTTCACCATCCTCCCACAGGGATACCTCTACAGTCCCACCATCTGTCATGGACTTGTAGCCCAGAACTTGGCTACATGGGAGAAACCGCCAGTGGTGTGACTGTGCCATTATATTGATGATGTCATGTTCACATCCGATTCTCTTTCAGATCTAAAAGGTGCAGCACCTAGACTGCTGCAACATTTACAGGAGAAAGGATCTGCTGTGAACAGCACCAAGGTTCAGGGACCTGGTTTGTCTGTTAAATTCTTGAGGGTCGTCTGGTCAGGTAAGACCAAAGTTATACCAGAAGCAGTTATAGACAAAGTCCAGGCCTTTCCTACCCCCACAACTGTAACATTGCTACAGGAATTTATGGATCTTCTAGGCTACTGGAGAGTGTTTATACCGCACTTTGAGCAAATTCTGAAGCCCTTATGCCAGCTGGTATGAAAGGGCATCAGGTGGGACCAGGATGAGACATGTGCATCTGCCTTTACTACAGCAAAACAAGGTCATGCAGACCTTGAGTGTGATAGACCCATCAAGGCCCTGTGAGCTGGATGTTGATGTCACTGAAGATGGTTATGGCTGGGGTCTCTGGCAGCTGCTTGAATGAACTCGCCAACCCATTGGATTCTGGTCACAACTCTGGAAAGGGGCAGAGGTATGATACACTTTGATAGAAAAACAACAGGCTGCCATATATCATGCCTTGCTGGCTACAGAACCCATCACTGGAATGGCCCCGATAAAGGTAATAACCACCTATCCCATCTTGGGGTGGGTACAAGACTGGATCCAAAAGCCAAGGAGTGGTGTGGCACAAACACCCACACTAGCCAAGTGGGGTGCTTACCTACAGCAGCATAGTGCCCTCTCTAGTAGCGCCTTGAGTGAAGAACTCCAACACTTGTTGGGGCCGGTGACATATACTAGTGAAAAGCAGGAAGAACTTGCTTTTGAACCATTAGTAGCAGGGAGTCCCTATCGGGAGGGAAGAGCCCCTATACCCAAAGATGCATGGTATACAGATGGCTCCAGGCATGGGCAGCCCCCAAAATGGAGGGCCATAGCTTTCCATCCTAAGACTGAGACAATATGGATGGAAGATGGTTAGGGGAAGAGCAGCTGATGGGCAGAGTTGCGGGCTGTATGGCTTGTGATCAGCCAGGAGCCCTCCCCTATAGTTGTCTGCACAGACAGTTGGGCTGTCTATCACGGCTTGACCCTGTGGCTACCAACCTGGTACCACGCCAACTGGCTGGCTGGTCACCAACCCCTTTGGGGCAAGAATTATGGCAAGACTTATGGGCCTGTGGTCAGACCAAAATAATTACAGTATACCATGTGACAGGTCATTTGCCACTGGCATCCCCAGGAAATGATGAGGCTGATAAATTGCCCCAGATATGTTGGTTAGAGGGAAAGCCTACCTCTGATGTGGACCAATGGCTACATCAGTGTTTGTTGCATGCAGGGCAAAAGACAATGGGGGCTCTAGCCCATCTGTGGGACTTGCCTTTGACCTTCGAAGAAGTTAGTAGAGCTGGGCAGGAGTGTGTCATGTGCTCCAAAAGAGACTTACACCAAGTTCCACATCAACATAGAATAATAGCTAAGGGGCCAATACCCCTCATCAGATGGCAGATAAACTACATTGGGCTTCTACCTGTGTCAGAAAGATATTGGTACACGATGACTTATGTGGACACAGCTACTGGACTTCTGGTTGCTTTTCCTACCCGTTGTGCAGACCAGCAGGTGACCAAAAGAGGCCTGGAGCATCTCTTTGCTGCCTATGGCCAACCACAGGTGATTGAGAGTGATCAGGGCACCCATTTTACTGGACATACACTGCAAGAATGGGTACAACAGCTGGGAATCAAGTGGAAGTTTCATGTGCCATATAATCCTACCACAGCAGGCGTGATAAAGAGACACAATGGCTTGTTAAAATCTGGACTACAGTCAGATACCAATAGTCTGTGGGGATGGTCAGTCTGCTTATGGACTGTGCTACGGCATTTGAATGAGAGATCCCCAAGGGGAGCTCTGAGCCCCATAGATATGTTAACACATATGGCTGCCTCCCCCATAGAACTGCAAGTACAAACCAAGGAAAAATCACTGAAGCCAAGGTTTGGCCACCAGAATAACATCTTGTTGCAAGCACCAACTGCCAACTACACTGAACCCTGGAGACTCCATTGAGTGGACGTGGCCTTGGACCTTTCAACACATGGACCAACTATGGCTGGTTCTTCTGGCACCTTGGGGACAAGGCCTGGAAGCTAACCTCCTGTGTGTTCCTGGAATAAGAGCAGAGTGGCCGCCACAGGTCAGAGTAGTATATCCTGAATGGCCAGAAGGTAAGAGCATCTTACCAGGGAGTTTTGTTTTATCATTGTGGCCAGTGCATGCACCTCCAGTAGCACTATATATAGACCCTTCAGTAACCCCCATGGGGAAAGGAGTTAAAGTATGGTATACTAGACCTGGAAGGGACCCCTTTCGTGCTACAGTCCTATCATAGGACCACTCTCTTGCATACATCTTACCTGATGGACAAGATTTGTCTATATTGGTGGCATTAAAACATGTGTCTTATCATCCCTAAAGTTTTTGTGGATTGGGAACTTCCTCTGGCTTGAGGATTATTATAATTTTTGCTATTAGGAACCTCCTCTGGCTTGAGGATTATTATAAATTTTGTATCAAAATCTTGCTATATCTTAATTTTTATTATCTCTAAGTTGTTATCCTCTGTTGCTGTTGTGGAATCTGGTTACAGTGTCCCAGCTTTCTGGCACAGGGACTATTGCGGAAGATTGAAAGTGTATAGATTGTAAGGCAAGAATCCTGGAGGGGTGAAGTGGGGGGAAGTTGGGGTACCTATGGCCAGGATCCTCACTGATCTTAAACCACCTGATGATGTAACTGGCCTGTTGCTGAGTGGTCACTTCCACACCTGCAGGCAATAAGCTATTATTGTGCTGTATAGAGAGCTTGGCCCAGTGCTCTGGGTGGAGGCAGAGATGCTAGTGCTTGACCTACTGCTGGGAGAACAAGCCGGATAATAAACCCTTTCACCCCAAGAACATTTTGATATCGATTCCATTGGTCACACTGAATCCATAGCGAACTAGCCTTAGGCTGAAACCCATTGGCAAAACATGCTGTAATCTATACAGAATTTTATTGTTGTTAGCAGCCATTTGATCAGTAAATATGAGAGATGCTCTCTCAAAAAAAAACATGCTGTAAGAAGGGTAAATCAGGGCAAGGGTATAGTGAATTGTGGGAGTGGGATTTGCAGCAGTGGGTGGTCAGTGAGGGTATCATTTGAGTATCTTAATGAAGATACGAATGAAGAAAGGGATTTCTGGGCAAAGAGCATTCTACAAGAGAATATGTAAGCACTGAAGCTTGTCCTGGAGCATTTGACTAATGCTTGGTACATGAGAGGAATAGCAGGTAGATCACTGTGGCTGGAGCAGAATGAGTGGCAAAGAAACTGGTAGAAGACAGGGCCACATAGACAGCTGTACTGCCAATTAAGAGAATATAAGCAACTGCTGTGTACTACTGGACTTGTGCACAGCTGTGTTATTCTGTGGAAACAGGGCTTCTTGGTTTTTGTGGGATTTGGGGGTTAGGGATAAAACTTATTGATCCACAGACCATGTTTCCATAGGAGGGAAGGTTCTTCAGTTCAACTTCCCAGTTGAAGTGATACTTAAACATGGTGTGTGACTGACACTCCTGGGACCTGCTGGTAGGTAAGATAGTCAGGCTTGTTCTGTATGGCCAGCTGCCTCCAGTTAAACTCAGACTTTTTCATCAGTTCCTCATGGATTGCTCCAAAACAGCTCCAGGAGCTTTATACTCTGTATATAAAACTGTAGTTTATCTGCCTTGGTCAGTTTTTGGGTGCTTAGGACTTCCAGCAGAACAAGGACATGGTGAGAGGCTCACCAGCTTCCTTGCAAAGGCACTGCTCCAGCCATCAGGTTTTGTGTCAGCTTTTCTTAAATCTTTCTCATCTCTAATTGCAGGGTCTCTCAGCTTTGCCATTTTTGACATTTTGGGCTGGGTAATTGTTGTGGAGGACTGCCCTCTGCACCAGAGAATGCTTAGCGATAACTCTGTTCTCTACCGACTTGATGCTAGTAGCGACTCAGCTCCCAGACATTGCCAAAAGTCCCAGACATTTGTCAAATGTCCCCTGGGGATCAAAACCACCCATGGTAGGGAACTACTGTCTTAATGAATATAGAGATCTTAACGAATGGAAGATTCCAAAAACAGAACAATGAATATGTATGCCATAGTTATACAAGTAATTGCTATCTTCCCTGAGATAGAAATATTCTGTAGCATAGTATTATTTTCCACCAGAAACTATAGACAGCTCTGGATTTTATATTTTTAAGTTTTTTTTGGTTCTTTTCAAACTCATGGCCCAGACTAATCAATATATTTGAATTATTTTTTCTCCATGTGAAAATAACAAGTCAAAAAAAGAGCAAGTCTTCGCTTTTTTCCCCTTTGGAACAGGCAGTTTTCCTCTAGTCAAGATGGTAAATGGCTTGTGCACTAAGATGAATTTAGCTAAAGGGTGTTGGTATATCTAGGTCAAACAGCTGTCTTTGGCATATATTCATGTTCTTTCTGTAGGCATTTCAAAGTACAGAAAACCTTCCCTTTATATCTTTTTCTCTGTAGCTTCAACAGTACATTCAGAATTACTACTGAGTACTAGCACCCTTCAGGCTTTCCCAAGGTGCAAAGGACAACACTGTGTTAGGAAGCTATCCTTGACTTTTCAAGGGTAGAGTATTTGTCTTTCCATCTTCACTCACTTATTAAGGGGTAAAGATATAGGGGTCCAGGGTCTCTGTCACAGCCCCAACTAATTGAACATGTGGAATAGGGCATTTGGGGTTGAGCTGTCTTTATGCTTGTCAGCTGTGATGAGTATAACAAACTCATTTCCCATAAACCTCACTTTTAAGCCATCCCCAACTTATATTATCAACTTATATTTGATATTATACCTAACAAATTTCTGAAATGACGAAATAGTAACAAACAACTCCAAAGAGAAAAATGAAGGCTACACTATGTATTTTCCTTCGTAACTAGGTTTTTTCTTCTTTTTGCCTATTGGGATTAATGTAAATTAACTCAGACATGTTTCATTTGCAAACTGATGCTGTTGTCAGCACTTAACCCCTTGTGGGGAAGTTGGGGTTCCTACAGCCAGGATCCTCAATGAACTTAAACTACCTGATGATGTAACTGGCCTGTTGCTGGGCTACCGCTTCCACACCTTTAGGCAATAAGCTATTATTGCACTATATAAAGGGCTTGGCCCAGTGCTCTGGGTGGAAGCAGAGATGGTAGTGCCTTACCTACCGCCCAGGAGAACAAGTAGGGCAATAAACCCTTTCACCCCAAAGAATATTTTGCTGTCAATATCTCTGGTCACATCGAATCCATAGCAAACTTGCCCAGGGCTGAAGCCCATTGGCAAGACACCCCTCCTCAACTTTGGAAACCTTCAGGTTCTGTAAAGCCATTGATAGTTTTAGAAGGCAGCACTCAGGTGAAAAAGGAATTGGGAGTCTTTGTAAAATGTTCTCTGATGATGTTCATTCAGTACAGTGCTAAGGCCAAAAGGTCAAACAAAATACTGAACATCTTCAAGGGAGATAGTGAAAACAGGGTATCATTCTTCTTCAAATTATGATACATCTATATTGGAAATATGGTGGGCAATTTTTGTCAGTTACCAATAGAAATTATATTAGAGAAAACCAGGAAAAAAGCAACTGAAGAGAATGTGTATGTGTGTGTTTGGGTGTGCATGTATGAAGGGTAGGGGTGTGGAGGACGAAGTTAGGAAACTGGAGTGTGAGTAGGGGCTCTGCAGATGGAGTGAAGGTTCCTGTGGCCAGGATTCTCACCTGGCCCTGATTACACATGTGTGGGCAATACGTAGTTACTGACTCTAAAGAGCTCTGCCCAGTGATCTGGGCAACACAGTGGCACAACTGCAAGGCTGCAGGAGAGCAGAGATGAGACTGGAATGGTGGCAGCACTGAGGACAGAGACTGAGTCAGTTGTGCGGGCAGAAACCGGCTTTCTTCATGCAGACTCACTCTGAGTGGACAGGATTCCAGTGATTGACCTGCCACTGTGGGAACACAGTTGGATATAAACCCCCTTACCCCAAGAATGTTCCATTGTCATTCCTTGGTCTTACTGAAGCCATAGTGAACTTGCCTGGGGCTGAAACCTATTGGCAAAACAGTTGGCAATAGCAGGATTCATTGTTGACCAAGGAAAAGAACAGGCTGCCCCTCCTGGGAGGAGTGTTTCCACAGGCTGCACCTATGGACTGGGAGACCTTCGAGTGTCCCCCAGTGGATGTGTGGTCCGACATGGTTTGTGTCCTAGAGACCTGGGCCCCATCCCAAGACTGGGAAAGGGTGGAGGCAACACCTGAGGCAGTAAAGGTGGCCCTCAGCAAAATAGGGAATTTCTTAGAGAAACAGTGAGGAGGGAACAACGCGGTGGGAACCGTGGGGAGTTTTTTCCTCACAATACTGAGAAAGACCATAAGGAAGAAAGACGTCCTCCCGCAGGAAGCATGAGAAGAGGCAGCACAAGAACATGAGTTGTGAGGTGCCATTGAAGAGGTAAAAAATTTGTTGGTTACTGAAATGGCGTCACCATGAAGTGGTGTGGAAATGGTATAGCATGTCGTGGTAGGCTGAGAGGAAGCAGCACAAGAAGGAGCAGCGGCTCCAGAAGGAGCAGCACGAGAAGCAGCAGCCCAAGAGTGCAGACTGGCAGGATAGGATGTATTGGAACCGTCGGCCCCAGCGGAGGTTTGACGAACAGGTCAGGGTGGAGGCCCTCCCAGTGCCGGAGACATCAGCCCCTCCTCGGTTGACACCCCACCTGGTTGAAAGCAGGTGGAAATCCAGAAGGAAAATTAAGACTTGGCAACCACGGGTTAATCCAGGAGAGGTGCAGCCCCCTCCCCAGTTAGTGGAGCACTCCATGCTTCACTCCTATACTCAGCTCAAGCAATTAAAGTGCAAAAAGAAATACGGTCTGTTACTGGAAGGAAGAATTTAAAGGGCCCTGTGAAGGTCACGAGGATCCAGATGTGGGTTGATTTGATGAAGGTAGGAGCAGACAGAGAGAAATTGGGTGGAAATTCAAATAGACTCTTACTGGAGCTGTGGCAACAACTGAAACTGGACCAGCGGTTCCAGCCGCTGAGGACAAAGCAGAAGTCAGAGACAAGGTGACAAGACCAGCCTGTGTGTCTGCAGGACTTTCTGCTGGAGAGGCTGGAGAAGGTGGGTATTGTAAGGCCCACCCATGGTCCTTTTAGTTAACTCATTTGAGTAGAACTGGTTTGAATACAGCTAGGATGACCACTTGGTGGCAGTGAATTTTCTCAGGCTTGAGGGTTATTATAATTTCTTATAATTTTTGTTATTTGTATCTTGTATTATTTTATTATGGAATTTGGTTACCGTGTTCCAGCTTCCTTGCACAGGGACCGTTGCAGAGGATTGAGGGCACACAGACTGAGAAGCAAGAATCCTGGAGGGGTGGAGTGTGGGTAAAGTGAAGGCTCCTATGGTGGTCAGGATTCTCACCTGGCCTTGGTCAGCTAACTCACTACACACATGTGAGCAATACGTTGTTGAGGACAACCTGTTGTGACATGTTAAGAAGTGCTATGGGTAGGGGATGAAACACTTGAAAATGATTTAGGAATTGGCAGACTTATAAATGACTCCCATGAATGGTAGGACTATACCTAACTTTCCTTTCTATACTTCAGATTGTAAAAACCAACAGAAGCTATATGGATCATATATGGATTTGATTAAGAAGAGTCTTATTTCCATGTCTTTATATTGATAATTAGGATGAAATCATTTGTCATTATTTTCAAACACCAGCTCCTCTTACTCCCATTGCACAATTGGGACTCTTAGGTACAGTGAGGTTAACTTGCCCAAGGTCATAGAGTTAGTGAATGAAAGGACTGTGGTTCCCTACTTTATGGTCTTAACCACATGTATACTATCTACTTTCTGTCAGAGGAACTGTAGTTATTCTTATGAAGCAGCGATTTAACCAAAAGATAGTGTGAAAACTGTCCACAGATGATCTTGAGTAAAGGAGGAAATAACACAACAACAATAGATTAAATGATCAGAGTCTCCGAATATTTAGCCGTGATACAGTCCACAAATGTGGAGACAGTGGCTGCTCTAAACCAGGTATTAATATATGATATTATCTGGAAAAGCTAATGATATTTTTTACTTTTCCCCCTAGTGCTCTTTTCAGAAGTTAGGTTTATAAAACCCTTCACACTCTTAGCCTAAAAGTGTAAATACTCTGATAAGTAACATTCCCTTATAAAGTGACACTTTCGAGGAGTTTAAAGTGAATGTTTGAGCCAAAGTGTGTCTTAAAATTATCATGACAGACCAGAGGTAGAAATGCTGCTAGGTCAAAACAAGGCTATGGGAATGCTTTAGAAAAAGTAGCAGGCACTGAATTATTTAGAGATGAGGAATATTGTGTTTGTAAGAGGACTTTCATAGATTTTCCCATGCTCTCTCTTTCCTGAGTGATTTGAAAGAAGGCTGCAGAATGTAGGAGATGGTAGTTGAAAATAATGACAAGGAATTGTGTACTAATAATCAAAATACCCCTTACCAATTTTGAAAGGCCCTTTTCCTCTCCAAGGTACATTTAGCTAAATAAAAATGTGGTATCTTGGTTTAGCCCAATTATTTTCAAGCACTTCCAAAAAAATCTCTGGCATCCTTTCTTCAAAGAAACTTACTGGAGAAATCTCATGTATAACACACAAAAGCTAGCTGCTCAAGCTGACACTGGGGTGGCAATGGGAAATCTGAAATTTGCTAGGGTTATATAAAGTCCCTATCTTCTGGAGACATCTTATCTCTCTTGAGGACAACCTAGACATTTTGTATGCAACTTGAAGCACATTTAATGAACTTGTGGTTTAGCTTACTGTTTTAAGTTTTGGCTAACATGTTGAAATAACAAGGTATAAAAAACATTATATACCTCTAGTCTCCTAATTTGAGAAATATGCATTTTTAGGTTTTGTCAAGCCAGTGCCTTTTGAAAAATATTTTTATTCTGAATAGGCTAAATTCATGTTCTCTAAAAGTATTGGTAAAGAACTACAAATTGATTGTTCTTGATGGAGGTCCATTTAGTAATTAATATCTCTCTGTTGCATTCTTTATAGTACCAACAGTCATAGACTTGATAAAGCTATCTAGATGGGAAGGAACAAATATGATACAGTTACTTTGAAACTGAGTTTGAATGTAAATCCATCCAATATTTTTTTTTACCACTTGAAGAGTTTGAACATGGTGTATTATTTGTAATAAAACCTAGCATTATTGGAGACAATGCTGGTTCTTAGAAACAAACAGGCCAAATGATCTATTGACTCTAATCTTGTTCCTGTCTTTTACTCTTCAAGCTTTCTCATCTGGTCTCCAGGGAAAGCTCTGGTTCCCATTCCACTCTACTCTTTCAAGTAATGAAGAGAAGGCATTCTTATGTGGATGATCTAATCATTCAACTCATGTTGACAGCACCTCTTTCTTGCAAGGCTCTCAGCTTGTTCTGATACAATGGTGAGCAAAACAGAAGAGATTCAATCTTCCTGCCCTCATGGGGCTTAGACTAGAGGGGAAGACAGACAGATTTAAATGATCATGTGGTATTGCATTACAAATTGTGACAAGAGTTATGAAGGAAAGTATAGAAAAGAATAAAATTTTGTTGCAGAGAGACCTGACTTAGTACCCAGGAAAGGAAAGGCCACTTTGTAGAGCTGTTGTTGGAGCCCCTAATTTAAAATTAGAGTGTTAAGGGCTTAGATACTGAAAAGTTAAATCAAGAATTTTATCACATGGAATGGGTCCTTGAGGAAAATGGAGGTATTTAGGAAAGATTTGGAGTTTGGAAGTTCTATCATTGTTCATTTATAATCTATGTAAGAAATAATGGGAGCTGCTTTTTGAGACAGTGAAGAGTCTGAATGGATTTAGGATTTTTTCTTCCAGGATATGGAAATCATAATGTCACAATAAATCTGACAGGAAATTCCTCCCAACTGAATTTAAAGTTGGTATGTGCTGGATTCCAGGCTGCACACTGATGAAGCTGAAACCAGAGCACGCTTTCTTTTGTTTTATCACCTTCTCATAGATAGTACTATGTTTACTTAGATATGGCCTTTGGCTCTAAATTCCAGTGTGGTACTGGGTCCTGATATGTGCTTTGTTTGTGAAATGGTTTTGCATATATTAGTTGATTTTTGAATTATAAATTTCTTCCACATTTACATATGGACTAGTTTTGGGGATTTGCTTGAATTTGTTAAATTTTGAAGAGTGGAGGCAAGGCTGTGATAAATGTAATTTTTCTGTTGACTGTCTTTCACTTGAGGAAGTTGGTCATGGAAGATTTGGGGTTAGAAGAAACACAACCTTGGGTGGCTAAAGGAATGCATCATTTTTGGCAGAAGATGTCCTTGCCTTTATCTGCTGAAGATAGAATCCAGATTCTAGCTAGGTACCAAGGTTAAATGCTTCTGGAACTAAGTAGAGTAAATACAAAGAACAGAAGAAAGAGCTATGCTTTCATATATATTTTAGGATTTTCAATTTCTGTAGGTTGATAGAAGAGAAACTGACTTTAGAAAAATATTAAATTGATAATGTGGAGAGTTTTTATTAAAATTTCAAGCATTTGGGAAAATATGAGATTTTGGCATGTATATCCTTTAGGCTGTATTTTCTGTTATCTTTACACTTGTTTCATATTATTTCAGGTATACTTAGGAAATGGGATGATGTCATTTGTCAGACTCTACTGTAAGGCTTTGTAGTAAATATAATTAATCTTTAGTGTTGATTCATCTTATAGTCAGTCTTCTATGACAATACAAAAACATGTATTAACCCAAGAAGGGTTTGACCTAATTTGGTCCATTAGTTCCAGCAGATACATAGTCAGTATCAAGATTTGGTAAGTCAGGCATAACTTTTTTGACTGGGTCCCACTGAAGTTTAAAGTGTGATATATTATTAGCCTTAAAGGCCACTTTCATATTTCCATGTAGCAACATCCATATAGCAACAAAAAATGAGCTTTTGCCTCCTCTATCTCTTTGCATATATCTTGTTATGAATACATAGTGGTGCTAGGTGGTTAGTTGAGAAGGAAGAATTCTAACCACATGTCCCTAGAGATGTGACTAAATCAAACCAATATCTTGAATGATTTGGCAAAACTCAATTAGACCACGAGGGCACATATCATTTTTACTTTTCAAATGCATAAGCTGTGCTCAGAGTCTCTGTGGTGAGATGGTGTCAGGATATAACTTTTGGTTCATGCCATTTAGTCCAGTGATCTGACTCATGCATTAGTGAGGCCACATCACATATTTTTATTGACTATGGGTCAAGGTTCTGTTTTAGAGATTTTAAATTAGCCTGGCTGTTGGGAAGGAATTGTTCATTAAGTATCTTTAGTTCCTGTCCTCACACATTGTGAATAATCCATTTATACTGTTCTTAGTACTTGCTTGCAAACACTAGGTTGAACTATATAAAACTGCTCTTTGGTAGGTGAAAAACTGTCGAATATTGGCTATTTCATGATTCAGTCGATACCACTGAGAGATCGATTTCATCTCAGCTCTCCCCTTCACTCAGCCACCCGGGCCTCCTTGCTGTCCTCACACAGGCCCTTGCCTCAGGGTCTTTGATCATCTGTTTTCTCTGTCTTAATTGTTCTTTCAAATAACAACTCCCATCCTCACTTTCTTCAGAATAATTAGTATTTCTTAGAAGGATAATTAATATTTAAGAAATAATTAGTTAATAATTATTAGGATAGAAGAAATGCCATTCATCGTGCAGCTATAAGCATATAAAACTGCCAGGGAAAATAGATGGGAACAGAAAAAAGAAAAGTTGTGTGAATGAAATGCTGATGCGTGAAGATGAGAACCTCCTGGTAGACAAAAGCTAGAGGAGAGTTCAAGGGTCTGGTGATCACATAAACTGTCAAATCCAGCTATTGTAGCAAAATGAGCTTCTTGGTTTATTTTTTTCTCACCCTTCATTGTTTCTATCAAACAAACATACTGGTTCTTAACCTGTTTTGATCTAGGGGCCTTTTGAAAATCTGGTTAAAATGATAGGCATTCTGCCTGGAAAAATGCCCCTAGGCATAATGTTTTCAAAGGCCACTTAGTGGTGTGCAAAAATGTAACTTTTCTTGTTATCTGTAACTGTATTTATCTCTATCTCAAGCCTGCATCCTGCCTGACAGCAGGAAACTAATGCAGGTTCTGGCAACCAGCCATCCTCAGGGACTGGTCCATGATTTGGGGTTTAAAATAGCAGCAATAACAACAAAATCTGCTCTTTCCTCTCCTCTTCCTCCTTCTGGAGGTTAATTCTAAACGCTGGGGCTCTGCCTCGTGTTGGGGATCTGCTCTGAGCGGGTACCCCGTGCGGCCTGGACTCTGGTCCTCGGCTCTGCCACCATTTCTTTCCTTGTCGAGGCAGCCATGTCCCCTTTGTGTTTCAGATGCACAGGCCCGGTTGCAAGTCACTGCGGCTACCCTTTTACCTGACTGCCAGATTCTCTGTCCCAGGGTCAGGCATGGTGTGGCTGCTTTCCTGCTTTTCTGTACCTGCAGAGCCTGCGGGCTTATCCAGAGTCTCTGTCCCTGAGGCTTCATGAAGCCCTCACCCCTGCTCCCTACACATATGTGGAGTTTGCAGCTCTCTCCTTTTGCTTTTTAATTCTTAAACCATAAAACTCAAAAAGCAGTTTCTTTTCCAGGCCCTGAGGCTTGGGCAGGTGCAGAGCTCCTGACACCTCTGCCCTTCATCCAGTTCCCATTTCTTGACAAGGAGGCTCTGATGAGACAGGAGAAATAACTCAGAAAGTATTCTCCTTTTAGAAAATATGTATATGTAGTTCCTTAGTTTTCAAAAAAACATAAAGAATATATGAAAAGATAAAATGATTTACAGTAGGGGATGGATGGGAATGGAGTAAAAGAGGGGATGTGAGACTTCCCAGCCTACATTTTAAATAGTTTAGACTTTTAACTTATATTACCTATTTATGTGTTGAAAAAATAGAATGAAATGGAAAAGTACAAGAAGTCAAACCCTAAAATGGTTTACTAACAGAAACAATTAGTTCTAACTATATATCAAATTGACAGCATAACTCTAGAGAAGATATTTAACTGGAGTATATTTGAATACACCTTTGTTTCCTGGGATATAATCTAAGATAACAAAAGAGCTATAGGGAAATCTTGAACTATATTTAGTAGTTTGTTTTTGGCAGTGATATTGTGATTCTAAAACAGTTTTGTATGTATTTTAGGAGAAAGTAAATGAATTGATATATTGACATTGTTGGCAACCAGGATTTCCCCTAGGAGAGGGGAATTATACTTATAGGCTGGAGGGACAGCAAGGAAGAACTCTGTGGTATTAAATTTAGTTTGGGGTTATTAATAAAAATTCATGATATTCAAATATATATATAAATGTAAGTGCAAATATCTATATGTAGATGTAAGTGCATATATTTATATTATACAAATAATAGAGAACTAACACATGTATACAAACAGATAAACTAGCTTACTGTATACATTTGCTCTCCTCTGGAAAAGCCTCACAGCAATGACACCCTAGGGGCAGTGAGCACTCCTAGCATCCAGATCGTGGTTGTAAATGCCATAATCCACTAAAAGAAAACAGAACTTCTTTATGAAACAGCTAAAGTGGGGAAAGTACAAAATGATCCTGGAGTTTTTTGTGACTGGAAATAATGAAGTGTTCAAAGACTAACTGGGTGTTGTTAAGAACACATGAATAGTAGTGTTATATTAAATGGTCCATGAGTCCACAGGGATGTCCAGAAATAGGAAGGGCAAGAGATTGAGAGAGATTTTTTCCTTTTTAGATAGAATGAGGCCAACTAATGCAGAATGAATAACAGAACAGTCACCACTTTGTAATCTCTAGCATGATAGTTGATTTAGGCAAACATGTTCACAGGACAGCATGGTGCTGTAGTTGCAGAGTAACAGCTCCCAAGAGTGTTTTTGCTCTAGTTCCAGAAGTGTGTTACTTGACATGATGTAGAGAACTTCCCCCCCTACCCCAACTATCCCTATTGTTCTATGAGGACAGCTGTCCGCTGCTTCACCCCAGATATGTCTGGCCTGAGAAACCTTGAAAACACAGCCTGTTGTACCCATGAATAAGGAGCCAGATAAGGGCCTTGAAGGCCAGACACCTGGCCATGAAGGCCACACACATGTGCATCTTTAATACTTATGTAACCATGAATTAGCACTGTATCAGTATAAAAAGTACAGCTTTATGCAGAATAAAGTAGCTTCTTTTGAGCACCCTCCATGATGACTCCTGCCTCCTTCTTTGCTCTTCGTGTTTCCCCAAGACCTCAACAGCAACCCCCGGACCCGGACACATGATAAGAGGAATTTGCAGGTCGGAGTAAGGGTAAGGACCTTGAGATGGAGTGATTATCCTGGATTATTTGTTGGGGGGGTATCCAATGTAATCAGCAGGCTCCTTATAAGTGCAAGATGGAGGCAGAAGTGAAAGACATGAGAGATGGCAGTGCAAGAAGGCCTTACCTTGATATCACTGACTTTGAAAGAGGAAGTGGGTCATAAGCCAAGGGAAGCAGGGAGATAGAGAGATGGTTGAAAGGAGTGAGGCAGGATGTCAACAGTTGGTGATTGGTTCTTAGTGAAGGATATGCAAGTGTTCATTGTAATTTCTTTCAATGTTCTATAGACTTGAAAAATTTCAAGATAAAAAACAAATTAATGAAAAAATTTCAACACCCAGCATTAATCTAAGCTGGATGACTTCTGTCATTTTGCACATAGGAAAAGGCAAGAATATGAACATAGACATGAGGGTTCTTAAAAACTATTAAGTCACCAATTTGGAATCTTATTTTTCTGGTTACTTCTATGGCACCCCTGGTCATTTTTATCCATCAACATAGGACAATATTCATCGCAGGTCTTACCTCACTAGAAGAATTTCTTTGAGGCTGAAGAATTTGCTCATTCTTTTGTTCATTTGTTTTATTCATTGGTACATTTCCAGAGCCTAGAAGAGTATCTTAAATTTAGCATGTGTCCAGTAAACACTGGTTTGTGTTGGGGAAAAAAAAAGTCATTCCTGTGCTTTCTTTACTTTTACATAGAATGCTTCACTTCTGATACCATATATGTGGGGTTTTCCACCACCAAGCAGCTCTCTGTGACACCAGCTGATTGTTCTACAACTTAATTCAGTTGGGACACTATTTACCTGGAGATGGCATCAGATCCCACAAGTTAAGGGCTCAATCCCACAAGACTGACTCCTGTTTCAGATGCTAACCCAGGTAGTAGGTCCCTGGGTTACCTACAACTTCTGTCTGACTTAGCTACAAGTTGGAAGTTCACATGACCTCCTCCCCCTTTGGATCCAATTGATTGCTATAGTGGCTTACAGAACTCAGAGAAACACTTACTAATATTTACCTGTTTATTGAAGGATATGATAAAGGGTACAGATATGGACATACACAGGGCAGATCTGGGAGGGTTCCCAGCAGAGGAGGTTCTGTCCCCATGGAGCTGTGTGTGTTAGTGCTCCCTGGTTTACCTATCTGGAAGCTCTCTGAGCTCCATACTACTGGGATTTTTCTGGAGGCTTCATCAGATAGATTATTAATGATCGATCATTAATCCCATTTCCAGCCCATCTCCCTTCTCAAGAGAATGGGGTTAGAAGGGGTAGAATTTTCAAGCACTGATGGCTTGTTCTTTCTGGTGACCAGCCCCCATCTGGGAGCCACACAGGAGCCCACCCAGAGTCACATCATCAGAACAAAAAACACTCTTACCACCCAGGAAATTACAAGGGTTTTAGAGCTCTGTGCCAGGAACCGGGTGGGGGCAGAGATCAATTCACATTTTCTATTATCTCACAGCTTGAACAAATGAATGGGGAAAGAACCACAAGGAGGGAACCATATTAGTTAAAATGTCATATGTCATTTATCTGCACACACATAAAATTGTGTATTTATTTTGGAACCATTATACAGCTTCCTGAAGTCCACAGACTCTAGACTTTAAACCACTCTCTACATTTCTTCATTCCCTCTCAGTAACTTTTCTATTGATCCAGTCTTTATTTCTCTATTTTTCAATTGTCACTTCTAAATAAAACCCACCAGTTTAGCTGAGTGCCTTTTTATGTGTGTATTTTATTTCTTGGTACACATTTTAAATTCCTTCAGGAGAGAGACCGCTTCTTAATATACTTTTTGCTGCTCTTTTATTCAACCCCAGAACCTGATATGGTGTTCTTTTTTTGTGGGTATTTGTTATTTTTGGCTTTCCCAGTTTCCATTCATTCCTCTTCTCTTGGTAATAACATTCCACTTTCTGGGAAATCATCTTGCCTTCATTATGTGAAGGACTGTGGGTAAAACAAAGTTATCTTGCTCTTTCCTAGCTAAGTGGGGACAGGAGGTCTGTGGAAGCAATAAGTTAATAGCCAACTGTAATCTTCCTCAGCATCATGATTAATTGAGCATCATAATAATTATTGTAAAACTTCTCACAATATCACATCAATGAATTTATTCATTGCGAGTCAGTGGCAGTCTTTCTGGGGTTGCTGTGTATGGATTACTGATCCAAATATATATTCTTACACACTACTCAGTTGTCAGGGTAATTTATTGTATAACCTGTAATTTTTGATTTGAAGCTGCACAAAAGAAGGGAAGCTAGGCAGCCCCCGTTCAGTCCCCCAGTGACAGCTAACTAGCAAGATATTTAAGCTGAGGGACCCTAGCTCCTGCAGTTTTCTCATGCTTATGGGATTCACACTCCTGTCAGCACTTGTCCTGCATGTATCCCATGTTGTGATTGGGACATTAGAAGATGTGTCTGGGGTGTCCAATGCCTACATGATGTTGTAGCAGGTGTCGTGTCCTTTCTGGAAGCTGAGTGAATTTAGGGCTGGCAAGCTTATTGTGTCCTGTGCATTTGGTTGACAGTTGTGCAGTGTATGACTCAGGATCAGCGAATGATTCTGTTCTCCCAGGACTTTGAATCCTAGGTCGTTGGCTTATGCTCTAAATGGATTTCTAAAAATTTTTACTGGCAGCACAGTGCTCTGGCTAAACAATAGAATAGTACTTGTGCTCTAAATGTCAGAGCTTCTTGTGTTTCTATTTCCAAGCTTTCCCACTGATTCTGTTAGCATGTTCTTTCCAGTGAATTCCCATTTACTTAAGTTAACCAGGGTTGGCTTCTGTTGGTTGCAACTAAAGAACTCTAATGTAGCTAGGACTAAGGTAAGTTCTTAATACATCTTAATGATAATGGTCAGTGACTCATTTAGCTGCTCCTAGGGCATAAACCACCTCTAAACATAGTGGCTTAAAACAACAACCGTTTTTTAGCTGACAGTCCTGTAGTTCTGCAGGGTAGACTATGTTCAGCTGGATGATTATCTTGGTTTTTCATGTTTGTGGTAAGGTAGTCAGCTGGGCTGCTTTGCTTCTGGGGGTTGGCTGACCATCTATGAAGTTGCCTGGGCTTTTCAGATGGTGGTGGCGGTGGGGGGAGCTCAAGAGACTGAGGGAAGTGCTATGGGCTGAATTATATTTCCACCAATTTCCTGTTGAAGCTCTAACCCCTCATAGCTCAGACTGTGACTGTATTTGGAGATAGGACCTTCAATGAAGTGATTATGTTAACATGAGGCCATTGGTATGGGCTCTGATCCAATCTGATTGATGTTCTTATAAGAAAAAGAAATTTGGACACAGACTCTAGGGCTGCACACACATACAGGAAATATGTGAAGACACAGCATGAGGGCAGCTATCTGCAGGCCAAGGGAGGAGGTCTCAGAAGAAACCAAACCTGCCAACTCCTTTATCCTGGACTTCAGCCTCTGGAACTATGAGAAAATAAGTCTTTCTTGTTTAAGCCACCCAGTCAATGGTATTTTGTTATGGCAGCCCAAGCAAACTAACAGGAAGCACACAAGGTCTCTCATAGCTTGTGCTCAAAATTAGCAGAATATCACTTCAGCAGCATTATATTGATCAAACTGAGTCACAAGTCCAGCCCAGCTGGGAAGTCTTGTTACAAATAGCTATGCAGCAAGGAGAATAATTATGGCCATATTTGTAAAAAATCTGTCACAGAAGTTGGAATAGAAAGGCATACAGTATAGAAATAGATATTAATACAGAAAATGTTATTGGGTACTTTAATCTGTAATCAAAATGTTTTATCCAAAGCATGTTTCTATTTGGTTTGAGTCGAATAAGCTAGCTCAAATTTTTGTCTCATGGCCGGCTCCGTGAAAATATGCCCAGCTTCTCTACAAGACCCTACTTTGTAATATGAATTAAAGTGCCTTGACAAGGGACCAGAATGTGGGAGGAATGATATCTTTTCCTTTATAGGTCAAGTTATATCATTAGAGCTTAAAAATTAGTATTATCATGTCTTACTAATTTTTCAGAGAAATGGTAGCTAAAGTCTTGTCACAAAGATTGGAGTGGTAGAGGAGGTCAGAGATAGACCTTACATTAAAAAAAAATATATATATATATGGGTATGTGTGTGCCAGTCTTTCAAAGTGGGGTCTATCTCATTCACCTTTCCATCTCTCCATGATAATCTCAGGCTTCACAGAGAAGATGCTCAAATACTGAAGAGTTAACACTGGCTTCTCTAGTGGAGATTGCCATCATTAGTTATGTCCCAACTCATATCCCTGGAAAATGCATTATTATTATTTTTACAATTTACAATTTTGTTATTTGTTTGCTTCCACATTAGTGAGTGCTTCTTCCATGAGAATATCAGTGCATTGAAGGCAGGGACCTGGTCTGGTCTGTTATCTTTGAGATACTGCCTCATCTCTGGCTCCCAGCACAGTTAGAGACACACAGAGTAGAAAGAATGACACTTTTCTTAGGGCTCTTCATTCAGTCAGTGAGCACTGTGCCAACTGTGGAGCTAGATACTGGGAACCAAGAGGAATGAGATAGGACCCTGCCTTCTGGGGGCTCTGAGTGGAGAGGAGCATATGCTTCCTATCTTCTGATTCCCAGATTGATCATTTGTGCTACATATTTTATCTTTACCATTGAAGTTGAGCACTCTGAATGCAGGATCTCAACCATCTTTGTATGTCTACAGAAACCAGCATAGATCATGAAAATAAAAGAGTACTTTGGAAAGCATTTACAAAGCTCTAAGGGGGCTTTATAAATGTGATGAATTATTATTAATTGTCCAGTAAAGAACAATCTATGCTCATTAACTATTTGTTGTTAATGACTGAATAACGAGGGAGAGTATCTACATGAAAGGGTCAGAGGAAGAGTGGCATTGGTGAGAAGGTAGACTCAGAGTGGGTTGTAGGCAAAGTGAGCAAGGAAAAATCGAATTCAAAAACCAGATCTCATATTGCTACAAGGACACTCTTCTACTGCTTATTTTCTGTGCTGGAACTTTAGAATAATTAAGCAATAATCATTTCTTTGGATGTCTAAAGGAAGCTTAAAAATGCATCTGATGCAATTTCAACACCATAGGAACAAAAAGTTCACAAAGCATTGCATGTTTTTCTACTTGAAAATTGACCTCATTATTTTCTAGCCTCAGCATGAGAAGGTCACACAATTAATTAAAAACATACATTCAGCAGCAATCATTTAACTGTGATCTTTTGGGAGAAGGCAATTGTGTCCCAATTTCAATTATGTGAGCTGAGTAGCCTGGAAACATATTGCACCTATAATTTTACTAATTATTAATGAAGCCCAATATAAATAATGAATTTCCTGTTGTGTTTACTAGGCCAGTGGGGCTCAGTATAGCCTGAGATAATATCACTGTCCAAGACAAAGAAAACTCCAGTTGAAGTAGTGACAAAAGTGGATTTACAAAAATGCTGTCTCCATTTTAACAATAAATACAGTTTGATAATGTTGAGGTAAACTATTAAGATGAAAGTCCCTGCAAGGTGAGATGCACACACACCATGTTAGTCACAGTTCTCCAGAGAAACAGAACTAATAGGATATATAGAGATATATAGAAGAGGAGATTTATTCAAGGAATTAGAGATTATGGAGGCTGAGTCTCGCAATCTACTGTGAAAAGAGGAAGGTTTCCTGTAAGAGATGAAACATGACCAAAGCTGAGTGTCGAAGGACAGGCAGGACAGTTCCTGTTGAAGGAAGCAGCACACGCAAGGCACGGAAAGGATCATGAGCCTGTCAAAGGGTTATTACTTTTATTATTATCATTATTATTATGGATTTATTATTATACCAGACCAGGTATCCTTGTCAAAGGAATTGGCTTTGCCATAAATTCCAAGGAAGTCACTTCTGCCAGTTGTACTAGTAAACTGTGTTTGACCACATCATGTAGGAATGGGGCATGCTTTAGATATGGATTAGATTGTGGATTAGAAAATTGTAGTTTGATCGTTTGGATCTACCACTTACTAGCTGTAAGATCTTAGGCGAGTTCTGAACTTCCTTGAGCCCTGATTTCTTCTTCTAAAGTGGGGAAACCATTACTCACTACAAAGGGTATAAATTTAAGTGAGAAAATACAGGTGTAAAGTTCTTTGTACTAAACTTGGCAATTAGTTTGGGCTTAATAGTTCATTTGCTATTACTGAACATCCTGCTTTTACTTTATATTGAGGATAGATTGGAGGAGCAAAAACTATAAGGCAGAATCAGGAATAGCATTTGTAGGTATGAGACCACTTGAGCCTGAATCAGCACGTTGGTGGTGAATGGAGGAGAAGCCACATGTAGATGGAAATGACATCCTAAAGGGAACTGGTGAGCTCTATGTCTGTTGTTCTTAATTTCCAATCACACTTCTGTTTGCCTACTCACTGATGTGTGTGTGTTCGGGCTGGCTTCAGAGCTCATCACCATTTTCACAGTATTTCGAATACAGCTTTGTACACAGTTTGAGAGCTTCAAATAGAAGTTGTTTTTATCCAAAAAAGAAAAAAAGAGATTTTTACATTAAAATGAGCTGCCACCAGGGAGATTATAACCTAGAGGTATCGTTACTTTATTAGTTGAGCCAATAATTGTTGGAACAAGATAACTCAGATACATAGATGGTATTTAATCCTTAATTGCTTTTGACTTCTAACACAGATCATTTTGTTTTAACTAAAGTAGATGTTCATTTATTTGAAGTACTCTGGCTAGAAAGGTGGGGGCTGTGAATTCAATCCAAATACAGGAGAATGATGAGAAGAAATGTAGTGGAAATAGCACCCAAGGGATGAGAAATCCTTGGTTTGTTTCTAACGCTGTCACTGACTAGTCGGATAAATGGGAAGAAGCTTTGTTTCTCTGATAAGTATATATGAATGTGGGACAGAGTATGGTACAGTAATTGCTAATGTATTTCCTCCCCCCTACCCCTTTTATCTCTTCATTTACCCCATTGTCTTTTATTTGTTCAAAACACTAAAGCCTCAACTGTTCTAGAAGTTCAGGTAGATATGAAAGGATTTTATGAGAGGACTGTGCCAACATAACTAAAGTATGTAGGTATGATTATTCATATTACTGCTTTCTTCATGTGACCTATTGTTAATGTAAAAACAGGATTTCTACTACTGACTTTAATGTAGAAATGATTATTATTCTTAGTTAAAAGTTTTTACCATGAATTATATCATTTAAAAATCATGAATATTTATCAGCCTTGTTCATGTTTACTAATGACACTGCCAGTGCCTTTGATGAAAGAGTAGCTTGACACAGGTCAAAGTTTTGGGATAATCATTTGTGCAGTATCTGTTGCTGAGTTTGTTCATCAAATAGTACCATTCTTAGTGCAGAGCAGAGTCAGTAACTGATGTGAATTGAATGTGAAAATAAGGAAGTGTTTGTTTTCTAGTTGATTTCTTTTGTTTTGATGTGATTTCTTCATACCAAGGTAAATGAATATGCAGTAATCCACATGAAAATTTAGTATCTGTCTATGCAATAAAAAGCTGGAGTAGGAAACCAAAGTATTTTGTAAAACATCCTACATAAATTATCATACCAAAAAGTTTTTACTGGGTGTCTAGAAATATGGTCCTGTTGTAAGATTTAGTATAAAAAGAGCTGCCCCAATACAAATCTGTGCTTTCAACATATATTTTGATGCTATGACTTAAAAAAAAAAAGAGAAGGAAGCTTTTTAGTGAACAGTAGTGACTGAGAAATTTGCGGCACTTTAAACAATCTCTAATGGTCCACTCATTAATAAACCCTCTATTTACTTTCAGCAAATACCACGGGAGGTTGGGAACATGACACTGAGTTAATTATGGCCACAGGACTTTCCAAAATGACGTTGCATTGAAGACAGACCAACATTTTCAGTAATGTCATGGGTCAGAAAGGTAAGTTAATTTGTGCTATGCGAATCTATCTGGAAAGCAGCTTTATGAGTTTTACCAAGTAGAAGGAAGGAGACAGTCCTGAGAGTCATGTTGCAACGCTGCACTGGAAGGGCCTGAGAGGCCTTGTGGTTTCAGCTGCTGCTCCTCTGGTCAGCTTGGCTGGATCTAGAACTCCAGAGTGCTTGATCTGGAGGTTCTGGACTAGTCACAGACCTGGAGGGCCAGCAGAGGCATTTGGGACAAACAGCCCCTAGTGCCAGAGGAATCTGTTCATTGGTCAATTTTCAAGGTACACATGTGTATACTCACCCATGTGCAAGCATTCGAGTGAAAACACACATACATACTACACAGTGGTGTGCAAAGAAAAGGCTTCAGAATAAGAATTAGAAAGCCTGTGTTTTTGTCCCTCTTCTGTTACTCAATATCTCTGCATCCAGGGCAAATCACCTGGAGTGCTGAGAACCTGCCTTTTTCCCCTCGGATGCTCTCAACACCCTGCTCTACCCACCTCTCTGTTTTAGGTGGCTGACCTTTAGGGACTGCACCAGAGGATTCCTAGCTTGCTGGTTTCCTTCTGAGTTTGGTAAACACTGAGCCCCAGCAGAGCCTGCAGGAAGGTTACTGTGAGCTTGGAGCTCTTTCTGTGAGGTAATCTTTGGCTGGCCTTGTCCCTCAACTGAAGGTCCTAATGCTGTCAAGCAGACCATCCTTGTGTGACTATCCCTGCTGTCCCCCTTACCTCTAAACACCACAGTCTGAATCCTCACCTTACAAGGTGGGGATTTTCCCTTGATAAATAGTGTCTTTATGAAACTTTCTTTGAATTATGGTAATCTGTCTATATTTCTTTCCTACTGGCACCTTGACTGCTATATTTAACAGACAGTCAATGAGAATAACTCTTGGGTTGTGTCTCTTTTCATCAAAGAAAGGGCTATAGTGGCTCAGTGATGACTGCCATGAGCTGAGCTGGAGCGAGGGAACGTAAGTGTCCAGAATTAGTCATTCCACAAGCCTCCTCTAGTGCTTAACATTCTGCGACTCTGTGTCTAAGAAACTGAAAAAAGCCCATTACATTTCGGACTTTTATATTACTAGGAGAAATCTGGACTGGGATAATAAGACAAATGCATTCAAAGAAAGGCAGAAGCATAGTGTGCTTCTGGAAACCAGTGGGGATTCTGCACAGTCATCTTCTAGCACCTTTCAAGTACTGTTCGTCATTGTCAGTGTTGGATTGTTTTTCACCAAGTACTGCTTGTGGTTAAGTGTATTTTAAATTCTAGGTTAATGTTTTTATAGCAATATATATAGAGTATAGAAAGTATACAATAGTCAAGCCACCCTCATTTGGCAATATGGCAAAAATACTAACAACTGTAGAATTAAAAACCAATCCTAGGGCCCTACGTGTGCTCTTTGGATGGCAGTTCTTTTTACCCACCCATCTAGGTCTCAAGTTAAAATAAACCACTATACTCATGAACTTTGATAGTAATACTGTTGAGCTTTCTTATACATTTTCCAGAGTATATGTATTGTCAAAACAGCCAAACATGCCTATTCCAGTCTCACTGTGGTGAGTGATTTGGGGTCACCTTTCTCCTGGTCAGGTTTTGTCCAGTTTCATTTTCAAGAAGGATCAAGGACCAGAATTGCTATGACCCAGTGTGTGAGCAAAAACTTTTACAGATTTTTGCATAGAAAAAGTTATTTGAACATTTTTGTCACACTATCTGTCTGAGTGGGATTTGATCATTTGAATGTGTCAGCAATGGACAGAATTTTACAGCTACTGCAGCTGTTTATTTTTTTTAAAGGTATTCCTTTAAGGATCTTATCTCATGTTTCTCCTCTCTGAACAGTGGCCCAGAGCAACTGCCACTTTTGTCCATAGATAAAGCTAGACCTACCACTCAGTGACTGGACAAGGATCTATTACTTTCCAGTGCAATAAAGGTCATAGGGGAATTGCTTTATTCTTGGTTTCCGGATGGTAAATCTGAGGCAGAGAATTATAACTATCAGGGCAGCACTAGAACTCTTGCTTATTAGTTCATAATGGGCTTTGGTTTTCATTTTAATGAAATACTCACATTTAACCTCAAATAATTTAAGTGTAGGACAGTGTTCCCTATTCATATCTGCGTTTCCCAACAAGGGCTAGTAATTGAAGATAATACTCTCCACTTTCAAGTTGCCTAGTCTTTCTAATGTTATTTTTTCTTCTATTTTTATGTTCAATTTTAAACACCAGTGTGATGTGATAGTTTGAGTCAAGGCACAGACCATTTAATAGGCTTGGGATTTTTGCATTACTAGGTAATCCACTCCCAGCTCCTTCTGCCTATTTCTTTACCCTGCAGGAAAGGCTGAGTATCTGAATTTTTCTCCACATGAGCCCTGCATATGGATTTCAGACCATCGGGGTCAGAGCACCACAGCAAAATGAAAATAGAGGTTCATATTTATTCCTTTCGCAATTCCAAGCCTCTTTTGCCCAATGAACAAAAAATCTATTGACTTGTGTGTCAAAGCACTTTTTTTTTTGTATTATATTCAGTAGCCCTTCCATGAAATGTATATTTTTGAGAAGATCTCATCTGGAAAATATAGAGTATTTATACTTATTAGCAATTAAAAAGACTGGACCTGCACAGATCCCATAAATCCTTTCAACTCTAACAACCTGGATTTTCAAATATTAACAGAGGCAGAATTTGATCTCCAAGGGATTGTGCTGTATTGGTGTTGGGCACATAGCAGAGGAGCGTGAGCAATGTGCATATAACCTAGGAAATGAGGGTCAATAGAGAGAGCCTGGGATAAAGGACACAATGGTAAAAAATATTACAGAGCAAGTTTAGAGAAATCGCAGTCATCAAGTCAAAGTTCAGGAGATCATAGATATGATAGTATGGATCTGGAGCAGAGGAATGAGGAACCAAGGTGTTGGCACACTGTTGCATTGTGGAATCCAAGCACATGTGGACTCAAATCTCTGCTCTGGCCCTACTATGTAATTTGGTACTGAAGAGCAAACCTTAGAGCAGGGTTCCCCAAGCTCCTTTGGATGATAGAACACTAGACTCATCTGAAGAGTTTTGAAAAAATGCAGGTGTCCAGGCCCACTTCTGAACCAATTCAGTCAGAATCAGGGCCTGGAAGGACAGACTTGAGAGCCTACTTTGAAAGTCATAGTTTTACAGCCATGATTCTTACATTTTTGTGTGTCAGAATCAACTGGGGGTTTGTTAAAACAGATTACTGGGTTCTACCTTCACTGAAAGTAACCATTAGTTCCAAATAGTATGCCTATAGACCAGAGTATTAAAATCTATGATTATCTTAAAAATAATCATATCATTAAATATGAAAAGGTCACAAGAGGAACATGATAGGATGAAGCTGAATAATTCAGGTAAAAAATAAGTTAACTTTAGTACATACAAGGAATTGTACATAATTCAATCATTAGGAATTCTGTGGTTAAGATCCCACAGATTTTCTTCTTCTTGAGTGAATTTATAGATGGACTCCTTCTGACACCTCAAGTCACTATTTTGATGTTGACTGTAGTTGTATGTGTCAGGTGAGAATTGAATTTTATTAAATATCTTAGGGAAATGTTCAATACTAGAAAGAAAAAAAATATGCCTACTTTTGGGTAGATAAGCATTACTTTGAAAAGAGAGCACAGTGGATATGGATATGGTATCCTAAACCATCTCGAGAATATTCTGAGAAATGTAATGGTGGAGTTAAAAAATAGAATTTTTGGTCCTCTCATTTGATGGTGTGGAGTGGTCTCCACTCTAGAGCCCTGCTATATAAGCTGTGGTCCATGAACCGGACACACTTTCCAAGTTAGACATACCAGGACCTCAGCTTCCTTCCCAAACCTATAAAATCAGAATTTACACTTTAACAAAACACCTGGGTGATTATAAACTCTTTAAAGTTTCAGAAGCTGTTTTACAACATGGCAATACTGTAATTCAGGGAAGACGTTCATAGTCTAATAGAAAGCATGAGGGCACCTTCCCCTAAATGCTGTTCCACTTAAGATACATATTGAGTGCAAACAAGTCTTCAGAGAAAAATATGTCAAGGAAGAGGAAACAGATGGTTATCTTCCATCAGCTTTGGTTATAGAGTGTGAAAATTTGGGCCTATATTGTGTGAGAAAAAATTCAAAGGATGGACTTTCATCCCACTGGCTGAGGCTACTGATTATCTTGGTTTTGATTATCTTTCAAAAGGATTGAAGGACCCCTCACTGGACTTCCGTGGGTGATTCCATGGGTGAACACTCACCTTCTTTCCTCCTTTCATAAGGAAAATCTTCATCACATCTGAGTAGATCTCAGAAGCAGTCGTGTGATTCTGTGGGTCCTCACTGCCCTCTTCCCTTTCTCCCTCTCCAATCTTCTGGTTATGCCTACTGGAGAGTGTGCTGAGGGATGTTTTGGGCAAAGGAGGGAATATACTTACCTCCTACAAGATCTTGGAGGGGCTCTTTGGTTTCCCAGTTGCCTGTACCTTTATTTAGGAAGTGGGGTGTTGGATATTACTATGTCCTCAGTTTTGAGGCCCAGTTTCAGTTCCAGAACAATAGGAGAGGCTCTACTCAACACCCTATTATATTATAATAGGAAATATTTATTGATCACTTTCTTTGTACTAACTGTATTAAGCTCTTGCATATTTTATTTCATTTAATCCATATGATGGGTTTTATTGTTATTCCCATTTAGATAATTAAACTTTGGCATAGTTAGTTGCACAAAATGTTTTTAAAAGCTTCTCCATTTTGTAATAATTCCATGCAGTTTAAGTCTTACAATCTCAATGAGTTAACCAACAAGTGAAACCTTTGCTTCTGAAGAATAAGTGACCTAGATTCTACCCATCAGATGCACTGTGAGAGATTTCATTCAGAACTGAGTCACATGGAAGAAAGAGGCATAGGGCTGAGTCTCCATTTTGCAGTAGATATTGAGTCAGAGAGATTGTCTTAGTCTGTTTGGGCTGCAATAACAAAGTACTACAGACTAGGTAGCTTATAAATAACAGAAATCCATTTCTCACCTTTACAAAAGCTGGAAGTCTGAAATCAGGGTACAATATCAGCTACAAGACTAGGAAGAGGGACCTCTGCCTGGTTGCAGACTTCTCACTGTATCCTCCCTCACATGGTGGAAGAAAGGCAAGGGATCTCTCTGGAACTGTTCTTAAAAGGGCACTAATCCCATTCACAAGAGCCCTTCCCTCATGATCTAAGCACCTCTCAAAGGCCCCACCTCCTAATACCATCCCCTTGGTGTTTAGGATTTCAAAATATGAATTTTGGGAGGACATTAACATTCAGACCATTGCACTGAGGAAAACTCTCATACTGGCAGTGGTGATAGTAGCCTCCTGACATAGCCACTTCCTGAAGATGGCAGAGGTAGCAATTTCCTTGGCAGGCCAGTCCTGAGAAGTGGCTCTGGAAGCTCAGCCTGAAGTCTGCCTCTTTAGCCTTTGCAAAGATTCTGTGGGTGTTCTCTGTGTCTTACCAAATAACTTCCCACGTAAACTTGCCAAGGGTGTGTTGGTTGCAACAAAGCACTCTAGCCCAGGCAACAGCTTCCATTCTTCATATTTGAACATGGAAAAATGATAGACATGAATGTGCTTTGTAAAGACAATTCTTAGAAAATTTTGAAAGTTAGGAATATCAATGGTTACAAGATTTATTTGTGACCCAAAGATATAGTATTACTCTAACAGCATTCTACTGAAACTAAAATGCTTTTGAGGAAAATATTTTAGATAATGCAAAGACTTTCTCTAGCTTCAAAGCATCTTTTCTAAGATTTTTGCTTTTGCATTTGTTTGCCACATATGATTCATCAAATTTGTTTCACTGAAACATGGGATCATGGGATGAAAAATCAGAAGACCTGTTTAAGTTCTGGCTCTGCCATTTATTTGTCATGTTAGGTAAGTTTATTAACTGTCTTGAGACTCAGTTTCCTCATTACTAAATTGAAATAATAATAACAGTAATATTTTCCAATCACACAAGGCTTCTGGGAAGATCAAATAAGAATGTTTGTGGACAATCAAGGGCTAACATAAATAATTATTATAGCTATGGTCTTTTGAATAATCTATGTGAGTAGAAAATGGTTGAAAGTAAATGAATCTATAAACCCAGACTATTTGATAAAAAGAAGACAGACCTTTTTAGACAGGCATGGAAAACAAATTATCTTTTTCAAATTATGTAAAGCCTGTAGTCTTTCTTTCCTTATTCAGCATAAGTAAAAACATTATAATGTAGCACTTAAGAATATCAGGACAGGCAAATACATTTCATCTATAGTTTTGAAAAGCATGGCCAATTTTCTACATGCTTTATTGTCCATGAAAACTTGTTATTCCCCAAATACTATTTGTTCAATCAAATCATCAGAAATTGCCTAGAGGTTTCCAGGTCTCTGATGCTGGGTAGTTTCTAAGTCAAGTCTGTCTTTTGAAGATGGAATACAGGGACCCTGACACTTGTAGTGTTTAGTGAAGAAGGCCAAGGTCATTTTCATGGAGAATGCCCTGTCCTACCCTTCTCCTTCCTCAGAGAATAGACTTCAGAGGCCTAACAGTAAAGGAGCCATAGATTTCTCTCAGGCATATTGCACTCCACACTCCTAAACTATGCTTCAGGATTATTCTCTTTTTCTGAGTACAGAAATCAAAAGGAACACATTTTAGTAATTTGCATGGGTGGATATGATCACATGTCAAATTTGCTATCATCATTTTCAGTTATGTTCTCTCATTTTTTTTTGAGAGGGCATCTCTCATATTTATTAATCAAATGGTTGTTAACAACAATAAAATTCAGTATAGGGGGGGTCAATGCTCAATGTACACTCATTAATCCATCTCAAGCCTAACTCTCGCCAGTCTCCAATCTTCTGAAGCATAACGAACAAGTTCTTACATGGTGAACGAATTCTTACATAGTGAATAAATTCTTACATGGTGAACAGTACAAGGGCATTCATCACAGAAACTTTCGGTTTTGATCACGCATTATGAACTATAAACAATCAGTTCAAATATGAATATTCATTTGATTTTTATACTTGATTTATATGTTGATCCCACATTTCTCCCTTTATTATTATTATTATTATTTTTATTTTTAATAAAATGCTGAAGTGGTAGGTAGATGTAAGATAAAGGTAGAAAACATAGTTTAGTGTTGTAAGAGAGCAATTGTAGATGATCAGGTGTGTGCCTGTAGACTATGAGTTAATCCAAGCTAGACAAGGGCAATAAAACATCCACGGATGCAGAAGATTTCTCTCAAAGCAGGGGGGATGAGGTTCTGAGCCTCACCTCTGTTGATCCCCAATTTCTCACCTGATGGCCCCCCTGCGACTGTGCCTGTCTTAGGTTGTTCCTCCCTTGTGTTCTCTCATTTTTATAGTCATTATATGCATAAGACAGGCATATATGGTGATTATACTTAATGGAGCCTAAGAGACCACTCCTGAGGAAAAACTCATTAACAATGGGAGAATGGGCTGCACTTGCCACGGGGTGGCTCTCATGAATACATATGTTCAAAAACAAACATTCCTTCCTAGCATTCCATCATGCTCTCATGTAGAGAGGGTCATGTATTGGGAATACATATGGAGAGATGCAGAAGCCAACAGTACTGTCCAGTGATACTCTGAGATCTTCAGTAAAATTGCTCATTTCACAATATACTGACTGTGATTGGCTTCCCTGAGAGTACTGGAGAAAGGGCTGGAAATTCTACACAGTTGATAGGATTTCTAACCAAGATGACCCACATGGGTGTTGAACTGAAGGCAGAGCTTTGAAGAAGGAAGGTTGGGAATTTGGAGAACACTTCTGACTTGGAAATAGGTTTTAGACAAATTTCATTAAGAATTCTGGGGTAAAGGAGCTTGGTGAATATGTGAGTTCTATTTGTTAGAAACCCTTATCAAAACTAGCACTTGGTTAGTACTTTACAACATATAGGGAGCTTTTATATACATCAGACCTAATTTCATCCTCCCAAACACTCTGTGAAGAAACTATTATCATTCCCATATTTCTTATGAGGAAAGAAATTGAACTTTCTCATTTTATTTGCTTAAGCTCACAAAGTCAGTGAGTGGCAGAGATAGAGCATGTGACCTTGGCTAGAATCCTTTTTAAGTATCCCAGCTGTCCTGATGATTACATTGGGGATGATGGTGATAACTTTATTTTATTTATATTTATATAAATATATTTTACATTACAAGGGTTCTCACTTCAGACTAAGAAATTGAAGCTTCTGATGTCAGTTTTGAATCTGCATTGTAGTTCTAAATGAAAAGCTTAGATTCTTTATTCCTTTTCAGTTTTCTTGATTGAAAAATGATATACTTTGATGTTATCTGTTATTTGTCAAATTATTTAGGTCAACACATGGAAACAGCTTTAAAATGACTCTGGTAATTCCTCTCTTGTTTCTTTCCCAAGAATGATTTCCTCTTGGAAACAGTTGGCCTTGTTTGTTATTGTAAAAATCAAACATTTTGTGGAAAGCTAGTCTTTTTAAGTTGATTATTTATTATAATGAAAATTGATAATTTTAGAGGAACTAATTTAATTTAGTTTTAGGTTACTAGAGCCTTAAAGAGGTGATTCGGAAATAGACATAGCTACTACTCTCATTTTAGTGATGCTATAAAAGAAAAAAATATTTTGGTAAATAATAATAAAGATCAAATAATTATAGAAGGAGAAAAATGGAATGTTATTCCCTAAGAACAAACGTATCAACTAAGAAAGGATTGGGGTTGGCTGTCTCAGGAGGAAAATCAACCCCTTGTCATGATGGAATGCCAGGAAGGAATGTCTGTTTTTGAACATATGTATAAATCAAAATGGGTATCTCCCTTGGGGAGGGGTAAATTTTAAGTCCTTAGCAGTATTTTAAGTCATAATGTACATAAATTCGACAGTTATATTTGTAGGAAGAGGTTTTAGTAGGGTTAAAATAAAAGGGGGAAGCAAGGGGATTAAAGATGGCAGTGTGAGAGGAGAGACAGAGGCTTCCTCCTAAAACTGGATACAATTATAAAATATAGTTGGAGCAACTAATCCTGAAAAAGTAACAGGAAAGAGGATGGTGCCAGATTGCATACAGTTGGAGAAAAGAGCAGATCTCACAGAATAGGGTAACATACCAAAGCTGTGGCCTGGTGGGAACCAACCCCTTCCCCCATTCCACCTCACCATCGGGAGGAAGAAAAATGGAGCAGGGAGGGAGTGGAATGCCTGGGACTGCTGAATACCTAGCTCCAGAGATCTGTTCTGGGAGCACAAACCTACATTTCACGGTGCTCTCATGATACTTGTGTGATTATGGGGTTGGAAAGATGATATAGGCAGAATTCCTGGAGAGACTGAGATTCCAGTCACTTGTGGAAAGCAGGGATCCATATCCGGCTGCTCTGGGACAAAAGCTTATACCTGTGTGCTTGGCCCACTGGTTCAGGCAATGGAGAGAGGCACAGCAGCCAGAAAGCAGGGAACAGCTCTTTCCTCCCCACAGGCACCAATACTGCTCCCCTGCGACCCCTGACTTTGCTTCACGGGCTAAGCAGCTCCAGAGTAGAGCTTCAGGACAGTAAAGGGCGCCATATACAAATATGAAACGCCACAGGAACATGGTCCAGAGTAAAATTAATATAACTCTGGAGAAAGATTTGAATAATGGGACATTATGACTCCTCCTGAAAGGGAGTTCAAAATAAAAATCATCAACATGCTAATGGAGGTAGGGAAAGATATCCAAGAACTCAGGAATGAATTCAGGTCAGAGACCTAATCATTGAAGAACACAATGGAGGGTATTAAAAGCAGGTTGGATATGGTGGAGGAGAAAATCAATGAAATAGAAACTAGAGAAGAGGAATACAAAGAAGCTGAGGAACAGAGAGAAAAAAGGATCTCTAAGAGAACTGTGTGACCAATCCAAACAGAATAATATTCCCATTATAGGGATACCAGAAGAAGAAGAGAGAGAAAGGGATAGAAAGTGTCTTTGAGGAG
The DNA here is from genome assembly GCF_040802235.1 of Manis javanica. Taxonomy (NCBI): domain Eukaryota; kingdom Metazoa; phylum Chordata; class Mammalia; order Pholidota; family Manidae; genus Manis; species Manis javanica. Next base: position 102,652,142 of record NC_133156.1, on the reverse strand, counting down.
GTAGTTGCTGAAAACTTCCCCAATCTGGGGATGGAGATAGTCTCTCAGGCCACAGAGATCCACAGATCTCCCAACACAAGGAACCCAAGGAAGACAACACCAAGACATATAGTAATAAAAATGGCAAAGATCAAGGATAAGGACAGACTATTAAAAGCAGCCAGAGAGAGAAATAAGATGACATACAAAGGAAAGCCCATCAAGCTAACATCAAACTTCTCAGCAGAAACCTTACAGACCAGAAGGGAGAGGCATGATGTATTTAATACAATGAAGCAGAAGGGCCTGGAACCAAGATTACTTTATCCAGCAAGATTATCATTTAAATTTGAAGGAGGGATTAAACAATTTCCAGATAAGCAAAAGCTGGGAGAATTTACCCCCCACAAACCATCTCTGCGTCTATTTTGGAGGAACTGCTATAGATGGAAGTGTTCCTAAGGTTTAATAGCTGCCACCAGAGGAAATAAAACCACAGTAAAGAAAGTACAACAGCTAATTACTAAGCAAATGCAAAATTAAATTAACTATCCCCAAAGTCAATCAAGGGATGGACAAAGAATACAAAATATTATGCCCAATATATAAAGAATGAAGGAGGAAGAAAAAGGAGGAGAAAAAGAAAAGAACCTTTTGATTGTGTTTGTAACAGCATATTAAGTGAGTTAACTTAGACTTTTAGATAGTAAGGAAATTAACCTTGAACCTTTGGTAACCATGAATCTAAAACCTGCAATGGCAATAAGTACATACCTATCTATAATCACCCTAAATGTAAATGGACTGAATGCACCAATCAAAATACATAGAGTCACTGAATGGATAAAAAAACAAGACCCATCTATATGCTGCCTACAAGAGACTCACTTTAAACCCAAAGACATACACAGACTAAAAATGAAGGGATGGAAAAGTTATTTCATGCAACTAACAGAGAGAAAATAGCAGGAGTTGCAGGACTTGTATCAGACAAAATAGACTTCAAAACACAGAAAGTAACAAGAGACAAAGAAGGACATTACATAATGATAAAGGGGTCAATCCAACAAGAAGATATAACCATTATAAATATCTGTGCTCCCAACACAGGAGCACCACATATGTGAAACAAATACTAACAGAATTAAAAGGGGAAATAGAATGCAATGCATTCATTCTAGGAGACTTCAACACTCCACTCACTCTGAAGGACAGATCAACCAGACAGAAGTTAAAGACGCACAGGCATTGAACAACACAATAGAACAGATGGACCTAACAGACATCTACAGAACTCTACACTCAAAAGCAACAGAATACACATTCTTTTCAAGTGCACATGGAACATTTTCAAGAATAGATCATATACAAGGCCACAAAAAGAGCCTCAGTAAATTCAAAAAGATTGAAATTATACCAACCAGTTTCTCAGATCACAAAGGTATGAAACTAGAAATAAATTACACAAAGAAAATAAAAAACCCCACAAACACATGGAGGCTTTACAACATGCTCTTAAATAACCAATGGACCAATGACCAAATAAAAACAGAGATCAAGCAATATATGGAGACAAGTGACAATAATAATTCAACACCACAAAATCTATGGGATGCAGCCAAGGCTGTGCTAAGAGGAAAGTATATTGCAATACAGGCCTACCTCAAGAAAGAACAATCCCATATAAGCAGTCTAAACTCACAATTAATGATACTAGAAAAAGAACAACAAATGAAGCCCAAAGTCAGTAGATGCAGGGATATAATAAAGATTAGAGCATAAATAAATAAAATTGAGAAGAATAAAACAATAGAAAGAATCAGTGAAAGCAAGAGCTGGTTCTTCAAGAAAATAAACAAAAAGATAAACCCCTAGCCAGACTTATCAAGAAAAAAAGAGAGTCTACACGCACAAACAGAATCAGAAATGAGAAAAAAAAAACACTACAGACACTATAAAAATGCAAAGAATTATTAGAGAATACTATGAAAAATTATATGGTACAAACTGGATAACCTAGAAGAAATGGAAAACTTTCTCAAAAAATACAACCTTCCAAGGCTGACCAAGGAAGAAACAGAAAATCTGAACACATCAATTACCAGCAATGAAATTGAACTGGTAATCAAAAACCTACCTAAGAACAAAACTCCTGGACCTGATGGCTTCACCGCTCAATTTTATCAAACATTTAGTGAAGACCTAATACCTGTTCTCCTTAAAGTTTTCCAAAAAATAGAAGAGGAGGGAATACTTCTGAACTCATTCTATGAGGCTAGCATCACTCTAATACCAAAACCAGAAAAAGACACCACAAAAAAAAGAAAATTACAGACCAATATCCCTGATCAACATAGATGCAAAAATACTCAACAAAATATTAGCAAACTGAATTCAAAAATACATCAAAAAGATCATCCATCATGATCAAATATGATTTATTCCAGGGATGCAAGGATGGTACAACATTCAAAAATCCATCAACATCATCCACCACATCAACAAAAAGAAGTACAAATACCACATGATCTTCTCCATAGATGCTGAAAAAGCATTTGACAAAATTCAACATTCATTCATGATAAAAACTCTCAACAAAATGGTTATAGAGGGCAAGTACCTCAACATAATAAAGGCTATATATGACAAACCCACAGTCAACATTATACTTAAAAGCAAGAAGCTGAAAGTTTTTGCTTTAAGATCTGGAACAAGGCAAGGATGCCCACTCTTCCCACTGTTATTCAACATAGTACTGGAGGTCCTAGCCATGCAGTCAGACAACACAAAGAAATAAAAGGCATCCAGATTGACAAGGAAGAAGTTAAACTGTCCCTGTTTGCAGATGACATGATGTTGTCCCTAAAAAACCCTGAGGAATCCACTCCAAAACTACTAGAACTAATATCTAAATTCAGCAAAGTTGCAGGATAAAAAATTAATACACAGAAATCTGTTGCATTCCTATACACTATCAATGAACTAGCAGAGAGAGAAATCAGGAAAACAATTCCATTCACAATTGCATCAAAAAGAATAAAATACCTAGGAATAAACCTAATCAAGGAAGTGAAAGACCTATACTCTGAAAACTACAAGACACTCATGAGAGAAATTAAAGAAGATTCCAATAAATGGAAACACATCCCGTGCTCATGGATAGGAAGAATTAATATTGTCAAAATGGTCATCTTGCCTAAGGCAATCTATAGATTCAATGCAATTCCTATCAGAATACCAACAGCATTCTTCAATGAACTAGAGAAAATTGTCCTAAAATTCATATGGAACCACAAAAGACCTCGAATAGCCAAAGCGATCCTGAGAAGGAAGAATAAAGCAGGGGAAATTACACTCCCCAGCTTCAAGCTCTACTACAAAGCCACAGTAATCAGGACAGTTTGGTACTGGCACAAGAAGAGACCCATATACCAATGGAACTGACTAGAGAGCCCTGATATAAACCCAACCATATATGGTCAATTAATATGTGATATAGGAGCCATGGATATACAATGGGGAAATGGCAGGCTGTTCAACAGCTGGTGTTGGCAAAACTGGACAGCTACATGCAAGAGAATGAAACTGGATTATTTTTTAACCCCATACACAAAAGTAAACTCAAAATGGATTAAAGACTTGAATGGAAGTCATGAAACCATAAAACTCTTGAAAGGCAACACAGGCAAACATCTCCTGAATATAAGCATGAGCAACTTCTTCCGGAACCCATCTCCTGTAGAAAGGGAAACAAAAGCAAAAATGAACTCATGGGACTGCATCAAGCTAAAAAGTTTTTGTACGGCAAAGGACATTATCAACAAAACAAAAGGCATCATACTCTATTGGAGAATATATTTGTAAGTGACATATCCGACAAAGGGTTAACATCCAAAATATATAAAGAACTTACACATCTCAACACCCAAAAAGCAAATAACCCGATTAACAAATGGGCAGAGGATATGAAGATACAGTTCTCCAAGGGAGAAATTCAGATGGACAACAGACACATGAAAAGATGCTCCACATCACTAACCATCAGGGAAATGCAAATTAAAATCACAATGTGATATCACCTCATGCCAGTTAGGATGGCCAGCATTAAAAGGACTAAGAACAACAAATGCTGGAGAGGATGTGGAGAAAGGGGAACCTCCTACACTGCTGGTGGGAATGTAAGCTAGTTCAACCATTGTGGAAAGCAATACGGAGGTCCCTCAAAAAACTAAAAATAGAAATACCATTTGACCCTGGAATCCCACTCCTTGGAATATACCCAAAGAATACAACTTCTCAGATTCAAAAAGACATATGCACCCCTATGTTTATCACAGCACTTTTTACAGTAACCAAGATATGGATGCAACCTAAGTGTCCATCTGTAGATGAATGGATAAAGAAGAGGTAGTACATATATATAATGGAATACTATTTGTCCATAAGACCGAAACAAATCCTACCATTTGCAACAACATAAATGGAGCTGGAGAACATTATGCTCAGTGAAATAAGCCAGGCCGAGAAAGACAAGTATCAAATGATTTCTCTCATTTGTGGAGTATAACAAGGAAACAAAACTGAAGGAACAAGATGGCAGCAGACTCACAGACTCCAAGAAGGAGCTAGTGGTTACCAAAGGGGAGGGGTGTGGGAGGGCGAGGCGGACTGAGGGGTATTATGTTTAGTACACATGGTGTGGGGGATCACGGGGAGAACAGTGTATCACAGAGAAGGGACATGGTGGATCTCTGGCAACTTGCTGCACTGATGGACAGTGACTGCATTGGGGTATGGGGTAGGGACTTGATAATATGGGTAAATGTAGTAACCACATTGTTTTTTCATGTGAAACCTTCATAAGAGTGTCAATCATACCTTAATAAAAAATCATAAGAAAAGGTTGGGGGAGGAAGCAGGGTGCAGGACTTGGGACACTTCACTTAAAGGGACAGAGTAAGAACATTCTTAGGGTAGTAATAAGGATTGTGGGGAGGGGCCTGGTTCCTGATCTTTCTGAAGGTAATCCAATAATACTCCTACTCAATTTCTTATCTACCAAAGACAGGTTTTAATATCCTGCAAGCCAATTAAGGGATAAAAAATATATAACCTTTTATATACAGCTACTGTGGTCAGACTGGTTGCTGGGTTTAGTCAATTAAGAACACTGAGCTAATTAAGGCCACTTAAAATTATTCGTTCATGCTGAGTGTTGTCTCCTGGAAGAATAGTGCCTGCCCATGCAAAATCATGCAGTAGACAAAGTTAACATTGAGATTTTCTTCCTCCCACTTGTCTACTCTGTCCCTGTGCCCAGACTTTACTCACACTTCCCATCTCCCTAGTACTCTCACATCCTGTGTCTCCTCAGGACCTCATACTGGTGCTCCTGCTGGGTCTGCTCCTGGCTGTGTCATGTTCAGCCCTTTCCTTTCCACCTAACCCCCATTTAAATGTACATGGCCTTGGTCTCATGATCCCAGGACCATTTTCTGTTAGAGTTTATCTGATGACCTTTGCTTTCCAAAATTGTACTGCTACTGTTTTTAGATTTTAGTAGATGCAACTTGCAGGGGAATTAAAAGGAGTTCCTTGGCAAAGTAAGTTTGTAAAGTCCTGCATATTTGGAATTTCAGGTGCTACAGTGAGTACTGATGGGTAGTATTTGGCACAAAGATTCTTGTGATGCAATTCAAATTATTTTTGGTTACTTCCTGCTCTGCTCAACTAAGCCATAGTCTTGGGATAATTTGAGTACTTCTTTCTGTTGCCTTTGGTAAAAACTGAGGTAAAATTTGGGTAAGCTCAGGGCTTTTATTTTAGCAATTTCTATGTCCATTTTGTCCAGATATTGTTTTGAGAAATGAAATGACCTTCTTTTCCCATCAGTGCACTAACATAAAGCCACTCAACATTTAAAAAATGGTTGATACTGGATTTTTTGTTGTTGTTATAGGCACTGTGGGTCAGGAGCAGGGCTCTCTGATAATACGATCAGATGACTAAATTGCAATTTCCTTCCATTCAGTCCTTTGCTAATGAAAATGTTTTTGCTTACCTGGGAACTGGGGTATTTGAGAAATTATATTTTGAAGTGCTTATAAATAAGAAGATGCCTTCTGGAAAGCCTCAAAATGAGGTCACAGACCTGAAGGAAATGTACAGTGCCTTAGAAATTTAGGCTGTCAAATGGAATCTGGAGAGAAAATGCTGTCAATTTAGTTTCTTCCCTCCCTTCCTTTTCTCTATGGGACCAGAGTACAAGGTACCTCTCTTTTTCATATTCTCTCATTCTCTCTGTTTTTATCTCTCTCTTTTTCTGTCTGGATGCTAGCCCTACTCCCCCCATAATATAGATATTTATCAGTTCTCTGGTCTAATTTTAAATCAAACCTCCTTTTCATCTTTGATGATAGCATTTAAGTTGTTAACGTGGAAGGAGAATCTCCTATTTCCCCCAGTCCAGTCTATCAAACAGTTGAAATGGGTATGATTGGAGGCCTCTGTCTACTTAGACCTTCCCCTTCCTTTGCTTTGGTTGTGTATGAGTAGAGATGCAGATATCTTCAATGAGCCAGTCTGTAAATCCAGCACAATGATGTCTGAAATACAGAGTTTGGGAGTACCATAGAAATCATTTGAATAGTTTTATCAAACTTACTTATTTAATCATACGCTGATTACAGCTTTTTTAGATAATGCTAGAGCAGAAACCTGTTTTTGAAATCCCAAGCTTCTTAAGCATGCTACATATGCGTACCTTTTAAAAATTCCTTACTAATGAGGATACATAATTGAAGCTTAACTTTATAATTTTTAAAATTATTTCTATGATTTATATCACTCTCAGAATCATTGTGATGACTGTTTCTTCTCAGAATACTAAGTGTCATGCTCAGCATGGTCTAGAATTCAAAAATGTCAAATTATTATTCTAGTGCTTCTCCTAGTCAAATGATTTTAATTAAGAAACTCCCTAAATCCTGTATTTCAGACACCAGTGTGCTGTATTTATACATTGGCTTAACGAAAATATTCTCATCTCTATTTACATAACAAAAGTTATCTCATTTCTGAGCAATACATAATTATAACTCCTATCATTTCCCTCAGAAGGTGGAATTCTTGGTCTATCCAGAGCTACTTCTGTTATGATTCTAGGCATAATTTCCTTGGTCATGTTAACTTATACAATTCCTCTTAACCACTTGGCTGGGCTTGACCAAGGATGGTGTCAGCAAAGGAATGGAAAAAGAAACAGGGCAGAGACTCACACAAAAGCTGCAATCCAAGGCAATTTCCCAAATCCTCCAGAAGATATGCTGTGTCATCTCAAAGGGCAGGGAGTTTTTCCCAAGTAGCAATGGTCACTAGTAAGATAAGTTGAAGATTCAGGAATATGTGTGTTTATCTATTTTGGCTGTGATTATGTCATGAGGAAATCAATAGATCTGTACTACCCCAAGTAGTTCATAACCTTTCATGCTTAATAAAATCACCTTATTTGTAATTCAGGACCACTCTGAGTGTTCCATCTTTGTAAACAAAACTTGTCTCAATTTTTTTTCCTTCTATAACTTCCCTCAGGGCAGATCTAGGCAATGATTTTTTTCTGCCCCTATTTACTGGTTAGTTCTTTTTCTAGCAGTTTTCTAATTATAATATGAATAGCATTAAGGGGGAGGCCCCTAAACTGGGGCAACTTGAAAGCACTGCTTGTGGAATACAGGCACACCTCGGAGGCACTATGGGTTCAGTTCCAGACCACTGCAATAAGGCAAATATCATAATAAAGCAAGTCAAATTAATTTTTTGGTTTCCCAGTATATATAAAAGTTGTATTTACACTATGCTGTAATCTGCTATGTGCACAATACCATTTTGTCCAAAAAAGTGCTTACCTTAATTAAAAAATGCCTTATTGTTAAAACCTGCTAACCACATCTGAGCTTTAAGTGAATCATAATCTTTTTGCTGACAGTGGATCTTGCCTCAATGTTGATGGTTGCTGACTGATCAGGGCAGTGGTTGCTGATGGATGGATCAGCTGTGGCAATTTCTTAAAATAAGATTCCAATAAAGTTTGTCACATTGATGGACTCTTCCTTCATGAATAATTTCTCTGTAGCAAGTGTTGCTATTTGATAACATTTTACCCACAATAGAACTTCTTTCAAAATTCGAGCCAGTCCTCTCAAACCCTATTGCTGCTCTATCAACTAAGTTTATGTAATATGCTAAATCTAAACTGTTGCTTGTCATTTCAACAATCTGCATAGCATCTTCATCAGGAGTAGATCCCATCTCAAGAAACCACTTTCTTTGCTCATCCATAAGATGTGGCAACTACTCAGCTGTTCAAGTTAAAGATTGCAACAATTCAGTCACATCCTCAGGCTCTACTTCTAATTCTAGCTCTGTTGCTATTCCACACCATCTGTAGTTACTTCCTCCACTGAAGCCTTGAACCTCTCAAAGTCATGCATGAGGATTAGAGTCAACTTCTTCCATACTCCTATTAATATTAATATTTTGACATCTTCTCATGAATGTTCTTAATTGGCATCTAGAATGGTGAATTCTTTTCAGAAGGTTTTCAGTTTACTTTGCCCAGATTCATCAGAGGAATCACAATCTATGGTGGTTATAGCCTTAGCAGTCTATTTGTTAGTAATAAGTCTTGAAAGTTAAAATTATTCCTTGATCCATGGGCTAAAGAATGGATGTTGTGTTAGTAGGGATGTAAGCAACATTCATCTCATTGTCCATCTCCATCAGAGCCCCTGAGTGACCAGGTGCACTGTCAGTGAGCAGTAATATTTTGAAAAGAACCTTTTTTTTCCTGAGCAGTAGGTCTCAATAGTGGGCTTCAAATATTCTGTAAATCATATTGTAAACAGATGTACTGTTATCCAGGCTTTGTTGTTTCATTTATAAAGCACAGGCAGAGTACATTTAGCATCATTCTTTTGGGCCCTAGGATTTTTGGAATAGTAAATGAACATGGGCTTTAACAAAAGTCACCAGCTGCATTAACCCCTAACCAGAGAGTCAGCCTGTCCTTTGAAGCTTTGAAACTAGGCATTGACTTCTCTCCAGCTAAGGAATTTATCACTATGAAAGTCCCGGATGGCATCTTCTTCCAATAGAAGTCTGTTTAGTCTACATTGAAAATCTGCTGTTAGTATAACCACTTTCACTAATTATCTCAACTTGCTCTTCTGGACAACTTGCTGTAGCTTCTGTGTCAGCACTTGCTGCTTCATCTGCACTTTTATGTTATGGAGATGGCTTCTTTTGTTAAATGTCATAAACCAACATGTGCTAACTTCAAATTTTCCTGCTGAAACTTCCTCACCCCTCTCAGCCTTCATTGACTTGAAGGGAGTTAGCACTCTGCTCTCTACTAGATTTTGGCTGAAGAAAATCTTGTGGTTGGTTTGATCTTCTATACAGGCCACTAAAACTTTCCCCATATCACCAGAAAGGCTATTTCACTTTCTTACCATTTGTGTGTTCCCTGAAATAGCACTTTTAATCTCCTTCAAAAACTTTTCCTTTGCACTCACAATTTGGCTAACTGTTCAGCACAAGAAGTCTTGCTTTTGGTGTATCTCAGCTTTCAACATGCCTTCCTCACTAAACTGAATCATTTCCAACTTTTGATTTAAAGTGAGAGATGTGTAACTCTTCCTTTCACTTGAATATATAGAGGCCATTGCAGGGTTGTTAATTGACTAATTTTAATATTGTGTGTCTCAGGGAATAGGGAAGTCTGAGGAGAGGGAGAAAGACAGGGAATGGATGGTCAGTGGAACAGTAAGAAAACACACACATTATCAATTACATTTGCTTTCTTATAGGGACAGTTTATGGTGCCCCAAAACAATTACAGTAGTAATATCAAGGATCACTAATCAGAGATCACAGTAACAAATATAATAAACAAATATAATAATGAAAATGTTGATATGTGAAAATTACCAAAATGCAAAATAGAGGCATGAAGTGAACAAATGTTGTTGTAAAAATGGCACCAGTAGACTTGCTGGAGTCAGGGTTTCCACAAACTTTCAATTTATAATAAACGCAGTATCTGGAAGGCTTCAAGTGAAGCACAGTAAAATGAGGTATGCTATAGAATCTCAGAAGGGTCTTCTACTCTATTTAGATGAACTTCAAATCTATTTATCCCATCTTGTGAATTAAAGAATATGAACTGTCTTCTATCTTCTCCTCTTTTTTCCTGCCTGTATTTCCAACATGTATAGTGAAATAATTATCTTAACATGTTCTGTTTTTACTCATAAAGATGAGTACTTTTCCCCAATTGGATGGATTTTCCTCCTAATAAGTACCACTCAGTAGACACTACAGAAGAACAGTAATTATCATGAGAAACACTCTTCAGGTTTTAATACAAAGACCTTAAGTATTAGGAGACATTAACATATATTCCACTAAAGAGCTTTATGAAAAATAAAACATATAGTCTCTTAGAGATTCACCATATAAAATACTTTATTAAAGACTCTAGGAAATCTTACAATAGAGAAACCTGTTTAATTTTAGTCATTCTTGCATTTAGAAAACCTATGTGAGCACATTGTACCCTCTATTTAATCATATGCAATAGCATTGAATGAAACAAGCATATGGGAATTATTATTCTGTTATCTATTAACAGAGGTGGTTTTAGAATAGTTCTGCCACCTACTACTTGTGTTATTTCACTTGCTTAACCTTTCTGTGCCTCAGTTTTCTCTCAAGTAAAATGGGGATTTGTTTCTGACTTCATAGGGTTGACATAAACAATGTATTAGGGTTCTCCAGAGAAACAGATCATAGGATGCGTGTGTGTGTGTGTGTGTGTGTGTGTGTGTAAAACAGAGAGGTAGGGAGAGAGGTTGACAAATTTATTATAAGGAATGAACTCATGCAATTATGAAGTCTGAGAAGTGACAACATCTGCAGTTGGCAGGCTTGAGACCCTAGAAGAAGCAATGTTTGAGTATGAGTCTCAAGGGTAGAAAAGACTGATGTTCCAGTTCAGTTAAGAACAGTCAGGCAGGATGAGGTCCCTCTTACTCAGAACTTTGTTCTATTCAGGTGTTCAGTGGATTGAATGAGACCCACCCACATTAGGGAGTGCAATCTACTTTACTTAGTCTACCAATTCAAATGCTAATCTCATGCAGAAACACCTTCATAGATACACCCAGGATTATGTTTGGCCAAATATCTCCATGGCCTAGTAAAGCTGATACATCAAAGCTGATCATCACAAGGACCTAATGAGAAAATATGGGTAAATGCTTTGTATGATGCCTGAAATAGAGTCAACAATAGAGAGGATATTGGATACCATTATATGAGCATCACCACTATCATCACTGTTATTGTTCTCTTGAAGATTATTGGTTTCCTATTCTCAGAATCTTTTCAACTTCAAAGAAAACCCTTGACTAATGAGGGAAGAAAGCTAGCAGATAAATATTCTCCTCTTTCATTCCTTGATTGGAAAGTCCTGAAGCTCATTTCACATGGTCCTTCAGAGGGTCTCCAGCAAGATAGAATCCTTGTCCATAGCAGCAACCAGCTTGAAAGCTCATATTTGAATTGGTATTCCCAATTCTGCATCTTATCTCCTATTCCTTGGGATCATTTGCTAAAATAAACTCTTGTTTGCAAGCTCTAGTCTCAGGCTCTGTTCCCTTTTGCAACCCAAGCTAAGACAAATAGCAAAATGTCAGGAAAAGAACTGATAAATTATTTTCTTACAGTCACTACCATAAAGATGCAGAATTTTATAGTACCACATGCTAAATGACTTCAACGTACAAGAACATTTTTCAAGTAGCATTCAGTCCTTTAAGAGTTATGCTTTTCTAACAAAAGTCATGGCAATCTATAACAAAACTCCTTCAAGAGCCGAGGAGAAAAAAACTTGTGAACAAAAATCCCTGGCTATTCACACGTGGTTAGAGCAGATGTATTTATAAAAATGAGGAAGAGTTGTGTTTACAGGTTTTGTATGAACCTGTGGTTTCTCAAATTGATAAAAGCTCTGTCTTTGAAGTCTGATCTTTGAATAATTGTGGACAGAGGCTGAAAATTTTCACAGTATATGTATTAGTCCTTTTTCTAAGGCAGAAGCCAGTCTGGCATGGACTGATATGGATTTGTATGGGGTGGCATCTGAATACAGAGTATGATCAGTGGGTTGCACACAACTTGAATGAAAAAGAAATAGAGGACTCAGATAAAAGCCACTAAAGATGTAGGCTTTTACCAATGTTCTCATGAAGGGATATTGGCAACAGAGGACATCAGACTCACCAACTGCATATTATTTTTGCTATATTCATATTAATGAAACATATAATTCATCCCAGAGTTTTACTTTATTTTTTTTCAGTTGCTGCTGCTTTTTAAATTTTTTTAAAGATGCAAGTTAAAAGAAGGCTCCCAGATTTTTTTAGGGTTAAATAGCTGAACAAATGAGCCTCCAAGTGATAATGGATATCATGAAACTGGTGCCTGAGAAGGTAAGTGGTCCCTTTCCATATAATGCCTGACCACAGCTTATTCCTGCCAGGGTGTGCCACATCATACATGGCAGTGAATGAGAAAAGAACACAACACGGAACTATTCTCTACCAGTTTTTGTGCTCTTCTGGAGGTTAAGTAAATGTACTACAATTTTTTTCTTTAGGAGACAAGTGATCTGTTGCACAGTTAAAAAGCAGCTTATCAGGAGACTGGGTTGAAAGCAGTGGAACAGAAAGTGACTGGAAGCTATAATTTTTCTCTTCAGATTCAGGTTTCTGAAACTGCTTACTGGTATCTGAGGAGGACACAAAAGATGTGAGAGGATGAAGAATGGTAAAAGGGATTTTTAAAGAAAAAGTGTAATTGGAGAAAAATTGAAATTCATTTAATGCAATAGTAATGCTGAGACAGGGACCATGGGCTTAGAGTAGGGTAAGGGCCTCCGGAAAAAGGCAAGGCAAGATATTTACAGTCAAAGCAATGTAACAATGTATATTCCCTATAGAAACTCTGTGTTCAGCATTATGCAACGTCAAGGTCACACTAATTCTCTAGGGTAAAGATACTAGACTAGGAATATAGACATCTTTGGTGATAGCAGTTAAAGGTTGAAAGGCCAGGAGCAACTCTGCCTGGAATGTTTGAGTGTTCTCCAAGGGTATCTCAGCATAACCCATGACTTCACTGTAAACAGCCCTAGCAAACAGACAACCCAGCCCACCTTGAGGGCAGGGCAGGTGGTACAAGTCCACACCCTAAGCCCTCAGTTCCCCAAAATCCTCAACTGCCTATAAATCCCCTAGACAACGCACCACCCCAGGCTCTCTTGTCCCCTCCTGGCGTGAGCCAGGAGCTCTTTCCTCTCACTTTATTTCTAAATAAAAGCCTCTGCCCTTGCTCTCCTACCTTGAGTGTTTGTGAAGCTCATTCTTCGGCTTCTTGAACAAGAACCCTTCTTGAACAAGAACCCCGGCATCAATGCCATTTTCTCTTTACCCTTAAACTTCCTCTGTGGTCTCCCCCTCCTCTTTTATTTCATAGTCTCCTTTATCATTGCTAAATACCTTCTTTTTCCTCTCTTTAAGACTAAGACTGAATTAAATTGTCCTGAGTTGCATGAGAAAACAGCCACTTTCTGCTACAGTATTGTGTACAAATGTGTTCTCTAAACAAGATGGGATCTTCCATACAACTTTAAAACAATTTATTTTCTTTTGAATTCTTTTGTGATGATTATTCAATTGCATAAGCAATACATGCCAATGTAGAAAATATAAGAAGTTACCTGTGATAATGATGACCTCTTTCAAAATTTTATAATTTATGCCTCAGTCTGAGGGGTGGCATATGGAGGTGGATGTTTGAAGAGTGGTTCACAGACTGTCCCCAAAATAGTTGGAGTACTTTTTAAAAATGCAACTTCATAGGCACTCCTCAAATCTCACTGAATCTGAATTCCTGGAGAGTGGTTCTTGGCGGATATTCATTTTTAGTAAGTGAAGCAGGAATGATGTGCACCAAAGTTTGAGAATCACTGCTTCAGGCTTTTTTGGGGGTCAGGAGGGAGCACAAATAATTTTAAAAGAAAACTGATTTGGGCTCCCTGTTCTGAGTATTTATTCTGGCCAATACTTCTTTGCAGTGCTTGAGAGGAACAAAGTACCACAGACCACAGGCATATTAGATATATAATGTTATGGTCTTTGCTTTGGAGACAGTCTTTTAAGCTAGATCTCTGTGCCTGCTGTGAGGAAGAACTTCCACATGCTGAGTTGCTCCTAGGAGCTGTGGGGAAACGTTTCACCCAGGCCTCTTCGGTTCTGAAGTGACTTTCCCCAAAACACAAACAGCTGACCAGCGCCAGAGCCAGGATTGGAACCGAGGTCCTGGGGTATCTCTCTCTAGTCTCTCCATTACCTCTCTCTAGTCTCTCTATTTCTCTGGTATCAATGTCATGCTTTTCCTGTTTATGAGGTTGTTTTGCTCATTCGAGGAGTGGTCTACTAATCCTAAATTTCCAGGAGAGGAAGAAATAGAGTAACAGACTACCCTGCCAAAGGCTAGAGTTAAATTCTTCCACTTCTTTACACAGAACACGTTTCTGCCCTTTTATTATCAACTTATTGAGGCAAACGTGTTGTCCTTAGGTCACACACATAGCATGCATTTTATGAGTAGTTTCAATTTTTCAAGTATTTTTGTACATAATTTATTTTGCAGGGTATTCTGATCTGGAGACAGGTAAAGTGGTTTTTGTTGTAATTGTTCTTGTTATAGTAACCATATTTCAAATACAGCACCCTTCCCATTCCTTTGAATAAGTGTGTGGAGTGAGAAAATGTCTCCCCTGAGTAATTTGTTAAGTGTTTTCAGAGTGGGTGCTCTATGATAAATGTACCCTCACTCCCATCAGATAAGAGCCTCTTTTATTCTTGGTACTTAATCTGTTTCCTTTGCACAAATACTATATGAATATGTTTTAATCAGTGGTTTTTATCACCAAAACTGCTAATGACAATTGTTTACCCACTGTTGGCAAATTTGAAAAAAATATTTAAAAAAATGAAAAACCAAAACTTGAAAACTTAGAATTTCCTGCCAAAGAATTACCATTTTTATAAAAGTTTAGTTTTATATGAGAGAGACTCCTGAGCACTCTAAAATTTTTAGCCCTTCCTTATTTCAAGTAAAATATCTGGATAGAGACAGTTTAGCAGTATGAGAAAGGTCTGTTTACCTAACTTTTAAGCACACAGATAGAATTTATGAGTATGAGAGGTTCTCCCTTGCAGCAGGAATATTTTAAATTGCATAAGATAAGTAATTGTATTTTTCATTTACTTGATTAATTAAAGGTAATCCTGAATTATATTAACCTGCATAGTAACAGTCTTCACAAATTTAACAAATAACACACAATTGAAAGAATATTGCTTTGTGGAAAGTCCATGTGAAAATGCTGGTATCCCAGTAACAAATATCTAGGGCTTAGACCATACTGGGGACTTCTTTTTCTTCTGGATTTTGCATCTGTTTGTAAACTGGATTTCTTTCTTCTCAATGGATTTCTTTCTTATTATGTTGTCTTTTAGACAATGAAGAAGTAAAAGGCTTGCAGCACATGAAAGACAGGCTCAGTTGCTCAAGGTTATTCAGAGGCAGGAGAAAAGAACAGTTTTAGAAGACTAGGAAATTTATTTTTTATTAGGGTAGCATTCCCTGAAGACAATAATATTTAAAAAATTTTCTGTATTCTATTAAGCATCTGTTACCACAATAATGCAGTGTAACTGTCAACCATTAAAATTATCTCTGGCATGCAATAATAAACATTTATTTTTTCCTTATGTTTTCAAGTTGTCTGGGGTTCAGATGATCTAAGGCATGCAGCTCATTCTTCTGGAAACTGGCTATTCAAGACATGTTCTTTCCTTGGCAATAGCAGAGACACAAAGTGACAAGCCCCAGTTGAGAATATTCCAAGGCTCTGACTGTGACATCCACTGAAAGTCCCATTGGCCAAAGAAGTCCTATGGCTAAGCCCAACATCAACAGGGGTAGAAATGTGTAATCCTTTCATAAAAGTTTTGTGTGTGTCTACTTACTGAATAGTAATATGATTGTCTACACTTCTATTCTCAAAACTTACCCAAACCTCTTCTAATATTAGCTTAGTCGTACTCTGTGGAACCTCTGAGGGAACAAATAGCCTTCCTCTAGGTGAACAAAATTTCAAAGTGCCTTCAGTTCTTTGAGGCCATCAACTTTTAGAGATGTTTAAGGAATTCTGAATGGCAAAGAGTAAGCTTTTAATGTGGCAATGTGGCAACAATTGTAGAGGTAATAGTTTATAGGAACTGCCCTAGGGATTTATCCCCATGAAAGAATACTTAGAAAGGGTCTCATAGATCTAGGCTACTAAAAAGAATGTACAGAAGTGGTAGATAATGACTGAATCTTTAACTCAGTTCTCAAATCTCCCCGGAGAATATATAAATTCAGAAGCTACTGGAGAAATCACACTCAACTGAAATACTCTTGTTGTAAATACAACTGTGTGGGGAATTATTACCAAATTTGAGTTGCGTTTTTGTGGAAAGTGCACTGAATTCACCTGATGTGGGCTCAAATCCTGATCTTGCTGCTGGCTTAGTATGTTGCCTCATTCACTTTTGGAGGTTCCATTTCCCAATCTATAAAATATAACCCTTAATGCCTACATACCTACCTACCTAACAGAATGGACAAAAATAAAATGAGATAGTGGATGTAATTGTGGAGACATTTACATAGCATGAGCTCTGGAGTCTGCTTGGGTTGAATCCTTTCTTTACCACCTACTAAATGACTGACTGTCCAGTTGTTGCTCTGAGTTAGTTTCCTAGGGCAGCTGTAACCAAGTATCATAAACTGGACGACTTGAAACAACAGACAAGTATTCTCTCATTATTCTGGAGGCCAGAAGTCTGCAATAAGGATGTTGGCAAAGTTGGTTCCTTCTGGGGCTCTGAGGGAGAATCTTTTCCTTCCCTCTCTCCCATCTTCTGGTGGTGCCAGCAATCCTTGGCTCAATGGCTTGTGGCAGCATAACTCTAGTCTCTACTTTCATTTTTACATAGTGTGCTTCCCTATGTCTCTTGTGTCTGTGTGTCTTCCTTCTTAGGGCACTGGCTAAATTGGATTTCAGGCCCACTCTAATCCAATATGACCTCATCTACTAATTCTATCTGTAAAGAACCTATTTCTAAATAAGTTCACATCCAAAAATATTGGGGGTTAGAACTTTAGCATATCTTCTTGAGGTACAGTTCAACCCACAATAGTCTACTTACTTTTCACTCAACAGAGAACATAATTCAGCTATGTTTTCTGCCACTTTATAACAAGGATCACACTTCCTTTAGTGTACAATAGCGTGTTATTTCCTTCTAAGACATCACCAGAAGCATCTTTAACATTCATATCTCTATGATTTTCCAAAACCGATTTTCTTATCTTTAGAACAAGGATTATAATATCCACATTTGGGGATTATTGTGAAGATTAAATACAATAATCCAGGAAACTAATGTGAATAATGAAATGGGAAAATGTTAATCTGACTCATGATGAACTTCTCAGAGATTTTGAAGATGAAAACTTGCCATCCTAGTTTCAAAGCAGGTAGCCAGAGCTAGAAGTAGGATTGCATTGTAGAAAAGATCTGTATTAAGACTCAGACAGATTTGAGTTTCCTTTCCTAAATTATGTATGACCTAGTCTACTTACTGGTTCTGCTACTGACAGGATCCTCAGTGAAATGGGTGAGTCACATCTTTCAATAACTTGGCTTTATAATTCAAGACA
The DNA here is from genome assembly GCF_040802235.1 of Manis javanica. Lineage (NCBI taxonomy): Eukaryota > Metazoa > Chordata > Mammalia > Pholidota > Manidae > Manis > Manis javanica. The sequence continues at coordinate 102,634,262 of NC_133156.1, read as the reverse complement.
AGAACACATCTCTTTTACTTTATAAAGAATTTTTTCTTATGCCTTTCATACTCTTCATTTTTTTATTAGTTGCCATGTCTGTCAATTTAGTCTTCTTATGATCACTTTCATTGGATCACCAAGACAATGACAATGACATTAAAGATGTATCTGCCCATGGTGTTTTACCAGCTTTTAAAAAAAATGACTCTATATGTCCCTAACTCATCAGTTTATCAGATCTAGGTCTTAGGTCTGTACTGGAAATATATCTGCCAAATATTCTAACAGGGTCTTTAAAGTGATTAAGATGAATTAAATAGCTAACACCACTATCAAACTGAACTTTAAAACACTTTCTAATAATAATGCCAATTTAGAGATTGACTTAATGAATGTCAATCAGAAGAGGCAGTGACTAGCCAGCCAGCCTAGGAAAGATCAATCATATTAACTGGGAATATTTGTATGTAAAATTTTGACATAAGTTGATGGGAACATGTCACCATAACTTCTCTAGAGGCTTCAATCACTGGAAGATTTATTTTTGCTTATGATGTAGAATGCCACTGAAGAGAACACCTCAGGAAGTTGTGCTCATGCTTCTACAAAAAAGTTTCTCATTCAGCCTTAAGGCTGAATTTTGTCTGCACAATCCATGTAATTTCTGTTCCATGTTTTTTTAGGAGGCATAGTTTACTAATAAGCATCCAAATTAAAGGGTATCTAGTAGGGTATTATCAATTATCAACTCACCCAGAAAGTTCTGTGGTCAAAGGGCCACTAATACAGGCTAACTGTAGGGAAAATAGTAAATTTGTACCTACTGTGAATTTGACTGTAATTGAGAATCCTTTTTGTACCTTAGAAACTATAAAATTTTCATGAGGTGGCGAGGAGGTTTAGTGCCTGTGCTTAAAGTCCAGCCATGCTTTGTCCTTTTCTGGATATATTTCATGTTTTAAACCTTTGTCCTTTATCTACAAATCCCTTCCCCCAAATACCAATTCAGACTTACCTTCTAGGACTTATTCCCTCGAGCCTTCATCTCTATTTTCTGTAATAACAGTTAATTATTGTTTAATCTGTGTAGTCTCAGGTGTAAGGCATGGTGGGATCCCCTTAGCAACCTAGAGTGCAACTAGAGTGGTGGTGTATATGGGAATCAGGATGGATTTGGGGAAAACTGTCCAGCATGACGTCCTGTGGATGCCTGTAAGGTTCATGGATGTGCTGTGTCTGGAGGGGAGTGATTAAGTCAGTCAGCTCCTGATGATCATAATTTTTTTTCCTCAAAAGAAAACTCATGGGTTATCAATTATTTAGATTAATTTGTCTCTTGGGTAGGCAAATTAATATAACTGACTTGTATTATGGTGGAAGATTTATAGTCATAGTGTGCAGATTAAGTTCACAAAGACAAGGGCACAAAAGCTCACAGAACTCTTCTATTTGTAGTCAAGAGAAAGAATTAAAGTAATTTTAAAAATAATTACAGTGAGTGTAAAGACATATGAAACACTAGATACACATATTGATTATAGTGACATGTTGCTGTAATAAACTGTACTAGGTATTTCGTGTTTAATGGGAATGATTGGTGAGTTTATTTTCTAGTTATAGAACTGATAGGGAGAAATTCAAAATTCTGCTAATCTTTTAAGGTTATTGTATAGGACTTCTGAAGTAAAACATTGATGAATTTTGATGAATTGATATGAAGGTGATATACCAGTGTTCAAGAGTCCTCATTTATTGATGCACTGTAATCTGTCTTTTAATAATTAAGAACAATGTTATTTCATTTTTCTTCTAAATATCTATAGGACTATGATTACAACAAAAAATAAGCACACACATTTATGTGTAATTTTACAGGAGAATGAATGCAGATGGGATTCTAATTGGAACCATATTTATAAAGTAAATAATGTAGGTTTGCTTTCTTGGTGAAGCAATGTGAGGGACAACTCAAGGCATCTGGGCTTACAAAGACAAAAATGTTACGCTGGAGGACACTATGATCTCATTACTTGGGGGAGGAGGGCTGGGTAAAGATGTGTGAGCACCTCTAAATCCCACCTCCAAAGCCACTGTGGGGCTATTTGGCACCTGCAGGAATGGGAGTCATGCTGGAGGTATAACTCAAAGACTTAATTTTGCCTCTAAAAATTTTTTGTTTTCTGGCTTGCAAAAATGATGTCTCTCCACATGTCTTCAGAGGGGTGACTGCTTTCTTATTCTACAGAAGGCTCCAAACTGTTTCCAGAAGAGCTCATGACTCACATCTCTAGAGTCCCAAGGGAGCCCCAGGTTTCAATTTCAGGAAGTGATTGAAAATCACAGAATTAATTTTCTTTAATCTTAAATTCTAAAATGTTAAATGGGCATTATGTCTGCTCTGAAGGATAACTGAAACCTTATAGTTTTCCTCTTGTGTTTGTGGTTTTGTTTTAACATAAGTTTTCTTCCCAAGGAAATCTAAGGGAACTTCTTTTTGTATATATATTTGTAAAAATTTATCTTCTATATCTGGAAGGCTGAGGAAATTCAGTTAATTAATTGGGTTTGGACAGGTTGCAGGAACAGATTCACAGTGGTTACCAGAAGCCATCCATGGGCTGCTAATATGCAAATAGGCCAGCATATTCTTTCTGCTTTTGATTTTTGAGAATTCACATTGGCTTCCTAGTTCTATGTAATTCAAATGAGGAATATTTGAGTATTAGTGCCCAAATGTGTTTATTTTAGAGTCAACAGATAATTTCCGTAGGTTTCACTGCATGTATAAATCCTGTTGATTTGTGAATCTGAGGTCTTCACTAATTTTCTAAGCAGTGGTAACTTACCTGACTTTAATTCTACTTGTTCAACACACTGCATTGTAAGCTAGAATATAGTTGGCTGATTTTGATTTCATGTTTCTGACTAGAAATTGCATTGTGGAAATGAACTCAGCAAAACAGGAAAATAGATTGGACCAAGACATTACAGGGGCACCCCAACACGCTTAATTCAATATGAATTTCTTTTCTGGGGTACAGAGGTATCTGTGACAGCTAAAAATGAGTTCCCTTGATCCCTGGAGCCTTAGCATCTAATTTTAACTAATTCTGAAAGGAGAGTTTAGAAAGCTGTGCAATGCTGCCCTGAAGTCTATCTGGGCTTGAGATGCAATGAGTCTGTTGATAAAATTTTCATAAAATTGGGGGGGTGGAGCCAAGATGGCGGTGTGAGTAGGACAGTGGGAATCTCCTCCCAAAAACATATCTGTTTTTGAAAATACAACAAATACAACTAATCCTAAAAGAGAGACCAGAAGACACAGGGCAACAGCCAGACTACATCCACACCTGTGAGAACCCAGCGCCTGGTGAAAGGGATAAGATACAAGCCGCAGACTGGCGGGACCTGAGCGTCCCTCACCCCAGCTCCCAGCAGGAGGAGAGGAGTCAGAGTGGGGAGGGAGAGGGAGCCCAGGACTGCTAATCACTGAGCCCTAGCCATCCACACCAGAGTGCAGACACAGTGCATGCGTGGGGTGCTGGAAACTAGGGAACCAGGACAGTAGGACCTGCGAGTGGGTCCTGAAGTGGGTGCCCCTGTGACAAAGAAAAGTGAGTGCTTTCTGAAAGTCTTAAAGGGACAGGGACCCAACAGCTGGATGGAAGAATCCCAGTTCACAGTCAAGCAGCTGGAAATTACAGGGAACTCCAGGTGCACTAACCCCCTGGGCAACAGCTCTGAGACCCCTCACGGAGGTAAATAGCCAAACAGCCCCCCATCCATTACCCCTCTGGGGCCCCGCCATAGCAGAGCAGCAGCCTGAGGCTGGCCACACCCTCAGCAAGGGAGCTTCCTCCATACTGGCTCGGCAAGATACAAAGACCCAGTCTACACACAATTGCCCAACACAAGCCACTAGGGGTCGCAGTTGAATCAGTAAAGAAAGGCCAGAAGCCAAGTGGAAAGGGGCTTGACTCTCCCAGCTGATAGACGCATCAATTGCACTCCACTGCACCTATCAACATGAAAAGGCAAAAAAATTTGATCCAGACAAGACTAACCCAGACAGCTTCGACATCTTCTACATCTTCCCATGAGAAGGAACCTGGGGTGATAGATTTAACCAGTCTTCCTGAAAAAGAATTCAAAACAAAAGTCATAACCATGCTGATGGACTTGCAGAGAAATATGCAAGAACTAAGGAGGGAGAATACACAAATAAAACAAGCTCTGGAAGGACTTCAAAACAGAATGGACGAGATGTAAGACACCATTAATGGACTAGAAAACAGAGAACAGGAGCACAGAGAAGCTGATGCAGAGAGAGATAAAAGGATCTCCAGGAATGAAAGAATTTTAAGAGAACTGTGTGGCCAATTGAAACGGAACAATATCCGCATTATAGGGGTACCAGAAGAAGAAGAAAGAGAAAAAGGGATAGAAAGTGTCTTTGAAGAAATAATTGCTGAAAACTTCCCCAAACTAGGGGAGAAATGGCCTCTCAGACCACAGAGGTACACAGAACTCCCATGACAAAGGATCCAAGGAGGGCAACACCAAGACACATAATAATTAAAATGGCAAAGATCAAAGACAAGAACAAAATATTAAAGGCAGCCAGAGAGAAAAAAAAGGTCACCTACAAAGGAAAACCCATCAGGCTATCATCAGACTTCTCAGTAGAAACCCTACAGGCCAGAAGAGAATGGCATGATATACTTAATGCAATGAAACAGAAGGGCCTCAAACCAGGAATACTGTATCCAGCACGATTATCATTTAAATATGAAGGAGGGACTAAACAATTCCCAGACAAGCAAAAGTTGAGGGAATTTGCCTCCCACAAACCACCTCTACAGGGCATCTTACAGGAACTGCTCTAGATGGGAGCACTCCTAAAAAGAACACAGAACAAAACACCCAACATAGAAGAAGGGAGGAGGAGGAATAAGAAGGGAGAGAAATAAAGAATCATCAGACTGTGTTTATAATAGCTCAATAAGTGAGTTAAGTTATACAGTGAGATAGTAAAGAAGCTAACCCTGAACCTTTGGTAACCACAAACTTAAAGTCTGCAATGGCAATAAGTACATACCTTTCAATAATCACCCTAAATGTAAATGGACTGAATGCACCAATCAAAAGACACAGAGTAACAGAATGGATAAAAAAGCCAGACCCATCCATATGCTGCTTATAAGAGACTCACCTCAAACCCAAAGACATGCACAGACTTAAAGTCAAGGGATGGAAAAAGATATTTCATGCAAACAACAGAGAGAAAAAAGCAGGTGTTGCAATACTAGTATCAGACAAAACAGACTTCAAAATAAAGAAAGTAACAAAAGATAAAGAAGGACATTACATAATGATAAAGGGCTCAGTCCAACAAGAGGATATAACCATTATAAATATATATGCACCCAATACAGGAGCACCAACATATGTGAAACAAATACTAACAGAACTAAAGGACGAAATAGAATGCAATGCATTCATTCTGGGAGACTTCAACACACCACTCACTCCAAAGGACAGATCCACCAGACAGAAAATAAGTAAGGACACAGAGGCACTGAACAACACACTAGAACAGATGGACCTAATAGACATCTACAGAACTCTACATCCAAAAGCAACAGGATACACATTCTTCTCAAGTGCACATGGAACATTCTCCAGAATAGACCACATACTAGGCCACAAAAAGAGCCTCAGTAAATTCCAAAAGATTGAAATCCTACCAACCAACTTTTCAGACCACAAAGGCATAAAAGTAGAAATAAACTGTACAAAGAAAGCAAAAAGGCTCACAAACACATGGAGGCTTAACAACACGCTCGTAAATAATCAATGGATCAATGACCAAATCAAAATGGAGATCCAGCAATATATGGAAACAAACGACAACAACAACACTAAGCTCCAACTACTGTGGGACACAGCAAAAGCAGTCTTAAGAGGAAAGTATATAGCAATCCAGGCATATTTAAAAAAGGAAGAACAATCCCAAATACATGGTCCAATGTCACAATTATCGAAATTGGAAAAAGAAGAACAAATGAGGCCTAAGGTCAGCAGAAGGAGGGACATAATAAAGATCAGAGAAGAAAGAAAGAAAATTGAGAAGAATAAAACAATAGCAAAAATCAATGAAACCAAGAGCTGGTTCTTCGAGAAAATAAACAAAATAGATAAGCCTCTAACCAGACTTATTAAGAGGAAAAGAGAGTCAACACACATCAACAGAATCAGAAACGAGAAAGGAAAAATCACGACAGACCCCAAAGAAATACAAAGAATTATTAGAGAGTACTATGAAAACCTATATGCCAACATGCTGGGAAACCTAGAAGAAATGGACAACTTCCTAGAAAAATACAACCTTCCAAGACTGACCCAAAAAGAAACAGAAAATCTAAACAGACCAATTACCAGCAACGAAATTGAAGTGGTAATCAAAAAACTACCAAAGAACAAAACCCCCGGGCCAGACGGATTCACCTTGGAATTTTATCAGACATACAGAGAAGACATTATACCCATTCTCCTTAAAGTTTTCCAAAAAGTAGAAGAGGAGGGAATACTCCCAAACTCATTCTATGAAGCCAACATCACCCTAACACCAAAACCAGGCAAAGACCCCACCAAAAAAGAAAACTACAGACCAATATCCCTGATGAACGTAGATGCAAAAATACTTAACAAAATATTAGCAAACCGAATTCAAAAATACATCAAGAGGATCATACACCATGACCAAGTGGGATTCATCCCAGGAATGCAAGGATGGTACAACATTTGAAAATCCATCAACATCATCCACTACATCAACAAAAAGAAAGACAAAAACCACATGATCATCTCCATAGATGCTGAAAAAGCATTCGATAAAATTCAATATCCATTCATGATAAAAACCTCAACAAATTGGGTATAGAGGGCAAGTACCTCAACATAATAAAGGCCATATATGATAAACCCACAGCCAACATCATATTGAACATCGAGGAGCTGAAAGCTTTTCCTCTGCAATTGGAAACAAGACAGGGATGCCCACTATCCCCACTGTTATTCAACATAGTACTGGAGGTCCTGGCCATGGCAATTAGACAAAACAAAGAAATACAAGGAATCCAGATTGGTAAAGAAGAAGTTAAACTGTCACTATTTGCAGATGACATGATATTGTACATAAAAAACCCTAAAGACTCCACTTTGATACTACTAGAGCTAATATCAGAATTCAGCAAAGTTGCAGGATACAAAATTAACACACAGAAATCTGTGGCTTTCCTATACACTAACAATAAACTAATAGAAAGAGAAATCAGGAAGACAATTCCATTCACAATAGCATTGAAAAGAATAAAGTACCTAGGAATAAACTTAACCAAGGAAGTGAAAGACGTATACCCTGAAAACTATAAGACACTCAAGAGAAATTAAAGAGGTCACTAACAAATGGAAACTCATTCCATGGTCCTGGCTAGGAAGAATTAATATCGTCAAAATGGCCATCCTGCCCCAAGCAATATACAGATTCGATGCAATCCCTATCAAACTACCAACAGCATTCTTCAATGAACTGGAATAAATAGTTCAAAAATTCATATGGAAACACCAAAGACCCCAAATAGCTAAAGCAATCTTGAGAAGGAAGAATAAAGGGGGCGGGATCTCACTCCCCAACTTCAAGCTCTACTACAAAGCCACAGTAATCAAGACAATTTGGTACTGGCACAAGAACAGAGCCACAGACCAATGGAACAGAATAGAGACTCCAAACATTAACCCAAACATATATGGTCAACTAATATTCGATAAAGGGGCCATGGACATATAATGGGGAAATGACAGTCTCTTCAACAGATGGTGCTGGCAAAACTGGACAGCTACATGTAAGAGAATGAAACTGAATCACTGTCTAACACCATACACAAAAGTAAATTCAAAATGGATCAAAGACTTGAATATAAGTCATGAAACCATAAAACTATTAGAAAAAAACATAGGCAAAAATCTCTTAGACATAAACATGAGTGACTTCTTCATGAACATATCTCCCCAGGCAAGGGAAACAATGCAAAAATGAACAAATGGGACTATATCAAGCTGAAAACCTTCTGTACAGCAAAGGACACCATCAATAGAACAAAAAGGTATCCTACAGTATGGGAGAATATATTCGTAAATGACAGATCCAATAAAGGATTGACATCCAAAATATATAAAGAGCTCATGCACCTCAACAAACAAAAAGCAAATAACCCAATTAAAAAATGGGCAGAGGAGCTGAATAGACAGTTCTCTAAAGAAGAGATTCAGATGGCCAACAGACACATGAAAAGATGCTCCACATCGCTTGTCATCAGAGAAATGCAAATTTAAACCAAAATGAGATATCATCTCACACCAGTAAGGATGGCTACCATCCAAAAGACAAACAACAACAAATGTTGTCGAGGTTGTGGAGAAAGGGAAACCCTCCTACACTGCTGGTGGGAATGTAAATTAGTTCAACCATTGTGGAAAGCAGTATGGAGGTTCCTCAAAATGCTCAAAATAGAAACACCATTTGACCCAGGAATTCCACTTCTAGTAATTTACCCCAAGAATGCAGCACTCCAGTTTGAATAAGACAGATGCACCCCTATGTTTATTGCTGCACTATTTACAATAGCCAAGATATGGAAGCAACCTAAATGTTCATCAGTGGATGAATGGATAAAGAAGATGTGGTACATATACACAATGGAATATTACTCAGCCATAAGAGAAAAACAAATCCTACCATTCACAACAACATGGATGGAGCTAGAGGGTATTATGCTCAGTGAAATAAGCCAGGCGGAGAAAGACAAGTACCAAATGATTTCACTCATATGTGGAGTATAAGAACAAAAGAAAACTGAAGGAACAAAACAGCAGCAGAAGCACAGAACCCAGGAATGGACTAATAGTTACCAAAGGGAAAGGGACTGGGGAGGATGGGTGGGAAGGGAGGGATAAGGATGGGAAAAAAAGAAAGGGGGCATTACGATTAGCATGTATAGTGTGGAGGAGGGGCACGGGGAGGGCTGTGCAACACAGAGAAGACACGTAGTGATTTTACAGCATCTTACTATGTTGATGGACAGTGACTGTGAACGGGTATGTGGGGGGGACTTGGTGAAGGGGGGAAGCCTAGTAAACATAATGTCCTTCATGTAATTGTATATTAATGATACCAAAATAAAATTAAAAAAAAATAATTGCATAAAGAAAAAAATTTGCATAAAATTAGGGACAGGCACTTTCTACAAGATGCTCATTCTGTAGACCGCAGATATGAATTCAGTGTGCAATAATGTAAGTGGGAAAATATGATTCAGAATTTTAGAGGTAGCAGTATTTTTAAAGTTTGGAAGATGACCTTTTGTTTTTAAAACCTATCTGCAATTGTCCTGCTCACTTGCTTTTTCTACTTTTTCAGTCTGTTTTATTTTTCTCTCTCTAACTCTTCATTTTGTCTTTTTTTCCCCCTCCAGAGTAAAGAGATGGTGAAAGGGAGATGTATTCCAATAAAAGAGAGGGTTGTAATAAGAGGCTAAACTATGTATTTTGATTTATTTTGCATTTGGATTACATTGCATAGGCTCACAATTTATTTTGAAAAGTCCACAAGCTGAGTTTTTAATTATTTTTCTCAGTTTTTCTTCCCACTGAAAATCAGTCACTTAAATCAATGTTAAAGATGTTTGTTTCTGGATTGAGCTAACTTTTATACATTAATGATCTCTGCATATTGATATTAAGGGCTTTTTGGTCCTGAAGTAAGGAGGAAGAAATTGGCTCATGAAATAGTTTATAGGCCAAGCAGAGAACTGGATGTAAGGTAGGAAGCCAGAAATGGGGTGTGAGCTGGGGGAACCAGGAAAGAAAAGATTTGGGTTTTGTGAGTGGAAAAATAGCAAGATGCATTATTAGTCTCCATCACAACACCCTGTTCAATTTTTAGACTTTAAGAAGAGTTTTCGCTTGCTTAGATCCAGGCTTCCTCACTAGAAGGTAATTTCCATGACAGCAGGGACCAAATCTGTCTTACTTACTCTGGGAACATCAGTGCATGGTTGGTACAGTGCCTGGTACATGGTAGACACTCAATCAAAATCTGTTGAATGAATGAGGTACTTTATAAGACAGGTATGAAACATAATAGGGGCCACTAGGGGACTGTACACTAATAGGGCACATTTCTTTTAGGCGATTTCCCAGGACATGAAAGTGTTAATATTTTGGAATATTTCTATTGAAGAAAATTGTGAAGGTTTGTGCATTAGAGCATTAGTGAAAAGTCAATGCTTATAAAGCAGAGGGACAAAGAGGTTTTTAAATCTATCATCCATGGTAGAGGAGATGAAAAGTATTAAGAGAAACAGAAACAGTATAATAAACAGGATAATAAGGCTAGTGGTTTGAGAAATAGGGTATATACTTTCTCTCTTCCCTTTGTTATTATAAACAAGTCACATTAAAATTCATTACATAAATATTCATCCAAGAAGTAGTGCCATTATGTACTACTCAATTTCTGGTGTACTTCATAGTACTTGGGAGTGAATGCTCCCTTTTGAATAATGATACTTGGAACCCTAGTAATCTCCTGCGGATCCCTGCAAGGCTAAAGCTGGGGATCCTAATGAGGGGGACATAATGCTGTGAAGAGAGAATACAGAAGATCATGATTGTAACCCATCAGTAGATGGGTGTTAGAGCTAAAGAAAATGGTTTTTATAGGCATAGGACACTTAAAACAGGTTGGCTCTTCTTGTTTATGCAAAATTTGAGACAGTGGACTTTGTTCATATTTCATTTCAAGCTCCAAAAGCTTAAGGGAATAAGACATAACGGCGACCAGGTGAGTTAGTAATGTTGGAAGGAGGATAAGAAGAGAAACTAATTGATATGGAGAGCCTGCTGGGTTCTGTGCCAAGTACCTTTATGCCCATTATCTTCTAGAAATTCCAGATGGAGACACAAGTGTGTAACAGCTAACACCTGGACCTCAGATGCCTGGCACTGAGATACAGACTGGGGAAAAGGTCCATCTGTTACCATCATGCCCTGGTTATAAATGATGTAAATGTTTGGCTTTTCCTACTAACCAAAAAACAGGAGTTAGAATTTTTGCTTAGCAAGATTTTGTTATGAACTCTGAATTAACATTTCAGTTAGGTGCTTTTTCTATCATTGTGAAGAGGGTTTGGGAAAGGATGAGTTATGACAGCAATACATATCTGCATGTGATTCTACTTTGTCTTAACTGATAGGTGCTACAATTGTGTCTATTGCTTTAATTTCATCTATTAGACAGCTATCATTAAAGTAGGCACATTGGTTTTTTTACTTTTGTAAATATGAGTGTTTTGAAAAGTTTATTCTCTCTGCATTGTGTACTGAAAGCAGTCAAAGTTAAATGGTGTGTGTGTTTTAAATTAAACCCATGCAAGTCATGATTAAGTGATGTTTGAATATGTGAGCTTATGATATGCAATGACAGAATGCAGACTAAAGAGTTTAGTAAATCTGGAATGCAAGTTTATGAAAATCAGTTTCTAATAGCAGAATAAACAAGGATACAATAAATATAACATTGCATCTGATTGAGTGGCTGTGGAATGCTGGAATTTGAGTCAGCTTATTTAATATGGAAGCACTCAGTATGTGACTATCCCATGTTTACTTCTTCCATCCCCACTGCCTCACTTCCCTTTCAAAGAGTCCCACAAACCCCTAAATTATTATAGGGCCTATGTGAATATTGAAAAGTAAATCAAATTTGCCTTTTTTATTTTTGAAAATGCTGTGACACCCCGTAAGCCCTTGAGTCCTACCCCATTGTGTGGCTGTAGTGACACTGAGGAATCCAGGACCCAGGCAATGCCAGTTCCACAGGCCGTGGTGTGGCCAGAGCTTAATGTGTCCTGTCGTCACCTTGATTAACTAGCCTAGCCCAGGCCAGGTGACTGTCTCTAATCCAGAAACCCACTCCTATCTTTCATCAGTATATCATACCTTTGGAAGGAAAGGCATGCCTTTTACAATAAAACTTTCCTCTCCATACTCATTTCAGCCAGGAAGACACTAAAGCACAGAAGTCTAAGATGTCCCTGGAGTCATTTGTTGAGTCAGCTTACCCCTTAGTTTTCTTGCTTTCCCAGCCAGGACACATTCTGTGGAGAAAGATCCCTCCGCTCCCGCCAAGTGCTAACAGTGCTCCTCTCAGACGTCTCCTGCTGCTCTCCCAGGACACCCAGGATCTTAGAATTCCCTTACATTCCAGGCTGTTATGAAGAATACACTTAAAAAGAATGGAAAAAGGAACCAAGGATACTGTTTAGAGCCATATCTCCTTCTGGTCCAATATAGAACTCTGTTCATCCTAAAACTGCCTTCGTCTCTGATTTCTTGTTTCCTGGGCCTGCTTGGCAGCCTTCCTCTTCCCTGAAACCTAAAATTTCATCAGAGTGGAAGGTGCGTAGGACAGATTCTTCCGCTCTCACTGAGCTCTGCTGTGAACCATGGTGGGACTGGGAATCTGTGGCTCAGCAGAGCAAGTTCCAATGAATAACCCGTGAGGGTGAGACTTGAGTATTGATTTTTAAAAGCTTATTCTGCTTTGTTTAGACCCTGAGAAGTGTACAAGTGATTATATTCATTGCAGCATAAGCTTGCTTGTACATATTTTAAAATGAACCATTATAACATGAATTACCTTGAAAATGTAATGGTTCCAGGTCAGATGTTGGTATCATTTTAGAGGCTGTCATCAATTATATGTTGAGATTACAGACTGAGTAAAACTCATTCCTACTCACCCATTCTGCCAAATATACTGTCAAGTGGGAAAGTGTCTTGAGAATGCATTTTAGTTTATGCACAGGATGTCCTCTTACAAACCCATCCTGAGGTGGGAGCTCTTGGCATTAACATATTTATTTATTCATGAATTTTCCAAAGCACAGGGAGAATGACTAAGGTTTTCATTCTTCTTGAAAATGTATGAATTTAGCTTTATTAGTCATTATACATTTTTCAATTTCCAGTTGGAATAACTCAGGGGGCTTTGATTTCTTGCTCTCAAGACATGGACCCTTTGGGACATTTGAAGAAACCTAGAAAGGTCGGGACACCAATTCTTACCAGGGCACCCCTGTTCAGTTATCTCCACTACTATTAAAGGAATTTCATGCATAGCTTTTGTAAATTAAGTGATTTGTGCAAGTTAATTTGAATGAGGAAGTCATTATCTAAGGGAGAAACTTGAAGGGGAAAAACAACAGAAACAAAGAGCTGGCTTAAGTTCAGGTTGAGAATGAAAGCTGATGTTCAGATTTGTATTAGGAGTGTAGGAGATATTTGACGGTAGAGAATAAAGCTGAGATATCGTCTCAGGGAGTGTCAGACAGTTAGGCTTGAATAGGGAGTCCTCCCTGGCCGTTTAGAAAGAAGGGAACCCAGCACCAGGTGCTGCTGTACGCACCATCTCCTTTGGACAGGTGATGGTTCTACCGCCGGTGAGTAAAACACAGGAGCACACAAGTGAAGCCTCAGGCAGAAAATAGGTAGGGCTAAAAGAACACATTTCTCAGACAGCCTTGCATGGATCAAGCTTCAGATGCAGCTACAACATCAGTGGTTTAAGGACTACAGAGAAGACGTCAGGCCCTGAAAAAGAAGACACTTAAAGTTGGAGACAAAAGCTGCAGAATCAAAGAAATATCTGAAGTAGGAAAGTGCTGGACTCTCTAGCTATGTCGTGTACCTTATTTATTTTATTTCAATTGTTTGTACTCCAAGGATGAGAATTTATCAGACTTACTGAGATTTCTCTAGCTTTCATGGTGACTTGTGCTTCAGGGTTCCTGCATTCTTATTTAGGGAAAGTGCTATTTGAGGGCATTTGTTCATCTGGGCTAACTGGGAGGTAAAGGACAGGAAAAGTCAGTCTAAGCCTTCCTTCTCCTTTCCGAAAGCCTTTGAAAAGCCAAAAAAGGGAGAGTTTTGTGCTTTCAATTTTTCAAGGGCCATGGTGGCCCTATAGTGGCTGAGAAATCTGTTCTTGCCTGGTCTGTGCTGGCCTCAAGTTGTAGGCATGAAGAAGAACTTCCCCACATTGCAGGTTGCTGGGAGCTTTAACAGAGGATAGACTCAATCTCATTCTAGTCACACAACTACAGTTAGTTTATGACCCCTGCCACCATGACTATAAGCACAAACTTATTTACAGCTTCAAATTTCCTACATTCATCTTTCTCCTGTGTTCTCCTCCATCTCCACATCCCCCAGGAAATCCTATGTCCCAGTTTGAACTATCAAATTTTATAAATAATTGTGATGCACTAAGCCATAGTTTTATTAATTTTTTGTTTTGTTTTAAAATCAACTGTCCTCCCCAAGGAGATTCAGCAATGATAGAAAATAAATGAAACCTGTGCTTATTACAACTCACCCTACATAAATCATCTTGCTCTTGGTGAGTGGATAAATGGCTGTTTGTGAGGCTGCAAATTGAATTTACTCAGGCACATTAAGGAACAGAAACTAATGAGTATAAAATAAGAGCATTCAAAACATGTAGTTTCAGGAAATTTCATGTTTGTTTCCCTCTTCTGCTCTAACACATTCCCCAGGAGTCGAGGAAGCAGCTTCTACAGTATAAGGCTCAGTGTGCATGTGCCAGGCATTATAAGTGGGTCCACAGGACCTTGAGCATCTTTCTCAGGATGAGAGATACATAATCGTCACACAGGGCTGGGTCTGAATGGAATCAAAAGCAGACTAAAAGTAACACGGCTCCTGGAAGAATCTTTTCCAGCAGTGGTTCCAAACCTTGTGCATGGCCAAATCCCCCAAGAGTTTAACTACAGATTCAGGAGCCACACCTGGGATTTGAATCCAGAATCTTAAGGTTGAACCCTGGAAATCTGCATTTTTATTAAAGCTCTGCAACTGAGCAGGAGACACTATCAGGTTCAAAAACTTCATTTCTGGTCATTGGGTTTGGAATGTAAGAAACTAAGAAACAAGGTTGAATTTTCCCATTAATTGCAGCCTTGGAGAAATACTTCTAGGTCTCACTTCTTTCATATAAAATATGAGCCTCTCAGATTCCTCTAGGCTCTAAAATGTTATGACTCAATAAATGAGAATTTTGACCATAGTTTCAGCAGTTGTTTCTGGTTTTGTGCCTTTGGGCTTAGCAACTCATTTTTAGAGTTAATGTAGATGGAGTTTATGACTGACTGTGGAGTTCATTTGAAGGATTCCAGGGACAACTTTCTTTCTCAGAATGTCTACACCAATCTACTTTCAGTTTCAGAAATTTCTCCAGTAAAGGAATGGGTGAACCTGAGATCTCCTTAGTTACAGGTTTAAGTCCCCTTTAGCAGGGGGTTATGAAGCACCTTAGCAAATTTGTTGTAGTTTTGCATAAACATTTCAGCACCTAGCAGTCCCCTTCTCTGTCATCTGGGAACCACGGCTGTGCCTGATGATGCTCCCATGTACTCCTGTCCCTCACAGATGGAGTCGGGGCTGTGTGTGATGCCCGGCTGCATCTTGCTCTTCTACTTCCTCCTATGAAAGCATCTCAAATGGCAAATAGAGTGGCATTATGATTAGAATAACCTAGAATCTGGCCAAGTTTTATAAGAATAACAGTATAATTGATTTTTCAAGTTTGATATGAGTATTCGTTCTATTTTATATGAGTATCAAACTTGGAACATACTTCTTCTGGTGGTGACTGTACCAGTCTGCTAGGGCTGCCATAACAAAGTGCCATAAACTGAGTAGCTTAAACAACAGAATGTATTGTCTCACAGTTCTGGAGGCTAGGAAGTCTGAAATGAAGGTATCACAGGCAGGGTTGATTTCTTCTGAGGGAAGGATCTGTTCCAGGCCTCTTTCCTTGGCTGGTAGAAAGGAAAATGTCTCTTCACATTGTCTTCTCTCTAGGCATGTCTGTCTTTGTGTCCAAATTCCCCCTTTATATATTCTCACCAATCATATTATATTAGGACTCATGCTAATGACCTCATCTTAACTTGATCAGCAAAGACCTTATTTCCAAATAAGGTCACATTCACAGACACTAAGGATTAGGAATTCAACATCTTTGGGGAGGATACATTTAAGCCCATAAAAGTGGCATTCCATTGTTTTGTGGCAATAATGGTGAAAAATCAACGAGTTGATTGGTGAAATGGCTTATAGTCCTTAGGAAATTAATGAAAACATAGATGAGGTTTTCTGGAGTGAGATGCGAAGACTAAAGATGGAGCACAAGCATGGCTGGGGCCAAGACTAGCCCAGTTTGAAAGGCCTTGAACTGCCAGCAAAAAATAGCCAGTAGAGAATGGCTGTGGGAAGGGTTGTCATAACTAGGAGAACTACCTTGAAGCAGTTGCAGAGACACCAAGTATAAACTTAGCCTCTTCTTGGGACAGGGGAGACTGCTCTTCCAGAAAGTGTGGGAAGGGTAAGGTCATTCGAGTGAGTTTGGAGTCAGCAGCTGCTTTACATCTGTGCTCCTGAGAGTTTCATATAAATTAAAGAGACTAGCATTAAATTTTTATAATATATAACCATCTCAGTGTTATAAGAAAACATTAATTACATCATTAATAAAAGTGTTGCTTTATCTCAAACCTGGTAGTCTTCTATTGGTATGAGTCAAGATTGGTCAATTGCACAGCACATATATTGTACACTGGCATGTATTTTGAAGCTAATATAGGGAATAGTCTGCGGAATGGGGGTATTTGGTAGTATTTTGGAAATGAATAGTGGTACCTCCTTGCACAACCATGAGACAATTGTTCACCTTTCCCAATTCCATGATCATATTGGGATTTTGAAATTGTTCAGGATGGGAGAATTTATACTACAGCAATTGGCAAATGCTACAATCAGGGTTTCAACGTTTTTGAAAGGTAACTATTAAAGATTCGCCACAGCACAGTGGAAATAAACTACAGTGTTAAACAAATTTAATTTATTCTGGTTCTGGGGGCATTTACAATAAAAACTGTCTTCCTGATGAACAGGAATAGCTATTTCTTGGTGCTATGCTCTAGAATATTTTGTGAGGATAAACTATAGAGTGAGTTTAGGAGGTGGATGAAATGAATTTGAACTGCAATTTAGAAATGACTTCTAAAACTGCTGAGCAAATTGCTGAGGTAATTTTGGTATGTGAAATAGGCTCATTAAGAAGAGTTAAAATTCAGACTCCCTGTTTCCCTGACAGCAGGATGATTAATAGGAAGGCTGGAAAGATTGACATTTTCATGGAAAACCCTGAAAATCAGAGTTCGAAAGCTGTCATTAATTGAGTTTCAAGAGTTTAAAAGAAAAAAAAGGCTGACTAAATATTTGTTAATTCAACCTCTACATTTTATGAGTAGCTGTATTGCATGTACTTAAGTCAAGAAAAATGAGCTTATGAACTTAAAACCTAAAACTCTCTCATTGGTGGCACCTCCTTTATCTGCCCTTCCCACTAGGAATTACTTGAGGACTAGACAGCACTAAATGTCACCTCTCTGAACGTGTAAGATCACAGTGCTTCTCAGAATTTAATGTGTTTTTGTAGATCACTGGGGTAGCCTTGTCAAAATCTGGATTCTCATTCAGCAGCTCTGGTTGGGGCCTCTGCTGTGGACCCTGGCAGACGCACTCTGCACAAAAAGGAACCAGCAATCGCCAGAGTACACGGGAGACAACGGCAAGCCTGTGTGGTCTTCCTCCTTGAGCACTGTGCCCACAGCACCTGATTTGAAAGTTTTCCTACTTTTCTTCTTCTACACTTCTTGAAATTTAGACTTAATTACAGTTGGTGAAAACAGTGTTCTTTGTTAGAAATTCCTCTGAGGTCACTGCTTCTTATTTTATTTTCCTCCTAAGGTTTGAGAGTATTGGGATGTCTGTCATTCCATGCAGCTTCCAGTAGAGGTCATTGCCTTGTTACAGAAGTATTTTCTTCTTTTCCTGAGAGACAGTTTAGGAGCTGGGTGTCATTGCATTCTGTGTGGGAGTCTGGGAATCAGCTTAAGGGACCAGTATCCCCTAGGCCACTGGTTGAATGTAATAGCACTTCCATCCCAAAGTGGGAGTCCCTCTAACTTCTCTGGTTAGTTAACCTGAGTGCCAAAGACGGACTGACTTTTCCAACAACCTGGACTGAAAGAAGGAATAAAACAACAGAAGCATGGCCAAGTGCTACAGATTTGAAGTGCAGTATGTATTTTTTTAATTTTTTTTTCTGGGGTTGCCATAATAGAGTGCAGACCTGGTGACTTAAACAACTGACATCTATTTTCTCACCGTTCTGGAGGCTGGAAGTCTGAGATTAGTGTGTTGACAGCATTAGCTTCTTCTGAGAGAAGGGTCGGTTCCAGGCCCCTCTTTCTGACATATAGTTGCTGTCTTCTCCCTGTGTCTCCACACTGACTTCCCTCTGTATGTGTCTGTGCCCAAGTTTCCTCTTCTTATAAGGACACCAGTCATATTGGATTAGGGCCTACGCCAGTGGACTCATTTCAATTTTGTTACCTATTTAAAGACTCTACCTCCAAATACAATTAAATTCTGAGGTCCTGGAGGTTAGGAGTTCAACATGTGAACTTTTGAGGAGACAGTTCAGTCCATAACAGGCAGTATATAAACTGTCTCAAGAGAACAGGACTTCTTTGACATAGATAACTATGTTGATAGCTATACTTTATCTGGAAAATTCAAATCAAATTTTATCTTTTCCCTCCCTGAACTGAATATGCCTGGAAAATTGAAATAAAAATAATCTCTTCTTGTCTTCTACCAGTTGTATTATCCAGACCAGAGGCATTTTCTTCTAATTACCTCCTACCACCATTTCTTTCTACCATAATTTCTTTGTTCTTTGAGGACTGCTGAGTTGCCTTCTTATTCTTGAGTGTTTCCAGATTATATGAACTAAATATGAACTCCCTACCTTCTGAACTCATTAATTCACTCCAAAAACATACTCTAAAGCAGCCACAATATTTGTAATACTCCGGGAATACAAGCTTGAATATGCCAGTCTCTCATGCCTAGTAACATATGACAAAAGAGTAGAAATGTTCATAGGCAATGTGTGGCCAAGTGCCATGCCACAGCTTGGGAAGTTACTTCTGGAGGAATCAGGAGGTTTTGATATATTACTCACTTGGCATTTACTTGTATATATCAGCAACTTTCTCCTTACCCACTCATGAACTGTCATCTTTGTATTTCTCAAACAGCTGTATACATTGTTAGGTGCTCAATAAATGCTTTTCAAAGAATGCATAAAGTCAGGTGTTAGAGTTGTCTTACTCAGGAACAAATGTGAAGGCACTATACCATTCTGTAAGGTGAGGCTACTTGCATGATCTTCCCATTTCAGCCTTCAGACAGAGTCCTGCAGGGCCCACAAGGGCCACATAATGATGAATACTATTCTTGGAGAGAGGAGAACAAAAAGATTCATTGCAAATGATTGAACATAAGTTATAGACTTAGAAATTTGAAGAATTTAGTTATTTGGTAGATAGAACAATGAAGATATTATAGACTGGGGTTTTGAGATTAGCATTTCACTTATTCCTTCTAAGGAAATAGTGAAAACCTTAGCTCTAACTAAGAGGATTGTCTTGATCTCCTTCAGATTTTTAGGTCTGTTGTATTAATTCTTTTGCAAGTACTCTGCCCTGTTCTGTCATGTGCCTTTTGGTATCAAGAAGGTCACTTTGTCACAGTAGAGCCCTTCTTAATTATAGTGAAGATTCTCAATTTGGTTTGGGTCCATTTTAAATGCAGAGACTTCAATAACTGCACCAGGAGGAGGTTTCCCAATGCTTGCATCTAGGTGCCTTTAAAACATCAATTTAAAAGATTTTTCTTCTTTATCACAGGGTCTTGTATAATTCTTTCCTCCTGAGTATTCTGATGGCTGCATCTTGTTTTTTTTAAATTCAGCTTGCCTTAGAGGATGAAGAAGGCTCTTTTCATTTGATTCCACATGAAATACAAGCTTCACAGCCAGGAGTAACGAACACAATAGCATCCTGTTCGGTTTCAGCTACTAGGGGAAGTTGTTATTTGACCAAACATAAAAATGACAGTAATTTATGAGACCACTCTTCTCTTGTGGGGACACCTGAATTTTAAGGATAGTTATCACATTTGAAGGGAGACTGATGAAAAGAGGAAGCATGTGAGGGGATTTGCCAGTGGTGCTCTCCTGCCTGACTTCATCAGCGGGTTGACTTTTGCTTCCCCTGTTAAGCAGCTCTCACTGAAGTGAATAGGCTTAGTCTATCCTTTAATTTTTTCTTGATTTCTTTTCATGGGGATACTCTTGGCACTGAGGTAACATGATAGAGAGAATGCTCTCCTGAGAGTCTAGAACATGAGCAGGTAGGGAAGCCCCATCACTACTAGGCGATCAAACTGACACAGAAAGAGCTAAGACAGTAGTCATCAAATTGTTCTCAGGTACCCTTTCTTGTGAGATACTTAGTACTGTGCTCAATATTTGGCCAAATGGACCATTCCACAGGTTCCACAGATGTAAACAGTTGTGGTAGGAGTAGAAACCTGAATGGTGCTTCGGTTTTCCGAACAAGGAGGTTATTCCAGAGGATTTTCCTTCCGCATGGCTCATGCTTGGGCTTAATGTGTCCCCATAGTACCTTTTTTTTTTTGCAGAGGTTAAAGGTTTGGATCAAAATGGGGACACTGTGTAAGAGCTATTCATGAGGTTTATTTGCCAGGTTACCACAAATTTCATCTCTCTCCCCAAGGAGAACATGTTCTCTGTTTCCTTTCATCTTTTTTACAAGGGATGACAGCATATATTAACAGAGGGCAGGAATAAATCATCAGGTTTAAGTGTTAATGATCATCTAATAATAAGATGTGATAGGATTATATTAGAATTGCAGAATTAGGCTATTTATTAAGAGTGTCATGCTATCAAATTATAAGCCTCAGAGGATATAAGGATAATTATAATTTAGAAATGCAAAAAGTAAAACTCTTTTTCAAAGTTAATTATTTTTATTTTGCTATAAATTATGGCCAAATAAGATTAACCCTGGAAATGTCTAATAGGTAAAAAATAAATTTTATTAACATTTAAATGGAACCTCATCTTCTAATAGTCTCTGGTAATTTTTAGGGGAATTCCACATTTTGATACCTCATTGTGGGTAAAAATATCAAGGCCTGATCAGTAGCACAGAAATTAATATGCTTTAAAAAAGTTTAATTCAGTGTTTAAAATGATTAATAGCTACAATTATAATTACATTCTCTAATAGTTCATTACAAAACATACTATGAAATATATTCACTGAAAAAGTCTTATAGTCAGACTTCAAATAAAGGGCAGTGTGACCAATAAGTCAAACATAGAAACTCAAACGTGAGAATTCAGATTTCAACTGGACCCTTTAACTGACTATTTATAGAACTTCCTCTACAAAACTAAACAAATTGCTTCTTTGATAATATCAGCTAACTTATGTGCATGTTGTTTGAGTCCCAACTGCATGACCTTGACCTGGCTTATTGTCTTCCATCCTTTCCAACCTTGTTCAGGCTTCCATTTTGAATATTTAAAAATTTTCTTCCTTGGAATAAGCCAGGCAGAGAAAGACAAGTACCAAATGACTTCACTCATCTGTGGAGTATAACAACAAAACACAACTGAAGGAACAAAATAGCAGCAAACCTACAGACTCCAAGAAGGGACTAGTGGTTACCAAAGGGAAGGGGGTGGAGAGATAGGGGGAAAGGGATTGGGAAGCATTATAATTAACACACATAATATAGGTAGGTCACAGGGAAGGCAGTATTGCTGGGAGAAGACAAGTAATGACTCTAGCATCTTACTATGTTGATGGACAGTGACTGCAATGGGGTGCATCGGGGGACTTAATGATATGGGTGGATGTTGAAACCACAATGTTGCTCAGGTGAAACCTTCATAAGATTGTTTATCAATGATACCTTAAGAAAAATTTTTTTATTCCTTGGCTTCTTTATTAGAGCATATAATTTTAGCTCCCATCCAGTTTCTCATTTCCCTTTCTTAAAAAATTCTTGAAGAATGCTCTATACTAATTAATTTGAAATCTTTCAACTCATTGCATCTTGGCATCAGTTCCTACCTTTTTATCAAAACCATTCCTAATTGTTAGATCTGGGAGTAATTTTTCTTGTCATTACATTTTAAACATGGGTATTTGTTATATTAATCCCTCCATTTTCCCTCTATAAAGGATACCCTACTGGTTCTCTTTAGATTGTAGATTAAGTAACACTTCCTCAACTTTAGATACAATTCTGAGACCATAGGAGGAATTTCCACCCAATTTCTGCTTACCCAATATTCAAGTCTGGTAAAATTCACAATAATAACATGACTGGTTGGGCCAACAAAATTCCTGAACCCTATGTCATGCATTGTATAGGCACTAAGAATGCTTACTAAACTTAATTGGTATATGATCACTTTGCTCTTTAGAGAATGAAAAAGCAACTTTTTTTGTTCCCTGTCCTGGAAATTAGATCATATATTCAAATTCAAAATAGTTTGATGCATGTGGTGTAGATGTTGGTCTTGATGATGAATACTTAGACCTGTAGACCAGCCTGTTAGAGCAGGATGTCACTCCAAAATAGTGACATCTGCATCTGTGAAAATTGAGCAATTGGAAGATTCCAACACATTCTCCCTAAAGCCCTGTATTATTGTTTCCTCAAGATGGTCAAAGGATAAAATTTGAAAGGCAAAAGGTCAGAGAGGAACTTTTTCTCACAGAATGGACATTATCCCAAAGATCCTCTGCAGTCTTTTCACACAGAGCCACAGCAACATTGAGTCCAACGTTCAGGTAAAAAATTCACGAGGTTCGGAGAAAGTTATTTTTGCCTTAAATATATAAATAACATTGATGACTGAGAAGATAGAATCATTTTCAGGATCCCAGGTGTATCAGTTAATTATTGCTGCATAATAAACCATCATAGTAGCATTAAAAAAACACTTTATTGTGGTCATAGATTGTCAGGAATTCAGAAAGGACATAGTAGGGATAGCTTGTCTCTGCTTTGTGATATCTGGCTCCTCAGTTGGGAATACTCAAAGGATGTGTGTGGGGGTGTGTCTTGACAGCTGGAGGCTGAAATACCCCGAAGGATCATTTGTTCATGTGTCTGGCCCCTGGGATAGAAGATTCAAAGATTAGGATTGTTGACTAAGATACCTCCTGGTGGCCTGTGACTAGACTACTGCCAGGTAGCCTCATCATAAGGCATGGCTTCCTCACAACATGAGGCCTCTGGGGCAAACTTCTTATGTGGCGAGTGTCCCAGCAAACAAGGCAGAAACTACATTGCCTTTTATTACTAAGTCTCCAAAGTTACATGTGTCACTTCTACCACACTCTATTAGTCACAAGATTCAAGGCTAGGGGTAATAGACTCCACCTCGTGACCAGAAAAGTGTCATGGCTATATTGTAGGTAAGCATGTGAGAGGAGAGACATTGTTGTGACTATCTTTAGAAAATACAACCTGCAAAACGAGAAAAAGCTTATTGAAACTATGTATCCAGAGAACTACCCAGCTGGGAGTCCTCAGCCCTGGATGACGTCAGGTGTTGGCTGGTGTATATAATTACGGTGACTCTGCATGGAGGGCAGGGCATGAGCACAAAGCCTCCTGGCAACAATCTCCAAGGTGGCATCCTCAAGAACATACTGGAATTTCCAGTTCTTCTAATGTAGTGTGATAAAGGAGGTACCTCAAAGTCTAGCCTCTAATAGCCAGATAAGGCCATATCCCCTTTATTGCAATAGACTCATCACTGAACTCCATCCTTCTTTCCCTACTGAAAATCCTGAAAAATATGTAGAGGAGAATAAAACTGATTTTGTGGTCCATACGTATGACTTATTTGCTTCTCTCCTTCTGCGGTGGGAAATGAAGTATTTTATCATCTCTGATGCAGTGAGCAGGGCTCTAAAATAATTAAAGAATGGGTGTGTCTGTGAAGAGGCTCCATTCTCATGGCAGAACACATACTGCTCACCTGCAAACCCCGCCAGTGCCCTAAGCCATCCCAAGGGCTCTCCCTCTCATGGCAGCCAAGGGGATTAACCCAGAGGCTGCCCCCTGTCTGCAGTTGACTGGCACAGACAGAGGAGGTAGGCACAGATTCTCGGAGACACTAAGGGGCTCTGTTCTGGCAGTGAACACGTGCTGCTGGCCAGTAACCCCACCAGTGCCCTAGGCCATCCCGAGGGCAACCCCACCCACAGCAGCTCAGGGAATTAATCCACAGGCTGCTCCCTGTGTGTGGCTGACCAGAACAGGCAGTGGAGATGGGCAAGGCAACCAGTAGCAGGAAGGAACTTTGCTCTCCCAGCTGACATATGCACCACTTGCTAGCAATCACTTATACAGCCATGAAGAGGCAAAATAACCTTGTTCAGTCCAAAATCCCTCAAACACCAGACAGAGGGCCTGATGAGACTGAAATCATCAATCTTCATGAAAAAGAATTCAAAATAAAAGTCATAAGCATGCTGATGGAGCTACAGAGAAATATTCAAGAGCTAAGGGATGAATTCCTGAGGGAGATAAGAGAAATGAAACAAATAATAGAAGGATTTAAGAGCAGACTGGATGAGGTGGAAGAGACTGTAAATGGAATAGAATTCAGAGAACAGGAATACAGAGAAGCTGAGGCAGAGAGAGATAAAAGGATCTCTAGGAATGAAAGAATATTAAGAGAACTGTGTGACCAATCCAAATGGAATAATATTCACATTTAAGGGGTACCAGAAGAAGAAGAGAGAGAAAAAGGGACAGAAAGTGTCTTTGAAGAAATGGTTGCTGAAAACTTACCCAATATGGAGAAGGAAATAGTCTCTCAGACCATGGAAGTCCACAGATCTCCCAGTGCAAGGGACCCAAGGAGGACAACACCATGACATATAATAATTAAAATGGTAAAGGTCAAAGACAAGGACAGAGTATTAAAAGCAGCAAAAGAGAGAAAAAAGATCACCTACAAAGGAAAACCCATCAGGCTATCATCAGACTTCTCAGCAGAAACTTTACAGGCCAGAAGAGAATGGCATGATATATTTGATGCAATGAAACAGAAGGGACTCAAACCAACAATACTGTGTCCAGCAAGATTATCATTTAAATTTGAAGGAGGGATTAAACAACTTCCAGATAAGCAAAAGTTGAGGGAATTTACCTCCCACAAGTCATCTCTACAGGGTACTTTAAAGGGACTGCTCTAGATGGAAGTATTCCTAAGCCTAAATAGACGTCACAAAGGAAAACAAAACCACAGCAAAGAAAGTAGACCATCCAAATAATAACTAAATGCAAAATAAAATCAGCTATCCACAAAATCAGTCAAGGGAAACACAAAGAGTATAGACTAAAACTCCTAACATTTAAAGAGTAGAGGAGGATGAAAAGAAGGGAGAGAAATAAAGAATCATCAGACTGTGTTTACAATAGCATAATAAGGGAGTTAAGTTAGACAGTTAGGTAGTAAAGAAGCTACCCTCGAACCTTTGGTAACCAGGAAACCAAAGACAGCAATGGCAATAGGTACATATCTGTCAATAACACCCTAAATGTAAATGGACTGAATGCACCAATCAAAAGACACAGACTAATAGAATGCATAAAAAAGCAAGACCCATCTATATGCGGCCTACAGGAGACTCACTTCAAACCCAAAGACATACACAGATTGAAAGTGAAGGGATGGAAAAAGATATTTCATGCAAACAATAGGGAGAAAAAGCAGGTGTTGCAGTACTTGTATCAGACCAAATAGACCTCAAAACAAAGTAGGTAACAAGAGACAAAGAAGGACATTACATAATGAAAAAGGGGTCAGTCCAATAAGAGGATATAACCATTATAAATATATATGCACCCAACTCAGGAGCACAAACATATGTGAAACAAATACTAACAGAATTAAAGGAGGAAATAGAATGTGAAGCATTCATTTTGAGAGACTTCAACACACCACTCACTCCAAAGGACAGATCCACAAGACATAAAATAAGTAAGGACAGAGAAGCACTGAACAACACACTAGAATAGATGGATCTAATAGACATCTATATAACTCTACATCTGAAAGCAACAGGATACACATCCTTCTCAAGTGCACATGGGACATTCTCCAGAATAGCCCACATACTAGACCACAAAAAGAGCCTCAGTAAATTCAAAAAGATTGAAATCCTACAAACCAACTTTTCAGACCACAAAGGTATAAAACTAGAAATAAATTGTACAAAGAAAGCAAAAAGGCTCACAAACACATGGAGGCTTAACAACACGCTCCTAAATAATCAATGGATCAATGATCAAATTAAAATGGAGATCCAGCAATATATAGAAACAAATGACAATAACAACACAAAGCCCCAACTTCTGTGAGACACAGCGAAAGCAATCTTAAGAGGAAAGTATATAGCAACCCAGGCATATGTAAAGAAGGAAGAACAATCCTAAATAAATAGTCTGATGTCACAATTATCAAAATTGGAAAAAAAAGAACAAATGAGGCCTAAGGTCAGCAGAAGGAGGGACATAATAAAGATCAGAGAATAAATAAATAAAATTGAGAAGAATAAAACAATAGAAAAAAATCAATGAAACCAAGAGCTGGTTATTTGAGAGAATAAACAAAAGATAAGCATCTAGCCAGACTTATTAAGAGAAAAAGAGAGTCAACACACATCAACAGAATCAGAAACAAGAAAGGAAAAATCACAACTGATCACACAGAAATACAAAGAATTATTAGAGAATCCTATGAAAACCTACATGCTAACAAGCTGGAAAACCTAGAAGAAATGGACAACTTCCTAGAAAAATACAACCTTCCAAGACTGACCCAGAAAGAAACAGAAAATCTAAACAGACCAATTACCAGCAACGAAATTGAATCGGTAATCAAAAAGCTACCAAAGAACAAAACCTCCAGGCCAGATGGATTCACCTCGGAATTTTATCAGACATACAGAGTAGACATAATACCCAATCTCCTTAAAGTTTCCCAAAAAATAGAAGAGGAGGGAATACTCCCAAACTCATTCTATGTAGCCAACATCACCCTAATACCAAAACCAGGCAAAGACTCCACCAAAAAAGAAAACTACAGACCAATATCCCTGATGAATGTAGATGCAAAAATACTCAACAAAATATTAGCAAACTGAATTCAAAAATACATCAAGAGGATCATACACCATGACCAAGTGGGATTCATCCCAGGGATGCAAGGATGGTACAACATTCGAAAATCCATCAACATCATCCACCACATCAACAAAAAGAAGGACAAAAATTACATGACCTTCTCCATAGATGCTGAAAAGGCGTTTGACAAAATTCAACATCTATTCATGATAAAAACTCTCAACAAAATGGGTATAGAGGGCAAATACCTCAACATAATAATGGCCACAGCCAACATCACACTTAACAGCAAGAATCTGAAAGCTTTTCCCCTAAGATTGGGAACAAGACAAGGATGCCCACTCTCCCTACTTTCACTCAACATAGTTCTGGAGATCCTAGCCACAGCAATCAGACAGCACAAAGAAATAAAAGGCATCCAGATTGTTAAGGAAGAAGTGAAACTCTCACTCTTTGCAGATGACATGATATTGTACATAAAAGAACTCTAAATAATCCACTCCAAAACGACTAGAACCAATATCTGAATTCAGCAAAGTTGTGGGATTCAAAATTCATACTCAGAAATCTATTGCATTCCTATACACCAATGATGAATTAGCAGAAAGAGAAATCAAGAAAACAATTTCATTCCCAATTGCACCAAAAAGAATATAATATCTAAGGATTAACCTAACCAAAGAAGTGAAAGATCTATACCCTGAAAACTACAAGACACTCTTAAGCGAAATTAAAGAGGACACAAACAAATGGAAATTCATCCCATGCTCTTGGCTAGGAAGAATTAATATTGTCAAAATGGTTATCCTGCCTAAAGCACTCTACAGATTCAGTGCAATCCCTGTCAAAATACTGACAGCATTCTTCAGCAAACTGGAACAAATAGTTCTAAAATTCATATGGAACCACGAAAGACCCTGAATAATCAAAGCAATTCTGAAAAGGAAGAATAAAGTGGGAGGGATCTCGTATCCCAACTTCTAGTTCTACTACAAAGTCACAGTAATCAAGACAATTTGGTACTAGCACAAAAACAGACCCAGAGATCAGTGGAACAGAATAGAGTCCAGATATTAACCCAAGCATGTATGGTCAATTAATATACAATAAAGGAGCCATGAATATACAATGGGGAAATGAGAGCCTCTTCAACAGCTGGTGTTGGCAAAACTGGACAGCTACATGTAAGAGAATGAAACTGGATTACTGTCTAACTCCTTACACAAAAGTAAACTCAAAATGGATCAAAGACCTGAATATAAGTCATGAAACCATTAAACTCTTAGAAGAAAACATAGGCAAAACTCCCTTGGACATAAACATGAGGAACTTCTTCATGAACATATCTTCCTGGGCAAGGGAAACAAAAGCAAAAATGAACAAGTGGGACTATATAAAACTAAAAAGTTTTTGTACAGCAAGGGACACCATCAGTAGAAGAAAAAGACATCCTACAGTATGGGAGAATATATTTATAAATGACATATCCTATAAGGGGTTGACATCCAAAATATATAAAGAGCTCAAGCATCTTAACCAACAACAAGCAAAAATCCAATAAAAAAATGGGCAGAGTATCTGAACAGACATTTCTCCAAAGAAGAAATTCAGATGGCCAACAGACACATGAAAAGATGCTCCACATTGCTAATCATCAGAGAAATGCAAATTAAAATCACAATGAGCTATCACCTCATACCAGTTAGGATGACCACCATCCAAAAGACAAGGAACAACAAATGTTGGCAAGGATGTGGAGAAAGGGGAACCCTCCTACACTGCTGGTGGTAATGTAAACTAGTTCAACCATTGTGGAAAGCAGTATGGAGATTCCTCAAAAAAACTCAAAAATAGAAATACCATTGACCCAGGAATTCTACTCCTAGGAATTTACCCTAAGAATGCAGCAGCCCAGTTTGAAAAAGACAGATGCACCCTTATGTTTATCTCAGCGCTATTTACAATAGTCAAGAAATAGAAGCAACCTAAGTGTCCATCAGTAGATGAATGGATAAAGAAGAGGTGGTACATATACACAATGGAATATTATTCAGCCATAAAAAGAAAACAAATCCTACCATTTGTAACAAGGTGGATGGAGCTAGAGGGTATTATGCTCAGTGAAATAAGCCAGGCAGACAAAGACAAGTATCAAATGATTTCAGTCATCTGTGAAGTATAAGAACAAAGAAAAAACTGAATTAACAAAACAGCAGCAGACTCACAGAACCCAAGAATAGACTAACAGTTACTAAAGGGAAAGGGATTGTGTTAGATGGGTGGGAAGGGGGGCATAAGGGGAAAGAAATATGGACATTATGATTAGCACACATAATGTAGGGGGATGGGGTTATGGGGTAGGCAGTATAACACAGAGAAGACAAGTAGTGATTGTATAGCATCCTGCTACGCTGATGAACAGTGACTGTAATAGTGTATGTGGTGGGGACTTGATAATGGGGGGAGTCTAGTAACCATAATGTTGCTCGAGTAATTGTATATTAATGATACCAAAAAAAAAAGAATGGGTGTGTCTGCAGGAAGGGCAGAGTGACATTTTTCCCCTGGCCATATGTTTGCTCAGTTGCAGATCCTCTAGGCCCACTTTTATGGCATTGTGAGAGGAGAGTGTCTGAAAGTGTCCTGGGAAGAACATCCATAAGAACATGTCACTTAAAGAAAAAGATCTTGCTGAATACATGTTCCCTGAATTTTGGACTCAGTGTTGCTGTGCTCTACATGAAGCAGACTGTGAAGGATCCTTGGGACCATGCCCATCATGTGAGAAAATTCTCCTCTCTGCCCTTTTGTCTTTGCTGGTGGTGAATGGAGCTAACATCCCATGAAGGTCTAGAATATCTGGAGAGGAGGAAGAGGAAGGAAATTTGAAGAGAAGGAGAATGGTTAATGTATGAAAAGAGATCCTATTATAGTCCTCTATAAACAAAGCTGTTTAGCTGTAGGTAGGCCTAGTAAGCACCAAGGGAGGAGAAAAGACAAGCTTTAAATGGATTAAGGAATGAAGATTTAAAATAATCTAGAGCAAGTTTTATGATATTTTAACTAAATACTGAAATAAAGTTTCATAACAAAAAGAGACAAAAGTTAAGGAATCTGCTCAAGATGTTATTAAGGTATCTGCTAGTATCTAGTGGGAAAAGGGTTCATCAGAGCACAAATCAGAGTCAGTTATTGGAAAAACAAATTACCTTTTTACTCCCTAAAATACTGAGACTTTTCAATAAACTGATTTCAGCATCTTGATTCCCCTTAAAATCCCATATATCACTGATTATTGGAAATAACACAATCTTCATAGCTCACATTTCCCTAAATGAATATTACTTAGATTTTAGGTAATTACTAAGATTTTGTCTTAGATTTTAAGACGTCTATAGGCATAAAGCAATGTCAACCCTCAAATACTTAAGAACGATGAACACGTGGAAATTCAGGCTTCTGTAAACACAAGCCTGGTGGTTCCAGAGCCTTAGCAGCCCTGGGGCAGTCCCAGCCAACTAACACTGAAATGCACATGATAAAAGCTGGAATATTGTGAAAGCAGTGGAGTTGAGCGTTTTTTTTGGAACAGTAAATGTTCAGTGAAGATTAGTTTCAGACACCTCTGTGGCCCTCCTGCTCTGAAGGAGGTAAGGCAACACAGTGCCCCCTGGGAACCAGGCAGAGGAACAACAGCCTTCATTTCAGGTACCTGCCATGTGCACCGTTCTTTCAGTCTCCATCTTGTCTAATTGTTCCATATATCCAGTTTCTGTGGGGCTACTTACTCAACATCCTTCTCCTTTTGGGTGCTCTCATAAGTTGATGTCCTGCTTATACAGTTAGTAACTTTGTTTGAGAACCTATGATACCCCTGGTCTTTTTTAGTAGAATCTCAGGCATACAGAAAGCCCACCATTAATTTGCCTCTGGAATGGCTGGAACTTTTGGTGGAAATCTCTGTTAGGAAATGTGGTTACTCTTTTCTGCCAGATAGAATTTTTTTTTTTTTACTAGCCAAAGGAAAAAGTTACAATGGACTTATGCCTGTCTTGGCTAAGATCTCCCATCACTATATATATTGTCCCTATTTCTATAATGGGTCCACTCATATAAAAATGAAAATCAGAATTTAGATTTTCTCTAAAATTTAGAAATGATTGGAAGATTGCCTTCATAATTAGTGAGAGAAGTCAGGAGTTTGGTTAATAATAATGTACCAATGTCATTTTCTTTGTTTGGCAAATTTACATGGTAATATAAGATGTTAAGAACAGGGGAAACTGAATAATGGGGATATGGGAACTCTGTCTACCATCTTTGCAATTTTCCTGTGAATCTAAAATTAATTCAAAATAAAACATTTATTTAAAAAAACTGAAAGACATTTTAAAGAATGTTATAAATCTAGTCAAAGTATCAAATAAATATAAAGGCAAAATGAATATATGTTTAGATACTCATTCATGCATTGAGCAAATATTCTTTGAGTACATATTAAGTGCCAGGTAATGTTCTAGCTGGGAACACTGGTGGACAGACATAAATCCCTGGCTTCGTGGAGCTTAAGTCTAGTAGGGGAATCAGCAAATAGAAATACACAGCATGATAGAAAGTGCTCTGTACAAAAGCAAAGCAGGGTAGGGGGATTTGGAATGGTGGAGGATTGCTATTGTTATCAGTAGGGCCAGGGTAGGTTTGACTGAGTTAACTTTTAATAAAGACCTGAAGCAGACTGGGGGTGAACCCTGCAGATATTTGGGAAAAGAGAATCCCAGGCAAAAGGAACAGCACATGCAAGTGCCCTGAGACAGAACTGCATCTGGAGTGTTCAAGAAAGGGGCAGGAGGCCAGTTTGGCTGGAGAAGAGTGAGAAAAGGAGAAATCCGTAGTAAAAGAGGAGATAAGGAGGATAATATGGGAGGGAAATTCATTTATAATCTTGCAGGTCTTAGTAAGGACTTTGGCTTTAACAGTACATGAGATGTTCTTGATATGACCAAAATACAATTCAAAGATGGAAAAATTGATAAATTGACTTAATCACAATTAAGAACTCCTGCTCTTTGAAAGAAATGTTGAAAGAATGACAAGATAAGTCACAGGAAGAATATATTTGCAAATATAATGAGGGATTTTTATTCAGAATATATAAAGAATTCTAAAATCTCAATAATAAGATAAACTACCCCCTAAACATTTGAAAAAGACACTTTGAACAAGAAGAGATTTGAACAGACACTTTACCAGAAAAGATGAATATTAAACATGGATGAATGTCAAAATAATTATACTGAATAAAATGCAAAGAAAAGAATACATGCTGTTTATTAGGAGTTGAATTGTGTCTCCCACA
This sequence comes from Manis javanica, assembly GCF_040802235.1. Taxonomy (NCBI): domain Eukaryota; kingdom Metazoa; phylum Chordata; class Mammalia; order Pholidota; family Manidae; genus Manis; species Manis javanica. The sequence continues at coordinate 102,601,615 of NC_133156.1, read as the reverse complement.
AAGATATGTTTAAAGCTGTGAATATGATCTGATTTGGAAGTAGGATCTTTGCAGCTATAATTAGTTAAGATGATTCCCCCTTGACAAATATGGAAGAGCTACAAGGGTTTTGAGAATATTATACCACCAAAAATATTGCCATCTTAAAGGGAATAGAGATGGAATAAAATGAAAGAAGACTGTCAGACTTATGGGATTTTACAGGCAGGAAATAGGTCATTAGAGCTACTCGGTTACAAACTTGTGTTACCTTTAAGAAAAGAAGAGAATTCCACTGAGGTGACTCAGAGGTTGGGCTAAGTGGCCCCCTTAGACCCAGAGGTCAGGGCCAGTGGCAGGCACAGAATGCTGAGTATCAGGCCACAAAGAAGTATTTTCATGCCTTGAAACCTATGAGATTTGCCTTGCTGGGTTTGAGATGCACTTGGGAACCATGACTTCCTATTTCTTCCTTTTGGAATGGGCATGTCTATCCTATACCTGTCCCACCATTGAATGTTAGAAATGATGAGATTTGGGGCTTAGGGTCACTGTTGGCATGGGTCAAGACATTTGAGGAGGTTGGAGAGGGGTGAATGTATTTTGTACTTGGGAACACATGAATTTTGAAGGACCACAGAGTTGAATTGTGCCTTCAAAAAGATACATTGAAGTCCTCACCCCTCTCACTTGTTGACCTTATTTGGAAGTAGAGTCTTTCCTGGATTATCCAGTTATCTATATTCTTATAAACAGAGAGATTTGGGAACATACAGAGACATAGAGCAAACACAGGGAGGAAGGCCATGTGAAGGCACAGCTTTGTTGATAACCTTGATTTCAGACTTCTAGTCCTAGAACTGTTAGAGAATAAATTTCTTCTGTTTTAAGTCACTTGGTCTGTGGTATTTTGTTATGGCAGTCCTAGGAAACTAATATAATACAGGATTCTATTTACATAAAATTCTAGAAAACACAAACTATTCTCTAGTGAAAGAAATTAGATCAGTAGTTGCTGGAAATATGGAGGGATGTTGGCAAAAGGAGGGAGGAATAAGAGTTTAAAAGGGACACGATGCAACTTTTGAGGGAGACAGATATGTTCACTATCTTGATGGTGGTGATAGTTTCATGAGTGTGTAAATATATCATAACTTAGCAAAGTGTGCACTTTAAATATGTGCAGTTTATTGTGAGTCAATTAAACCCCAGTAAAGCTGTTAAAAAGTCATTTCTCAGGAGTAGGATTGGGTTTTGAATGGAATTAAATGATGGCTGCTGAAACAATAACATAGAATCTATTTTCCTCCTTTTATCAATGTTGCAGTTTCCTTTTTTGGAGAAAAAAAGAAAAAAACAGCTCTTCATTAGCTCTTAAGTGAAATTAAATGACTCGGCATTAATCTCCCTTGGGCACTTTTGCTGTTGCCCATTTATGGCACCTTTAGATCCTAACATTTTTCTGTGGTTGGATTCTACTTTCTTTATCAAGTTCAGTAATTGGAAGTCCATTCAGGATTGCAGTTGTATTATTTGTCTCATTTTCTGTGCAAAACATTCTCCAAAGAGCTGTTATATTTTTAGGTATAATTCACTTCATAGAAGCTTTGTCCCCATCAATGCCTCCATAATGACAGCTATTTTACTCCGCTGAGGGACACATGAAGCTAACCAGCTTTCTATTAAGGCAAGATAAGACGTGTGAATAAACGTCTGCTTTTTTCTTGACCTGCTCTGATAGTGCATATCACATACATGCATTAATAGTCCTTGCCAAAAATCTTGTGTGATTTGATGATTTGTGATTGGTGAAAAAGAGGCAGCAAAAGGAAACTAAGTATTTCACACTGTTGAGCAATTTCTACCTAAAACCTTTAATCACAAAAGTCTTCTCTAGTTCTCAGATTTCATTTTTAGTTGCCTTTTTTTTTTCCTTTTCTTTTAAATATATCTCTGTAGTTTCTCTTTGGACCTTAACTAAATGAATGGCTTCAAGCACTATATTTACTGTTTCCATTCACAGTTCTTCTGAGCTTTGCACTAGCACACACAGCTGCCTAAAGGGTATCTCTATTTGCATGCCCCAGCTCCACATGAGACTCCACTCCATAAATCTAAACACCTTAGCTATTGCTGCTCTATCTCCCTTCACAAGCAATGCTTTACAAGTAAGTATCTTTTACTTTGTTTACTTTAAATCTCCTACTTACCAATTCCTAAAGAAGTTCAAAATTCTTTATTTACTTTAAATCTCCTACTTACCAATGTTCCTGAAGAAGTTCAAAATTCTTAGTTTAACCCATAAGATAAAGCCTCTTATCACACATCTAGCCTTATTTCTGTTTGCTATACAAATTTGAAAAAAAAATTACCATTTTATCAGGTTAAGATACTTCTTTTCTTTGACTAGTTCAATAAGTTTTGTTTGTTTTTTATATGGTGAGATTATAAAGGGATAATGAATTTTATTGAATAATTTTTCTTTATTACTGATCAGATTCTATTGTTTTCCCCTTTAATCATTAATGTGGTAAATAGATTTTTTAAAAGTTAAACCAATTTTGCATTCCTGTGTTAAAAAAAACTTGCCTATGATATATTATATCTTTTACATAACTCAGATTTTGGCTTTTGTATATTTTATGATTTTGAATATGTTTTCATGAGTGAGATTATTTTCTTTTCTCATACTATACTGGTCTGGTTGTGGTCTGTAGTTACACTAATCTCATAAGCTATTCAGAAATTGGGCATTTTTTCCTATAAAACTCTGTATAAAATGTATTAGGAAAATTTTATTAAATTGGAATTATCTATTCCTTGAAATTTTGTTGGAATTCATCTATTGGACTGTCTGGCTCTGGAATTTTCTTTGTGGAGACAGACATGTTTTTAACTTCTTATTCAAATTATGTAATGTTTTATGGAAATAGAAGGGCTTTCTATTTCTTTTTGAGCCAGTATTTAAGTTATGTATGTTTATTTTGGGAATTTGACATCTTATCTGCTATTTCATGTTTACTGATCTATTAATAAAATCCTCTTACATTAAAATTTTTTCTTTATGTGTAATGAACTTTTCTTTATTCTAAATGTGTTAATTTGCACCTTCTATTTTTTTTCTTGGTCACTTTCACCAGAGTTTTATCTGTTAGTGTTTTAGAGTACTGTTCTCTCCCTTTTTAAGACTTCTCTGTTGTATCCTCATTTTACATTCATTAATATTAATTTTGTTCTTATTTTTGTTATGTCCTTCCATATACTTTGGATTTACAATTGACTCTTGAACAACATGGGTTTGAACTGTGCAGTTCCACAGAAAAAACTATGGATTTTTTTCAATAAATATATTGACTTATTACAGTTTGGAAAAGTATTTTCTTTTCTCTAGCTTACTTTGTTGTAAGAATGCTGTATATAATGCATATATACAAACTATGTGCTCATTGTTTATTTGTAAGGCTTCTGGTCAGCATTAGGCTATTAGTAGTTAAGTTTTGGGGAAGTCAAATTTACATGCATATTTTCAACTGTGTGGCAGGGTGGGGTTGGCACTTCAAGCCCTGCATTGTTTAAGGGTCAACTATATTCTAATTCTTTTCTTTATATCCCAGGTTTAATGCTTAGCTTTGTAAATTTTATCTGTTCATTTTTTTTATAACTTACAAACTTATTTTTATATTCTATTTTGTGATTTTACTAGTCTCACTTTACTGTGGGTTCCATTTTTCTCCTTTCCTACTTCCTTTTGGATTGAGTTTTTCCATTTTATTTATTATTATTCTTCAAATTTGCAATTTCTACATTTTATTTCTATACTTTAGTGCTTTACACAGAAACTACGTGTCAACTTAAAAATCTCAGTTATAAGATAATGTTAGGCATAAAATAAGAGACATGACTCATAGATGCATATATAATAAGGGAGCAATGGAAAAAACTGTATACAATAAATTAATAACAAAATAAAATGGGAAATATTCAAGAAAAATAAAATTTATCAAACCTGAGTTATAAATATCTACATAAATTTACATATCAACATAGCAGTCTCAAATAATTTTCTGCAAGCTTCAGGGTCTCTGTCATATATATATAAATTAGGTAAGTACAGTTTTAAAAAAAGGAAAATTATCAGAGAATTTTAAATATCCTTAAAAAGTGAGTACATACTCAAAGCAGTAATGTATAAGTGACTTAAAATAATAAGACCAAGTAGGATTTAACTCAGGAATACAAGGAGAAGATTAAAGAAGAAAGAACATATATAAAGATAACAATAGATGCAGAAAAACTACAAAATCAACAGTAACAGATGAAAAAAATTCTAGTGCATTAGAAAGAGAAAATAATTTCTTCATCGAGTAAAAGAACCCCCAGTAATGGATAGGATACATAGACAATGAAGGCAAATACTAACATTCCCTTTGAAATCAGGAACCAGATAATTTCTGATATCACTCCTTTTATGTTATATATGTATACTAAAGATGATTTTAAAAACCAAAGTATTAGTGACACATGTTATATTTTACTGAGGTTTTTAGCCACTAGTCCTTTTGTTGCTCTTTTACTACTGCTTTTTTGAGAGAAGTAGTCTGATTTTGTCCTCTAATAGATTTCTCAAGAAAGATTCATGTGAATAACATTTCCTGTTCTCTTGAGAGTGCAAAACATTTTGTCTGAAGCTTGTAAAACTAGGTGCATGCAGTGTGGGTGGGTACAAAATTCTTGGCTTATCATTTTCTCTTGTTTTCTTCTGTCAATACCATCTTGGTGATGTTGTGTTGTCCTTCAAAGTGAAGATATCTCATGCTAAAGTGGTCTTATTGTCTTTAAAAATGACTTGATTTTTTTTTTCTTTCTTGGCCTGGATGCCTAAAGGATTCTCTCTTAGTGAAAATCCCATTAATTTTTACTTTGTGTTTCCCGATTTTGATCATTTTGGGTCATTTTTTTCCTGTAAACTGAGTACCCTTTCAGTAATTTTTTTTCAGAATCACATTCTTGAATTACATTGTAAAGCTTTTGTTCTGTTTCATTTTTTTCAAAGATCCTACCTATCTGCATATTGGATCTATTTTGTTTATCATTTCTATATCTCTCAGATAATTGTCTGGCCAGCATCACCTGTTGTCTGTCAGTATCTTTCCTTGAGTTCATGTATGTCTCCTTTAAGATGAAATTACTTCAATTTTAAAATGTTCATTGACAAGCTGATTCATAAATTTTTACATTACAAACTTTTTATTTTATGAGTTTACAGAAAATTTTATATTTACAGAACAGTTACAAATACAGCACAGAGAGTTAGTTATCATATACTCTATACCCAATTTCCCCATTGTTAGCATCTTACATTATTATGGTATATATGTCAAAATAAATGAACAAATATAGACACAATTTTATTACATAAAATTCATATTTTATTTAGATTCATTGGTTTTTCCTATTTTCCTTTTTCTGTTCCAGAATCACATCCAGGATACTATGTTACATTTAGTCACCATGTTTCTTTAGACTCTTCTGGACTGACAGCTTCTCATTGTAATGGTTAGTCTATGTGTCAACTTGGCTAGGTACCCAGTTTTTCAATTAAACACTAATTTAGGTGTTGCTGTGAAGATATTTTGCAGATATGGTTAACATATAGAATAAATTGACCTCAAATAAAGATTATACTTAATGATCTCTGTGGGCTTCATCAAGTAAATTGAAAGACCTTAAGAACAAAAGTGAGGTTTCTCCAAGGCAGAAGACATTCCACTTGTGGGCTTTAACTCCTGTTTGAGAATTTCTAGATTGTTGGCTTGCCTTCTAGATTTTGGACTTGCCATAATCACATAAACCAGTTCATTGAAACCTCTCTTTCTCAGTCTCTCTCCTAGCTAAGATACTTCTTGCCATTTTTTTTCACTGTAAAGTTACTTTCATTTCTGTACTTCTCTTTGGAAGCAAGTCATTAAGTGTAGCTTGTACTTAAAAGGTAGGGTGTTACTCTCAACATCCCTGAATGGGAAGTATAAGCTTAAATTACTTAGAATTCTTTTGCATTGGAGATTTGTCTCTTCACTTTCACTTACTTGTTCAGTCATTTATTTATATCTGTGTTGACTTATCTTTGTGTTTATATTTTACATTGGATTATAATTCAATAGTATGTATATATTTTATTGCTCAAATTGTTCCAGTTTTGGTCATTGAGAATTTTTGCTGTTGGTTCTTGTGTCACTTTAACATACCCCTCTCACTTTGACTTTGAGCAGGTCCTCACTTTCTGGCACTACACAATACTTGTATGTTATCCTGCATCTTCTTTACCTAAGCTCTAGCATCAGTCATTTCTCTAAGAAGCCTTGGTTCTTTTTATTGGAGAATTCAAGATTAGGGGATACTGGGTGTGTTTATTGTTACTGGGGTATCTTTATTTCTAAGTCTTCTCAGTGGAAAGAGCTAGGAAATACATGTTTGCATACCAATCCATGCATGCACATATAATTATTTTTACCTCTATTAATATCTATATTAAGCTAAACATGAGTTCATAGTGTTAACTCCAACTTTAATCCATTAACACGGGGATTATTCTAGCCCTCTGTTGCTTATTTGTAACCGCCAGCTATAAAAATCAACAATGAGAAACCTGACTTCCAAAATCTACCATTCATTTACTTATGTAATTCCAGTGTGCATGTACAGCAATATCAGAATTGTTAGCCCATTACCCCATGGGAAAGAAACTACTTGATCAGCTAGAGTTTGTGCCTATGTGCAGTTTCTCTTGTCTTTAGCCTTATGGTTTTGTCATTTCCCCCCATATCCTTCAGGGAAGGCGTAACAGAGTTAGACTGTTTTGATCCATTCTGAATTCCATCCTGGGATACCTAGGCCTTCTAAATTATTTTTTAAAATTTGCATATGGTAAGCTCATTCTTTGTGCTTTAAAATTCTATGAGTTTTGACAAAGGCATAGTGACCTATATCTATAATTATGTCATCACACAGAATAGGTTTACCATGCTGAAAGTACTCCTGTGCCTTACTTACCGTGCTCTCCTCTGCCCCACTGTACTTTTGCCTCTCCCACAGTGTCATATAATTGGAACCATGCAGTATGTAGCCTTTCCAGACTAGCTTCTTTCACTTAGCAATACACATTTAAGATTCATCCATGCTCTTTGCGAATTAATAGCTCATTTATTTTGATCTCTAAGTAGAATTCCATAGTATCAATGTACCAAAGTTGTTTTACATTCACCTACTGAAGTACATCTAGATTCCTAACAGATTTTGGTGATTTTAAATAAAACTGTTACAAACACTTGCATGCTATATTTTTGTAAATATACTGAAAATTATAAAACATTGCTAAGAGATATCGTTAAGACCTACCTAAATAGGCAACTATTCAACCTAATTTCCAACTTCCATATTGGTGGAAATTGACAGTCCAGACTATCATTTATATGAAAATGCAGTGCACTTGTATTAGCCAAGAATATCTTGAAGATGAACTAAATGGGAAGACTTATGCTATAAGATGGCAAGACTTACTGTAAAGCTATATTAGACAGTGTGATGTTGGTATAAAAAATAGACAAACCATTGGAAAAAATAGTTTAGAAGCAATCACACCTAATTTGTTTACTGATTTACAATGAAGGTATTGCAATTCAATAGGGAATAAGATGGTATTTTCAATAAATTGTACTGGATCAACTGAATTACATATAGAAAAAAATGAACCTTGACCCTTACTTCATGCCACAGACAAAAATTTATTCAAAATTGCAAAAGCCTCAGAGATCTAATTGTGACTGATAAACCTATTATGTTGTTGGAATAAAACATAGAAAATTTTATTCATCTTGGGATAGGCAACTATTTCTTAAGATGACACACACACAAAAATAAACATTAGAGAAATACACTTGAGTATATTAAAATCAAGAACTTTGCCCATCAATGATACATTAGGAGAGCAAAAAGGCAGCGTGCTCAGTGGGAAAGGTACTTTCAATACATGAATGGAACAAAGAATTTTCATACACAGAATTTGTTAAGAACTTCCACAAGTCAATAAAAACAAAAGAGATAACCCATTGGAACAAAAAAGGTAGCAGAAGCTTCACAAAAGAAAATATCTAAATGCCAATAAACATATGAAAGGATCATTAACTTCATCAACTATTAAGGAAATGAAAATCAAAACCAGAATGAGATGTCACTGCACAACTTAATATACTTAAATAAAAAAGACAGAAATGCCAAGTGTTGACTCATGTATGCAGCAGTTAGAACCCCATACTGTTGTTGATGGAAGTATAAATTAGTACAATTACTTTGTAAGACTGGCAGTGTTTACTAAAACTGAAATATTCATTCCTATGATTGTTGATTGCATTCCTGGGTATATACCAAATAGAAATAAGCACAGATTTTCCTCAAAATATATGTGCATGAACCTTCATAGCAGTACTTTTTGTAAAAGCCAAAAAATGGGAACTACCCAAATGTTCTTCAACCATAGAATGGATAACTAAATTATTGCATGAAATGAATAAATTAAGGAATCCTACACAGCAATAAGATCGAACCATCTACAACAGTGAAAGAAGCTATGTAACAATGATGTACTGTGTAATGCATTTATAAAAATATAAAACCAGTCAAAATTAATTTATACTATTTTATCCAATGCTGATTATCTGGGATAAAGTGGGGAGGGTAGTGACAGGAAAGGAGCATAAGGGTGGCTTCTTGGATGGTGTGGTATTCTGTTTCTTAATCTATGTGTGCTATTTACATAGGATTGCTCAGTTTGTAAAAATTCATTGAGTTTATGCTTTTGATTTGCACACTTTATTGTATTTATTATTCTTCCACAAAAATTTGAAAAAGAACCCTTTGTGGCACTCTACCCAATATATTTGTGATTCGAAGCAGGAGGGCTTTCAACCTCCCACTTCTGCTATATTACCAAAAGCTCTAGCATCCCTTGGGCCCCTCTCTCCATGTTTGCTTATTCCAGCTCTTTGGGACAAAGAACAGAATGAATTAATAGTTTCTAAGCTTGGCTGAGTATCAAACTTGGTTTTTTTTTTAATAATATGTAGATTAATGCTCTTGGGTAGAACTGGGAATCTATCATTTAAAAAAACTTTTCCAGGTAAATTTCATACACAGGTTTGGAGACCTAGGTTACACTACTCCAAAGAGTCTCATCAGGCATAATGTTAATTTATAATTACATGGGTGCAGGTTAGTTTGACGAAATTCTTATCTTGGTTATTTCATGGCTTTTACACTGATTGAACTCAATGGAATCCATATTAAATAAATAAAACTAAACTTGTTTTGATAGCATCATCCTAATAACTCAGAACCTTCTTTTAGAAAAATTTTCAAATTACAATCAAATTAAATTGCATGATCTCTCTAAACCATGCTTCCTACATTTGTAATTTGAGGGTAATATCTGTCTCATATGGTTGTTATAAAAATTAAATGGAGAATACTATAAAGCATGTAGTATCTTTATTGAATGAATTTCAAGGAGTCTGTAAAAGTAAAAATGGCATTTCTCAGTCAATTTGGAACCCTGTTTTTACAGATGGTGCTGTAATTGGGAAACCAAGATGATGCAACTGCCCACTGGCATCAGGCACATTTCTGAGCTGTTCATTCTAGCCATGGTAATGACTTTGTATTCATCAGCCACGATCTCTTCAAGTTCCTGTTTTGGATTATCACCATCCTTTTGTAAAGTGTTTGGCATTTTAGTGTTAGGGGGGAAACCAAAATCTGTGAACATGATCAAATCTAGCCTTTTCAAGTACAAAATTAACTGTCCTCTCCATTCTTTCTTAGCATCACGATTTAACCAATGAGCCAACCAGCCACAGGGAATTTAGCAACAGCCATGTAATTGGTATGAACTGCTCCACTAATTCAGAAGACCAGTTTGGTCACATCTCCTTAATTTTTTCAATCAACCACTTCAGTACCCAACTTCTTTATTTATCAGGAAACCTAGAATCTCCCTCTTGGGGCTACCCCTTATCCTTAATTTGCTTAACAACTTCAGAATTTCACACAGTCCCAAAGCAGTTCATATTTTTGCACCAAAAAGAAAGAATCCCTGGGATCTCGCCAGTCTGTTGCCATGACATCTATTGCCATACAGTGGGTGTGACTTTTGGGTTTAGTCCTGCTGACATAGAATTAGTATGGAATTGCTGATATCATGAGGCCTAGAAGATCCATATATCTGCAGGGGCTATTGTGGTTCTTTGAGTGTGGATAATTCCTTGGCTTGCCCTTAGGCTCCCCAAGTTATCTGATTTTTAGTGTCCACATATTTCAGCTCCCTTGTAAGCTATTTCCATGGTTACTGGTAGTCCCAGAAGTGCTGAGATAGGATCAGTTAGGTATTTCTGTCACTTCACAAATCCAAAGCCACTGTCTTCTTATCCTAAGTGGGGATCAACTCTCTAACTTCAGAATGTCTGCTATTAACTCTTTTCCTCAGAAGGTGGTGCTGCTCACTCAGCCTTTTAAAGACTAGCTCCCATGACTTTAGGGGTTCATCTCTGTACTTCTTGAATTCAGCCTTGGAGAAATGTCCTCACCAGGCTATATGCTCTAAGGGGAAGTATCCTTACCACGCTATATGCCCATTTCCTACCTCATACCTATCTCTTCTCAAAATGATAGGCAGTGGAAATATTCTCTACCTTCCAGGTAAACCACATTATCCACCCAGAGGATCATGTCTTTGTTTCTGCAAGATACACATGGAATACTATTCTCCATCATCAGTACATTTTTATCTGGAATTTCTGGCTGAAACTATACTGCCTATGGGAATTCATAAACTTTACAGTTAGGTTGAGCATTGCTTGGTTTAGGTCAGTGGTTCTCAGAGAATGGGCCTCAGACTGGTATTACCTTTGGTATTACATTGGTATTAGCTTTTTAGGTGTAAAATCTTGGGCTTCATTCCAGATCATTTAGAGTTGGAAACTTTGGTTGTGAATAGCAGCAGTCTATTTTAGCCAGTACTCTGGGAGATTGTGATTAAAGCTAGAATGGAAACCAGTGATCTAGACAAAAAAATACTTATATCTTTTCCAAGTTGGAGGTGAAGAGCTGACATTTATGTTCTTACTGATGTCTTCTAAGAGTAAGTGGTTCTTCAAACATGAGCATACTCATATGTCTAGAATAAACAGCAGTCATCTAGAAAATAATGTAGTTAGTATAAATAAACTTTTCTTGGAGCTTTAAAAATCTGTGCCTATTGGTGGTCCTGATTGGAGGCTCAGTGGCCTATCTAGGATACAGGCATGAAGGAAATGTAGAGAACTCACTGTCACATTGATCATTAGATCTTGACGTTCCTAGGCAGTCTGCCTTCTTCTTCCCAGCTTTTAGCCTCCTTTGCTTGTTTGTTATGTCCATGGTGTTTTCACTGTGAGAGACAAACTGGGAGGCATGGAGGTACTACATCATGGCAGTACTAGAAGGTCTGTGAAGCTATTTATACCCAAGACACCATGAACTTAGGGTAGCATTTTATGTTTTTTTCAATTAAGATAAACTTTTGTTAAGGAAAAATATGGGTTTAAAAATGGGTATTTTTATCCATGTTGAGATAATGTGAATTCAGATACAGGATATAGTATTATTGGGTAATGGGAATAATACCTTTTTAAAAACTTTGCTACTTGTACTCCATGATCTAGTGTCAAAGAGTGCTTACACCTGAGGAAATGTATCATGCGAACAGAACAATGAGAGTCCTAAAGAAATAGTGACAGTAGCAGCATTTCATTTCATCTAGGTGACAAACTCAAGGCTACACATCTTATGTATGTACCTCTGTATCTAAGTCAAAAATAGGATATTAAGATTTGGAACATGTTGGGAAGTACAGTCTGCAATGCAGTGTGCTTTGGCACTTTTCCTTATTCTCAGGAACAAGGACGAGCTTGATGAATGCTTTTACACTCTCAGGTCTTGGTCTCCACCTTAGTTCTAGAGTTGGTGTGAACTGAGTCAGAAATAGATTTACCACACAGATCAGTGCTAAGAGGGAACATATAGCAGAGCTCACTTAGTGTTATAGTTTCATGATTAGTTATTCAGAATCATAGGAGAAACACTTTCATTAAATTTTTCCAGAAAATTATTTGATAGTGTAAATGCATACCCATGTTTATAGTACCTGTGCACGAATCTTCTTGCATCATTCATCAACTACTTTTCATTTCTTACTCATTTATCTTTCTATTACTTACATAATTTAAATTAACCAAGTTGGTTTTGAATTTATATTGTAGATTCTGTTGTAAAAAATGTACTTGACACTAATCATTATTATGACTTATATAATAAACTTGGGACTTCCTAGTGGTTTATTACTTTCTTGTCTTTTTGTGTGATGTAGTGCCTGCTTTAAAAAAAAAACACTACTTAAGTAGCTATCTAAGGAAAACGTTTTTAGAATGCCCCAACTCAAGAAAAGTTCAATTAAGATAGAGTTCTTTTTTCCTTTTTGATGTCATTATGCTATTCTAGATCTCTGAGATGCAGATTCTAGACAGACTTCAGGTAGATCTAGATTCTCTAGAATCTTCCTGTGTTCCTCTATCACATTTTTTAGGGCATTGTGAGATATCTAGAAAATTAGAATTTGGCATAAATATATTGATCTTTAAGCTTAAGGAAAGTTGAATACGCAAGTTTTTGTTTTAAAGGGGTGTCTTAAAACACAATTTTGTCTAATTTTAGGTTTCACAAATGTAATGTCTCAAAGTGAAGGTGTAGTTGCTATAATTAACACTTCTCTGTTAGTTTTGCTAAAACCCTTTTTGGTATTAGACCTGACAGTCTACAAGATCATTCCCTGGCTTCCTAAAAGGATTCTCAGAACTTAGAAAAGCTGTTATACTCCTCATGTTTATGATTTATTACAATGAGAGGATACTGATTAAAACCATCAAGTGAAAAAGGCACATAGGGCAAAGGCCTGGAAAGACCAGGCATAAGGTTCTGCATGTTCTCCCCCAGTGAAATCATGTGGACAGCACTTATTTTTCCCAGTAATAATGAATGATAACATTCATGGAAAATTGCCAACCAGGGAGCTCACCCAAGCCTTGGTGTCCAGGGTTTTTACTAGGATCAGTTGCACAGGGAAGGTTGACTGCCTACATGGCTTATCTTAGTATCCAACCACATTCAGAGTTCAAGCTGGTACTCCATGGATCAAGCCTTCCAATATAACACATCATTAGAGTAGACTGAGTGGCTCAAGGCTTCCAGGGAAACAAAGACACTCTTAACAGACAGGATATTCCAAAGGCATAGAAATTACTTTTGAAGATCTAGGCAAGGGACAAACATTCATTAGAATGTTAAGGGTTTAGATAATCCAGACTTGCTGATTTAATCCTTTGTTGTACTTCTTATGAACTGAAAAATAAATACTTTAATGACCATGTAACAAATCCCTTTGCAAGTCATATGGTTTCCATTGTTTTTCTTTTAAATTATTGTGAGCTGTTAGATCATTAAAACTGTTCTGCATGATAGGTCATTATGTGATTTCTTGCATAAAAATTTGCCTAAAGTTGTTCAGTAGTTATAAATATGAAAAGTTGAAATAGATCTCAAATCTGTTTCATCTAGCAATGCATGATACTCACCAGTGGATACTTAAACTAATTTTTAAAACCTCATTCATATCATCAAAACTACATCTCTGAAACAATTTTAATTTTACATGTATTAAAATATTAGTAGTGTCATTGTAATTATAACTACAGAGCATTTTTAATGCTTAGAATTTTATGGCCACAGAAAATAAATTTGAATTCTAAGTAAGCATTGTAAAATAATTAATAAAATATTTTCAAGTATAAAGTTTTAATGCTTAAATTTCATGTTGAAAGTGGAATGAAAATATGAATTCAAAGAGGAAAATGAACAATTAAAACCTGTCATAAGAGTTTGTTCATATAATCTTTAAGGAGATGACAATGGGTATCAAATTATACTATTTAGATTACACTAGATCATTTAAAAGAGATATGATTTTATTTTAAAGTATAAATAATTATAATATACCATAAAAGACAATTAGGAGACAATTTTCCATAAATGCCACATTTCCATATGTCTAGGCATTATCAGTCAAGTGTTCCAAACTGATTTTTCAGGAATGTTTGTATAAGCAGATGGTGTTGGAAAGGTGGAGCCAAGGACTCTTTCTGGGGCACTTTATTTTCATTCCAACATTAACGATAGAGACACAATCCTTTCCCCGGAGAGATTTGCTTATATTCCAGGGTAATAAGGACAATACATCTCTCCAGAGGAGATTACAGGCAGATTTTTCAGTAGTCCTGACAAAAGATCAGCATCTTCTAGTCTCAGGGTTCCTCTTCTGGAATGCATCTGCACTGTGTGTGCAGACACTGTCTGGCCCTTGTCACATCACCATGTGAAAACTGGGCTTGGGATAAGAAGCAAGGTGTTACTATTGCTAAAAGTAGTACATGGTCTAAATCCATTTGGACTCCTTGTTTCCTTACCTATTGAACTTGTGCAGTTTGGCAAGGCAACCTTTGAGCTGCCACCCAGAACCGCTTCAGTACTGCTTCACCGCTTGGCAGTGACATACTTTGCAAATATTAAAACACATGAAACAATTTGAGAGTGAACGTTAAGATAAAAAACAAAGACTATTTCTATATCTTTAGCTCTTTTAAAAGTGCTTGGCATGTATTGGGAACTCAAATATATTTACTAAACTAAACAAATGAATGTAAGAATAAGTTGCAGAATTAATGGCAATAGAATTTTTTAATCCATTTTTCCTCCAAACTGCTGTGGGATGGAAAGCATGCTAAATACTATGATCATGTGTTAAGGAAACGTTAAGAATTTACTTCCACTCATTTACATATTCTTTGGAAAAATATTAAATTCCTCTTTCATGCTAACCATTTACTGGTTCTGGAAAGCAAAGGTGAATAAGAATAAGTATTTTTCCATTTCCCTTCAAGGAAGCCTAGTGGAAAAATACATACATATGATGCAATATTATAATTGTTACATGAAGGTCTATGCAGTATATCAGGTGAATACAAAGGTTAGAATTTCTCATTTTGCCTGAGGGCCTAAGAAAGTCTTCACAAAGGGGTGATGCTTTGAGCTGACTCCTAAATGAGAGGTAGGAGTTTGGAGTTAGTCAGGATGTGTGTGCTGGCAAGAGGGAGCAAAGGAGACATTTCAGGATATTAGTACAGATGGGGCATAGTTTTGTGTAATTTAATTTTAAGTGAAGAAACAAATAATCTTCAGCATATTAAAAATATAACAAATAATCATAAGTAAATTATGACGGATTGACTTAAAATCTGAAACTTTTGAAAATAATCATTAATTTTTGATAATCTGTCTTTTTTGATAAACCATTGAAAAGTTCCACCCTCAAGCTTTTGGGTGACCACTAATATTTCACAACTTGAGTGTGCTGATGGCATTACAAATGTCACTTTTTGCTAGACAACCCTGTAGGGGAACTCAGGCTCCATTGGAAAGAGCTCAGTTGACAGGCACCCAGCCAAGTGAAATACATTCTTAGTCAAAGCCAGACACTTACTGGAGCCAAAATGGATGGGTAGCTTTAGACTAAATATTTTAATTCCTAGAATTCCATCTAGATCCTTGTATTTGGCTCTTTGAGCTGTTAGATCTAAAACACTGTGCTATGTGAGAATTTATAACCCAGAAGGTAGTTCTTTGAGAATGGAAGTCCCTTGAGACAAAAAATCTAAGCTTAGACCTCTGGGAGTTGGTTGAATTTTGCTAGAATGCCATTTGTCAGAATATTTTTCAAGGGCTCAGTAATGTCATTCTATATAGTATTTAACTGTGATTCTATACAAAGACTTTAAGGTAACTTATTTATTTATTTTTTAATTTAATTTTTTAAATTTTGGTATCATTAATGTACAATTACACAAACAACATTATTGTTACTAGACTCCCCCTATTATCAAGTCCCCTCCACATACCCCATTACAGTCACTGTCCATCACCATAGTAAGATGCTATAGAATCACTACTTGTCTTCTCTGTGTTATACTTCCATCCCCATGTCCCCCCCACCCCCCACATTATGTGTGCTAATCGTAATGCCCTCTTTTTCCCCTATCCCTCCCTTCCCCCACCAAACTCCCCAGTCCTTTTCCCTTTGGTAACTGTTAGTCCATTCTTGGGTTCTGTGCTTCTGCTGCTGGTTTGTTCCTTCAGTTTTTGCTTTGTTCTTATACTCCACAGATGAGTGAAATCATTTGATACTTGTCTTTCTCTGCCTGGCTTATTTCATTGAGCATAATACTCTGTAGTTCCATCCATGTTGTTGCAAATGGAAGTATTTGTTTTCTTCTTATGGCTGAATAATATTCCATTGTGTATATGTACCACATCTTCTTTATCCATTCATCTACTGATGGACACTTAGGTTGCTTCCATTTCTTGGCTTTTGTAAATAGTGCTGGGATAAACAGAGGGGTGCATATGTTTTTTTCAAACTGGGCTCCTGCAATCTTAGGGTAAATTCCTAGGAGTGGAATTCCTGGGTCAAATGGTATTTCTATTTTGAGTTTTTTGAGAAACCTCATACTGCTTTCCACAATGGTTGAACTAGTTTACATTCCCACCAGCAGTGCAGGAGGGTTCCCCTTTCTCCACATCCTCACCAAAATTTATTGTTGTTCGTCTTTTGGATGGTGGCTATCCTAACTGGTGGGAGGTGATATCTCATTGTGGTTTTAATTTTCATTTCTCTGATGATTAGTGATGTGTAGCATCTTTTCGTGTGCCTGCTGGCCACCTGAATTTATTCTTTGGAAAAGTGTCTGTTCAGATACTCTGCCCATTTTTAATTGGCTTATTTGCTTTTTGTTTGTTGAGGTGTGTGAGCTCTTTATATAATTTGGATGTCAACCCCTTATTGGATATGTCATTTATGAATATATTCTCCCATAATGTAGGATATCTTTTTGTTCTCCAGACAGTGTATTTTGCTGTACAAAAGCTTTTTAGTTTGATATGGTCCCACTTGTTCATTTTTGCTTTTGTTTTCCTTGCCCAGGTAGATATGTTCATGAAGAAGTTGTTCATGTTTATGTCCAAGAGATTTTTGTCTATGTTTTTTTCTAAGAGTCTTATGGTATCATGACCTACATTCAGGTCTTTGATCCATTTAGAGTTTACTTTGTGTATGGGATTAGACAATAATCTCTTGTAAATTTCATTCTCTTACATGTAGCTGTCCGGTTTTGACAATACCAGCTGTTGAAGAGGCTGTCATTTCCCCATTTATATATCCATGGCTCCTTTATCGTATATTAATTGACCGTATATGTTTGGGTTAATGTCTGTAGTCTCTATTCTGCTCCACTGGTCTGTGGCTCTGTTCTTCTGCCAGTACCAAATTGTCTTGATTACTGTGGCTTTGTAGTAGAGCTTGAAGTCAGGGAGCATAATTCCCCTTATTTTATTCTTCCTTCTCAGGATTGCTTTGGCTATTCGGGGTCTTTTGTGTTTCCATACTAATTTCAGAAATATTTGCTGTAGTTCGTTGAAGAATGTTGTTGGTATTTTGATAGGGATTCCATTGAAGCTGTAGATTGCCTTAGGCAGGATGGCCATTTTGACAGTATTAATTCTTCCTGTCCGTGAGCACGGGTTGTGTTTCTATTTATTGGTACCTTCTTTAACTTCTCTCATGAGTGTCTTGTAGTTTTCAGGGTATAGGTCTTTTACTTCCTTGGTTAGCTTTATTCTAAGATATATTATTATTTTTGATGCAGTTGTGAATGGAATTGTTTTCCTGATTTCTCTTTAAGCTAGTTCATCGTTGGTGTATAGGAATGCAACAGATTTCTGTGTATTAATTTTGTATCCCACAGCTTTGCTGAATTCAGATATTAGATTTAGTAGTTTTGGAGTGGATTTTTTAGGGTTTTTTTATATACAATATCATGTCATCTGCAAACAGGGACAGTTTGACTTCTGGACTTGCCAATCTGGATGCCATTTATTTCTTTGTGTTGTCTGATTGCTGTGTCTAGGACCTCCAGTACTATGTTGATTGAAAGCAGGGAAAGTGGAAATCTATGGAGATGACCATATGGTTTTTGTCTTTCTTTTTGTTGATGTGGTGAATGATGCTGATGGTTTTCGAATGTTGTACCATCCTTACATCCCTTGAATGAATCCCACATGATCATGATGGATGATATTTTTGATGTATTTTTGAATTCAGTTTGCTAATATTTTGTTGAGTATTTTTGCATCTATGTTCATCAGGGATATTGGTCTGTAATTTTCTTTTTTTTGTGGTGTCTTTGCCTGGTTTTGGTATTAGAATGATGTTGGCCTTGTAGCATGAGTTTGGGAGTCTTCCTTCCTCTTCTACTCTTTGGAAAACTTTAAGTAGGATGGGTATTAGGTCTTCACTAAATGTTTGATAAAATTCAGCAGTGAAACCATCTGGTTCAGGTGTTTTGTTCTTAGGTAGGTTTTTGATTATGAATTCAATTTCCTTCCTGGTAATTGGTCTATTCAGATTTTGTGTTTCTTCCTGAGCCAGCCTTGGACAGTTTTATTTTTCTAGAAAGTTGTTCATTTCTTTTAGGTGGTCCAGTTTGTTACCACATAATTTTTCATAGTATTCTCTCATAATTCTTTGTATTTCTGTGTTGTGTGTAGTGATTTTTCCTTTCTCATTTCTGATTCTGTTTATGTGTATAGACTCTCTTTTTTTATCTTGGAAAGTCTGGCTAGGGATTTATCTATTTTGTTTATTTTCTCAAAGAACCAGCTTCTGCTTTCATTGATTCTTTCTATTGTTTTATTCTTCTCTATTTTATTTATTTCTGCTGTAATCTTTATTATGTCCCTCCTTCTACTGACTTTGAGCCTCATTTGTTCTTTGTTTTCTAGTTTTACTAATTGTGAGTTTAGACTGTTCATTTGGGATTGTTCTTCTCTCCTGAGGTAGGCCTGTATTGCAATATACTTCCCTCTTAGCATGGCCTTCGCTGAATCTCACAGCTTTTGCTGTGTTGAATTATTATTGTCATGTGTCTCCATATATTGCTTGATCTCTGTCTTTATTTGGTCATTGATCCATTGATTATTTAGAAGCATGTTATTAAACCTCAATGTATTTGTGGGATTTTTCATTTTCTTTGTGTAATTTATTTCTAGTTTCATACCTTTGTGATCTGAGAAGCTGGTTGATACAATTTCAGTCTTTTTGAATTTACTGAGGTTCTTTTTGTAGCCTAGTATATGATCTATTTTTGAAAATGTTCCATGTGCACTTGAGAAGAATGTGTATCCTGTTGATTTTGGTTGGAGGATTCTGTAGATGTCTGTGAGGTCCATGTGTTCTAATATGTTGCTCAGTGCCTCTATCTCTTCACTTATTTTCTGTCTGGTTGATCTGTCCTTTGGAGTGAGTGGTGTGTTGAAGTCCCCTTAAATGAATGCATTGTATTCTATTTCCTCCTTTAATTTGTTAGTATTTGTTTCACATATGTAGGTAATCCTGTGTTGGGTGCATAGACATTTATATTTATATCCTCTTGTTGGACTGACCCCTTTAGCATTATGTAATGTCCTTCTTTGTCTCTTGTTACTTTCTTTGTTTTGAAGTTTATTTTGTCTGATACAAGTATTGCAACTCCTGCTTTTTCTCTCCCTATTGGTTGCATGAAATATCTTTTTCTATCGCTTTACTTTCCATCTATGTATGTCTTTGAATTTGAAGTGAGTCTCTTGTAGGCAGCACCTAGACGGGTCTTGTTATTTTGTCCATTCAGTGACTGTATGTCTTTTGATTAGCCCATTCAGAGCATTTACATTTAGGGTGATTATTGATAGGTATGTACTTATTGCCATTTCAGGTTTTGATTCGTGGTTACCAGTGGTTCAAGGGTAATTCCCTTACTATCTAACAGTCTAATTTAACTCACTTTGTATGCTAGTACAAACACAACCTAAAGGTTCTTTTTTCTTTTTCCTTCCTCCTCCATCCTTTATATATTAGATATCATATTCTGCACTCTTTGTCTATCCCTTGTTTGACTTTAGGGGTAGTTAATTTGATTTTGTATCTGTGTAGTAATTAACTGTTCTACTCTGCTGTGGTTTTATTTCTCCTGGTGTCATCTATTTAGCCTCAGGAATACTTCCATCTATAGCTGTCACTGCACAAGGCACTGTAGAGGTGGTTTGTGGGAGGTAAATTCTCTCAGCTTTTGCATATCTGAAAATTGTTTAATCTCTCCTTCAAATTCAAATGATAACCTTGATAGATGGAGTATTCTTGGTGTGAGGCCCTTCTGCTTCATTGCATTAAATATATCATGCCACTTCCTTCTGGCCTGTATGGTTTTTGTTGAGAAATCCGATGATAGCCTGATGGGTCTTCCTTTGTATGTGATCTTTTTTCTGTCTCTAGCTGCTTTGAAAAGTCTGTCTTTATCCTTGATCTTTGCCATTTTAATTATTATATATCTTGATGTTGTTCCTTGGGTCCCTTGTGTTGGGAGATCTGTGCACCTCCATGGCTTGAGAGACTATCTCCTTCCCCAGATTGGGGGAGTTTTCAGCAATTACCTCCTCAATGGCACCCTCTATCCCTTTTTCTCTCTTCTTTTCTTCTGGTACCCCTATAATGCAAATACTGTTTCATTGGGATTGGTCACCCAGTTCTCTCAATATTCTTCCATTCTTAGAGATCCTTTTTCTCTCTGTGCCTCAGCTTCTTTGTATTCCTCTTCTCTAATTTTTATTCCATTTACCATCTCTTCTATTACATTTAATCTTTTAAATCCCTCCATTGTATGTTTCATTTCAGACATGGAATTTCTTAATGATTGAATCTCCATCTTAAGTTTGTTCCTGAGTTCTTGAATATTTTTCTGTACCTCCATGAGCATGTTTATGATTTTTATTTTGAACTCTCAGGAAGATTCATGAATTCAGTTTCATTTGGCCCTTTTTCTGGGGTTTGTGAGATTTTGTTCTGAACCAGGTTCCTTTGACATTTCATATTTCTATGTGGCGTCCTCTAGTGTGCAGAAGCTCTAGTCTCTGGAGCTGCTCAGCCCCTAGAGTGAAGTTGGGGGTTGTAAGGAAGCGGTGCCTAGAGTGAGGAAAGCTGTTTCCTGGTTCCCGGCTGCAGTGCCTGTCTCCAGTATCAGAGCCAGTGAACTGAACACACAGGTGTAAGCCTCTGTGCTTTGCATCTCTAGCTGATGTAGTCAGGTCCTCCTTCCGGCTGGCCTGATGCTAGTGCAGTGACTGCTGGTTTGCGAGCTGGTGCCAGCAGGCCAGTAGGAGGGCGCAGCAGGCTTCACATCACAGTGGGGGGTCTTGGACCTGAGTAGTCAGCCAGAGGGATGGGGCGCCTGATGCTCCTTAAAGTTCCCAAACTGCTGGGCAGAGCATGCTCTGGAAAACTTGTCCACCAATCACTTCTCCCGCACAGCAAGCTCCCTGCAAATCCCGTCCCTTCAGTAGCCCTCTCACTGCTAAGAAGTCTGTCAGACTGCTTGCGTTTCCTATGTCCCAGAGCAGCCGGATGTGGATCCCCATCCTCCACAAACAGCCCAAATCTCAGTCTCTCAAGCACTCTGCGTGTCCCAGCTCCCCAACCCCACCAACCTCCAGAGCACCAAACAGTGTAGGTTTCTGCTTGCAAAGCAGATTTCCAGGGTTAGGTGTTCAGCAGTTCAAGGTTTCCACCTGCTTCCTGCTCTGTTTCTCTTCCTTCCGCTGGTGAACTGGGGTCGGGGAAGGGATTGGGTCCTGCTGGATCAAGGCTTTGGTACTTTACCTGGTTTTGTGAGGTCTGCTCTATTCGTGAGTTCTGTATGCAGTCTGGTGCAGCCTTCTTTCCTGTTGCTGTTTTAGGTTTAGTTGTATTAACTATATTTTCATACTATATGTGGTTTTGGGAGGAGTTCTCTGTCTCACCTCTCATGCTGCCATCTTGAATCCATAACTTATTTTTTTTTTAAATACAAGTTTAACACAATAGTTATCTTGCATTCTGGCATCCTGACCTTTTAAAAACATGTCATTTCATTATGTTCCAGATTTTTAGTGATGTGCTCTTTTATAGCTTTGCCTAAGGGAGAACTTATAATGAAGATGAGAGCCAGCTAGAGCTCACACCCTCTGAGTCTGTCTCTGAATTCTCCTTTCTAGAGAGACTGTATCTGTGAACAGATGGGAAGCTTTCTAGTTGCTGGCACGTGATACAACTATGCATGCTATTGTACAGAGTATAGGCAAAAATAAGCCATTTAGGATACAGGAAAAGATAAAGCAGATATGATTCAATTTTTGTCAATTTCCTGAAATGTCTCTTGAATTAATCACCTCTATCTTTGACCTCCAAGACCTTGTATTGTCTGCATAATATATTTTGGCACTTAATTACACTGTCCTGCAACATAAATATTTTATGTGTATCTTGTGTCTCTAATTAGGCTGTAATACTTTAGTGAGAAAGAACTCTGTCCTCTACTTCTTGGTATCCTCTTTGATCCTTAGTATATTTTCAGTGGCTATAAATTTTCTTTAATTAAACTCAGTCAAGTTGATTTATTTAAGAATGTACAGGTGTAGAAGAACTGTGGAAGTATCACTAACCTGGGTATGCTGAAAACTGGTCTTGCTAGTTGACCAATTGGATTCCCTGGTCAACCACTAACATCCCTTTCTCCTGCCTCTCAGTGTAGCTACACATTGTGCTTTGCTTGTTTACTTACCTTATTGTGTATCCCAGAGATATACTCTGATTTTGAAGGAAATGTCTTCTTTTCCTTCAGACAATCTCAAAAGTGATGAAAAGTATATCATATAACATTACCATTTGCTCAGGGTAGATGAGGCAAAGAGGATGCATTTCTGAACTCCAGATAAGGAGGACTATCAGTAAAACATGATTGGCAACCACGAAAATTATGTGCAATGTATGAAAAGTATAAAGTGTTTATGTAAGTCCTAGAGCAGAAAAAAAGAAAGGCCTAACTTGGAAATGGGAATAACGAGAACTGGTCTGTGGTTAGACAGGGAATATGGAGAAGACATTGAGACGGAGGTCTGCAGGGAGCATTTAGACTTGATAATGGGAAAATCCAAGTTAAGTCCAACATAAGTTCCTCCAATTGCATCTCAAGTAACTAAGAGCTGTTTCAGTTTTTTGAATATGCCCTCTAAGGAAGCAAGTGTGAGAACAAATACAAGTGGGCATGAATAACTTTAGATCATTCACATGTTGGACAATGTGTTAGTTAACTGATACAGTTATGTAAGTATAGTAACATATGTACAGTAACTCAATGTACTAGTTCACTATTGTAGTTAACTGATATTATAGTAACATATGTACAGTAATGCCAATATGTACAGTAGCTCAAACCCAAAGAGGCTTACTGCTTGCTGTGAGTACTGGATGTTTGCCCAGGCTGGCTTGCTGGCCTTCCTCTGTGCGGCTATGCAATGACCTGGTTGATGAAGTCTCTGCCATCTTTAACATGTAGCTTCCAAAGTCTCCATGGCAAGGCGGGAGGGTTGTCTCTATTTCAGCCAGATGTAAGGGGAAAAAGACAGAGGGGATCATATGTGGGATGTTTTTAGGGGCCAGATCTTGTAGTGACACATAGTTGCATTGATATTTATTCCAGTGTCCAGAATTCAGTAACAAGGTCACACCCAACTGCTAGGAAATTAAGGAGCTAAAGAATTCATGGGAGGTAATGGATGAAGGGTACCTGTTTAGGGAAAGAGAGGATGAGTACTCCAAAGCTTCCTAGTTTTTCTTTGTTTAATATACCTGTAACACTGTATCTTGATGTATGTTTGTTTATGTCAGGTATCACTATACACAGATGCATTTTATGAGCATCTCTGAGCCTGAGCTCAGAATATGCCAAAGTACCTTTCCATGATTCATAAAGATTGTTGTTGATTTGACTCAGTTAATATTCTTTACCATAAAAAAACCTTTCTCTTAGAGTTTCACCAGCTGAAGAATCCTTATATGTAGTTAACACAACTTACACTTGATGCCTTTGATAATCTTTTTAATTTTTAAAATTAGAAAATGCTCACTGAAATATTTCCAAGGTGAGATTTTTGGTATTTCACTGATGAGTGATATAGAACATGAATAATTTTGGGCTGAACTAATCAAATTTTATACTACATAGTCTATAAAACAGGAAGCCCTTCCAGTGTCTTTTTGAACCATTAATGGATTTGTATATTTTAGCTATTTTTTGTTTTTTTCTGTGCTAGCACAGCTACCAAAAATTAGTCCACTGGAACAGCTGTAGGCAATAACATTAATACAACCTGTTAATGAATTAGTCTATAATGTTCTGAGGTGTTCTTTCTTTGTTTAAATGCTTCCTGAACATTATAAGGGAACCACTAAGATAATTTTGACCTTGGTCACTTACAAATATTTTTGTAACTTCCTATGGCAGTAACTTATAAAATATAAAGATTTGATAGGAATTGTGCTAACAATGGAGAAATCTCACATAAGTGCTAAAAAATATTTGTTGACAAATAAAGGGACACAAATAATCTGTCACCTTTCTTTAGATTTACTTTAGTGCTTATTACCTGAATAATTAATTACTTACTCAAACACCTGAATAGTAAGGGCTTTGTCCTCCTTGATTAGCACAGACATACCCGTCAGACTTGCTGAGTAGTAGATCCATTGCTGTGATTAAACTGGCTCAATTGTTAAGTCGATTCTGAACAAAGAGAGTCTAAAAGCAGATACTTTATTTTGAATTATGTATTCTGTATTAGTTTTTCTTAACTAAATCATTATAGCCTTGCCCTCACATATCATATAGTATACAAGTTTATGTTGCATCAAACTAAATGAGACTACAATAAAATGTGGTGTCTGAATTGGAAAACTCTGAGATTTACATATTAGATTTCAGGAAAAAAGTAGAATAGAATTTTGTAGTCAGTCCATTTTGCCTAGTAATTATTGAGACCTGGTTTCAATAATTTATTATACTATCAACTCCTGATTATTTCTTTCTACAGGTTATTTCAGATAACCTGAAATTTTCACTCTACTAAATCACTGTATTTTAGAATGAAAATATCCTTAAATCAATACAAAACATAAATTAATTGAGCATTTATTTTGTACAGGCCAATTCAGTTGAACCATTCAATTTGATTCAATTCAGTAAACATGTGTTGATTGCCCTTTATTGAAAGGCACTGAACTGATTTTGGGATATTCATGTAGAATTGAATTAAGAGATTTCTATAATTTAGTGAGCATGTGTCCCTGTAAAATATTATGATTGTGAAAACTCATCAGTCTGATTGACATTTATCATCTCTGGAGGGGAGCTCCTTGATTTGCATATGAAAACACTGGTATTGATGCCTCTCATGGCATGAAAATGACCCATGTCAAAATACAATGACTATATTTTGTTTCTTATTTTATTCATTTGTAATATGGTTATATTCAATTAGACATACAGATTTTCTCAGCCACACATTGCACACATTCCTCTTAGCCCCTATTTAGCATGTACCTTGAACTCTCCCCTCTGAACTGGCTTTGACAGTTAGGAAGTAAAGTGGGAAATAACTGGACTTCAGAAGAGCAATGGACACAGAGAGGTGATCTTTCCAGTTTCCAGTGGGAAGAGTCAGGATGTCTACAAACAATTGAAAGTGTATTTTGGGAGGAAATGTTACAGAGGAATCTCTTGGTATATACCCTCCTCCCTTCCAGCCCTCCAGCCTTTGCAGAGCCATCTCTGTCTGTGCTCTTGGGCTTACCATGCTGCCCATGGAGAAATCCCACAAAATTATATCCTCTCTAGTAAGGGCTTCAACACTTCAGAACTTACACAAAATGACTACCTTTGCTCAGCCCAGTACTAAATACTGGAGGTCTCGTACTTGTAGGCTTAGTTTCACTTAATTCCAAACCTAATGAGAACAAAATACTACCAAATATCATGGACTTTTCTTCCCCACCAGAGTGTAGTCTGTAGTGTCCACAAAATGTCTAGTGAAGCTTGAGGGGAGGAACCCTAGCAACTAATGGGCTTGAATTAGAGTCTCCGTTTCCACTGCATGTGATGGTTAGAATGGATATACAGCCAAATCCATGGCAACTAGGTTTCACTCTAGTTCGTAATGCAGCTTGAGCCTGTCTTTAGAATTTAGAATCAGGGCCCCAAGTCCATTGCTTCTCCCAGCAAGCTTCTCCCTGAACTGGGCTTGATTTTTGGTCCCCCCCGACCCTGACTTGACAACCTCTTATTGAGCTGCCTAAGTCCCCATACAATGCCCAACATATTATGCTACCTCTCTTCTGTATCAATATTCAGCTCAGTCTGTTATCTTGTACTTTCTGGGACTTCATAATTTGTATTAGTGTTCTCTTTTCCCCAGTGTCCCATCCTTAGCCTAAATCTCTCCCCTGTTTCTGCATTCTCTCATTTTCCTGACAGGATATTCAGGCATGCCACATGCCCAAGGCTGCTTTGTCTATGATTGTTTTATAATGTCTGCCTTTCATTCAATTCATGGCCATACCTGGTTCTAGGAGGGTAGATATAAGACCTTATGGATGAGGCAGTTTGTTGCTCTGTCAAAGATAGAGAGGAGAACCAAAGATAAGCCATCTAGTCTCAGAGTCTGGTTGGCTTTTTAAAATATAATTTGGGGGTTTCAATTATGCAGTATTGACCATATGAGCAGATCAAGATCTGCTTTCTGTAAAAGCTTTGTCTTACTTGTTGACTCATTGACTCATGTAGCTTATTTCCTTGTAGGGATAGAGAGTCCTTGCATACGCTTCCTTCCCATTTCTCCTAAACGTCTTGCATTAGTGTAGTACATTTGTTACAACTGGTAAACTAGTATCAATACTTGGTCATTAACTAAAGTCTATAGTTTACATTAGGGTTCACTCTTTGTGTTGTACAAGCAGATGGATTTTGACAAATGTAAAATGTCATATATCCAACATTATGGTATCATACAGAGCAGTTTCATTGTCCTAAAAATCTCTTCTACTCCACCTATTCATCCCTCATTCCCTTCCCCCAAAGCCCTGGCCACCACTGAAATTTTTAGTGTCTCTATAGGTTTGCCTTTTCCAAAATGTCATATAATTGTATTCATACAGTATGTAACCTTTACTAATTGTCATCTTTCACTTAGCATTATGCATGTAAGGTTTCTCCTGAATGTCTTTTTGTGGTTTGAAAGTTCTTTTCTTTTTACTGCTGAATAATATTCCATTTTATTAATATATCCAGTTTATCCATTTGCCTGCTGAAAGACATCTTGTTGCTTCCAAGTTTGGGCTATTGTAAATAAATCTGCTATAAATGTCTGCGTGTAGGTTTTTTTTGTAGATATATGTTTGCAACTCATTGGGTAAGTACCAAGGAGTGTGGTTGCTATAACATATGGTAAGAATATGTTTAATTTTCTAAGAAACTTCCAAAGTGGCTGTATAATTTTAATTTCCCCAGCAACAAATGAGAATTTCTGTTGTCCCACAACCTCACTAGCATTTGATGTTGTCAATGTTTTGAATTTTAGCCATTCTAATAGCTGTGTAGAGGCATGTCATTGCAGTTTTAATTTGCATTTCCCTAATGATTTGTGATGCTGAATATCTTTCATATGCTTATTTGTCATCAGTATATATTATTTTGTGAGATGTCTGTTCATGTCTTTTGTCCATTTTATAAATTGGGATGTTTGTTTTCTTGTTGAATTTTAAGAGCTCTTTTTATATTTTGGAGACAAATCCTTTACCGAATAGGTGTTTTACAAATCTTTTTTCCCAGTCTGTTACTTGTCTTTTTATTCTTTTGACAGAGTAGAAGTTTTAATTTTAATGAAGTTCAATTAAATTTTGTCTTTCATGTTTCATGCTTTTGGTATGCATCTAATATAAAAGTAGACAAAATGCAATTAACACTGACAATGAGAGTAAAATAAAATAGATTTGGGGCAATTAAAGAAATGTACCTCCTCTTCTCTGAATCTGACCTCAGAAGAATGTTAAACTTTGAATTCTGTTAAACCATAAACATCCTGGACAAATATCTGTTGCCTGCAACAAAGTAGACTTTTTGTCTAGGAATAGCTTTAGCAACTAATTATATATAGCTAAATGTAGGTTACAATAGCTTATGTAATCTTAATTCTTTCAAAACAACTCATATAGGCACCCTCAGAGTTCCCTTTTTGCCTTTAAAAACCTAAATCCTTTTCCTTCTTCATAGCATACATTTGGGTTTCCTCCCAAATCTGTGTTCCTGGATTGCAATCCCTAAGGCCCCAAATAAAGGTGACTAATTTTTTATAGCTTTGTTTTTTTTTGTGGGGGATGGGGGTGGTTTACCCTAAAAACTCACTGCCAAATTCAAGGTCACCTAGATTTTCTCTTATGGTATCTTCTAGGAATTTCATAGTTTTGCATTTTACATGTAGGTCTAGGGTAGATTAATTTTTTTTTTTTTTTTTGCATGTGATCACTTAGTTGTTCCAACACTGTTCACTGAAAATACTATCCTTTCTCCATTGAGTTACCTTTGCTATTTGTCAAAGATCAGTCAGGTATATTTGTGTGGATCTGTTCCTAGACTGTTTATTCAGATCCACTGGAATAATCTATTTGTTAATTCTTTTACCAATACCATACTGTCTTGATTACTGTTAACTTTATAGGAAGTCTTGAATTTGGGTAGTGTCAGTCCTCTG
This sequence comes from Manis javanica, assembly GCF_040802235.1. Taxonomy (NCBI): domain Eukaryota; kingdom Metazoa; phylum Chordata; class Mammalia; order Pholidota; family Manidae; genus Manis; species Manis javanica. The sequence continues at coordinate 102,572,743 of NC_133156.1, read as the reverse complement.
ATGTTGTTCTCTTTCAATATTGTGTTAGCAACTCTGCATCTTTGTCTTTCATTTAACCTTAGAGTCAGTTTGTCAGCATTTACAAAATGACTTGCTTGGATGTTGAATCTATAGATCAAGTTGAGGTGAAATTCTAACAATATTGAGATTTCATGTACATAATATGGAATGTCTCCATTGTGCAGACTTTAATTTCTCTAATTACTTTTGTAGTTATCCTCATATAAATCTTATGCTTTTTTGCTCTAGATTTATGCCTAATTATTGTTTTTTGGTGCTAAGATAAATGATGTGGTATTTTTTATTTCAAATTGCTATTGTTCATTGCTGGTATATGGGAAATCAATGAACAAGATTCTTCCCTTTTTATAACAATATACTAACTTTATTACCTGCACATCTGGTCTCCAAAGCAATGTTGCTTTCCTCTAATCAAAACATAGAACATATGTTTTTGAGGGACTCTGTGAAAAATAAAACCAAATTGACTGCTAATGAAGTCCTTAAAAATCCTAGCTGAGGCATCTGTGAGAGAGGTCCATTTCTAGATTCTCTGCTCTGCAAATATTCCAAACTCAGGAAAGTTCTTTGGTTATAATCTGTCCCAGTCAATCCCTGACACCTTCTGTACTCACACTTCTGAAAACCACCTAATCGGTGACATCACCAATGGCTGAAGGTCAGCCAATCAGCAATAGCCTCACCTTTAGACGTTTAGAGAGACTTCCACAGGTGAAGACTTATCCACTTCTACAGACACTTCCATAGCTTCTAAAGATCACCTACTTCTGTATCACTCCTACTAATATGTGCTTCCCTGAACCTTATGCTTCCCCAGCCCTGAACTCTATGCTTCCCAAAGCCCTATATAAGATCAGCAACTTGCTTTGATCAGTGATAGGAGCTGTATCAATAAAGATCTCCTCGCTTACCAAACAATTCATTAAGCTTTTTATTTCAAACACTGAGTGAGGACCTCTTTTGAAAACAGTGCTTTGTTTCCTATTATCAACTAGACTACCAAGAACACCACCTATGGATTGCATTGTTGGAAAGGCAGGTGGGAACTCTTAATGAAACTGACTGTTTTCTTGGCATTTTTTTTGCTCCAAATTTGTGTAAAACTCAACTACGTGAATATAGTTTCTGTGTCTTTTGTAAAACAGCTACTTAATTCATTGCTTACCAGCTAAAGTTCTTTATATAAGAAACTTATGTAAATTCCTCTTAGAGTTTAATGCTAGGTAAAATTGTCTCTTCTGAGCAAATGATTTCCTTTTTTCTTTGGCTGCTATGAAACTCAGTATTATACTCTCTCATCAGTTACAAGATTTATTTCTCACTTTAAGATTATATTCTTAACCATAAATGATGCTTGACTTTCATTTATTTTAAATTTTTTTTGTTATTATAATCCTTATTATGGTTTTATTGCATATGACTGTGTTTAATCTACTATAAAATCTGCTTTTGGGACTAGGTCTAGAAGAAAATTTATAATACATTCCTTTTGAGAAACAATATGATAATATTCTAATACTTGCATACTTCTGCTTTTTTCAGGCATTTTCATCTTGGATAATAATCCTTTTTTTCTAAAATATATAGAATTTGGCAGCAATACTTTATTAAAGACAGTCAACTGAATTTATATTTTCACAAACCATTTCTAACAATATTCTTGGGGGCAAAATTATATATGAGAATATTAATTCTCAGCAAAATGGTTGAAAGATCAAGTCCCCCCAGCAGTTAACTGAATAAGTACACAATTAACTTAGAAAATGCTAGAACTTTAATAGCAATATTGTACTACAAATAAAAGCCAACATCTTAACCTTGAAACATTGATGCTAACAGTGGGAATCAGAACAGTTTCTCAATGTTCACTTCTCTATTCAGCAAAACAAGATAGTAGCTTATTGAAACAGTTGACATCCAATGTAGAAGAGTTTTCACAACATACATAACATCACATCCTAAATATGAGACTGATTTTGAATCTGATATAAAATTGCCTCTGTTCCAGTGAAAATTCCTCACCATCCACACATTTAAAACTTGCATTGGGGTGCTTGGCACTAATTTTGAGGGCTGGCATTTTGTTATTGCTTTTATTATGGATAGCTTTTGCTTTTCTATAACCAGCATAGGTCCTATGCACTGGAATAAATAAAAGGGCCCACGGTGTGTTTAAGGAGATGATCAGAAGGGCTTATTCCAACTTGCAATTCTTCCCCTCTTTCTTGAAGCCATCCAGCTTGAATTTATGTCCTTGGAAAGGTCATGGGGACTGCAGTGGAATAGAGATGTGGACTACCTTCTCCAACTGTAATGACATGTAATAAAAGATTAGGTAAAATGTACATCACTAAGACCAATTAGTTTTTTTCCCCAAGTTGTGTAGGAGATACTCCTAGGGGATATAACACAATATATTTCTATTTCCTGATGATACATAGATTACTAGGTCTTCCCTGATGCACAGGCTGAGTAATCCTAGGTTCTGGGATGGGGAGGGCAAGGACAGGAAATGTTTGAGGAACTCTGGAACTAGGCACATGGTGCTGAAGTAGCAGTCTTAAGAAGAAGCAGGAGGTAATGGAAAGAACACAAGGCTGTACTTTGGGATCATATCTGAATTATCCCTGAATCTGCTCTTGATTATAGTACAAGAGAGGGTTAGTTCTAGTTTAAGCAACCTGTAATCTCAGGAGAAGGAGGAACAGGTAGTCCCATTCTTTGCCTACTTCCTGATTTTCTTGAACGACCTTGTCTTTAAGAAATATAAGGCTTAGCTACTCTAAAGTGTAGCATGGCAGCAAATACATTATTAAGGAAGAAGCCATCTGTTTTTCAAGGGAAGAAAGGAAATTTTTATAAAAGAAAGTCTCTCTCTGATTTTCACCGAAGTTTCTACCTATTCTTAATACTACTGGAATGGAACTTGGGAGTTGTGTGTTTTCGTCTGGTCTGCTGATTTTCTCAGAGATAATATCAACAACATTGAAAATATCACCAATATACATCTAATATTCAGATTTTCCTAGGATGAGGCCTAGAGAGGCTAATGTCCACAGGGCCTGCTTTGAAGATCTTCACTGTGAACAAATGGGAGGCCACCACTGTGGAGGAAGAAATTGACTCTATCATAGTGTACTTTAAACAATTCAAAACTTTAATTTTAGTATTTAAGAAAGTCTAAACAGCTTATGAGGTTTCTTCATTCTAAACCAAAGCAAAGCAGGTACTATGGAACTCTTATCCATTCAAGGCCAGCCTTTGGTGATTTATTTTCCTAAATGACCACTGACATATATTGTACCCTGTATTAACAGGAGCTAGTTGTAGTGCTATGCCTGTTCACACTCTACAGTTAAATTTGTGTTTACTGAGAATCTTCAGTGTGCCATCAGCTTCATTTTATCATAGCAGTACCACCGCCAGCCACAGCATAACTGCCATTTATTTAGCAATAACTATGTATCAGGCCCAAGGCTAAAGGCTAATTTTCTCTTATCCAACTCTTACATTAACTATGGCAGGTAATATTATCCTTATTCGATACGTGAGGCACTGAAGCAGAGCAGTCTCAGCCATCCGCACTAGGTCACGCAGCCAGCCAGCCACACGAGTTCCGTCCTCCGGACTCTGCACTTTACAGACAGGGACACTGAGGCCCAGAAAGAGCAGGGCCAAGGGTGCACAGTGAGTGACAAATCTGAAATGAGATCTGTCAGAATCCTCAAAGACCATGTCCTTTTTATTGCATTATATACTTGTCCTTGTGTTTGTTTCTCTGCCCTCTCTGCAGTGCAGGAAGAGGAAATAAGGTTTGTAAATTAAAGGGTTTTGAACTGTTATGGAATGTTCCTATTTTATAAATAGGTGTAATCCTATGTCTGAGTCTGTATTTTTAGAAGGAATGCCTCAGCTATGAGCCACTGGCTTTATCTCAAGCCCTTGTTACCTGAGGATCACAGGGTGATTCATACACAGAACAGAGGAAGCTAGCCGCAGGGTGCTTCAGGAATCAGGGTTACCGGTGAAGGGAAAAACTGTGAAGTGAGTTTCACTGGGAAGTGTTGTAAGGGCTCTATTTGTCTAATTCCTAAGCTTGCATTTGGGCTGAATCCCATGGCTTTGGGAGGGAATTCTGAAAGAAAGTACAGACGATAGAAAGGCTGCTTCTCCCATTGTCTTCAGCTGGAAACAGGTTCGTGCTGCCGCATCAAAACTCTGTGTGTACTGGCTGCCTAACGTGCAACTATACTTTACCATGCGCCTTGCAGATTTTCATCCTCCTCCCTCAATGACTTTCATTTCAAAGCTGCTTTGTTTTCAAGTTAACATAATGGAACTCCAACCTAATACTTTGCCAAGCTCTCATTGATCCTTGGTGTGGAATGAATGTGAACACTGCCTCATTAATCCTCTCCGTGGTCCTTGGGGAGGAGTGGCAAGCAATATGCCATCCATTTTGCAGTGGAGGAAAGAAAGGCAAAGTAAATCGCTCAGTTTGCATCTGTGCCCAAACTCCTGGACATTTCCATCTGGATTATCTGGCTGGCTTGTCAAACTCAACTTGCCCCAAATTGAACTCATTCTCTTCCTTTTTCCAAAATACATTGCTCTTTCTGGGCATTTGTCTTGGTTAATCGCACCACTCTCCATATAATTCCCCTGGTAGAAGCCTCTGAGTCATATATGACTTCTCTCACTTTCCTTATTCATCATTTATGAAGTTTGTTTCCTTTTCCTCTGAAATAGCTCTCCAGTTTATCCTTTCTCTTCAAATAACCCTGCCCCAATCTCTTGCTCTGTTCAGTGTCTCATCATCCCTCATCCAAATTAGCGCTCCCCCTCCACCAAGAAAAAAAACTTCTTACTCATATACCCAATTTAGGTTTTTCAGTTAGTCCTTTTCACTGTCTTCAGAAACATAATCTTCCTAAAACCAAGGTATAATTATTGTCTTTTCTGCTCAAAAGCTTTGATGGCCCCACATGGCCAACAGAAACAGACCTGACTCTGTTCACATCAAAGAGATCTTTTACAGCTGGGCACAACCTCAGTCTGAGCACTCATCTCCGCTTGTTATCATGTACCCGGACTCTAGACACAAGGGTCGTCTAATGTTCTTCCCCACCTCTGAACCTCAGTTCATCATGATCTGGTCTTTCCATCAGCTGATTTGCTAGGCAAATTTCTGGTCATTTTTTAAGGCCCAGTTCTTATGTCACATCTTTTGTATTCCTTTGTGACTCCTTCATCTGCCTACTTTTGTAATTAATTTACCACTTTTGGTCTTCATAACAATTTGTTACTATTTATCATGCCTTGTTTTGTAGCTAAGTATCACTATTTCTCAAAGTAGACTATAAGTTCTTTGAGGACAAAGTCCATACTTAATTCATCTCTGAATTATTAGTTCCTGTATGGTTGTGTACTTACTTGGTGCTAAATAATTTGTAGAGCAATTCGTATACAATAAAAACTTTTTAGGACAAATTTTATCACATTTAATATCACAACAACCTGTAATATAGGAATTATTACTGATCCCCAATTTATAGATGAACAAATTGAGTCCTAAGAACTGAAAAGGCTTCTCCATGGACTGCCTAGCATGAGGGCCAAGATGTAAACTCAGGATGCTTATCTGTAAACCCTGATTTTAACACCTTGTACTAGACTTCACACAGCAGAATTATAGCTGGAAATCAGGTCTGATACAATGCCCAAATTTGATAAAACAAGCATTTCTGCTACAACATGCTAGATATCATTCATACTGAGGGATTATCAATGACCAAAGGACTGTCCATCATACCTAAGGGTTTTTGTACTGGAAAGTAAGAATGCAAACAACTCAGGGGCAAGGATTCTGTCATGTACACATGGGAGTAACCACTGCACTTGTATGAACTTGAATATAAATTATGTTTTAGGAATTATTGATTGTGTAATGGAATTAAAAGAATTTTACAATCTTTGGCCATTTTCTAGTCCTATTCCCAACACTCATAATATGTTGCCAAGTGCTAACAAAAAAAAATGTACACAGCTTGGTTGTTTCTCAGGATTAGTCGGTTTCAGAAGTATGGGAAGACTTTTCTTCTCCAAGATTTTCTCTCCCATTGGCTGTAAATCCTCTTATTAAAGTCATCAATGCACACCACAAACATGGACATCTCTTCCAGAAGTTCCTAGAGCAGGTCTCTTTGCAAACCCACATTTGCTTTTCAGTAAAGTGTCACATGTCTCATTTACAGCTAGTCTAGGCTTTTACCTTTAATTATTTGTTCTGGATTGGCCTATATTGGTTAGTGAACAGACTGTTTGAAGCCTTGTTGTTTTCCAAATGCTTTGCCTTCTTAGTCTAGGTAGTTTAAAGGACAGAGCATGGGTTGACAAGTAAGAACTCTGATTTGGTAAAGATGCTGAAAGACCACTCAAGCAAATCGATCCTATTAGAGTCCATCTCTTCTTTCTGATAATTCTTGACATACCTCCGACATCCAGTCCTGTGCCCTATCTTGTCCAGTCTTTCCCACCCCACTCAACCTCACAGAGGAAGTTCTTTGTGCTGCCTACTTCCTATTCTAACAAAACTCCATTTCTTACTAATTAAAGATCACTTAGCTTTGATCCCATTACATGATGCCTTTTATGTTTTAAACTCTGAATTCTTATTGCAACTTGCAGTGACAATGATTGCTGTTTATTAAAGCACCAGGCAATGTAAATACTTTAATGAATATAGTAGATCAATTGCAAGTATAATCTTGATCCTTTAATACTCTCCTAACCCCTGCCCCAGGTAGCAAGATCTATTGATCTACCAGGAGGTAAAGTTCATTTCTTCATGCCTTGAATCTAGACTGAACTTGTATTTTGCTTTGGACTATAGAATGCAGTCGAATTGACTGTGTGTCAGTTTTGAGAAAAAGCCTAAACTCTCTCTCAGGCCCTCCACCCTCACCATGTGAACAAGCCTGTACAACCAGTAGGAAGATGAGATGCATGTGGAGGAGAGGCCAGCTGTCCTTGCTAAGCCTACCCTAGGCCAGTCTATACTAGCTGCCTCCCCCAAAATGCAAGAGAGCTGCCTGTCCAATCCACAACTGATTGTAAATACCAGAGTGAGCCCCCCAACACTAACAGAAACACCCAGATGTCCCATAGACTCGAACAATAATACATACTTATTGGTTTAAGCCATGGGATTTGGGATGGTTTGTTTTTCAGCAATAGCTAACTCACAAAGCGCATTACCTCATTTAAACCTTTGTATACAATGCTACAGGTATTATATCACCATTTGATGGCTGAGGAAATTTAGGATTAGCAAGATTAAGTTACTCATTTGAGTTCATACAGTAAGTGACAGAGCCAGGATTTGAACCAAGGTATTCTTAACTATGGTGTTTACATGCTTAAATATTATGTTATACTGTTCCCCTCTAGGAGTATAATTCATAATTGAATTAATAAAACCATATCTTTAGGGGAAATAATTTCCCTCACTTCTCTTGATTTCTTCCTAAGAGATGGGGACCCACAGTTTAGGGTTTAGTCCAAAGTCACAAAGTCAAACCATAGTTTAAGATGTTTTTATCACTCCTAAAAACCCATTATTAATTTATCTTTCTTGGTACAGAACATTTGTTTTTACACTGGATAACGGCAAGCTTCTTGAGGTTTAATTCTTTCTCTATGCTTCCCTTGATGCCCTTGAAGAGTGCTGAGTGCTTCAAGGGTTTAGCACATGTTCATTAATTGACTGATTGCTTGCTTGAATCTGTTCGCTTCTTAAGTCATCATTTTCTGGGCAGCAGGCAGAATGGCCATGGCCAGAAATATCCATGATGGGGGAAAGGCTGCCTATATGAAGACTATCTGCTCAGGCTTAGACCCAGATGGAAATTCTCATCCTCTGGAATTACTATATTTTTCCCCTAGGAGACACAATATCATTATTTACTGAATTATCAGGGCTGTATTTTGTTGATGTGCCCCAAAAAAAAAAAAAACAACAACCCACATCTGAGAGAAACTTGTCCTTCTAAGAGGCAAGACCCCAGTTCCAGACTTTTTGCTCTCATACAATCCTTGCTAAGATTGTCCTTTAAACACTGGAACAAATTTAAACAGAAAATGGTTTTGGTAAGGGAATGTAGCATCAAATTCAACCTGGATTCTTAAAATGTGGCTATTTCTCTCTGTACTTTCTATAGGCAGGGAATTCAGCTCTGTGATTCATAGAATCATTTTAACTGATGAAATGAAACGGTGATACAATCTGGGGAAAAGGCCTTAAATATGCATTTTTTTTCTATCTCTTACCCTTATCCTTTGCAGAAAAGCAGAGCAAAGCAAAATTAGTGATTTTCTTTCTATCAGAGAGCACCTCCTCTGAAATCTCACTGAAGGCACTCATAGTCATTTCATAATGCAACTGAAGATTTTTGATATGGTTGGGAAAAAAACACCCTGCTTTTTTCACACTTGCTTCTTTCCCTTGATCTGCCCCTCTGTTTCTATATATATGACTTAATTATTAATTTTCTAAATATAGGAGACTGGATTATAGTCAAATAATAAGGTGACAGTGAATCTGATTTAGTTTTAGGCCAATGAAATGTAAAATTTTAAATGTAAAACTGCTATTTTATTTTTTAATTTGTATTTATGAAAATTTTGAGAGCTTAATATTTCCTCACAGGTTTGAATTTGTGATAATCTTTTTTAATTGGGTTGTGTTTTCATTTAAGTGTTAAACTTCAAATTTTAAATTGTTAGTATGTCAGATTACTTTAGAAGACAGCACTGGATTAAACAATAAGAAAGGTTGGGTGATCTAATTCCTTCTATTATCATTCTCTGAGCACATTCCTTTCTTAAAAACCTTGTGTTTCCTTCCTTAAATGGACTAACTCTCTGCCTTTCATTGTTTCCTTGCCAGCTGGAATCAGACCATGGCTGTGACTAGAGATCACATACTGGCCAACATCAAGAAATTAAACCAAGTCTTGCTAAAATTCTCCTGCTTGTTAAAGAACGAAATGGCTCCAATATGGTTATACTGTGACTGTTTTGGGCAAAGAAATATAAAAGTGACATTCTAATAAGTCAGGGACATACTTAAGATTTTAGAGTCACACACAGTTCTTTACACACTGGTTGGTTAGAACAGCGCATGTGTGTCTGTTGTGTGTTTGATACTGGGAAGTCAATAGGGGAAGTACAGAAAGAGGTTTTTCTTCCTGAAAAACTCTTTTTTTTTTTTTTAGTTGACTCCATGTTTCTCAGGTGATAATAAGAGCAACACAGAAGCCCTGATGTTGTCACTTCACTACAATCCTTCTCCTATCTGAATACCTTTGTTTTATCTTTGGCTTCTCAGCAGTTGAGAAAGGAATTGTTTTTCTGAAAGATTACACTCAGAAAAAAATGGTGGGAAAAGTGTTAAGTATAAGTAACCATAATAAAAGAAAAAATAGAATTAGTTATAACACATAGCTATTGAAATTTAATAGAAAGTCCCCAGCTGTAAAATGTATACTTTTATAATTTTGTGAAGGGGAAGTCAGAACATAGATACTCTAACAGAGAAATGTATTCATTGATCACTGAAAAGGCTGTTGAATCCTTCTATCATGGCCATTAGCAGGCCTCAAGTCCTAGCTGGTTGTTGGCCATTGACGTCAATTCCTCACTCAATGGGTCTCTCAGTAGGTGCACCAGATGCTATCTGGCCTCTTTGTATCCTAATCTCAGAAGGGATTTCTTGCATTCTTTTCTTAGAAATGAGTCATTAGGTCAGACCCACACTCAAGGGAAACAAATTGTACAAGGGGGCCATCTTAGAGGACAAAACATATTAGGGATAAGTTACAAGTAAGGCAGAGTTTCTGTGGGAAATACATGATAAAAACCATCTAAGTATGTGAAACATGTAATCAACTGAAGCAATGCAATATATATGTAACAGGTATGTATAGAAATATCAGTGCCTCCAAATCTATATACCATTTTAGTGTAATTCCAATAAGAATCAAAATGCTTTAATTTTGGAACTGAATAAAATTGCTTTAAAGTTCCAGTGAAATTAATTTTTTTATTTTAGTAGAAATGTGGTGATTTGTCTAACAGAGGATGTTAACACTCCTAGTTTTCAATCTATCCAGAGAAGAGAAATTTTTATCACTATTGTATAGCATTTATGAAAATATATGCCAAGCAGATCAAACATCTAAGTATTAAAAAGAAATCTGAAAAAATAAAAGTAGTAGTAGAAAATTGAGAATACTTTTTGTAACATTGTGATAGGAAAGATCCAATAGCCATAAAGCAGAGGAAGAAAATTTTCACAATACAAAATTAAAAAATTTTTATGGTGGAAGATATAAAAAAGTAAAAATTAAGAAAAAGATAAGGAAAAATACAGTCAGATAAAAAAAGATTACTATCTCTAATATACAGGAATTCTATAACTTGATAAGAAAAAAGGACAAATAAAATTGAAAAATGGGCAAAAAAACCTTACAGAAGAGAAAAAACTTCCAAATAAACATTGAGAGAATGACCAAATTTATTAGTAATTAGCAAATACAAATTAAACTAAATATACAGGCTTTTCTGACCCAAATCAGTTGCAGAAATGAAAAACTGTTTTGCAATTTCCAGAACTGGTGATTTTGTAGGGATCTTGAGACAAGGACTGTGGGTGTAGTCAGAGTAGGGTGAGGGCCTCCAGAAAAAGCAAGACAGGATATTTACAGTCATAACAATGTAACAATGTGCAAAGAAGTCCCCATCGAAACTCTGTGTTAAGCATTATGCAAAGTCAAGGTCACAGTAATTCTCTAGGGTACAGATACCAGATAGTAATATAGACATCTTCAGTGAGATCAGTTAAAGCTCAAAAGGCCAGGAGCAACTTGGCCTGGAATGTTTGAGTGTTCTGCAAATAAAGAAGGCTATCTCAGCATAACCCACGACTTCACTGTAAACAGCCCTAGCAAACAGACAACCCAGCCCACTTTGGGGGCAGGGCAGGTGGTACAAGTCTGCACCCCTAGCCCTCTACCCACATTCCTGAAAATCCTCAACTGCCTGTAAATCCCCTAGACAACACATCACCCTGGGCTCCCTTGTTCCCTCCTGGGGTGAGCCAGGAGTTCTGTCCTCTCACTTTCTCTCTCTATAAAAGCCTCTACCCTGGCTGTGTTTGCTAAGTTCATTCTTCAACTCCCCAAACTAGAACCCCAGCATCAACATCATCCTAATCACACATTGCTGTAGGTGAACGAATTCTTTTCTAAATTAGGATTATCCATAACACTATACATGTCTTTTCTGTGTATCTATACAATATCTGTCTATCTATGTTTTTATTTATTTATTGAAGTATTTATTTATTTATTAAAGATATACAATCTTGGTTTCAAATGTACAACACAGTGGTTCAACAGTTACCCATATTGTTAAACCATTGCCCCCTCTAGTGCAGTCACTATCTATATATTTATGTTTCTGTACTATATGAGTACAGTACATAAATACCTTGAGATTACTAGACAGCTATTGAAAACAGTGAGTTAGACATAGAAATGGGCAGTAGAATGGTGGTTTCCAGGGGCTGCGGGTAGGAGGAGACAGGCAGTTGTTCAGTGGGTGTAGAGTTTCAGTCATGAAGTATAGGAGGTACAACAATGTACTCGTGGTTGACAATATTGTATTATATACTTGGAAATTGTAGGGATGGTGAATTTTATGTTGTGTGTATGTGGTTTTTTAGCCACAACAAAAAATTGGGAGAGACAAAATAAAAACAAAAACCCAGCAACCAGCTCCCCACCCCCAAACCAATGAGTGGCATATGTGTGTGTATTGACCTTGAGTGGTAATTAAGACAATGTGAAGTGAGATCTTCTTCCATGAAGATAGAGATTATGTCTTTCTGTCTGTCTTGTATATAGCTATATCCTCATTGTCAGAGCATGTAATATACTCAATTAGAAGTGCTGAATTATAAAAAAAATAACAAATTGCATTTAAAAAAATTTTCTGTATGAATATCCACATTTAATAAGCATAAAGAAAGATGGGAGGAGGGTGTGTGCATGTGTGTGTGTATGTCTGCATGTCAAACACATATCAGCATATTAACACTATTAAGTAAATAGGGTATTTAAAGGAGTAAAGTATACGGAAAATTTTTTTAAATCATAGTTACATTTTTTCACTTTTTCCTACAAGATCCTCTTAATTTTATAATTTAAAAATATAATAGAGGAATAATTACAAAAGAAAAAGTGTTTACAAATAAATTTTAATGGCATGAGAAAATGCTTAGATTACAAAATTTTGATGGAATGATTTCAATTATGTAAGACATATGACCAGTTAGAAGAGATACAACTAAAACATTGGCAATGGTTATTAAGAGTTTATGAATTTATTTTCTTCATTATACATTTCTATATATTTAAAAATACCTGCCTATGTTATTTTTTAATGAAATGTTAAAGGCAGATGTTATAGGCTCGTTCTTCCCCAGAGAAAATCACATTTGTTAACTGGGAGAATATTCTTCCCATTTAAATTCATATTTTTTCACCAATATGTAACAGCATATAGTAATTTGTGTGTGTTTCTAAGTTAGTATCATGTCATATATGTCCTTTTGAAAGTTTATAATCATAAAATTTTACAATAATGTTCTTTTTAATTGTATTACAACTTTAATCTGCTCTTCAGAAACACAATGCTTTATTGATAATAACTGTTACTATTTTAGGGTTTACTAAGGTGTCTAACACTGTGAAATGTTCTTTAATCCTCAAAAGAATCTAATTCAAATAAAAAAAATCTGATAAATTTTCCTCATACCAAGTTTGAAGAAGAGTTGAGATCTAGTAAGAATTTTGAACTGAGAGCATAAGAATGCTTAATGAAGCAAAGGGTGAAAAAATAGTAGGTTAGTCCTTTGATTACAAACATCTTCTAATTCTCCATTTTGCTCTGAGATGCCCCACGTCATAAAAAATACTCTAGACTCGTTAATCAGATTGCCTTGCTTCCTTTTCTTTAAATTTCCCCTGTATTCTTGCCTATGAAATTTCCCATGTTATTTCACACACGCTTATGTTGTCCTTTGTGTTATTCTCCAGTTATGATATACACACATAAACTTTTTCCCGGGAGACTTTAAACAGTTCATTGGAGATAAAGAAAGTTAGCCACAGATAATTGTGAACTGATTTGAACTAAAATGGGGTCTGGTTATATATATATACCCCTCTTGGGAGGAGTAGTCCTGTGACATAGAACACTGTGAGTCCAGATAGGATGCTCATTCTCCCTCTGGACAACGAAAGAATTGAGATTATAGATTTTCAGTTGCTGAAGTGGTAGTTACTAACATTGAGCATGTGGAATAAGATTTGGTTTGGAACTGTGTGTGAGTGAGTTTACAAAATGAAATATGAAATCACACAGGATTAAATGAATTTATTGCTTATTGTTCACTATTCTATATTATGAGCATAGTCACTATTCTCTAGTGTCTGCCTAAATACCTCTAATAAAAGGGAACTCATTATACTCTAAGACAGCCTGTTCTACTTTTGGACAGCTCATTTTGTTGTAGGATAAGAGGATCATTGGGCCATTTCCAAGGGCTGTAAGAACAAAATGACTTTTGTGGATGTTTGGAGACTGGAGTTTAGATCAGGGATTAATCAAGTTCTAAGAAGAGTGATAAGCAGAAGTAATTTGTGTTATCCCTGAAGCTGATTTCTATTTAGGTATCATCACAGGCCTGGGAAGCCAAAAGTAGTCTTCAATTCAGACCCTGTTGCATAATAATGTACAGTGTCCTGTATTCTGTTGTTTGTGAGATTATACAGAAAAAGGACAACTGTAGGGATAAAGATGACAGACTTTCAAAGAAATGTTTGAGAAACTAGTTATTAGTCTCAGACAAAGGGAGATTGGAGGAAGGCAATGATGACGTTTCATTATAGGTTCACAATTCATTAACCACATGTTCCCCCAAACCACTGGAAAACAAATATTTCATAACTCATTTTGTAGCAAAGTCTGACCTGAACTGAGGTAACCCTATTTATAGTCTCTTGCATCTACTAAGAATATGCATGTTTCACCACAGAAATACTTATGTTTGATCAAGGAATACTGCACCAGACCTTGTTGGGGTCATTGGGTAATATAGAATCTATGTGCCATATTACCTTTCTAAAGTCAGAAAAAAATACGAATTTTGAAACATCGGTTCCCAAGGCTTGTAGACTACTGTAGATCATTTCCTTATTTAGCTTTTGTGAGGACAATCTTCTTTCTATTGTGCCTTCATTTTTTCATAAATGAAAGGTACACTGTTAGTGCAAAATGATAATCCTTAAAAGCAAACATCAGAGAATCCTCTGAATGAGAGAAGGATCCATTGCTACTGTAATTAATTAGGAAGTAGGTGCATGGAGGAGACAGAAAACAGGAGCTCAGCAGCATATTTCAATGGCTCCTAACCAATTAGATTTGGACTTCTTAGAAAATCTGAAGAAAGCAATCTGTTGACTCTTCCAGAAAAAATATGAATGAACACAAGATTATGCACATATTTTCATGGCACTCAAAGATCTCCCAAGCTTAAATGGTTAAAATTTTCTCTTCTAGAATGTGATTGAGTGGATTCAGTTTTAATCAAGTTAATAGGTTCCTATAGCTAAGTTACATATAAACATCTTAAAAGTTTTGAATTTTGGAGGGAATGGGGCATAAATATCCTCCTCTTACCCACCATAGCTTGGAAATAAATGAGAAATGAGATACAGAATATTAAGCTTCCCCTTAAATAGTCCTTCCCAGCTAAGCTTCCCACACAGCAGTCTTCTCAGGCAGGAGGGCATGAAGGAGAAAATCTAGAGGGACTAAATCGAGTTCCTTTCTTGAATTTACCAACCCAAGTCACCTCCTCCATGGGAAGGAATGACAAGGGTCATGAGGGAGTCAGATGTTCCCTTCCAGTAAGCAGGAGTCAAGTCATTTCAGTCTCCATGGAAACATGAAGAATAAGGATGAAGTACTGACACTGGTGAGTTTTGTGGCCATTTCTGAGTTTCGACCCAGTGTTAGCCAGTACCAGGCAAAGAAGCCAAACCTGTTTGCACAGAGGAGTAGGAACCGCATGCACACAAAGCCAGGCTGGAGAACAGTGGGCTAGGAAGAGTGTCACTCAGAAACCAGGGCTGGGAAAAACGTATATTGGACTGAAAAGCTGGGGACGTAGACAGCCTAGAGTTTGTCTCTTTCCCCTTCCTACCAGTATCAGTCTGATACTGCTTCAGAGCCCTTCCAGTGTCCATCAGCGCTGTCCTCAGAGCTCTTCCCGCTTCTACCCGCTGCTGCTTCCAGAAGTCATGGCGACATGTTTTAGGTCATTGTTAAGAGCAGCACTTTACTTCCCGGAACCAGTCTCTGTTATGACCACTTACTTCTATATAACAGATCACCCTAAATCTTAGTGGTTTAAGATTTAACAGTTATTTAATTTGTGCCTGAGTAAGTGGGTCAGAAATTTGGGAAGGGCGTGACTTTTCGGTGACGTGTTGCCTGGGTCACTAGTACCCAGCAGGTACTTTCTAGAGGCAAAATGGCAGCTGGAAGGCTGTGTGCAGCTGAGCCTCTCTGCCTCCCCATGTGACCTAAGGGCCTGTCCATGTGGTGTCACCAGCAGAGATGGAGTTCATACAGGGCATCTCATGGCTCCAAGACTAGAAACTGACACATGCATTTCCACATTATTCTAGTGACCAAAGAAGTCATAAGAACCAGCTCAGATGGAAAGTACTGGTATACAGGTCCTCCTCTCCGCTAGCACACACACTGTGGGAAGAATGTAAAAGAATTGGTGTCCATCTTTAATCTACTATAGATAGAATATTAAATTGTTCTTTTTATAATTCCTTAATTTGGATGCTTAAGTTATTTATTTTCGGTCTTTTTTAATTATAAGAATCAAAGTCTCTTATATTATAAAAGTGTATTTAAAGTATTTAATTTAAATATCTTTTACTTACTATTATAATTTGACTCAGTACTTATTTGAAAGATGCTTTAAATTTTCCAAATATATGGAGTGTTTGTTATGCATTTTTATTGCCTTTTAAATTACTTATGATGGTAGATGCTGTATACAAAACACTAATTTTACATTGCACATTAATTTTGTGCTCACTATCTGAAATTTTCTTGATACTTACTTTTGCCAGCATTTGCATTGTCAATTTGAAATTTTTTCAATGTAATCTTGAGAATAGTATGTATTTCCCTTTTTTATAGGAAACAGAATCTTTTTCTCTATGTCTGTCTCTCTGTACTTTGTTATCTCTCTGTGAAAGGAAGTTGTAAGTTTCACCCTGTAATGCTAGATACTTTTACTTACACTTTCTCAGATATTGTAGAAGACTGCACTGACTATTAAGGAACTTTGCGATCTATTCATCACAAAATAAAAATAGAGTATATACTGAATTTAGTTAATTTACTAAAAATAATAAAAATAGGTCTTTTAAGTTCCAAGTTAGATTTTAAAATGCGAAGTGTGAGTTATACATATCTAAATTTTTATTGCCTTCTTAAGAAATAGAAACAGTACCTTCCATGCAGGGTTGTGGTGAGAATAAAATGAGACAGAAAATTAGAGTTAAATGAGACAAGTAGACTGCCAGGTACCTAGAAAGTGCACAGTAAACTGTATCTTTGACCTGAATGGAAAGTATATTTCACTGTTGAAAACAAGTCTTAGCAATTACTGAATATTTCTTCAGATACCAGATTGAAAAAAAGATTCAGTCTCTTCACTTTAATATATTTATAATTTTTGCTTTGTTCTTCAACTGAGAATCAAGGTCAGGAGGTGTGTGGCTGACCCTGTACCATTCTCCATGAAGCACCATGTGCACTGTCCTTCAAGGGCAACCTTTTGTTTGCAGTGATTTCTCTCCAAGCTGCACAATAGCTCTGCTTTTCTGGCTGCCATCATAGCTCAGAAAATACCCTTAGAATCAAGCCCTTTATATAAAGTGAATCTTCTAAGAGAAAAACAGAAAAGTTTCTCATATACATATACTGCATCTATATCAAAAGCAGATTCATACACTTTGCCAGTGGACAATGTGGAGTGTCTGTAAGCATGAACAGATCGATAGTCATTGCTCACTTATATGGAATACCACTGACACAGTGTTATATCCAGCAGTATCCATTGAAAAACAAGCCTATAGCTTTCTACTTTCTTTCTGCACATGATAGTCATCATTAATTTTGTGCTGAGTTTGGCTATATTCTTGGCAATTTGGTAACTTAAATGTGTATTTTATAGAAAGGGTGCAACTTCATTGCTTTGGTATTTTCAGTCTCTTTATGTTTGTCAAGAAATTAATGAATTTGATACTGGAAAACATTGTTTTGTACTCATTCTGGGAAAAAATCAATTTGCTTGCTAGCAAAGTCACCGTGTTTTGTCTTAGAATGATGTACAAACTTCAGTGGCTTCATAATGCTACTTGATAATGTTTCATACTGACAGTGCCAAATTGAAAAAGGGCAAATGGATTCTTATCCCAAAAAAATCAGACTTTCTGATATTCCTCATTTCATTTTCTATTTGTACTTTTCTTTTGTGTATTCATGGCTACCTGTGGGGAATTGACATAATCACCATTTCATTAATCTTAGTATATTTAAACTCACATTTTTCCTGCTGAACTATGGTAGTAAGACTACTATTTCAATGAATCCCCTTTGAAGCCTTGACCCAGGTTTGTGAATTTGGAATATAGTATATCATGCTGGGGACAATAAAACATGCAAACGAAAGCACAAAATTATTGATTCAACTGTTATGAAAATAGGTTTTAAGCAGGAAAACCAGGATTTCTACAGATTTTGTAGTAGCTGAAAAACCTTTGGAAATATAAATATTATAAATAATGGGATTTCTACAAAACATAAGATTTATGAACCAAAAGCACAATTTTTACACTTCTAATAATATGTCACCAAGCTTCTTTTTTATCTTTGTGTCTGATCAGTGAAATACAGCATCTCATTGCAA
This sequence comes from Manis javanica, assembly GCF_040802235.1. NCBI lineage: Eukaryota > Metazoa > Chordata > Mammalia > Pholidota > Manidae > Manis > Manis javanica. The sequence continues at coordinate 102,554,595 of NC_133156.1, read as the reverse complement.
AGCTAATTTACACTTTCTAAAGTATGAATAAGATTGAGCATCTTCTCAAGTATTCAGATCCATTTATATTTCCATTTCTATAATCTACTTGAACAATTTGTTTTCTGTTGGATTTTAGTCTTAGATTTTTAAGGAAATCTGCCCTTTGTCTATCATAGGTGTTGGAAATAAATTTTCCCAGTTTTCAGTTTGCCTTTTGGTTCACTTTCATTATATATTTTATATTGCACAGATTTTAATTTTGATCTTTTCTCCTTTTAGTAATCTTTCCAAACTGATTTTTGTTTGTATACAGGAGTTGCTGTGATTTTGGTTGATTATTTTCAAAGTGATCCACCTTCCAATGCTTTCACTTTGAGTTTTCAGTCACCTTATTTTAGATACCTCTATAAGGACATATTTTTGGAGATATACTTTCCAATTCAGTTTGTCTTTTTAATTAAATATATTTCCTTACCTCATTATACTTACAATTGTTTTTGAGGCCCAGCAATCTATGTTATTTATGTACTACATATTTATTTCAGATTTATTGAGATAATAATTGACAAATAATATTGTGTATGCTTAAGCTGTACATCACAATGATTTGATACACATATATAAAATGATTACTGTAGTGTAGTTAGTTAACATCTCCATCACCTAATAAAGTTACTGTTTCTTTTTTTGTGGTGAGAACATTAAAGATTTTTACTCTTTTAGCAACTTTCAAGTATATAATACAGGTTGTTAACTATAGTCACCATGTGGTATATTAGTTTCTCCAGAAGTTAATCATCTTATAACTGGAAGTTTGTATCCTTTGACTGACATCTCCCCATTTCTCCTACCCCTCTCACCTCCCTGGCATCCATCATTCATCTGTTTTTATTAATGCAGCTTTTTTAGATTCCACATATAAGTGATATCATACAGTATGTGTCCTTTTTCTGTCGACTTATTTCTTAGTTTTATATATATATATATATATTTCTAAGTTATAACTTAGTATAATGCCGTCAAGTTCCATCCACATTGTTGCAAATGGTAAGATTTCCTTCTTTCTCATGGCCCTGTAATGCCATTGTGTGTATATATGTATCTGTATATACTCTGAATGATTATACAATTAAATAGTTAACACATCCATCACTTCACATACTTGCCCTTTTGTGCATATGTGTATGTGTTGAGAACATTTAATATACACTCTCCTAGCAGATAGAGATATAATTATTTTAAATGACTGAATGAGTTACATCTGAAAGACATAAATGTTAAATTCTTTCTTTGTTAAACATTTCAATTACCTTAAAAATTTTGTTCTTGTAAATAATCTTGTAGTAGGAAACGTTAGTCTTACCACTCAAGCTTGAGCCACTGGATTTCCTGGGATCTGGTTTGGATAGGGTGACATGATTAGCCAATGAACTGCAAAGAATAAAGCTGCTTAAAGAATTGCATCAAATAGAGTAAGCCAGTGTTAGAGCCAGCTGAACCTTCTAAAGGAGCCATCTCCCTGAAAGTCAGAGACAGTGTCTGGAAGAATTACTTGAATCAGTGGAAATCTCCATAATTTCTTATTGGGTCCTTTGTGTTCTTGTCAGAGGTTAAGAGAAATGTGAATACCAAGAATGCACTAATATCTATGTTTGTGGATCTTTTGCAATATTTTGAATACTTTTTAGTACAAATTTTCAGAATAGGGCTTATTGAATGAAGGAGCATATACTGTTTGAGGTTCTTGACAAATGATGCTGTGGCAGAGACAGCAGTTTGTCCACCAGACATGGATACTCTTATTCTGTACTGTGGCATTGTTACTGGAGATCGTTACCTGGTCAGGAACTAGATTTCCAAACCCTCTCTCTTCCTGCTCCTCATATATCATATGAGTACTTCATGAAAACAACATGAGTAGAACTACTCTGTGTTGTTTCAGGCCAAATGCCTAGGAAGTGGTGGTAGCTTCTCCATTCTCTCTTCTTCCCTCTTCTGGATGGATTTCTACATATAAAGCAACTTTCAAAACCACATGTAGAGCAAAGTAAAACTTCCATAAGAATCAGACCCTGAATAATCATGAGTAGCAGTGCCTGCCCCTGCGTCAAGCCCATCTTCTGCTACAGGACTTCATGTGAATAAAAAATAATCTATAATTAGTTCAAATAAAACGTTAAAAAAAGAAACTTAAAATGTCAAGTTTCGTAGTTGGATATTGGTAAGTCATAGGAAAGCTACTGATTTTAGGATTAACATCTAGATCAACTCTCCTTATATATTCTAACTAGAACTAATTGCCTTTTTCATTTTTTTGGGAGGTTATAACTGATTTCAAAATAATGAGAGTTTTTACTTTTCCTTTCTGATACTAATCTTTTTCTTTTTATCACTGTATTATTAAGACATTAAACACAATGTTCAAAAGTAAAAGTAGAAGAAATTCATTTTTTTCACCTGGAATTCTTTACATTTTCTAAAACTAAGTATGATGCTTAAGGTAAGTATCTCGTAGAGTCCCTTTATTATGATAAATAAATTTCCTCTCTTTTGATACATTTGATTTGGCATAAAATTTATTATGTCAATATTTCATTGTGGCCCACTGGGTGAACTCACTTTTAAATCCAAAACTTCCTAAGTAAGTTTGCTAACTATAGTAGGTTAGATATATTTGTCCATTTGTATTAGTTTTCATATATTCTAAAGGTAAAAGCACAAAGAAGGGATTCAGACTAAAGAGTAGGCAAGTGAACATCACCAATGTGATTTGTTTACAAACCTGTCAAGGAAACCCCATATTGGTACCTTGTGATTATAGCAAAATTACATTCTTGTCAATCACATTAATTCTTTTAGTGTCTCTTGAGTAACAGGAATCTATTGTCCTGAGTTTTCAATTTGATTTTATTGCTAATTTAAGAAATCAGTAACTTGGGATCTTGGTTTTTCCATCCATAAAATGGAAAATTTTCTCTTTCTTTTTCCATCTCATAGGGCTGTTGTGAAAATTAAGTTATATTAATAAGGAAAGGAAGGTTACTTGTAAATAAAATAGAATGTTATTCATCTTTATTTGATAGGTTTTCAGAGAATAAGAGTAATTCTGGCTTCAAGACTGGATCATTCCTTTTATACCTGAATACACAGTCTTTGATAGTTCATGTACTCTCATAAAGAGTCATAAATGAAGACTTCACTCAATTTGAATATATATGACATGTGTCTCCATCATTCCCCATCTTTCTCATATTACCTCATAGGCTGCCTTTTCCACTGAGTGTTTTCTCCGAATATTTTTGCCTCTAAGCAGTTTTCCAGGGTTGAAGCAGAAGTTACGCTGTCCATGAGAATCAGCTTATCTCAGTTTTATATAGGTGTAAGCAGTTTTATATACATATTATCTTTTATTATTAGCTTTCTTCTCTAGTGCTGATAGTCTGTCTGCTTGAACAGTTGCATAAATTGGCTTCTCAACCTTAGCTGGTTAGAGTTGCTATAAACCTGAGTTTTTAGATATTTGCACGGATAAGTATAAAACGTGTCTTGCTTTAATGCTATCTAAGACTTATGAAGTCTGAAGAGGTCTATGGCCAGAGGAAATATTTTACTCTGTTGACGTTATCTCTTAAATACCAGTGTTTCAGTATAGATTTTAAATTTCTTTTCATATCCATGGCAAACTCAAGTTGCATTATACTGCTTAAATCCTGTCCATTTGTCTCTTAGAAAGCACAAAAGGAAAATTACAATAAATAAGCTTTCTGTGATATTTTACTCTTCTCTTGAGTATAATGCCATCCTCCCTGTATTTCGTGGCAGTATTTACATTATTGGTCTGATAACAAGTTCTCCTCTGCCTGTTACCCTGACCAAGGACTTCAGTCACCCCAGCCCACAGGCAGCACCTTCATCGGATTCATCTAATTAAAGGACTCATTTAATTAAATTAAAGGGAGATTAATCTAATTAAAGGGAGATTAAGGACTGGTGCCAGGCTAGTGACCCAACTAAACCATTTAAATAAGAGTCTTTGAACTATGTTAGAGAAAGATCTGAATTAAATTCCCAATGTCTAGCCAATATATCTAATTGGAAAAAAAACACATTCAGGTAAAAAAGAAAGAAAGTCTTGTTATCTCCATTATAACTTACCAAAGTTTTTTTTTTTTCCTGTCAAGCCTGGACAGAAGAATAGTAATCTGTAATTCTTATTAAATATGGATTACTCAGAAAGAGATTGTGTCTGAATGGCTCAAAGTCACTCCTGTGGACATACTGTTCTTAGAGTATTAAGAATGGATAATTACAGTAATACTGCTAGTAATATCTTGTTAGTAAATGTGCTAATCTGTATAATAGGCAGCTTCTTGGTTCTGAAAAAAAAATTTACTTCCCATGAATTCAAAAGCCAAGTAGATGTAGATATAAGAAATATGTATAATATTGTATTATATGTTTAGAATAAGTGTTTGGGAAAAATTTCATCTTAAGATAAAGAAGACATGGAAATATCCATTTGGTAGCCCTTCATTCAGTTTGGTGAACCTCCCCACCTCTCTTCCTCTGCTGGTCACCACCATCTGGCCTTGCGTTTCTCCTGAGGTTTGATACTGAGAGAGCTCTAGAAGCTATAATGGAGGCAGGTTGAGATGACTTATCTGTAAGCAGATTTATATCTGTAAAGGGAAATCACTTGCTAATATGAAGAGACAGGTGTCAAATGAAAATGCCCTGTACAGGGGTTTTTGCTGTTGACACAAAGGGCCATCATTCACACAGTTCAGAGCAGTGGCTGATATGATTGTGGTGACGTGCATGAACTGAAGCCTTTTGGGAAGCTCCATAGTGGTTCTTTCATTACTTTCCTCTTTTTTTTTTTAGAGCTCTTTCCTGGTCTTCTTTTCTTTATGAAAAGACTTCTGTCTAATGTAGTATACTGATAGTGCCTTCCCCATTGTAGATACTCAAAAAATGGTTGATTTAATTTTTGTTGGTTTTGACCTGGTTTCAGTGAATGTACTGAGCACATTCAGTCTGGTAATTGGTATTTAAAGAAGAGTCTTCTCACCTCAGATCCATCTAAGATGTACTGTAGTCTTGAATCATTCAATCCTTGGGTTTCTTATTAGAGCATCTGTTGTATTTTTCCTTTTCTTTGTCTCCTGCAACTGTTTGCCTCCTTCCTTCTTGCTTCTGTCTTTTTTTTAAAAAAAGTTATTCTGTCTTTTCCATTTTTTCTTTAATTCAAGCACAATAAATCTTTCCTCTTTCTCTTCTTTCACTTCCTAGATGCAAAGAATTTGTGAGAACACAGAGATTTCTTTCTCTGTTAGATGAGACAGAAGATTGCATTGTAAAAAAAAATCCTATTTTTGCATGCTGGTCAAATCAGATCTTCATTGTGAGAGAGGAACTGATGCTTTTGAAAGAGGATGACTTCACAGTGCTCCACATCGCTAATCATCAGAGAAATGCAAATTAAAACCACATTGAGAAAATATGTTCATGGAAAGATAGTGTATTAGTTTCTAGAACTGCTGTAGCAAGGGACCACAGATTAGGTGGCTTAAACACAGAAACTAATTTTCTCACACTTCTGGGTTAGAAGGATGACTTCAAGGTGTTGACTGAGGTGGTTTCTTCTGACACCTCAGGCCCTGGCTGTCTTTTCCTCCCTGTGTGTTCATATGGTCTTTCTAAGAGTGTCATTTGTCCTAATTTCCTCTTCTTATAAGCATACAAGTCATATTGGGTTAGAGCCACCCAAATGGTCTCACTTAACCTTATGAGCTTTTCAGAGACCCTATCTGCAAATGCAGTCACATTCTGAAGTACTGAAGATAGGGACTGCAACATATGAATTTCTGGGGGGGGCAAAATTCAGTCGACAAGTTTTAGCAAAAACAATTGCTTCCAGTGTGTGAAATATGTTTCTCATTTTTCCTTTGAAGTATATATATGAAGCCACATACATTAAACTTCAATATTATTTTCTTAGAGCTATGAGTTTTCAAAGGTCAACAAACACTAGTGGTGGTGGTGGTGGGTAGAAAAAGTGAGTGAGGAGCAGCAGTGATGGGAACTGGGAGCTTGACTTTGGTATCTCTGAGAAATGTAATGGTATCCAGAGACTAGGAACAGAACAAAAGCATAAGCAAAATGTGTTTCCTGATAGTTCCTCTTTTTTTTATTTTGGCATCTTTAATATACAATTACATGAGCAACATTGTGGTTGCTAGACTCCCCCCATTATCAAGTCCCCACCACATATCCCATTACAGTCACTGTCCATCAGCATAGTAAGATGCTATAGAATCACTACTTGTCTTCTCTGTGCTATACTGCCTTCCCCGTGCCCCCCCACCCCTACATTATGTGTGCTAATCATAATGTCTCTTTTTCCCCTTATCCTACCCTTCCCACTCATCCTCCCCAGTCCCTTTCCCTTTGGTAACTGTTAGTCCATTTTTGGGTTCTGTGAATCTGCTGCTGCTTTGTTCCTTCAGTTTTTACTCTGTTCTTATACTCCACACATGAGGGAAATCATTTGATACTTATCTTTTTCCACCTGGCTTATTTCACTGAGCATAATACCATCTAGCTCCATCCATGTTGTTGCAAATGGAAGGATTTGTTTTCTTCTTATGGCTGAATAATATTCCATTGTGTATATGTACCACATCTTCTTTAGCCATTCATCTACTGATGGACACTTAGGTTGCTTCGTTGTCTTGGCTATTGTAAATAGTGCTGTGATAAACATAGGGGTGCATATGTCTTTTTGAAACTGGGCTGCTGCATTCTTAGGGTAAATTCCTAGGAGTGGAATTTCTGGGTCAAATGGTACTTCTATTTTTAGTCTTTTGAGGAACCCTCCATACTGCTTACACAATGGTTGAACTAATTTACATTCCCACCAGCAGTGTAAAAGGGTTCCCTTTTCTCCACATCCTTGCCAACATTTGTTGTTGTTTGTCTTTTGGATGGTAGCCATCCTTACTGGTGTGAGGTGATATCTCAATGTGGTTTTAATTTGCATTTCTCTAATGATTAGCGATGTGGAGCATCTTTTCACGTGTCTGTTGGCCATCTGAATTTCTTCTTTGGAGAAGTGTCTGTTCAGCTCCTCTGCCCATTTTGTTGTTGTTGTTGTTGTTGTTTTATTTTTATTTTTTATTATGGTATTATTGATGCACACTCTTATGAAGGTTTCACATGAGAAAACAATGTGGTTACTACATTTACTCATATTACCAAATCCCCACCCATACTCCAATGCAGTCACTGTCCATCAGTGTAGTAAGATGCCACAGATACACTATTTGCCTTCTCTGTACTATACTGCCCTCCCCATGATCCCCCACATGTATACTAAACATAATACTCCTCAATCTCCTTCTCCCTTACTTCCCACCTGCCCTCCCATACCCCTCCCCTTTGGTAATGACTAGTTCCTTCTTGGAGTCTCTGAGTCTGCTGCTATTTTGTTCCTTCAGTTTTGCTTCGTTGTTATACTCTACAAATGAGGGAAATCATTTGGCACATGTCTTTCTCCACCTGGTTTATTTCACTGAGCATAATATCCTCCAGCTCCATCCATGTTGTTGCAAATGGTAGGATTTGTTTCTTTCTTATGGCTGAATAGTATTCCATTGTGTATATGTACCACCTCTTCTTTATCCATTCATCTACTGATGGACACTTAGGTTGTTTACATTATCTTGGATATTGTAAAAAGTGCTGGGATAAACATAGGTGCATATGTCTTTTTGAATCTGAGAAGTTGTATTCTTTGGGCAAATTCCAAGGAGTGGGATTCCTGGGTCAAATGGTATTTCTATTTTTAGTTTTTTGAGGAACCTCCATATTGCTTTCCACAATGGTTGAACTAGTTTACATTCCCACCAGCAGTGTAGGAGGGTTCCCCTTTCTCCACATCCTCAACAGCATTTGTTGTTCTTAGTCTTTTCGATGCTGGCCATCTTTACTGGTATGAGGTGATAACTCATTGTGGTTTTAATTTGCATTTCTCTTATGATTAGTGATGTGGCGCATATTTTCATGTGTCTGTTGGCCACCTGAATTTCTTCTTTGGAGAACTGTCTTTTCATATCCTCTGCCCATTTTTTAATTGGGTTATTTGCTTTTTGGGTTTTGAGGAATAGAAGTTCTTTACATATTTTGGATGTTAAACCTGGTCGGATATGTCATTTACAAATATATTCTCCTGTACTGTAGGATGCCTTTTTGTACTGTTGATGGTGTCCTTTGCTGTACAGAAACTTTTTGGTCTGATGTAGTCCCATGAGTTCATTTTTGCTTTTGTTTCCCTTGCTCAAGGAGATGCATTCAGGAAGAAGTTGCTCATCCTTATATTTAGGAGATTTTTGCCTATGTTGTCTTCTAAGAGTTTTATGGTTTCATGACTTACATTCAGGTATTTGATCCATTTTGAGTTTACTTTTCTGTAAGGGGTTAGACATTAATCCAGTTTCATTCTCTTACATGTAGCTGTCCAGTTTTGCCAACACCAGCTGCTGAAGAGGCTGTCATTTCCCCATTGTATATCCATGGCTCCTTTGTTGTATATTAATTGACCATATATGCTTGGGTTAACATCTGGACTCTATATTCTATTTCACTGGCCTATGGGTCTGTTCTTATGCCAATACAAAATTATCTTGATAACTGTGGCTCTGTAGTAGAGCTTGAAGTTGGGAAGTGAGATCCCCCCACTTTATTCTTCCTTCTCATCATTGCTTTGGCTATTCAGGGTATTTTGTGGTTCAATATGAATTTTAGAACTATTTGTTCCAGTATGTTGAAGAATGCTGTCAATATTTTGATAGGGATTGTACTGAATCTGTAGATTGCTTTAGGCAGGATGTCCATTTCGGCAATATTAATTCTTTCTAGCCAAGAGCGTAGGATGAGTTTCCATTTGTTAGTGTCCTCTTTAATTTCTCTTAAGAGTGTCTTGTAGTTTTCAGGGTATCAGTCTTTCACTTCCTTGGTTAGGTTTATTCCTAGGTATTTTATTCTTTTTGATACAATTGTGAATGGAATTGTTTTCCTGATTTCTCTTTTTGCTAGTTCATTGTTAATGCATAGGAACACAACAGATTTGTGTGTATTAATTTTGTATCCTGCAACTTTGCTGAATTCAGATATTGGTTCTAGTCATTTTGGAGTAGATTCTTTAGGGTTTTTTATGTACAATATGTCATCTGCCAACAGTGACAGTTTAACTTCTTCTTTACCAATCTGGGTGCCTTTTATTTATTTGTGTTGTCTTTATTGCTGTGGCTACGACCTCCAGTACTATGTTGAATAGAAGTGGGGAGGGTGTGTATCCTTGTCTTATTCCCAATCTTAAAGGAAAAGCTTTCAGCTTCTTACTGTTAAGTATAATGTTGTCTGTGAGTTTGTCATATATGGCCTTTATTATGTTGAGGTACTTGCCCTCTATGCCCATTTATTTGAGAGTTTGTATCATGAATGGAAGTTGAATTTTGTCAAATGCTTTTTCAGCATCTATGGAGGTGATTATGTAGTTTTTGTTCTTCTTTTTGTTGATGTGGTGACTGATACTGATGGATTTTCAAATACTGTGCCATTATTGCATCCCTGGGGTAAATCCCACTTGATCATGGTGTATGATCCTCTTAATGTATTTTTGAATTTGATTTGCTAGTATTTTGTTGAGTATTTTTGCATCTATATTCACCAGGGATATTGGTCTGTAGTTTTCTTTTTTGTGGCGTATTTGCCTGGTTTTGTTATTTGAGTGATGCTGACTTCATAGAATGAGTTTGAAAGTATTCCCTCCTCTTCTATGTTTTGGAAAACTTTAATGGTAATGGGTATTATATTCTCTAAATTTCTGATAAAATACAGCAGTGTATCTATCTGGTCCAGAGTTTTGTACTTGGGTAGTTTTTTGATTGCCAATTCAATTTCATTGCTGGTAATTGGTCTGTTTAGATTTTCTGTTTCTTCCTGGGTCAGTCTTAGAAGGTTATATTTTTGTAGAAAGTTGTCCATTTCTTCTAGGTTATCCAGTTTGTTAGCATATAGTTTTTCATAGTATTCTCTAATAATTCTTTGTATTTCTGTGGTGTCCACCTTGATTTTTCCTTTCTCATTTCTGATTCTGTTTATATGTGTAGATTCTCTTTCTTTCTTCATAAATCTGCCTAGGGGTTTATTTTATTTATTTTCTCAAAGAACCAGCTTTTGGTTTCATTAATTTTTTTGTATTGTTTTGTTCTTCTCTATTTTATTTATTTTTTCTCTGATCTTTATTATGTCCCTCCTTCTGCTCACTTTGGGCCTCATTTGTTCTTCCTTTTCCAGTTTCAATAATTGTGAATTTAGACTATTCATTTGGGATTGTTTTTCCTTCTCTAAATAGGCCTGGATTGCTGTATACTTTCATCTTAGAACTGCCTTCGCTGCGTCCCACAGAAGTCAGGGAGTTGTGCTGTTGTTTTCTTCTGATAGTTTCTTAACAAGGCTATGACTACCAATGCTGACTTGGTACCATATCGTCTCATAAGTACAGATCCTGACATCTCAGTGGGCAAATATGTCTGCTAATGAGAGGGGAAGGGACTGAGGTCATATTTCTGTGTTAGAAATGTCCTTTCCTATTGGAGATTTCAGAGCATTTGGAAGTGATGAAGGTGGTAGCATTTGGCAAGATGGGACCCTCTCCCTGGAGGGTGGCATTCCTGGAGGTGATCCTGAGCATGGCTGTCTCAAGGGGCAAGGAGCTCAAGCCTCAGCTAAGAGCCTTCTGTTGAGATGTTATTCTGTCTGTGGTCCCCAGTCGTCAATGGTCCCTATGCCAACTGCACTCTGGCTGGCCCTCAGTCATGACTCATGTTTGATGCTTTTCTCCGAATGCAGACTCAGTTTACGAGTTGAAAAGGTGAGTGAAGATGTTGTGGAGCTTTGTGCTCCTAATCATTTCCTTTCCCCCATTTTTGGCCCTGTCTCGCCTTGGAAGGTGAAGAATAGGTGAGGCAGAGTGCAGAAGGACAACAGCATGGGTACTTGGCAGGAGAAATTTTTAATCTTCCCCACACAGACCACCAATTGAAAAATTTTTGGATTCTTTAAGCTTTACATATCAACAGTTTTAAAGGGCACTGGTATTCAACCCTGCATGTAAATCAGGATGGTGTGTGTGTGTGTGTGTGTGTGTGCGTGTGCATGCACATGCATGCACACATGCATGTGCATGTGCATGTGATGTGGGAGGTTTAAAAATACTGATACCAAGGCCTTACTTATCCCAAATATACGAAATCAGAGTCACTGGCAGTGGGGCCTTGTCTCACAGTGGGTTTCAGCCCAGGCAAGTTCACTCTTGATTTCGTGGGACCAAAAAATGACAATGGAATGTTCTTGGAGTAAAAGCGTTTATACCCAGCTTTATTCTCACAGTGGCAGGTCAAGCACTAGAATCCCATCCTCATGAGGGAAAGTCTGCATGCAGCAAGCCAGTCTCTGCCTCTGGGTCTCTCTGCCCCTGCAGCTGTTTCAGTTTCTGTCCTCAGTGCTGCCACCACTCCAGTCTCTGCTTTCCTGCAACTGTGCAGCCCAGAGCCCTCAGTGGAACTCTTCATATTGAGTCGACAGTAATGTATTGCCCACACAAGTGCTGTGGGCCACCAGACCAGGGTCAGATGAGATTTCATCTTTCCCTACAGGCCTAGGCATTTGTATTTTAATATCTGGAGAAGGAGAGAGCAAGGGGCATCCTAATTGTCAGGTTGTTAGCATTTGGAGAACAATTGCTGAGCAAGATAGGAAACTCAACAGGCTGCATGCTCTCAACTCAGTCTGACAGTTCCCTGGAGGCATGGAAAATCTAATTCAAATGAGGTTGCAGACTAAAGTTCCTTGAAATGATAGGCAAATTCAGGCACATGGTAGGAGACAAAATGTTTGAGGATCTGTACTTTACAAACACCTTAATAAATTACAGTAGCTGCTTCTTGAAGTAGACCTTTAAGGCCAGTGGTTCTCAAACTCGAATGGACATCACAATCATCTGAAAGGCTTCTTGAAACCCAGCTTGGTAGGCCTGCTTCAGAGTTCCTGATTTAGTAGATCTAGAGTGCAGCCCTGGGATTTCCAATCCTAATAACTTCCCAATCTGGTACTGGTGCTGATGGTCAGGGAACTGCACTTGGAAAAACACTGCTTGAAGGAATAGCTTAGGAGAGGCATACTTCTCATATTTTATTGTCCACTGATTTAGTCAGATCTGTCTTCACAATTAAGTTTCTTCTTAAAGTTATGGGTTATTGAAATGGCATAGGTATATAAACACAGTGGGAGAGGAGTCTGTGGACCTGGAAGACTTCAATAATCAGAAAGAGGCTGGATGTCTTTTCCAAAGTCCATTTGCAGGTTAGCTGTTCAGAGTGCCACAGGAGCAATGCCTTGGGTGAGTGCTGGGATGCTCAGCCAATCTATAAAGTCCATTCAATCCATAGAACTGGTGTGCCAGTTTTCAAATTACATGTATCAACTAATTGTTACTCAGTTTGATTACATTTCCCTGATGCTTATTACACAGATGGGTCTAGGTGGGGCAAGCCATTCACATGAACGGCAATTATCATTCCGCTCAACACTGACACTATCCGGATGGAACCAGGAATAAACTGCAGGAGCCAGGGGGCTGAACTGAGTGGTTTGGCTAGTGATCACTGGTGAGCCTCAACCACTAACCTTTGCATTAATAGTTGGGCCAGTTAATCGCCCAAAGAGATTAGCCCTATGGCTTGGACAATGGGAAGCAAGAGATAAATGATCATGAGTAATCTCTTAGAATCAGGATATGTGGAAAGACATTTGGGTTTACCTGGAGCAGTCCTCACTGTCTCCCATGTGCCAGCTCATAAGGTACTGGTATCCTCTGGCAATTAAGAAGCTGATGGCATAGCTTGGACTGGAGCCCTAGCAACTGACCCTTTGGGAGATACAACAGATTGGGTACACATGAACAGCAGCCACTCTAGCACCCAAATGGGATGACAGATTGCTTTTGCAGTGCAGTGACTTGCTTAATGCAGTAGCGCATGTTCTTTGTGTCCCAAATAAGGCCCAAGGCAACTGCCAAAGGAGCCTAAGACCATCCACTTAAATTCCAAAGAGGTTAAAGGATTGACAAATTGATTATATTGACCCCTCCTTCTGAGTAAGAGTTCTAAATATGCTTTAGTTTGTGTGGACACTGTGTGGACTAACCCAAGCTTTCTCCTGCTATAGTGCAAACCAAGGTGCACCATTAGGGACTAAAAGAAGCTGAGTAACATGTATAGAATCCCTCATGGAATAGACAGTGATCAGAGGTCACACTGCAAAGGTCATGATGTGAAAGACTGGGCAAAAGAATATGACATTTAGTGGAGGTTCCATCTCCCTTATAGCCCTCAAGCAGCAGGATTGGTAGAAAGGAAAAAATGGAATATTAAAGCAGCAGATTATATTACTAACAGGTAAAACACCTTAGCTGGTTTAAGTACTATCCCAGGCTTTAATGCTTTTTAGCCTTTGACTTCTGCTGCTCCTGGATCCCTGTGGAATCCAGTTGTGGAATGGGCCGTGATGCAAACATCTTTCTACAATGGGTCCACTCATATGCCTGGCAAAGGGATCAGTACGGCTGTTGGCTGTCTGGCCTCTAGCTCATCACAGTTCCATGGTGGTTACCACCACTCCAGGAAGGGGATCAAAAAGCCCTGACACAGTACGTTAAAGAAGAAAAACAAGCTAGGACTAGTACTCTGATTCATCTGATACTAGCAGTACCGATCCAGAAAACTGAGTGCCTGTGGTGCACACTGTCAACAACACCGGACGTGGGTATTCTTTTCTTGTCAGTCAGACTACACAGCCCATCAGGCTGCTGACCAGAGGGTCCTAAAAATATCGTCATCATAGTCATGGATGACTATGCTCAGATCTGTGATGGATTCATATGGTTTACCCCGGGTTATGGGCATTTGTGCACTTGGACCATCCCTATACTGGGAACAGAAAAATCACTCTGAACAGAACTAACCCAGTTGGACCAGGGATATGGAATGGATATCATGGAGGAAGTGCAGTCATTCTGTCACATTAAGGTATAGCAATTGGTTTGGGACTGACTGGTCACCACCCAGGTATCTGTTGGGTGGCCCTGAATGGGACTCAGTGGCACAAATCTTTGCCCATGGCTTCCACCTGATGGTTGGGCCACTGCACCCTGGGTTTTCCCTGGCAAAGGGGAGAATCCACCCAACAGTGACAGAAGTTGCCAACCACCCTCTTCTGTAGGCCAGGAAGGCACATTCTGTTTTCCATTGTACAGTCCTTTGGCTACCACCCTTGTCTCCTCTGCTGGTTTGGGGTGGGGGCACAGCACATGCAGAAACTCTTACTGGATTCACCCAGCAGGCCTCATCTCCAGGATGCAGCCTTGAGAGAGGGCTATGTATTTAGACCATCTGGGCTAAATCCATGACTGAACCCAGTTAAGCCCTCTGTATAAACTTTTAAGATGCTGGAGGTTGGGTGCAGACATATTTACTCATCTTGTTGAGGCCACGACAAGCCTTATATGTACATTCCTTTGGTTATTAAACCTGTCACCTACCTCGCTGGAGTGGCTGCCTCATTTTTAGGTCTCTCCCTGGGCTGCTTGCATGGGGCCTAGTTTCAGATTTCACCTGGGGACCTCTCAAGGGTGTGAACCAACGACTATATTATTTTTTAATCTGTTTTCTTTCTAGCTGGTTTCCCCTTTTCATTTTGTATTTTATTTGCATTTTGTTTCCTTCTTTAACCAATCTTGACAACTTCTTATTTTATTTCCACTGGGATTTTTCCTTTGATCTATGAATTTTATTAAAGTATGACCTTTAAAAAATCAAACATTTTAGGGGTTCTTGTTATCTTTATATTTCTCATTTTGTTGGACTGTGGTCAAAGAATGCTATCTTAAGATAGAGTTCCATGATATTTGATGAGGTTTGCTTTGAAATGTTATAGTTTTTAATGTGTGTTTTGTATATGTTTAAGAAGATTGTGTGTCCTCTAATTCGCTGGATGAGGGATCTGATATATGCACATTAGGTCATACTTTGAACTATATTTAAATTTTTTAATCTATTTTTTCTACATAATCTATTACTCAGAGAAGTGTATCAATCTTTCATTGATTGTCAATTTGTCAAATACTTCTTGTAGTCTATTAAAATTTTAAAGAATGGTTTTTTCTTAGTTATGATTTATTAAGGTATTTATAAACTATAGATTTTCAAACAATATTATTTTCTACAATGTACCTGAATTTACCTGTCATTTAAGGAATATGTAGTCTGCAGTCTCACCTGAATTGATGTTTTCATGCCTTCAGCAAATTGTCAGACTGACATGGCAGCTTGTCGAGCTTCCTGTCATGCTCAGCAATTGTCCTCCAAATGTTAGGAGCTTGACAACTTAGGGTGCCCCTGCTTTTCCTCTCCAGATTAAAAGAGGATCTCTATAAAAATATGCTCTTGTATGGCTGTAGCCCTATCTAAAACTGGAATTTACTTCTACCTCAGTACTTACTTTTCTCCTCTTCAGGAACTTTGAGACTGGGCCAAGATATGTTTGCCACTGAAACAAGAAGCCTTGGGACTGCATTGCGTGAGATGCAGGTAGGCCCTGTGCCATGATTGTAGTAATGCCCATTGTGAGGCATGTCCTTCCAGGGTAAAGGAAAAGTCCTTTACCAGAAGCCCCAGGCACATCTTTTCTGCAACCATCTAAGGCTGATATGGTCTGCCTAATAGCCCTATCAGAGCTGCAAATTGCACAGAGAAGTATTTTTTGGCTATTTAACTTCCTGAAGTGGAGTCACCAGGTTTTCTTCAAACTCTGTAGTTCAGTGTTTTGGACCTTTAAAATTGTTGTAGCTAAATTCCTGCTACAGTGTTTCTCTTCAGGCATTAATAGCTAATTCTGGAGTAATTTTTGTTGTAAAAATCAAATTTTATTGATTATAGTACTGAGAGTCTATACATTTCTTGGTTTTGTTTTTTTTTTAACTGCTACTTACTAGGACAGAAGAAACATTTGGAAACATGAACCAGTTTTAATTTTGGTAGGAAGTGAAATACATGCTTACTTTGTATGTAATATAGTTAAGATTCTATATAAAGGGATAGTAAACTTGATCAATTATTGCATATTTGGTATGTGGTAGACACTGTGCTATTAAGTAAGGTCAAATACAATGACAAATAAGAGGCTCCTTGAAAATAATAGAAGACTTCTCTGTCCTTTTTCTTAGAGCATTTACTTCAGGAAATTTATAAGTCCTTTTTCTGTCTCTCTGAAGCATATTAAATCTCTTAAAAAGCTAAATAAGTCTTTGCCAGCTTTAAGAGCCAGGAATGTCTTTCTCAAGGACCTAGGAGCCATTTCTTCATAATATAATAATGAAGGAAGATAGGGGCCCCATCTCCTAGTCTCTGTGGAAGGGTCCAAGTCTAAAGTGGATCCATTGCTTTAAGTTGCAAAATTACCTGCTGACATTAAATATAAGAAGTTTATTTTTCCTTTGGCTAAAGCTAATAAGCAAACACAGATAGCTACTTCAATTACCAGGTCAGTTTAGGATGAACAAACGGTGCTGTCAAGTCATGTTCCTGGGAGACTAGTTACTATTTTGTGAACATGTGTTTATCTGCTTGGCTATACGAAAAGGTAAGATTTCTTTCTGTCCTTGCAATCTCTTAGCAGACTGACTATGACACATATCACATTCTGTCTTAATGTTCTGTGCAATATAAAGCCTTCTTTGAGTTTCCTGGGTTGGCAGCAGGTTTTGTTTTTATTATATTTCTCTATTATATTCCATATTTACATGTACTATAAAGCTTAATCCTCTGAAGTAGGCATTTCTGTGTGAATGTTTTGGAACAGGAAGCTCAGGTTCAGAGAAATCGATTACCCAAAGTTCATACAACTTGTAAATGAAGAAAAGGATTTGAACCTAATTTTCTCTGGCTCCACAGTCTTTTATTTCATTGTACCACACTTCTCATTTATTTATTTGCATGTTGCCATGCTGCTTTCAATAACATTGACTTGTTGACATGAGAATTACCAAGGTTTACTTGCTAAATTTGTTCAATTGACTTAGAGGTCAGGTCTCTGAGTGAAGGCAAACCTCTTCATTTATGCCTGGACCGGTATTCTATGGCAACACTCTACAATATTGTTGTATCTGGTAGGGTTTAGCATACTTTTTTCCAAAGGAATGAATTCAAGCCCTTTATGTAAAGTACCTAGAGCCCAAAGCAAACACAAACATTTAGAATATGTTAATTAAAAAAATAGTTCTCTCAATTAAAAAAAATAGTATTTTTTTCTTAACTTGTTTTACCAATGTTAACAAATCAAAACTGACTACCTGGTGTGTGGGTTTTGCTTGGTTTTTGTTTTTTGCCTCAAGTTCTACATTCAAGTATTGGTAATACACTGGAAGTAAGAAAATCAAATTGCATTTCATGACTAAAGAAATCCTTGTAAGAACTAAATGCTAATGTTCATGAAGATATAGCATTCTTAACTTATACATAGTTGATTTTAAACTACAATGCTAGTACATACATTTTTAATATTCTTTTGTTTCTCCCTACAGTAAAAATTTTCTCTTATGAAACAATTGAAAGTCTTTTTCAACGTCTGTGTTCTTAGTTTCATACAAATTCAGAATGTTAGGGTGTCAGCTGTTTGCAGTTCTCAAAAAATACATGAGAGGTCAAGCCATTTGAGAGCCAGCTATTCTGCAAAAGGAGATTCAAATGGTGCCATTTTATGAGGTACTTGCCTTGGGTGGGGTCTGTGAAAGGTGTCCAGGCAAGCAAAGGTTGGTCTCAATTGAGGAGGGATCTGCTACTACCGGCTGGGGGTTCAAGTTTCTCAGGTTCTTTCAAACAAATGCATCTTTTCCAGCTACCAGGGCCCCATTCTGTCTGTTAGGGCCTGGTATTCATGCAGGAGTCCTGCTGAGGCTGGGAACTCAGTCACCTTGTAGGCATGCTACCAGTGCCACTGAAGCCTGAGCCTGACTTTTGGCCACACTTGGACCTGCAGAGAGTTTTAAATGCTGCTAAGAGATTTTCTGACTTTCACGGTATGCCTTGAATTGAGTTGAGTAACCTAAACCTGTCTTTTTCTTTTTTAAAAGACTCTAAAAGCAGTTAACCAAAGGCAGTCAGTTCTACAGAACTCCAGACCTTTCAGGTGCCATCCCTACCTCATAAGTCAATGCCTCACTTTCACCTGTAATTGTTCCAATGTACCTTGTGCTACAGTGTTATAATTGTGATGCTGCTATAGCGAGTTAGGATCACCAGCCCACCCACTGACAGCACTGTGGTTGATTACCCCCTGACCTGTGGGTCACCCAGAACAACCAAGGAGCCTACCCTGAGGTCTCTCCTTACATGAGGATATCCTGTGTAAGACCACTTCCAGGACTGACTGTCCCCCGAAAAGCAGAATCTGAGACAAAGGCTAGCTTGCAGGTAGATTATTTTAGAATGGAATTCCAGAGACCCAGGGTTGGGGAATCGGGAGAATAAATCAAGAAAGGGAGGGAAAGGCTATCCCAAGTTCACATCGTCAGGCAGGTTACTGTTATAAGACACCAGACTCAGCTCTGTCTGGGACCCTTGGAAAACTGGTATAGAGTTCAGCTTGGGATTTTCCATCCAGAAAGTGGGGGTGATTAATATTTAATCCAAGAAGCCCCTCTATTAGTTTTCTGTTGTTGCCATTGAAAGTCACAACAAACTAGCAGTTTAAAGTGACACTCATCACACACAGTTCCATGCGGCAGAAATCAAGGTGTTGGCACATGTGTGTTCTCTGGGGATTCTAAGAGAATCCATTTCCCTGTTCATTCAGGTTGCTGGCATAATTCACTTTTTGTTTTTGTTTTTATCAGAGGATCCAAGTCTCCGGCCAATATTATTTTACTCGAACCTGAAAAATTTCCTTTAGCATTTCTTACAGTGCAATTATACTGGCAACAAGTCATCTTAGTTTTCTTTTGTCTGAAAACACTTTTGTTTGCCTTCATTCTTGAAGGAAAATATCCTGGATATCTAGGAAAAAGATAAAACTAGTTTGACATTAAAAATATATTGTTTTCAACACTGTATTTTTTCTTCTTGGTTTTTCATAAGAAATCAGCAAATAATTGGGTCAGTGGTTCCCTGTGTATAATATGTTGTTTTTCTTATTGTTTTCAAGACTTACTCCTTTCTACAGCTTTTGTCATTTTGACTAGGATGAGTCTCACAATAGGTTCCTTGGGTTTATTCTGCTTGTATGTTTGTTTAGTAGCTCCTTCTTGAAAATTCTAAATATTTTATCAAATTGGAAAATTTTCAACTTCAGTTTTTTAAAATATTTTTCTGCCCCATTCTTTCTCTTCTCTTGGTATTTCCATTACATGTGTACCAGCTGATATAATCTAATCAGTTCCTGAGACTATTGTTTTTTTCCTCAATATTTTATCTCCCTGTTCTTCACTTTGGACAATTTATTATTTCTTTATTGATATTTCCAATCACCAAAAAAAGTTTTGTTTTACTTAACTAGTGATAATTATAAGAGTCATTTGAAAGTCCTCATATATTCTAGCACTTGTTTATCTTTGGGTCAGACTTGATTGATTTTCTTCTCTCCTGATAATGCTTTCTGTTCTCTTGGTTTTTCATTTGGATAATTCTGGATTGTACTTGAGATCTCATGAATGTTAGGTTGTGGAGATTCTGGATTCTATTATTTTCCTGTAATGGGGTCATTTCCTTTTTCAGCAGGTGATTGGCTTGGTTGGATTTGAACTGCAAGCTCTGTGTGCCAATCTGGTCTTGCTTCAGAATTTTTTGTCTTTAATTCAGTTTCTTTGGGTCTGTTCTGTTTTGAGCATGTCCAGGGGCAGTTGGAGATATGGATTGAAAGTTTGTGGTCCCCTCTATGGTTTTGCCACCTCAGAACTCCTGCCTTTCTTCAGTGTTTGCCATTGCCTAGTTTTACTTTTCTTAACTGGTGATAATTATAAGTCATTTAAAGATCCTCTGATTACTCAGATCAGAAAGAGTGCAAATTTCTATATGTGCATTCTTTTCACCACATGTAGCATGTGGTCTGCACTTCATCCTAGGTTAAAGGCCATGAAAGATGGGAACATAATTATGGAGCAGACCACCACTCTAAGTAAATGTGTATTTAACATGAGACTCTGTTCTGTTCATCCTTCAGTACCTTCAGACAATTGGTTCTTGTATTATATTCAAGTTTTACAGCGGTTTTCTGCAGAGGAGTCCATCTGCTAGACTAAGTCTGTTCTACTTAGGAGTGGACGTTACAGTGTAATCTGGTCCTGGGATTTAAGGGGGAATCCTTTGCTTCCTTATTTCTTTCTCAAAAAAGGACCTCTTGGGGCCGTGGGTTCTCCATATACACTGCAGTTCCTTTATGCAAAGGAAATGTGGGTATGTGTTAGTGGCTTTGTTTTTGAGATATAAGCACAACCTCTACAAACACAAGAATATTCTGGCTGATATTTTCTTCAACTCCTAATAGAAACATAGTTCTCATTAATTTATTTATTCATTCTTTCATTTAACAAATACTGAGTATCTACGAAGTGCCTGGCACAATGCTATTATTTTTGGTTACAACAATGAACATTAGATACACATGGTCTCTGCCATTACACAGTTTATGTTCTATCAGGAAAGACATACTGAATAAAATGTGATACAAGATATGGTAGGGAGTATACAGGATGCTACAGAAGCCCACCAAAAGGACTTAAAATTTAGCCAAGGTGTCTAATGATGGCTCAATACTTTGTTGATACATGAAGGATAACTTGAAATTATCTGAGTGAAGAAAAGGAATGTTAAGAATAGCATATGCAGAGAGGACATTACATGCAAAGGGCCTCAGGAAAGTAAAAATATGGAGTACTGGAGGATGTAAAAGAAATTCAGAGTGGTTGTAGCTTAGAGTATGAGGAAACACAGGAGGTGTGTAGTGTTGAAAGTCGGGGGTGAGGCAGGGGCAGGCCATGGTGTATTACCTAGGTTATGTGTGCTGGAAATCTTCCAGATCCAATATGCCCCCTTCCCTTCACACTGAAGAATGAATAAATAAATTAATGAGGACTATGTTTCTACTATTATACTATTATAATGGTGGCTGTCTCACTTCTGCCTTCCAAATCTCAAGGGCAACATGTATGGATTATGTCAGTGGTTCCTGTGCCTCTTTCATCTGGTTGTATTCTGCCAGATGATCCCAGACAATAAACTGGAAGGACAGAGGAGAGTGAAATCAGGGTATTTCCCTACTGTCCTTTCAATGACACTACCTTGAAGTAGCTTTGTTCCATAGATCAAAAGTCCCTCTAGTCTCAAGGGGGCTTCCTCTACCCAGTTCCCTAATTCTCTCTTTCACTCCTTTTAGCCTGGGGATAACAATAATCCCAAACTCCTACGCTATTTGCAAAGGCAGGGAAGCAGAATTGCTGTGGGTATTATGGAGAAAGGGATTTTTTATACGAATAAGATGTCATACAACTATGGGAGAAACTGGAGAAATCATGGTCCAAAATGGGAGTCAAAAGATAACAGGCAAGTCACAGAATAGCCCTTCTGAAGTACTGGGATACATGGACAAATTGGAGTCTGTCAGGCAGTCTGGGAAGCTAGTCATATTTAGCTGTTAGCCTGGGCCAGTTAAGGGGAGGTAAGGTTGAAATCTGTGTCAAACAGTGAGCTTGGGGTCCCTACTGGTCAGCAGGATCAGCAGTCAGGAAGGAGAGCTGGATGTGGGACAGGACAAACTGAAACCCATGTGTACCTCTCAATCTATCTTTTGCCCCTCTGAGACACCTACCATCAGGTTATAATGGTGGCTGTCTCACTTCTGCCTTCCAAATCTCAAAATGCATTTCCTTTCTGGTCAACTCAAATCCTGAACCATACAGTGAAGGAGATTCTGGAAAATGTGGCTCTAACTTTGCCATATCAACATGCTATAATCTAACCACTATCCCATATGGTTTCCCTACATTGCATCCATAGCTTTTAAATGAGGCATTTATAACATCCACCAGAAATTATATTAATTTTGACATATTTTTGTTTAGGACCCTGGATGTCACACTATTTAAATGTGTTTGGTTTATTCTCAGAAAAAATAAACCATTGGATTTCAAGCAGGGCAATAATGCAACAGATTTGCATGTGGAGGATCATATTAGAGGCAGTGCATAAAAGCCTGAGATCGTGCTGGCTATATATGGAAGGGGAAAGTTCAAAGGCAAGAAATTACAACCAGTTACTCTCTTGCAATTATCCATATGAGAGGAGGTGGTGGTGGAGGAACATAGACAAATTTAAAAGACAGTGATATCAGGCAGAATGAGCAGATTTGATTAACAAGAGAGGTATTTCTGCAGACTGACATAGTAGGTACCACTGAGAGAGTTGCCACATCTAACAGAAACATTCATAAATACAAGCCAATATGAAAAGTCTGCAATTCTAGAGAAGTGGGTATAACTTGTCTAGCACAGTGTGTAACTTGTCCTCTATTCTTCATAGGCCCCTCTTTCAGCTGAGAGTAGGAGAGAAAGGGAAAATTTGCCATTTTGAGGTCATTTTCTTCTGGCCTTGAGCAGTCTCTTCAGTTTCACTTAACATCCTTTGGTAAAGCATGAGCCTCTCTGGGTTTCTTCCTGCCTCTCTCCTCCTCTATGCCTCTCAATTTGTGGAGAAAGCTGGCAGGGAAGCATCACCATGGGGGTAAGGTAGGGCATCCTGGGGGACAGGCTGGTCTTCTCTGCAGGCCCTGACTCACCTTGGCTGCGGCTCCTGCAGCAGGACCTAGGCTTGTATAAGCTCCAGAATGCTCTTCCGGCACAAGCAAGCCACGATGGCTTCCCCACTGACGGTACTCTGGAAAGCATGCTTGACCCTCTGAAGCCCGACTGGAGGACGTCTAACCTGGTATTTGGATGCTGTCTTTGTTTCTTTCCTCCAGTACCATTTTTGCCCCTTGTTACATGAACAATCTTCCATCCATGGACATTTGAGAAATTCTGGAGCCTACTATTGGAAGATCAGAGAGACTTCAGGTTCAGTTTTGCAGGGCCGTCTATCCAGACCCATTTCTGTCCTTGTGGCTGTCACTCCTGGGCCACATTGGAAGCAATGAGAAAGTGTACCACCAGTTTGAACGTCTGAGAGTTCCCTAGACGTTTTTCTCAACACTATGTTCCTCCTCAGAATCCCAGGGTCATCATCCCTGGCTTTATCTCTCCATATCCCTTTCCAATCCAAAAATCAATTTTTTTCTATTACTTTTCCTTTGTCATATTATCCTTTTAAAAGTAATATTTATAAGAATTAATGAATCAGATTATTTTGGGGGTTAGATATATAAAGGGGAGCCTTTCTCAATATGACCTAGCTATCAAGACTCCTAATGATCACTATGGACTGGGAAAATTAAATTTGTGACCAAAAGCTGAGCAATATTATCTTTGTTTTAAGCTATCTTGGTCTTTGTACTGAAACAAGGAGTGTCCTTGGGTATACCTGGGGTTTCTGAAAGACAAGGGGAATAGAAAACACTTATGTTTAATGTATAAAAAAATAAACCAAATCAGCTGCCAATTCTGGATCGTGGTTGCAATCTGTCACATAACATTACAAGGCAAAAGCATGTGGAAATCTGTTCAGAACTGGAGGGTTGAGATGATGGGTAAATTTGATCCCATCTCTGCAGATATTCTGGGACCTACTTTTATAGTTTGATGTCATAAGACCCAGTATTACATATTTTATTTAAAATTAAACCTGTCTTTACTGGATCTGAGCAAACAAAACACTTTCAGCTTTGCTCCCCAGCACATGTGAAATGGAG
The DNA here is from genome assembly GCF_040802235.1 of Manis javanica. Lineage (NCBI taxonomy): Eukaryota > Metazoa > Chordata > Mammalia > Pholidota > Manidae > Manis > Manis javanica. The sequence goes on along the minus strand of NC_133156.1, from coordinate 102,530,601 downwards.
GCAGAAGGAGTTTTTATGTTCTATTTTGACGTTATGTAACACTGAGCTCTACCCCTGGGTGAGAAATAAGTCATGAGAAAGGAGTTATAGAAAAAAAGGCAATAAACCTCCCAAGATATTGAATTAAAACATTTGTTGAGGAAAATGTTACTGCATTTAAAAAAAAGAAATCCTCATTTATTTCAGAATTTTGCTACAGAGGTTCATGTGTTCAGGCAGGATGTATGCAATGCTCCTTTTTGAGTTACCATTCAGCTGGCACACAAAGTGCCTAGAGACAGGGAGACTGGCAATAAATAATACCAGATTCTGAAAACCCTAGCATCTAGATATATCTCTTCTCCCACTTACTTTGAAGTTTTTTTTCTTGTTGACATTTCATGATTTTGGAATTTTAGTGGTTCTTTTGTCATTCCATAATTCAAATTAGGTTGAAATATTTAAATATGCCAGACAGACATCTGAATGAACATAGTTAAGGGGTGGAGGGAAGATGGGGGAAGGTCATTTAATTTTGGAAGAAGTAAGGTACCTTGAAGTATTAAAAACTATAAAGACATTGGAATGCTGTCCACTTGATCTTTGTGATTCTGACATTAGCTAGCTAAGACTTCCAATATCTGTGGGATTACTGAAAAATAAAGATGCCTCTAAAGCAATAGGCCTTTGTGACTTAGAGTGGAACTTCTGATGCCTCAGAAAAAAACTAAGAAAGGAGCAAAGAAAGACACTGGAATCTCCATTTATTTATTGAGCCTGGTAATACCCAAGGGTTAGTTTAGCTGATAAAATGTTTCCCCTGACATGCTTAGGGAAAGTTTGCCTACTATGATTACAGTTTCCACTGGCTTGTCTCAGAAAGACATTATTTTCACTTCCATAACACTTTGTCCCCAGATTATTTCCAAAAACTAAATGTAGATTTTCAAAATTTAGGAAACTTCAAGAGAACTTTAAGCCAGTGATTACAGAAAGCATATGCGGCAATAAGAAGATGAGAAGTTTTATAAGTGTAAGAAAAGATGTTGATGAGCAGCTCTCATGAGCTCCTTGGTGCAGAAATATACTGAAACATTGTTGAAATCACAATTCTAAGATACCTTGGGATTACAAAATTTTCTTCAGGTTAGAGCACACATATTTCTTAGTATAGGGAGCAGACCATTATGCTGTGTTAGAATAAGAGATTAATGCCAGCTGTGAAGTAATTGATTTCGATCACTGTCAAAATTGTTATACTTAGTCCCTTTTTCAGGTGCATGTGAGTTAATAAAAATAAAATATCAGCACTACACTGGATACAGTAGGAATGAGAGCGGATTGGAGAAAGAGCTGAATGTCTTTCTCCCTCCTTTGCTATGTATCAGCCATGGCAGCCTCTGTGTGATGGCCCACTTCAGTAGGCAGGGGTGGCAATAGCCCATATGATGAATAACACCATGATATTCAGCAAGAATGCACACTTTAAGTCACCTATTTTACAGATGGGAATGTATTCAACTGTTCCTGTCTCTTACTTTAATGGCTGTCTTGCCTGGGCAAGTTCACTATGGATTCAGCGTGACCAAAGAAAATGACAGCAAAATGTTCTTGGGGTGAAAGGGTTATATCCAAGTTTATTTTCAGGTGGCAGGTCAGTCACTAGAATCCCATTCACTCAGAGTGAGTCTGCAGACAGCAAGCTAGTCTCTGCCTCTGGGCCCCTCTGTCCGCACAGCTGTCCTCTGGGCCTCTCTGCACAGTCGTCCCGCACAGCCATCCTCTGGGCCTCTGGGCCTCTGTCCTTGGCGCTGCCGCCACTCCAGCCTCTGCTCTGCTCTCCTGCAGCCTTGCAGCCCTGCCACTGTGTTGCACACAGAGCACTGGGCAGAGCTCTTTTTATAAAGTTAATAGCCATATATTGCCCACAGGTGTTGAGTGAGCTAGTCAACCATGGCCAGGTGAGAATCCTGGCCACAGGAACTCTCATTTTATCCACAATGGCTTTTTCATACTTGTAGAAGGTATGACATTGCCATTAATTATGTTTAGATGACGAGTAGTAACTCATCATTTCAAAGGAGTTCACAGGGAGAAAATATTTTCAAATTCAAAATTGCCTTTCAGTTGCATTAAGCAGTTGAGGAATGCTGTTGCCCTAAACACTGGAATTTTCTAATACATGCATGAGATTTTCAAAATTATACCACTATCCTGGAGTTCTACCACATGCTTGATACCATGTTACATCTATTCTTAGAAAGCAAAGTTATCCCTTTAAAGACAAAGGAAAAATTGTCCTGGTGTGAATAAAATAAATTAAAAGACATCCAGGGGTCACAGAACACTAGAGAGGCAGATGCATGGGGTTGAGAGAATGTTTTCTGGACAGTTTTGATTAATCAGCAGCTGAAAAGCTTACAAATTAGAAGTCCTGTGGAGATTGAAAATACTTTCTGACATACAATTAAAGCTAATTTGTTTATGCTAAGGGAATAAGAATAATTATAGACAAACCTAACAGAAACAGCCATTATCAGCTTAATTAAATGTTACTTGTGACATTTTAAAAATTAGTTGTCTGTGGCACTGTGCTGATGGGAGTAGCTGGTGTGGTCAGCTGACCATTTCATTGCTGTTTACTGTTGTATATGTTAACCCATAATCTGAGAATGATTTACCTTGTTTTGAGGAAGAAGATCATCTATTCCCTTCACTATTAACTCTTTTCTCCCTAAATAATCATTAGACATCATACTCATATTTTTCTCAGACTGGGAAATGTGCTTTGATATAGTAGTTAGGTTATTTATCCTCTATGCTCATTCAGTCCCCTTGCTTGACATTCTAACACCAAATATACTCTGAGTTAAAGTGGTTCAGTTTTTAATAATCAGAGGCACTTCAAGTTGCATCAGCTAAGTAAGTACTCTTTCATGGCCTCTGGTTTAATTGTGGATGCTGGAGCCTGCCCTTTTTAGATACATATATTTGGGATATGCCAGCTGCCACAAATTTCTTATTATCTCTAAAGTTTGTAGGTTCAAACTCCCCAGAAAGGATGTTATTGGGTTAGACACTTTTGACCTTACTGGGAAAATTGGTCATACGAAATTGCTTCAGATGCTATTAGCTATAAAGAGATTGGCTGCCTGTGGGAGAGGTATAGATCTCTGTTCTGCTGTGCTGTGGCTCCAATGATGGGGGTCACATGGTCAGTCTACCTTTTAAGATGCTCTGGAAATGCACTGAGTATAATAGATCTTTCTTAATAAGCACAGAAATGTAAAATACTGCACCATAATTAACAGTTTCCATAATTGTTTACCATGTTTTAGATGCTAAACTGAGCACATCATATATCTTGAAGCATAACAGCCCAGGGCAAAATATTATAAACAAGGAAGTTTAGCCTCAGAAAGCTTAAATAATATATCAAATGGTAAAATATCAGTAAGTGGTAGAGCCGGACTTTGAGGTACATTCTCAATAATTGTAATAGATTTTCCTTGCTTATTACATTACATTGTATCTGAGTTTATGAGAAAACTGGAGCTTAGAGTTGGCTCTGTTTTTGCTAACAATTTGCTGAATATATCACTCAAAGTTCTTTAATATGTAAGTTTTCTCATCTGAAAGAGTTTGCTATGGTCAGACAATGATACTACTCTTCTTTTGAAAAGATTCTATATGAGGGATGGATTTATGTAGAGCCCCAAAACAATTCTTGGCAGAAAGTAAGCCTTCCATACAATATTATTGTTGGGGTGGTTAATCCACCTTCAGGTAAGAGTCTGTGATGAATAGATAAATTACTTGCCAAAGGCAAAACACAGGTGCAACCATTCTCACTGAAATTCTCTTATTTCCAGGGGCTTATTACTACTATTTTATCACTTACCATTTCTCCTCCTCCCCTCTCCTAGGCTGGGCTTTTAGGCATACAGAGTTAACTTGTGTGCTTCTCCCTATGATATACTGCTGTCATTATAAAGGAGAAGGGACTCCACAGAGTGCTTGTTCAGGCAATAGGACATATATCCATCAGTATGATCTTGAAAAGGAATGGTAAAACAAGATGGTTGTGTGATGGGGGAATAAACCATTCACTCTTCATTCACTCAACTGGTATTGATTAGTACTTGCCATGAGCCAGTTGCTGGTGGGCACATTCTTACCTTACTGTGTAATCTGCTGTTTTAATGTGAAATCTTATTGGATTCTAATTCAAAGTGTCCTTAGCTTGACCTAAATATAAGCTGACTTAGTTTAGTATTATTTCTAGCTCATCAGTTCTATACATGGTCCCAACGCAGGGACTTATCACCAGACATTCACAAATTGAAAATTCTATAACATATAATATACTGTGGGTAAGTGGTATCTCTTCCCATTAACTGTGAGAAAAAATGTGAGCAGTAAACATCCTCATATGAAAAGCGAAGTGTATACTAAAAAAATTAAAGCCATGTATAACACGTGCTAATTTAGATATTTTTACATTTTGAGGGCTACTTAAATTCACATAAACAGGCGTGTTTTTATTTGAATTATTTATGCTTCAATTTCAAGAGGTCGGTCATTTCAAAAAGGTATATAATTAAAGACTGAAGAACTAGTCAACATATTTATTCAAGCCTTATAGGGCTTTAGAATGCACTAAGAATCAACACGATTCAACTTTGAGATATTACTGCCTTGTTACTTTAAAAATAAGCTATTTTTGAAGTACGTACAGCAAACGTTTTTAAAAGCAATCTGCTTATATACATAAAGTACATTTTGGGTTTGATATCAAGGTTTGAGCTAGCTGTTTCTACTTATTAAAACGGAAAACAGATTCAAATCTTGGTTTGCATCAAAAAACTCAATATGTTTCATTTGGCTAGGACTGAGATTTACATCAGTGAGAACATGTTTGAAAGGTTGATTTTGATCCAGCCCCAAGAAGAAAAGGACATCAGGATCTCTCTCTTTCTGTGTGTGTGTGTGTGTGTGTGTGTGTGTGTGTGTGTGTGTGTGTGTGTGTGTGTATGTGTTTTACACTTGCATTTGTATTTATATTAAAATTCATAGGCTCCCATATTTGTCTTATTTCATAAAGAGCAAAGGATTCCATTATCATGGGAACTCTTTTTTTACATAGGTATTGGAAACAATTAGTACAGATTCAGCAACATGTTAAGTTGAGGTACTTCTGGAGCTCTGGACAAAGTATCATCATCCCCAGCCACACGCAGCACTGATGTCCCTGGTCCTGCAAAGATAATTAAAAAAGGGCAGGGGAATTCTTTAAAGAATGGAGACCATTTCTCCCTTCCACATCAGTTGGAAAGCCTTATTCTATTTGTGCCCAGCAATTATGCTCATCAATGAAAAGAGACAGTTTTTTGATTAAGGCAATCACTGCTGAACCGATACTTTAATGAGGTAACTGTTATTCAGAGAATATTGTACTGACAAATGGGCTCTGATCTCATGAAACTTACAGTTTAGCTAAGAAGATAAGATAGGGAGGGTTGACATTAATTACAAGTAGTATATGCTAATTCCGAACAGGTAGCTTGACCAGTGCATCCTAAATGTCATCAGAATATAAGGAAAGGTTTCTCCTACCTGCCTTCTTCCCTCTCTCTCCTTCTTCCTTCTCTACGGGGACTTCAATTTTCTCTAAAAAGGCATCTTCTTGTTTCCGGTCTGGCCACCAGTGTCCCTGGAACTTGGTGTTCAGGAAAGTGGTTGTTCCAGGCATGCTGGAGGCCTAGTCGCTCACCATGCAGATTTTCACACGGTCCTTTTCTTGGCAGCAGAGGCCTCAACACCACACTCACCTGTGCCTGTGGCCCCTGAATTGGGAGCCTCCAAAGTTCAATCCTCAGATCTAGGATTGATCTTGAGGATTGAGGAGGGAGAGTTGCTGCTTGCTTTGGAGCGGGTGAGGGGATCTCAAGTCTCACTAGACTTTCAAATATTGTCTGGTACCTGCCTTATGTATCATCTTGACTTCTGTATGCCCCTTGATTCCAAATCCTGAGCTGCTCTGGTATCTTACAGATGAATCAGCTTGCTTCTCCTTATGCACAACTGCAGCTAGTACAATTTCACCTAAGTCAATTATTCTTCTCTCCATTTTCCATCTTACAAGGTTTGGGTGACCTCTCTTGTAAACCATTAACCTACTCTGTAGTTCTTTTTCCTTTTGAGTTTATACTTTTTGTTCCTTTGCTCTAATTTCAGTGAAGTTTCTGAAGTAAGCAAAGATACTAATTTGTATGCAACTTAGAAGAAGTTTAACAGATTCACTGGACTCTTACAGGAGTATCTGCATGGCTTCTGGAGTTAGGTCTGCATTATAGTATCAGTATTCTATAGTTGTATTTCCTGTTTTGTGATAAATATTTTTACTTGTCTTCTTGAGCTAATTTTTCAGAAAATGGCTTCCCGAATGTCCCAAGTCTCTCTGAGGTAGGTTCTTCCCAGTTGGCTGATGATGAGACTTACATCCCCACCCACTGCCGTCCTGAGTATCATCCTCCTTAAATAGGCCAGTTTCAACCATGAAACATCTTTGAAGTCAAATGACAGGGAGGAGACTTTGTGTGTTACACACTTACTTCAATTTAAGTCATGAAACAGTATAGAAATTTATTTCCGTCAGTTAGGATCAACAGTTACCCCAATTTTACAAGGCCTCAATGAGCTACAAAGAGAAAGTAGTTCTTATGGTAGTGACCCACTTTGTGGAGGTTTAGGTAATGCAAAGAAGGGGTAATGGAAAGGAAGGAAGTTGGGTTCCGTTGGTTTCTGGAAGTGCGGCCCCACAATCAACTTCCTAAGTTCTTTTTTGTTCTGTTATATACTCATGCATCTCTTACTCTATTTCTAAATAAGTATTCTCTAAAATCATTTAGGGTTTGTTTTAGTGTAAAATTATCCATTATAAAATTTTTGCTTTCATTTCTTAGCAGAAGAGCAAGCCTACACTGGCAAGTGAACTGGCCCAAACTGCACATTTATGTCTTTTATATATCCTTTCTCCTTCCCTATTTGTGTTACAGGGCTTCTTAGGTGTAAGGAGATCCAGTCAGTATTTTACATGTTTTTCCTTTCTTCTACAGAAAGACATTAATCTCTACACAATGCATTTATAATGAGAGGTTCACAATTCAAGGGAATTATTGGGGGCATTTCAGCTGTCAGGGAGAGTAATGGCTTTAATGTTAGTGATATGAACACACTCTGAAGTGAAAAATATTCTGGAAGGTTTTTATGAGGGAAAGGAATATGTAAAGAGTAAGAGCATTCTTGCCACAAAGAGGCATAGCCCAGGTGCTCCTTGAGTTCAAGGTTTGTGTCTCATTTATCCTTATATCCCTAAAAACTTAATAGACATATTAGGTTTTGAACATGCTCAATAAATAATTGTTGAATAAATTCAAGAATAAAAATGTTAGGTGGATCCTGCCTGTGAGAACCTTTTCCTGAGCCCAGCCTCCTAGGAACTCAGACAAGCCACAGACAGGGATGGAAGTGGTGGTTCTTTCCCAGCATAAGGTGCAAGATTATAACTTAGGGTTTTCTGTTAGTATCTCTTGATGAATACTAAGGCTTCATAGTGATTCAATGGCTGTTTTTGCTGCTGTCAGTCATTTTCTTCCCCTTCATGTATAGCTACACTCCTGTAACTTCCTCAAATGAGAAACTTTCTCACTGTCTGCATTAAATGTTCTACTCGGCCAACATTTGTGTATACTTTAAAACTGCTAGGCATCCCAAAATGATAGATGAATTGTGATAGAATTAAAGTTGATTTATCTTAATCATTGCATCTTGTTTCCTTGTACTTTACATGTGGCTCGATGGTTCTTGTACCCTGAAGCTGTTTATAGAAAGGCAATTTTTAGAAACTCAAGAAAACAAACATAAAATGTCTTTGCATAGCTGTACATCAGATTAAATGTTTGCCTCTGAAGTTCAGTTTTTCCAGGAATTAAATGAATGTTCTGATCTCTACTCATAAAAATCAAGGGTGAAGACTGTCTCTTCACTGAGAGTCCCATGGTTCTCCGGGAGGCAGGACTGTAGGAAGCAGCGCCCGCCTGATTGGGAACGCCCCATTCTCTGTCCCACCCATGACCGGCATGGTGCTGGTTCAGAGTGTGCTCTCAACAAACTGTGTAAGACACACTGTAGTCCATAGCAGCTCTGAGTGGGGACCCGTCTTTGGAACAAGGAATTAGGACATTTTGCCTTCAGCCGAGATCTTCTCCTAACATTTTTCATTTTTTAGTTACGATTATTACTGCTACTGATCTGCTATTCAGAGAAAAATATTCATGATTAGTTTTATAATATTATATAAATAGTGTAATATTTACTATTAATAAAAGTATAATTCCATTTGGTACATTACACAGAATCACTTTACCACAATTCCCCCTCTATTCTCACAAATAAAAACAGGTGGCAGCATAAGTCAAATAGGAATATCAAAGATTCAAAGTTTCTCACCTCCTGTTACTTTTATATCTAGAATAATTAAAACAGAAGATGTGCCTCTCTACATATGCTTGAGACAAATTTAATGGGCAGAGCAAATTAGATGAGTGAGGATGACCTGGGGAGAAAGGTTGCCTGGGAAAGCCCTGTGAGAAGCCAAGCCCTGAGGAGCAAACTCACGGCAGCTGTGGGCACACACCACATCACTGCATACTTACCTGGTATTACTGCTCCCCATGTGGCCCTCAAGTTGAATGTCACATTCACAGCCTTTCATATTGTTCTCTATTTTAGGTCTGACTTAGTCACTCTGTGACATTCTAACACTACAGAACAAAACTTTCTCATGTTTTTATAGTAGTTAACCAAGGAATCAAATGAAGATTTAACCAAAACAGAAAAGAATGTGTATTCATACAGACAGATGCAGTGTATGTATATTTGTGTAGAAACCAATTAAGGTAAGTGAGAAATTTGGAGCCTGTTTCAAATTCTTGAAAGCTTTCTTAGAGCTATAATTTCTTTCATTGCAACTCTTGATGGCTTTCCTCCTTTTGAACTGTACAGTTCAGGCAGGTCTAATTCCTATGTGCATTTCTATAGTTTCATTTCAAAGAGTAGCTTTCATTATATATGGGTGGCTGCTATCTGCTTTGAAATTGTCTAATTTTCCAGATACAGATGACTTCTTAAAATAACTCATGCACTTTTAAAAGTATGCGCTTCATATGTAAACTGCTAATGAAAAGTACTGAAACAGTGGGCAAAACAGGGGACTTGCCTTGACTCTACTGACATCAGGATATAAGGCAAAGGATATTGTGACATAATCTTTATTTCAGCAACTTGATTGTTGCTCCAAGTAGATGCACTCATCACTGTGTCTTCCACAAAGTGTAAAAAGATGAGCAAATAAGACTCTCCTTTTAAATGTTGAGTAATAGATATCCTTTTGTCACCATGACTTTTTGAAAAATATGCTGTTTCTCTATAAGGCATGGAGTGAGCTCTATGCTGCTTTGTTATGGTGTTTCCCTTGTCCCATTACTTGGAGTGGAAGAATATATTTTACCAGCCGTTAGCAGTGCTTCTGAGAAAACACTTTAAAATCACAGGTTGGCGAAGTTAGTGAATAGAAGTAGAATTTCTGACCTTATAGCATGTATCTATTTCAATTTATGGTTAAGAAAAAGGATGTTGGCAGGTCACTATGCACCTCTTTCTTTGCTCTCCTGGTTTCTGGGATAGAGAGTCTTTCAGGGTGACGACAAAACAGCTTAAATTTCTTTTGCTATTTTGTTCCCTATTTATGTAAGGAGAGTAAGGGTAAAATATAACAGGACAAATATTGTCAGAGAGGATTGAATCTCTTATGATTTTACCATTTTCAGATGTTTATGCCAGGTCTAGAGAGCATATATGTTGTACATTTCAGTCCTACAATATATCATCGCGTGTAGCATGTTCTCAGCAAATGTTTCCTGAATGATGTAGAAACTGATGATCAAGAGATTCTTTTCTAAAAACCAACCCATGTTAAAAATCTAAATCTTTAAATTTTTCTTCTTCTGCAACATTTCAGCTAAAACAAACTACTTAGTCTTCCTCAAATATATTTTGTCCTTTCCTGCTTCTATTTTTCCCCCTCTTGTAAATCTCTTCCTTTCAGGCTCTATAAATCCCACTTTACTTCAAGATCCTTCTCAAAAATCCTCTCTTTCTATCAAGGTCTGTGGCCAGACCACCTAATCATCTTCCTTTTAGCTGCTCAGAGAAGCCATAGTCTAAAGAGAGTCAGTTCTGGCCAGGGAACTTGTTGATGCTTTGATGAGGGTACTCTGTCAGTTCCATTTGGGGTTGTATTGCATGGACACAATGACCAGAGAGTGAAAATATTTCTTCCTAAGGTAGAATCACCATCAGGATTTAAAAAAAAAACAAAAAAATTTTACTGAAATATAATTTACATACCATAAGTTTCACCTACTGTTAGTGTACAATTCAGTGAGTTTTAGTAATTTGTGGAGTTGGGTAACCATCAGTACAATCCAGTTTTAGAACATTTCCATCATCTCACAGACTCCTCTCATCCATTTATAGTTAAGCCCCACTCTCACCTCCAGCCCCAGTTAACCACTGAGTTTTCTGTTTTAGAAGATTTGCCTTTCTGAATATTTCATATAAAGGGAATCATACAAAATGCAGTTTTTGCATATGTGTTCTTTCACCTGGCATGTTTTTTTTTGAGGTTCTTTTGTGTTGCAGTGAAGTTTATTTTAATCGTTGATTAGTACTCTATACAGCAGATAGAGCACATTTTGATTATCTGTTCACCAGTTAATGAATTTTTCCCAGTTTTGGGCTATTACATATAAGGCTGCTATGAACATAGGTGTATAAATACTTGAACATATGTTTTCATTTCTCCTGGGAATATACCTAGGATTGGATTTGCTATGTTATATAGTAAGTTAATGTTTAACTTTTTAAGAAATTGCCTGCATTAGTTATTTTTTGCTGTATGAAAACGAACTGCAAATGTAGTGGCTTAAAACAACATACATCTAATTATCTCAGTTTTTTGTGGTTCAGAAGTCTGGGCTCTGTTTAGCAGGCTCCTCTCACTCGGGGTATCTCACGAGGCTGCAGTCAAGGTGCTGGCTGTGGTCTTAGTTCAAGTCTCAGCAGGAGAAGACTCTGTATCCAATCTCATGTGGTTGTTGGCAGGATTTATTTCTTTATGTGGGGCTGATAGCCTCAGTTTCTTGCTGTCTTTTTTCAGGAAGCAACTTTCACTTCTTTGCCATGTGGGCCTCTCTGTAGGACAGCTCAGAACATAGCTTATTTTATCTAAGCCCTCAAGGGAGAGCATCTGCTAGCAAAAACGTACTTCACAATCTTATGAACTGTAATCATGGAAGAATTTTCCTTTGCCATATTCTATTGGTAGAAGCAAGGCACATGTCATACACAGACTCAAGGGGAGGTGCTTAGAAAAAGGAATGACTATTAGGAGGTGGGAATTATCAGGGACCATTTTAGAGTCTGTCTGCTGTACTGCCAAACTGTTTTCTAAAGTGCTTATAACATTTCATATTACCACCAACAAAGCATGAGGGTCCTAGTTTCCCCTCATCCTCGGGAGCACCTGTTAGAGTTTATATAATTATAGCCATTCTAGTGGCTGTGAAGTGGTATCTTAATGTACTTTAATTTGCATTTCCTTAATACCTAATAATGTTGGTCATCTGTTCATATGCCTACTTGCCATTATTATCTTCTTTGATGAAATGTCTATTCAATTCTTCCCCTTTTTAATTAGTGTGTTTGTCTTCTAATTATTTAGTTCTAGGAGTTTTAAAAAATATATTCTGGATGCAAGTACTTTATTGGTTGTGATTTGAAAATATTTTCTTCCAGTCCTTGATTTATCTTCTGATTTTCTTAGTAGTATATTTTGAAGTGCTGAAGTTCGATTCTGATGAATCCATTTATCAATACTAATCATTTTTATGGATCATGCTGTGGTGTCATATCTAGGAGCATTTTGCTTCATATATATCCCAAGATTTTTCTGTAATGTTTTCTTCTACCACTTTATACTTTTAGCTCTTCCTAAAAGAGGAATAGTTTACCTTTAGGTGTATAACCCACTTTTTGTGAAAGATACAAGGTAAGGGTCTAAATTAATTCTTGATACAGCTAATTCATGTCTTTTCTTGGTCAGTTTACCTAAAACTGTACTTCTGTTCTTTACAAATAAAATTGGTTTAATTGATTTTTCAGTTTTCTGTTTAATCTGTCTGGTCTCTATTTTTTATTGCTTCCTTTTTCTGTTGGCTTGATGTTGAGTTATTTTTGTACTTTCTCAAGGTGGAATCTTGGGTCTATTTTCCAAATGTAAAAATATATTTGGAAAAATATAAATATAGTAATAGTAAGTTAATGTTTAACTTTAAAATAAAAATAAAAATATTTCCAAATATATCTATTTTAAAGCTATAGGCTTCTCTCTGAACACTGCTTTGTTTGCATCCTGCAAACTTTTATGTGTTGTGTTTTCATTTTAATTAAAAAATATTTTCTAATTCTACTTGTGACTTCTTTGACCCTTGCGTTATTTAGAATTACATTGTTTAATTTCCAAATATTTAGTGGTTTCCTAAATTTCATTCCTTTGCTTATTTATAATTTAATTATGTTGTGGGTGGAGAATGTACTTTGTATCATTCAGTTGCTTTACACTTATTGAGACTTGTATCACAGACTAGTATATGGCCTATCCCAGAGAAAGTTTCATATTTACCTGAAAAGAATGAGTGTTTTGCTCTTGTTATATGGAGTGTTCTGTAGATTTCAGTTAGGTCAAGTTGGCTGATAGCCAACTTCAGTCCTTGTTCATTTTCTATCTTGTTCTATCAATTATTGAAGTTCAGGTATTAAAGTCTCCAACTATTATTGTTTGCCTATTTTTTCTTTCAATTTGTCAATTTTATTTTATGTATTTTGTGGTTCTCTTGTTAGGCACATGTGTTCATATTATTATATTTCTCTAGTAAAATATTACTTCATCACTATCAAATGGCCATCTTTGTTTTTTAGTAAATTTTCTGTATTAACAACTTTTTTGTCTGATATTCATTTTACCATATAGCTTTGTTATGGTTATAATTTGGGTGGTGTATTTTTTCCTATCTTTTTACTTTCAATCTAGTTGAAAAAATCTTAACATCCTTTTATGATAAAAATCCTTGATAAAGTAGAGATAGAAGTCAACTTCCTCAAGCTGATAAGGGACACCTATGAAAAAACCCAGTTAATATCATCCCTAGCAACCAAAGACTAATTGCTTTCTTCTAAGACCAGGAAGAAGACAAAGATTCTCACTACTATATTCAACATTGTCCTAGAGGGTCTGGTCAGAGAAAGCAGGTTTAAAAAATAAATGGAAATTAAAGGCATCAAGGTTGGAAAGGAAGAAATAAAACTATATTTGTAGATGATATCTTCTGGTATATAGAAAATCCTAAAGAATACACTAAAAAAGTTATTAGAATTAATAGAGTTTAGCAAGTTTGCAGGATATAAGATCAATATACAAAATCTTTAGATTTCTGTAGTTGTAAAAACATACAAAAATGAAATTAAGAAAACAATTCCAATTCCATTTGTGATAACTTCAAAAAATAAAACAGAAATACAAAAGAAATAGAAAATCTATACTTTTAAAAAAGTACAAAACATTGTTGGAAGAAATTTCAGAAGATCATAACAACTGGGAGAACATAATTGATCAAAAAAGTTACCACAGTTAGAATGGAAATACTCCCCAAATTGAACTGCAGATTCAGTGTGATCCCTATCAGAACCCCAGTGACTTCTTTCTAAATATTAATCAGCTGATTCTAAAAATTCATGTGGAATTACCAGGGACCCCAAATAGCCAAAACAATCTTGATGAAGGAGAACAAAGTTGGAACACTCACACTTCCTATTTCAAAACTTAATTACAAAGCAACAATAATTGTTGTGGTAGATATTGTGGTATTGGCATAAGGACATGGATCAATGGAATAGAACTGAGAGTCCATGGATAAACCATACATCTGTTGTCAACTTTTTTCAACAAGGGTGCCAAGACCATTTGATGCATAAAATATTTATTTAAAATGGTGCTGGGACAACTGAATATTCACATGCAAAAAAAATTGTCCTTTACCTTATATAAAAATTAAAATGAATCAAAGACCTAAATATAATAGTTAACATTACACAACACTTATAAGAAATCTTAGAGGTAAATTTTCATGACTTTGGTTTGGATTTGGCAATGGATTCTTAAATGTGACACCAAAAGCAGGAGAAACTAAAGAAAAGATAAATTGGACTTCATCAAAACTAAAGACTTTTCTTTTTAAAAACACTATCAAGGACATGAAAACAGAACCCAAAGAAGAGGTAAAGTTAATTGCAAATCATATATCTGAAAGTATTCTAGACTATATAAAGACCTCAAGCAATTCAATAATAAAAACCAATTTAAAAAGTGGCAAAGGATCTGTATAGGCATTTCCATCAAAGAAGATACTCAAATGGCAACAAGAACATGAAAATGTGTTTGACATCATTAGCTATCAGGGAAATGCAAGTAAAAACCATAAGGGGGGACTACTTCATAAACAGTAGGGTGGGTAGAATCAAAAAGTCGGATAAGAAAAAGTGTTGGTGAAGGTGTGACTAAAGCAGAGCACTCGTGCATTACTAGTGGGAATACGGATGATCAAACTACTTAGGAAAGCAGTCTGGGAGTTCCTCAAACTGTTAAAGAGTGTTACAGCAATTACACTCCTAGGTATATACCCAAGAGAGATGTTAACATATATATATATATATACAAAAAATCTTCTACCTGAATATTTATAGCAGTATTATTCATAATAGCCAAAAGATGAAAATAACTCATATTTGTATCAATTGATGAGTGGATAAACATAAGGTGGTATATCCATTCAATGGAATATTATTTGATCATAAGGATGAAGAGGTACATGGTATAAACAGGGATGCTTTCCCTTAAGATAAATAAGAATGAACCTTGTAAACATTATGCTAAGTGAAAGAAGGCAGTCAAATAAACCCCAATATTATATGATTCTATTTATATGAAGTATTCAGAAGAGGCAAATCTATAGATATAGAAAGTAAGTAGTCATTGTTTGGGACTGGAGGATGAAGTAAGGAATAGGGAGTGATGTCTGAAGAGTACAACATTTTTTTCTTTTTGAGGTAATGAAAATGTCCTAAGACTGACTGGTAATGATCACACATATTTGTGAATCTACTAAAAACCAGTGAATTGTACATTTTATTTATTTATTTAAATTAAAGTTATCTACATTATTAAATGCTCACCCCCAACTAGTATAGTTACTGTCAGTATAGAAACATGTTACAGAATTATTGACTATATTCTCTATGTGACTAAATCCCTGTGACTAATTTATATTTCAATTGAGATTTTGTGCCTCTTAATCCACTTCACTTTTCACCCATCCACCCCAACCCCTTCTCCATGCTAACCACTAGTCACTTCTCAGAGTCCAAGAGTCTTTCTGTTCATTCATTGTTTTTTAGATTCCTAATATACATGAAATCATGGTGTTTGTCTTTCTCTGCTTGGCTTATTTCACTTAACATAATACCCTCTAGGTCCATCCATATTGTTGCAAATAGCAATATTTCTTTCTTTTTATGGGTGAATAATATTCCATTGTGTACATGTACCACATTTTCTTTATCCATTCATCTACTGATGAGCATTTTGGCTACTGAAAATAATGTAGCAATAAGCATAGGAGTGCATATCTTTTCAAACCAGAGATTTTGTTTTCTTGAATTATAAATTTTAAATTGGTGAATTATATAGTATATGAAATATATCTCAAAGCTATTGAAAGTTCTTTATACATGGTTTCCTTAATTTATTTTAATATATTTATACTAGCTACTTAGTCTTTGATGAATCCAACATTTATATCCACACTCCTATTTATTTCCATGTCTTTCATAATTTTGGTTGAAAAATTAGTATTTTAGATACAGAAACTCTGGATTCTGTTAAAATTTTTTTTTTTTGTTATTTGCTTCAACTTAATCAGTATAGTCTGTTTCCCCCTCAGTATACATCCACTAATATCTCTGGTCAAAAAACATTTTTTAGTTGTTTTTCTAATATAAAACTCAGCTTCCTAGTGGTAATGTTGTATCATTATAGCTCAATGATTAAAGAGTTTGTACTCAAACACCTTGAGACAGTAACCCTTCCACCTTCTGTATGTCTCTATGTAAATCTGTACATAGATTGGAGGATATATTCACATTTTAGGCTTTTGCTTTCCATTGGGTCCTCTTGTATGTCCTCTGCATGCACACATGGCATCATGATCGCACAAGTATAAGTGCTCTCTCTGGCCTCTTCTGTGCATGCACACCACCCTGCACAAGAGCACAGCTTTCCAGACCTCCAGGCATGTGTGGATGCTTATCCCATCCCTTAGATCTCCCTGTTAAATACCTTGCTAGTCTGTCATTCCATGGCTTGCCTCAGCCAGAGCTGCAACCTGGGGTTAGCTGTGCGGTTGGCTTTCCCTGTCTGTTATTGAGATTGTTAGTGTGTACAATCATGTGTCTGAGTGTGGAGTTTTCTCACTTTCTGCTCCAAACTAGTGAGTTCCTTTTGTATGCGAAACTGCTGGTTCTCATGGCTTGCCCTGCCATTATAAAATTGTTGGTGACCGATCTGGGGAAGGATTATTAGAGAAGCTTCACTGTTTTTGCCAGCGGTTTAGTAGTTTTCTTGAATAAGTGTTCCTCTATTTGTTCTAAGGCTTTTGTTGATTTCCAGAGTCTTGAAATGGTTTGTTAGAATTTTGTCCAGCTTTATTGTTTTTTGGAGACAGGATTTGCTAAACTTCTCTCTGTGTGCTAATCACAGTTGGTTTCCATAGTCTTGCAGAGAATGGCTATTCAAAAAGTTATTTCCTGTGGATCTCACCTTTTAACAACACAGAGAACAGAGAGAAGTTTGGAATTTCATCCTTTCCTTTATTCCCAGCCCCACCGGTCTCCAGAAAAGGAAGGAGGCCAATAGATGAAGATCCCTCCTACTTACATAATACTTATTTTTCCCACTACTTTCTGCATTCCACTCTCTTCACCAAGGTTTTGTAGTTTATTTTGAAATGAGTTCCTGAAATATGATTCCCATTGGAGACATCCTGTCAGATTTAAATAACAGATAAATTTTAGAGCTTGATCAATGTGTTTTTGGGATCAACTACTCATAAAATATTGATGGAGATAGCTGAAGCACCCTGGATGTAAAGGAAGTACAGAAAAGGAATTCAGTCATGTAGCAATAAACAGTTTTAGTGGCTGGATAATTCCTTTGTACTTCTTTCTTTGTCTCTCTCTAATGGCACTTTAGCATTCTGTCTCATTTGGCTGTTATCTGTATATGTGAAGTTTCTGAACTTTGTGAGGAATTGTGTCTTATTGGCCCTGTATCCATAGCATAGAGCCTTGAATATAACAGATGCTCAAATATCTCTTTACAAACTCCTTGGAAATCTGTTGGAGAAAACAAATGTTGGAACTTCAGTATTTTTTTTAAATCAGGAATTAATTTCTGTCACTCTCGTGGTTTCCATCAGTTAACAATATTATTAGCAAACAATTTGGTACTGTTAACGATTCTTAACAAATAATATACTTTCAATTCACAAGGAAATGCACTTGTTTTCTAAGTGTAGTTGCCATGGTGGGATGGCAGACCTTTATTAAAATGTCCATCTTCCAGAAAAAAATGAGCCGATCCAGTTTTATTCAATCTCAGGTCAAGAAAAAGACCATCTTTTTTATTTTTCTTGAAAAGTATGCTGAAACAAGCTAAGCACAAAGAAAAACTTACAAAGGATAATGTTAATCCACTTACAAAGATAACTACTACTCTTTCCCTTTTTATTTTTGTTTCATGGTGTAATTTACTTCACAATTTGAGGAATTGTTAGTTGAATATGGAAGGCATCAAACATCTTATATTCTCTAGAGGATTACACAAAATATAAGTATAATTGGGTTTGAGAAACAACTTGACACATGCAGGTTGAGCCTGCAAATTAAAAAATATTTTTGAGAGGCTATACCAGCCCTGGTACAGAAGAGTAAAATATTAATACAAATTGTAGTAGCAGTGCCTTCTGATACTCTTAGAAAAAAATCAAAGATGATTGCAATTTTTTAGAGCATCGATGTAACAAGGATACCAGTTGTCCGTGTATTTCTCAGTGATAGATAGGTTGAAAATAAAATCACAGCCACATTTTTCCATTTTTAAAGAAGGAGTTTTAGATCAGACCAAAGGATTAGGTTGGCAAAAAAGATCGTCAAATAACTTTAAAGGTCTACTTTTGTTAGAAACCTTGTTTTGAAGTATAAGACATTGTTCTGGGACTGTAGTGTCTGAAGTGTATGGTATAGGAACGTTTAGGAAGTTGCTTTATGGCTCTTAGTCTTAAACTGGATATAATAATACAATATTTGGACCAGTGCCTTCTCTCTTAGTAGGTATGGATTCTCGGGGTTGCCTGAGTGACTTGGGGCCTTCTCCAAAATTTTCTCCTCTGATCACTGGTTTATATGAGTCTCCCATCTATTATGAACATCATGATCAATATCTACTGCTCTCTTAGACAAATGCTGGAAGTGAATATTACATGAGATAATTTTTTTTTTAAAGTTGCAGAGGAGGAAATATTTTTCTTTGACTCTCTTAGAATCCCTGGCTCAGTCTGAAAACTAAACTGACAAAGACAGATTAACAGGAGAAAAATGTAGTATTTGTTTAATGTTAGTTTTGTGTGACATAGGAGCCTTCTTAAGGAAATGAAGATTCTAAGAAATGGTTAAACCTGAGAATTTTTATGCTAGGTTTGATGAAGAGTGTAGGGTTGTGGATAAATATAATAAAACAAGAGTGTGATGTAAGTGTAGGAAAAGGGGATATTTAGCCAGACCTGTGTTTCAGACTCTTCTCAGTGTCTCTTTGTCTTCAGAGATAGGGCTGCCCCCTTTCCTCAGGTACAGAGAGGGTGCCCTTCACAGAAGGGTTTACAACCTGCTATAAAAGGTGAAGTGAAGGTCAGAGTGAACTTCTGGCTACTGCCATTTTTTCAAACTCCTTCAGCTTAAAATATGCAACATGACAAGGTGTAGTATTTTGGGTTAGCATGTACCAAGCCCCATCAGAGTATCTGATAAGCTCCAAAGCCCTGGTATTATTTCCTTGTGCTAATTGTACCTGTTTTCCATAGTCTTGCAAAGCATAGCTATAAAAGAGACTTTTACTTTGGACCTCAACTTTTAGAAGTCCACAGAGCACACAGAAGCTCTAGAATTTCATCCTTTTTCCCTTCCCCACTGATCTTTAAAAATGGGAGGAAAGCACCATAGAGACATGGTATACTATCTTTATGTATTAACTCTTACCCTACTCCATTTACACACACCTGGAACTACAATGAGCTATAATTTAGCCTTTTTATAACAATTTTTACTCTGTGTGGCAAGGAACCTTAAAACTACATTCAGAATGAACATTTAGATTCCAATAGACATTTATGCTCTTTCTTCAATTTTGTTCAATTAGATCTTAAATGAAACCTAATTAGATTAGAAAAATTAGATATTAAGATTGATAATGTTCTCAAATGGTACATGGGTTTGTTTCCACAGTATAACAGAGCAATCCCAAACTTAGTGGCTTTAAGAATATAGCCATTTAGTTTCATTCACAAGGGAGGGTTGGCTGACTGCATCTGCTTCCCCAGGCCAGGATCGGCTGGTCTTGGCTGGGCTTGCTGTGCAATCTGTGCTTTACTGGCAGCTTGACGGTTGGTCTCGCACAGCTTCACTTGCTTTTCTGGCGGCTGGATGTCTGCCAACCTTGGGCAACCCAGGTGTTAAATGCTCATGTCTCCCATCATCTAGGAGGCTAGCCTGGGTTTTTCAAATAGCAGCTAATCAGCATTCTAAGAGGGCACACAGGTGTAGAGGCCTTTCAAGGCCTAGGCTCAGGACAGACACAAATCGCGCCACATTCAAGAAGCTAAGGCAAGTCCCAAGGCAGTCCAAGTGCTAGGAGTGGGAAAATCCTCTTGTTGAGAAGATCTGCAAAGCCACATTACAAGAAATGTGGATACTAGGTGGGGAATAATTGCAAACAAAATATTACAAATGGTGATGATGACCCAACAGCAAGATAATAAGTTTCTTTTCCCATTTCCTAATTAAGGATGAGAAAAATCTACAATTACCATTGATCTTCTTTTATCAACACAATTTTAATTTCCTGTCCAGATCTTGCCAAGTTAAGTTAACCATCAAAATCTGTGTCTTTGAATTTTTTCAATGCTACTAAAATTTTCATTCCCTAACAAATTGAAATGCTATAGATTTGAGGAGAATATGCTTCAGTGCTTCAGAAGAAACATATTCCCAGGGATATAACCTCCTTTAATGATTCCAAAATCAATCATTTCAGGACATTATTTCCACTGATTGCATTCATATCCATTAATTATATGTCTACATCAATGCTTCTTGAAAAAAGAGTATATTTTTATTGCAGACATTTGTTTCATTGTGTCTAAGATCTGAAGCTAACCTTATTTTGATTTCAGAAATCGCTAGGACTGTTGAATTTTTTTGTGAAAAAGAAGTGTAAAATGCCAGAAATTTAACCAGCACTGTTTCCTGAGTAGAGACTCTCAGAAGCCTTTGGCTTTTGGATTATTAACAAAATAGTAATGGTCTGGTTCCCATTTACCACCTGGAAATGGCTCAAGCTCAGTAACACACATTTCTTATTATTCCTTCATTGGATAGTTCATTAAAACTCATGCAGACCCAAGGACACCAGTTGCTATACTAAGAAAACTTGGCCTGCAAGAACTGAAACAACATGCACCAGTTTCTGAATGCAACTAAGGTGTCCTGAGGTTTGGGACACATTGAATCTTTAAGAAGAATTACAAAAAGAGTGGAAATTTCATTCCTGGGTTTTTGCTATTGTCACTGTTTGGTTGTTCTGTGTAAGATTAATAGATGGACAGTGACTGTGAAAGGGTATGTGGGGTGGACTTGGTGAAGGGGGGAGCCTAGTAAACATAATGTTCTTCATGTAATTGTAGATTAATGATACCAAAAAAAAAGATTAATATGTTTGGATTTGACCAGTTGCTGCTCTCTTCCAGTGGAAACTTTTCAAATTATAAGCTAAAGAAATGTTTAATTCTCTCCAAATTTTTGTGTCTGCAGCATCACATTTGCCAACACCCACTCACTCATTAGCAATTTAATATTTCCTATTTGTGCTTCATAAGTAGATTCTATCAGCTTTTTCTACACTTTAAACAAACAATGGTTTAAACCAAAAATATCCTCAAAAGTGTACAAAAGCCTATTTTGACTTCTTTTTTAAAGCAGAGAGAAAATGATAATTATCATTGATGTGAGCTAAGATAATTTTTCTCCTACAAAACATAAAAACACAATATAAGATTAAGCTTAAAAGTTCTTATTTCCAAAAATAAAAGTTCCCAATCATTAAGTATATGCTAGGGCCATTTCTTTAAGTTAAAAATTTTATCAGTGAAGGTTTGAAAAATATAGAAAAGGTGGAAAACAAAGTGTGTCTACCAACTCAGATTCTTCCTAGTGTCAGAATAAAATAGTCATTTCCATTTTTTAGCTTTTCGGTATCAAAGGACAGGATTTTTTTTCCTTTTAGCCTTTCTAGGACAGATGCTTTAGTTCTGTTTCTCATATCTCAGTGATCTGCTGGCGTTCAGTACACAGCAAACAGGTAAGCAGAAATAGTATTAGAGACCCAAAGTTCAATATTATGATGATAAAATTAAAATATTTCAAAAATAAAATTTTAAGCAGTTTAACTATGTTTTATACTTAGTGCTTGGTTTTCCCCCAATTTAGATGACTCCAGTGTGGGGAAAGAAATGTGATAATTAGCTTCTATTTCAGGGACTAGCTACCCCAATGGTGGAAGGAAAAATACTACCCATTGCACCAAGGTATCAAAATATCCAGAAAAAGCTTAAAAGATCATTTTAAAAATCACCTTAGAAATGTGTGCCTATATTATTATTAGGGGCACTGGATTTATGTTAATCATCTCTGGAATAAGTAAGAGCACGTTTGGTTCACAGTGGTTAATTTTCTGTTAGAAGAGGTCAGTTTCTGTTCATTCACTTGTGTATTCATGTATCCATTAATTTATTCAGAAAGTAACACATGTAAGGTACTATGAAGATACAAAGATAAATGAGACAAAGATTAAATCTCAAGGAGCTTCTTTACTTAAAAGGACATGGCATACTGAAATAATAATATCCACCATAATTTGGAAAGTGTATCAGAGAAGGAGAGTAGGGTTATTGATGAGAAAGGGAATGAGGATTGGGGTTGATAAGCATCTAGGTGGGCATGTGCAATTAGGTCTGTGCCCGCTCAAATCCATATTTTGAAATCCTAATCCAAGGTGGTGTGGCCTTTAGGAGGTCATGAGAGTATAGCCCTCATGATGGGATAGTGCCCTTATAAGAAGAGGCCAAGAGCTAGCAGGGACACAGCAAGAAGATGGCCATCTGTATGCTACAAAGAGAGCACCCCCCACCAAGAATTTGGCCATGCTGGTCTCTTATTTCCAGCCTCCAAAACTGTGAGAAATAAATGCTGTTTAAGCCACTCAGTTTATGGTATTGTTATGGTAACCCCAAACTAGGAAACTGGCACTGAAAAATTTGAGTACCTGTGTAATAAATATGTAAAAAATAGGAAAGTGGCTTTCAAGCTTGGTGAATGGTAATGGCAAAGGATGGAAGAATATTGAGGTGTATGCCAGAGAAGCCAAGATTATTGTGAAGGAAATTTCAAAGGTGATTCTGGTGAGAGCTTGGAAACAGGAAAGCTGTAGAAGTTTCCATATTCTTGGACGGTGCATAAGTAATCATGTACAAAATGTTAGCAGAAATATGCGTGGTAAATTCATTTTGATGAGGTCTCAGATGGAAATGAGGAACATGCAGTTGGCCAATGGAGCAGATGTTGGGGAAGGAGTGGGTGCACAAGTGTGACAATAGGAAAGAGTATAGAAGGAGTCCTTTCTGGTCCTGAGAGGACCCTGGAATGACTGCTTGCTTGGGCATAGAATCCATTTTCTCACTTAATCCTGTGTTTCCCTGTGAGGTAGGGAAATAAGAGAATGATGGCAAGTTTGAGATGAGCATCTGTTACCATATGTATTGCATCACTCA
The DNA here is from genome assembly GCF_040802235.1 of Manis javanica. NCBI lineage: Eukaryota > Metazoa > Chordata > Mammalia > Pholidota > Manidae > Manis > Manis javanica. The sequence continues at coordinate 102,507,232 of NC_133156.1, read as the reverse complement.
GGAAATTGGAGCATGGAAGTGACATGTAGATTTCCCAAAGTGAGTTAATGGCTATCATTAGGGACCTCACTTTTTGACTGTTAGCTCAATTTATTACACTGAGTTAAGTGAAAAAAGTAGGTGAAGATACCTATTGGTTTAAAAGAGTAAGAGTAGATGGCTTAAAATTGGTTGAAGCATTAGAATATCAAGACGTAATAAGGTGGATTTTTCAGTCGAAAAATTTCCACACTTTTCCAACTCTGATAGATTTAGTAGACTGTGACAGGCTACTGGCAATAGAATTTCATCCAATGGCTTCAAGGCTCCCTTGATAAATAGTTATCCTCTGGCAACCCATATACTCTCAACCCATTTAAAACTAAGTCTGTGAACCTTGTCGATTGGGTAATTTGAAATCAATAGTGGTTGGAGAGAGAGAGAGTCACTGCATGACAGATCAATGCACATCTCTCCATTGCAAATAGATATGGATCACAGATGCATGGAAATCTTATTTTATCTCAGGGGGCTAGAGTTATTTCTAAAAAGTCTATTGCTTTATAAAATCTGCTACACTCTTTAGCAAGCATTTATTTAGGGCCTTCTGGACTATGGTATGTGCACTATTTGCTCAGTGTGAGCTATAGAGCTAAAGTCCTGTATTTTTTATCTTTGCAAATTGGGGCCTGGCACTGGGATTCTTTCAGTAAGATAAGCTGCTAAGTGGAGTTATAAATATGTTAGGATGAAAGGCCTACATTTTGTATTCATCTGGAAATTCAATTTTGGAAGTTGAATGCCAAATTCAAAATTTTCTATGTGAAGTCATGGTCATGAGTGTTGGCTCAGACTGTGGACATAAACTGCCTGTACCTGCAACCTAACACAAAAACTATTTATTCAGCAAGCACTTACTGTCTACTGTTTTTTGAAACATCATACATACTATTCTTCACTAGATACCTTGTTCCTGACTGTGAGAAGTTTCTAACCTAATGAGTCTTAACAACTGTATAGTCAGTGACTCAGAATAACAATGAAATAAATTAAAATGCTTTAAACTTACTCATCTGAATAATCAATAAGATATTTTGCTTCATATTTTTGATTTATAAAGCAGTAAATGACTTTATAAAGCAGAAATTTTCATTTACCATAAAGAGTTAACATATCTTCAATGTGTGCTTGCATCATTTCCATAAAAATGATCGATTTTTTCCATTTCCCTTCTTGATATTTGTTATTAAATAATTCCCCTAATCACCCAGCTATAAATCCCATTGCTTTGCATACACCTTTGTCTTTATGATACCTTATTCCCCACTTTATTCAGGATTCTGTTACATTCATTATGTCTTATTTTACCAGTGATACTGTACATCAGTTAGATAATTTATTTTGCTTACTTTTCTAAAAACTCCAGGGGATTTGGACTTCCATGATTTTCCAATCCAAAGAATTTTTTTCTCATCATGGAGGGACTTCTACAGCACTAGTAATCCAACCCCTTCTTTCTGGCTTAAGACTTTGAAAGACTAGAATCCATTCCCTGGATTGTGAAGTCAAATATTCCTTGTAGAGTAGACATAGTCTTTTGTAATTGTAATTGATAGCTATGTCATCTCTTAGGAAAATCTCAACTCCAGGAGAAAATTAGGGATTAGGGGAAAGTCAATCTGTGCTGAGAACTTTGACGCACCTGCAGGTACTTTACTGAATAGTGGCTTAAGAATTCTGTTTCCTTCAACTCAGCACTAAAATCTGTTAAAGGATTTGTTTTTCATTATTGGCCACTTTTAGTAACACATAAAACTGAGGTCATTTTATGAAAAAGTCCTCTTGGATTTATCAATCTAGATTTGTATTGTAAAACTTGACTCTAAAACTAAGTCATCCTACTTTATTCAATTAATAAATGTGAGGCTCTTGTGTAGTGGCCACAAATGCTCACAAAAGAGCCACATAAAGTATTGAATGTGTGAAAATGTATAGATCAGTTCATATATGGAGAAAAACTTGTAGTCTGTTTGCCCAGACTGTGGTAATGTGGAAATCTTCAGTTAATTACTTAACCAACCAAACCCTCTGTTTCTTCAACTGAAAATGAAGAAAATACAAAATCTACTTCATGGAGTTTTATGTGGAAGAAATAAAGTAAATCAAAAGAAGTATTAACTATGGTGCCTGGTCCATAATCATCATTCAGTGAGTTATTAGTATCATGTTTTTATTACTTTTATTATTATATTAGCAGGCAAATAAGTTAGTCGTCCCAGAGTCAGTTTTTCTATTATGGCTAACAAATCTTCTAGGAGAGAAGCTCATAGTCATCCATACCTATCTCTAGAGCCCTTGTACAGCCCATATTTCTGAAACTTGATCAGTATGACGTGCAAACCCAATCAAGTGTATATTCTGCTTTCTAGAAGATTCAGCTGCATATTCAGTTCTCCATTTTGACTGCATATTTGTGGTGGATATTGTAGATGCTATTAAAAATGTGTGAGAAAATGGGTCTAAAAATAGAGATTTTAATTATTTGGAGTTTATTATTGTCTTACCAATGGGTTTCAGCCCTCAGTAAGTTTGCTATGGATTCAATGTGACCAAAGAAAATGACAGCAAAACATTCTTGGGGTGAAAGGGTTATACCCAACTTTATTCCCACGATGGCAGGTCTATCACTAAAATCTCATTCACTCAGAGCAAGTCTGCATGCAGCAAGCCAGGCTCTGCCTCTGGGCCCCTCTGCCCACACAGCCGTCCTCTGGGCCTCTGTCCTCGGTGCTGCCACCACTCTAGCCTGTGCTCTGCTCTCTTGCAGCCTTGCAGCTGTGCCACTGTGTCATCCAGACCACTGGGCGGAGGTCTTTTATATATAGAGTCAATAGCAACATATTGCCCACACGTGTGTAGTGAGCTAGCCAACCAGGGCCAGGTGAGAATCCTAGCCACAGGAAGTTTCATTTTATCCACAATTATGATATTAGGAGCAACCATAATGCAAAGCAGATCATGATCCATGAAGTAAAAGTGAATGCACATTGCTCTGGATTTTCAAAAAAGTGAGATACCACATCACTTCGGGAAATCAGAAAACATTTTTGAAGTGAAGTGGCATATCAATATGTCTGTTAAGAACAGTTTGGATTTTAGTAAGAGGAGACAGAGCTGGGATGGACATTTCTAGGAAAGGAAAGAGCGTGAGAAAAGTAAAGAGGAGGCAAGTGCCTGAAATATTATGGAATGTTAGTGGTTCAGTTTGGGCCTACATGGAGGGAGTGGGAGGGTGAGGAGAAAAAATGAGAGAGCAGAGTTGGGAAATCCTTACATGCTAAGAAATCTGAACTTCTGCTAGATACTGGGGAAGTACTAAAAGCGTAAGGAGGATCATGAGCAGCACGGTGAGATGGAGAGACCAAGGGTATGGCTTGGGAGGCCATTGAGGCCATTGTGTAGGATGCATACAAGCGCTGAGAAAAGGTGCTGCCGAGAAGGATGGAAGGGACAGAAGTAAGGGGGAACCAAGGAGCACTTTATGTGGAGAAGGCAAAGAAAAAGGAAAGCTCAAGGATTTGGTCCTTCCTGCAGGGCTGGGACATCAGAGCTAGAGAGATCTCAAAACCTAATACCTGAGGACACTTGCACTTACTCTTCTCTTTGCCTGGAATATCTTCCTCCAGTTATTCCAGTAGTTCACACTCTTACCTATTGAATCTTTTGAAAAACGTCACCTTCCAAGGAGGCACCCTATTTAAAATTGTAGCTGGCACTGTACTCCATCCTGTGCCCAACATTCCTGATGTACTTTAATCAGCTCTACTTTTTCTTTCTCCTGTAGATTTATTATCTTCTAAAGTACTAAATAATTTACTTATTTGAATGTTTATTCTTCTCTCTCCTCCCCACTGTCTTATTCATGGATGCATCCCAGACACCTAGAAGATGACACAGTAGGTGGTCAATACATATTTATTGAATAAATGATGTATTACATAAGTTTCTTAGGAGATATATTTTAACAAAGAGCTGTTTAAAACTGTTCAAAACTTTAGTTCAAAACTACTTGAACATATGTTTGTAGGTGTTTTGAAGATTCTTGAATACCACTTGCTCATCAAAGCATCTTAAATGTTTTTCCTTACAATCTTGCTTAAATTATTTCAAAAACAAAGGTAAAATTTGCATAGGAAATGTAAAATGTAACTTATTTCTGTTTAAATGTTTATATTTCCAATTAGCAAAGTGCAAACTAATGGAATATTATCATAGTAAGATGCATTTGTGAACAAGGAAGAGAATTTGTGACATTCTTTCATTCAAGAGAAGTTTTCACTCTGAAGCGAGCATGCAAAAAATGGACTTTGCTAAATCAGTTTCTAGAGATACTTAATTTCAGCGTAAAAGATATTGTCTTTAACAATGTCCTCAATATATTCTAGATGCTAATTCCTGCAAAGCATTCTTAATATAATCTTTCAGGAAAATTCAGATCAAGAGTTGTTGGCATAACTGAGAGAAGTGACATTGATTTCTGGGAAATTCAGGGCAGGCAAATGATATTACTGGGAAGAGAGACTTTTCTGGGATAATTTTGCCAAGCAGTAAATATTAAATTTATAATAAATTCATTAAAAATAACAAAGATAGTTCCAGCTTAAAGTAATTCCAGTTACAGTTGCTTTATGGTGGAGTAATATAGCTTTTACTTAAATATGTAAGAAATTATCATAAAATTCAGAATTTTAAAAAAGTCTCCTCTTGAGCTTCATTATTATCTCAAGGATAGTGAAAAAGTAAAAACAAATGAAACCAAGTATACATTCTGAATATGATAAATCATATATAGAATTAAGACTTGATGGAATACCATGAAGCAGAATGATAGTTTATGCCTTTTTTAGAGGACTTTAGAGCAAGTAAAAATTAAGTATACTGGCATCTAAATTATGAATCTTTATTTCTTCCCCTCCTTGTGTTTCTAACTCTCCTCCTATTTCCTTTGGTTCTCTGACACCACAATGAAATAAATCAGGAATCAATAATCGAGAAAGTCTGAGATGATAAAACACAGTATACCAATGTAATGAAACATCATTTAGCCGTAGAAAGAAATCGAGTATTGACTCATGCTGCACGAGGATGAACCTTAAAGCATATGCTAAGAGAAATAAGTCAGACACAAAGGGCCACATATTGGATGATTGCCTTTATATATAATGTCCAAAGTATGAAAATCTGTAGAGACAGAAAACAGACTAATGATTGGCAGGAGGAACATGGCAGGAAGAAAGAGGAGGGACTGCTAGTGGGTACAGGGTTTCTTTGGGTGCTGGAAATTATCAGAGTTAGATAGTGATAGTTGTACAACTTTGTGAGTATATGAAAAGCCACTGAATTGTACATTCAAAAATATATCATTCAGATATTGGTTGAATTATGTTAATTCAGTAAATTTGTATTACCCCATCTTCCCCACCCCTTTTAGTTTCTTGTCTTCTATATCTCTATTAGATTCTTTTTTATCTTTATACCTATTATATTCTTTTAAAAATTTCATGGGTAAAGCCATATCTCCATTTGAGTCTGTTGGTTTTTGCTTTATATATTTTTATTCTCTGCTTTTAGGTATGTATCATTTGGGATTGTTATGTCTTCTTGAAGAATTAACCCTCTTTATCTCAGAAAGAAAACCTCACTATGGCACATCTTAATCAAATTGTCAAAAACTGGTGACCAAGAATGTATGAGAATATTAAAATTAGCCAGTACTGATAAACAACTTGAAGAATGTTCACAGACTTTTTGTCAGAAATGACTCAGTTCCTCTTTATCTCTGGCAATACTCCTTATTCTTGTCTACTTTCTCAGATATTAATGTAGCCACTCAAGCTTTCTTATTCATGTTTACATGTTTAATCATTTTCCATCATGTTTTCATATTTAAAACATACCTCATATACTGGTAGGCCTTGCTTTTTAAACCATTCTAACAATCTCTGACTTTTAATTGGTATATTTAAACTATTTACATTTTATGCTATTAAAATTGTATATGATTTTCAGTATAGTTGGGTTTACCTCTATTCTCTTGCTATTTGTTCTTTATTCCTTCTAGGGTTTTTTTGTTGTTTTTGTTTTATTTGTTTGTTTCCTTTTTCTGTCTTTGTGGCTTTCTTTTGAATTCATTGAAAAAAATTTTAAAGATTCTATTTTATCTCTGCAATTGGGCTTATTATGTCTTTTGCCTTTTTATAAATTGCTGTTAGGGAAGTCGTAAAGTTTGCACTTTGCAAAGATTGGGAGTTGGCACACTATGGACCTACAGCAAAGTTTGATAAATAAAGTTTAGTCGTAAGGCAGCCACACTCATTTGTTTACATATCATATATGGCTGCTTTCATGCTACAATGGCAGAGTTGAATACTTGCAACAGAGTGGCAATCCATGTGGCCTGCAAAACCTAAAATAGTAACGATTTACTGACCCTTTATAGAAAATATTTGCTGTTCCCTGGTGATACACTTTTCCTTTTGCCTGAAGAACTTTCCTTAACAATGTTTCCTGAAAGTCAAGCCAGCACTTGCTCTCAGCCTAGACCTCTAATGGTATAGGTCCAAAACAGTTTTCTGCCCTACCTTTAGGAGTAGAGAATATTTTCTTCCTTCTCTTTCCGCAGCCTCAGTGGATCTTCACCTGTGACCTGGAGATGACAGGCTTTGGTGTCCTTTGCTTGGAGTCCAAAGGTTCTTGTTCCACAGGGAAGAAGCACCTGGGTGGGGCTGCTGGCATTCTGGCTGTCTGGATGTCCTGCCTAAGTCTTTCTCAGGATCCATGTGAAAGTCAGCAAAGAACCTGCAAGAGGGTGTGAATTCCTCCATGTTGTAGATCCCAGGACTCCATATTCTCACTCTCACCCACACTGGGCCTTTAGTACCTGCTAAAGAACTGAGATTACCCCCTTGTATACTAATTCATATTGCTCTTTGTCGTGCTCCAGGAGGGTAAGTGCTCTTGTCCCACTACCTGGGGTGCCCGGCTTCCCTTAGATGTTAGAATGGTGGGTTGCCATGCAACTTCAGCATTCTTGTAGATGCAAGAAATAGCATGTTGTTACAGATTATATGGCTTTATCTTGTTATGGCTGAAGCAATGCTCTTCCAGATGTCTACAGCTTAAGTACATGCTAGAAGCCTCATTATTTCTTCAAATATATTTTTCTATTCTCCTCCTTCACTCCTTTCGTTCTAGGATGTTAATGACATGCATGTCAGAGAATTTGATATTCTTTCCTAGGACTTTTTTTTTTTCAATCTTTTTCCCTCTGTGCTTCATTTTGTGTAGTTTCTATGGCTACATCTTTTATTTCCCTGATGTTTTGTTCTTCAGTGTCTAATCTAGCAATCCTGCTCACTAAACTTTTTGTTTTTAATGTGTTCTTTTCTTAATTTCCCATGTTTATTTGTATTTTCCATTTGTTTTCACACAGTTATAACACCTTCTTCTAAAAAATGTCAGATTTTTTAGGTAGAATTTACATATACTTAACTTTGTCCTTTCCCAATAAGTTTTAACAAATATACATAGTCATGTAGCCACCACGAAAAGCAAGAAATATTTTCATAAGTTAAGAATATTCATATAAAAAAACCACCACAACCAAAATCATTTTAATCACCTTAAAAGTTTTCTTCTGCCCCTTTGCAGCAAAGCCCATGTCTCCATCCTCAGCCCTTGGCAACCTCTCATTTGTTCTCTGCTCCTGTAATTTCACATTTTCCGACATTTCACCTACAGGGGTAATACTGTACATAGTCTTATGTGTCCGGCTTCTTTCACTTAGCATTCACTTAGAGATTCATTCATGTCATTACATGTATTAGTGATTCATTTCTTAAAATAGCCATTTTAATCTCCTTGTCTGTTAATTTCCCCATATCTGTGATTCCCAGGCCCCTTTCACTGAGTGGTTTTTTTTTTCTTCTTGGAAATGTATCACATATTCCCTTTTTTTTTTTTTTTTGCATGTCTGGTAATTTTTGAGTAAGACCCAACCATTGTGAAGTTTATGTGATTGATCGCAGGGGTATGTTCTGTTCACTAGTCTGTTAGCATTTTTCCTGGAGGGAAATTATAGTCCTGGCATAGCAATTTCATTCCTTCCATGCCTGTTTTAAAGACTTTTTAAGATCATGCATATTGTAGCCCTTGCACTAAGAGTATCTTAGTCCTGAAATTAAGGTGTTGATATTTGAGATCTCTACTTAAAGCTTAAAGATATTCAGTAGAATCTCTCCCTTCTGGTCTGTGTGACTTTGGATGATTCTCAGACTTCTGTGAACTCTTGGAATTGTTTGGTTTAAGGTTCCCCAGAAGTTTTCTTTCCCCAGAAAAGTGTTCTTCAGCTGGTTTGTTTCATGCTCTACATGCATAGCTTAGTATTTGATAAAAGGCTCAAGGGGTCTACAGTTTAGGACATTTTTTCCCTGAGTATCTCCTTCCTCTATATTCTGCTCCTTAAGTTCCCACCATCTTGGCATCTCAGTCTCATCTCTCTGAGAGACAACTAGCCTCTGTTTGAATCCCATTCCATGAGCTGAGGTCTAAAAATTATGCACTACCCATTGTCCAATCTGCAAAATTATTCAATAAATACTTCCCCAATTTCCTAAGGGTTAATAGTGGGAGATAACCCTCATGAGTTAAAATGGAAGCCTTTCATGGTATCTTTTGGTAAATAAAATTCCTTATTTTTAATATAGTTGATCTTATTCTTTTCCTTTATAGTTTGTATTCTCAAGATTTCAAAGTTTTGTCTTTCACATTTAAGTGCTTATTACTTTAATATTGATTACTGTGTAATGTGTCAATCTTTTTCCCCATGTATGACCATTTGTCATAACACTATTTCTTGAATAGCCTATCCTTTACCTGCTATTCTGCAATGACAGCTAGACTGTATATCAGATTTCTGCCTATGGCTGGGTCTGTTTCTTAGCGTTTTTATTTATGAATGTAATCATTTCAATTTCTGTTGTCTCTGCATATATGAGGCCATTATTTGTAGCTTCTCTGTATTTTTGCTCATGATGGCATGTTTGCTTCTTTCTTTCTTTTGTTATTGTGAGATCATGATGAGAGCAATGTTGTCCATGGAAATTTTTTCAATTTTATGTTTAAAATAGTTGGTTCTGAAATTATTTAAGTCTATTTATGCTCAACTTCCAGGAGCACTGACAACCCAGGATACTGAAAATTTTCAACTTGGGTTTTAATTGTAACTCCAAACCGATATGAATATGTGTTTAAGGTAAGTAATTCTTAGGTGAGACCTTATTTTTTCCCCCTTCCCTCCATCTATAGACAAAGCTGAGATAGGAAGTTATTCCTCTTTAGCACTTTTTTCCTAGGATGTCATCCTTCTGTGGCCTTACCTTTATGTAGATACTTCCAGTCTAGCATCTCACCACTCTCAGATCCCAGGCTTGTCTCCTGTTCATCCATCTCATAAAGATTCTAAAATTCAAGCATCTGTATATGTTCAGATGCCTCCAGGTAAATCACAGGCTCAGATATTCCATTACTCCTATGAAACTACAGTTTTGGGTCATTTCCTTTACTTTTCTTCCCTTCCTTAATTAAAACTACTTTTTATATTTTATGTCTTTTATTTCGTATGCATTATTTTCCATAAAAGGTCTTTTCCACTTCCATCAAGACCACTATATTACCATAAATATGTATTTTAGTGCTATCAAATTGATTCTCTTGAATTTCAAATAAAAATCAAATTTCAAATAGAAATTAGTAGGTATATTCTTGAGCAGGCAATGTCATATAATTTGTACTCTCATGGAGAGAGATTTAAAAATAGCAATCTTTAAACAAATTTTTTATTGAAATATACTGGGAAAAATATTATATTGGTTTCTGATGAGGAACATAGTGATTCAACAATTACATACATTACCAATGCTCACCATGATAAGTATGGTTACCATCTGTCATCATACAAAGATATTATAATATATTAGCAATATTCTCCATGCTTTACTTTCACCCCTGTGATTAATTTATTTTCTAATTTGAAATTTGCACCTCTTTATCCCCTTCACCTACTGTACTCCACCAAATGGTAACCAGCAGTCCATTCTCTGTATTTATGAATTTATTTCTGGAAAGCAGCAGTCTTTCAATCAGTCTTGGCAAATAAATTGAACATGTTAAATACAATATAGGCAGTGGGTATTTAGGTATAGCATATCATCATTAAATTTTCAGAGTTGATAGAAGTTATCCAAATTCAAAATGCTCTTTTAGGTTAGTGACATAGATATTAATGAAAAACACTTAAAATATACCTAGTTATCTATTTAGCGGATGATAAGTATGTATTTGGGATATAGGAAGAAAGTTATGCCAAATTCTATAAATAAGTAATGACTATAAATATTTACTCCATCCTCCTTTTGAATTTCATGCGCAGACTTCAGATGAAATCCTTACCTTGTTTGCAATCTGGTAATTTATGACTACATCAGTTATTAGAATGAAGTGTGAATGCATAGCCATTAAGTTATGCAAGAATACAAAGTGGGGCAGACAGCTTTCTGTGATGAAAAAAGCAGTTTGAAATTTTACCACAGTATTATCTTCACCTATACAAAATAACACAGAAAAAAACAGTGATATCTAACCAAAAAAAAGAAAACTACAGCTATAAATCAAACTCTCCTTAGCTTTCTCCAAACTGAATTCAAAACCAGATGATAATAAATCAATACCAATAACATTTGGAAAGAAATTGTGATCCAAAAATATTATGCCTACCCTAGATTAAATTTTGATACTTGAACAAGAAAGACAGATTTCTAACCAGGAAAGAATTCAAGCAATAAAGAATCCATATATACTTCTTATGCATAAAACAAGCTATTTGCTGATAAGACTAAGCCACATTAAGAAGTGCATCTAAATAGAGTTCAGGAGTTGAGACATGAGTGTTAAAGCCCTAGCTATAAGTACAGAATTCATTGAACTATGGAAACTAAGTAACTGTGCATATTATGGTTACAGAATATAGTGTGAAAGATAACCATGAACATTGTAAAAGGCATATATAAAATAACACATCAATACAGGAGGCTGTAGGAGAGAAGGTGATAAAAATTGTGGGAATATTGTCTTCATTTTTTATTATAGGAAGTCAGTCTATTGTTTTAAATAGAAACATAGCTAAAAAAAGTAAAATTATTAATCTTATTTTGTGAAAGAATAGCTTTTTATTTATTTGAAAGCTAGAAGTTCTTTTTTTCTGTTAAATTTCAGTAAACTAAGTTGAATACTTGTCATTGAAGACACAATATATAAGGAGATGCAAGAGTCCTGAAAGAAACATTGAAAATTTTATCAATATTTATTTTTTAACCTACAAATGGGGACAATAAGCTTTACATTAACATTATACAGTTTGCCATCTCATATCTTGGTCACTCAATGTGGTAGATTGATTACACAAATGGCCCCAATTCTCCACTCCTTCCTGTAAGCATGCCCATTATAAGGTGTTGTACAATTCCTCCCATTCAAAGAGTCTATCTTTACCCAAAATCAGCTGGCCTTATGCTTTACTTTGGCCAACGAAACACTGGTGGAAGCCACAGCATGCCAATTCGGAACCATGAGAGGGCTTGCCTCCCTCTTGAACCCCTGTGACTATTGTGTGACCAGGCATGGGATATTGAACGACTTAACGACCTTCTTTTGTTTCCTGTTGCCCTTCTTGTGTCTTCCCTCCACACACCATTATATCTAAGTTGTCTTCCGTTTCCTTTCTCTTCTCCTTTATATCAAAAGTTTGCCACTGTGGGCTTCTTCTAAACTGAAAAAATTTGAAAGGAAAGAAGTTGTCTATATAACATCAAAACAATTCAAATGCCATGTACAATTTTTTCTTGTACTTTTAGATACATTTCAAAATGAAAATATTATTGTCACATACATTCTCAAAAATATGTGCTCATTTTGTCTGGAAATTAATATTCAACATGTTGACAAAGAATTTATGGCTTTAATCTAAGTATATTTGCATTGTATGGACATAGCTAGGATAACCCTATATGGTGAACATTTTACCCTTAATATTATTTGATATGTGATCTACATTGAAGATGCTTGTGACAAGTGCTCACGTCACATTTCATAACAGCAAATTCCAAACCAAGTCTAAGTTGTCTGTGCTCTTTCTCTATATTACTATAACATGACCCACGTTATTTCATTACTTATAAATTAAATATGCACCTTCACTAGATCCTCGCTTAGGGGGCAAAGAAATCATAGAAATTAAGTTAATTTTGTTCTTACTGTACTTAGAAACAAATGACATTCCTTATAACAACGACTTACTCTTTACTAATAACATAAACATTTAAAAGGCTCTTTTGGTTGATTGCAGTAATTTTTTTTACATCTATGTATAATCCCTAGAAATTAACAAATTCTTTCCAATTATTTTGTACAAAAACAGGCATTCTGTAGAGAGACATAAACTATTCAAACTGCTAGGTAAATCTCATTTACCATGACACATAGCTTTTTCCATGATGATTGTTTTTTATAGTTTTATTTTCATATGGAAAAACAGCCGCTTCTATTTCCTAGAGTTGATTTTGAGACTAAAGTGGTATTCTTTGTTTGCAACTGAAACTTTTGAAAAATTCATTATAAGATTTCTGCAGAAGACATTGGAGAATAAAAAGCAATCTTTATATATAGTTCAATTTCTTTAACTTTCTCATAGCCTTGAACAGGCTTTCACTTCAGATTCTCACCATATACTTAATTTCCATCAAGTTATGAAGGTGGGAACCAGGTGCTGTGGAAAGTTTGAATAAGGTCACATATTGGATAATTCCAAACAGTCTTCTAGTTTCAAAGTTACTCACAGACAAACAGGTAATCATTCTTTTCAAGAAAATCATATTCTCTGGTAGACAAAAGAGGAGGTTTTGGCAAGAGTTTTATATTTTTTAAAGAGAAATTTAGTAGCTCTTCCCATGACTTTTGAGAAAAACTCAGTGCTTTTAAAAACTCTGTTTTATATGTCACTGTTATAAGTGAATTATTAATTATAATTAATCCATAAATACAAGTTATTTGGTAAGGCTTTTGAAATATTTTGTAGAATGTTAAGTAATAGCATTTACCAGTTTATTAACGTGTGTGTGTGTGTGTTAGTTGATATTACTTTATGACTGCTCCTTTTACTTCTCATTATTTAACTTTCCTGTACCAACATCTTGCAGGAACCTTCTTAATTTTACCTTTTCATATTGAAAATGATAAGACCTTGTTTGTGTGAAAATATACGATCTGAAAAATATTTTTAAGTGTATGTTTTAAAATATACTGTTAAATAGGCAATTTGGGGGCATGTGAAGAAAGCATAATTTGTACTAGAAAAGCTAATTTTCCTCAAAGTATAAAAGAAAAAGCTTTTATTAAAGTTCTCATGGTGAGATTTTATTCCTGCTAAACAGAAGTATGGGCTGCCCCCACTCCCGACTCCCATAAATGGTTATCGACTGGCTCATCTGTTGCTGCACAGCTCGACTCTTATCCTTTTATAACAACTTAAATATTTCAAATAGAAACTGAAGATAATTGGCTCTAAAGCTATTGTGAGGTAGAGAGAAGGGAAGAATGTATGAAAAGATTATATTTTTACTGTTTGGTTTGTTTTGAAAAATGAAGACTCCTAAACATTGCTTTCAAATGTTTTGCTTTCTTGTCCTCTGAGCAGGTAGCTCTTGCAATGAGGTTAAGCTAACCCAGAGACTTTTGGGCTACATCACTCGCATGTTAAAATTAATAGGGTGGATCCTATACATTTGGTCTATTTTTTATAATGGATTATAAAATCATGGATTATATGTGTGTGGGATGGCATGTGGTGTATTTGTAATATCTATATATTTACACATATTCCTCTTTAGGTTTTTGGATTGTTTTTTAGTCGTTAATCATAGTATATTCAGACTTGAATTTAATAGCAGATGATGAGCTGTGTTTCCAAGTGGATTTGCTCTAGAAACTGCATATATTCACTAAGCAAAGTAGTAATCTATAAGAATGGTATCTAGTTTGGGGATGGGCATGTTTTTCAAACCCTCCAGAATGTTTGACTGAGTTTGTTTCTTCATCGACAACCATTATTTTAAAGATTAATTTCAAGGCACATGTTAGTGTCATTAATTTTCAGATAAAACTTTTGAACTATTAACAATATATTTCTTCATCATCAATAAGTAGTCCATATATACCTGACACCAATTTACAGCCATTATTTCATCAACAGTTTGACATTTGTGGACAAACTGTGATCACTTACAAAGCACAATTTATCTTAGAAGTACCCAAACTCAAGGCAAGTTATAGAGTTAAAAAAATATTCTTACAGTTGTAATACACTCTTATAAAGAATGTAATATATTTTGTTACTCCTGATGACTGTTGTGCTGGTAAATGTTCATTCACAGAGAAAAGTAATTTATAACATAAAATATTTATGATTAGATTGACATAAAAACATTTAACAATATACTAAAGAAGTATTATGAATTTATAGTCATCTGTTATTCATAAACATTGAAAAAAAATTATATATAGAAAAATAACTTTGTCCAAATATTTTACTTCCCAGACAGTTATAAAGAATGCATTTTGAGTTTCATTTGTGAATAAAGACAGTCATCTGTGAAAATGCCAGAAAGAAATACAAAAAAAGGAGTTCAACTTACAAACTAAAAGGTAGTTCATACCAAAGTGGAAATACTCATAATTAAATAATTGGAAAAATGAAGACTAGAATATTGAAGAACATTTTGACATCAATGATTTCTCAATTTGTTCAAACATATTTGGTAGAGCAGTAGAAAGTGTGATTGTTGTATGCTAAGTTTAGAATATAGCAAATTCTACTGGAGATATGAAAAAACAAAAATAGCTGGGACCAAATTGTATCAGGTTATAAATTTACAGTTGATTTGAATAAATTGCATAGTGAGAGTTTAAATGGATTCATCCATATACATGTAAAATCAAAGCATTACAGCTAACTTAAAGATAATATTGCATAACTCTGTAAGTACAGTTGCATGAGTGTATTTTGGATTTATGGAGAAAAGTTTTGTGAAAAAGGGAGAAAAACTAAAATAAATGACTATCAATTCTTTGCAGGAAGTTTTTATGCATTTGTAAAAATGTTTGGCCTTTTCCCCCAAATCTGTATAACTATAAGCAATTGTAACATGCAGAAAGTTACACATATTGCTTTTTCTGGTCCATGATCCTGCCTCCTAGTCTTTCTAGTGAGTACTCAGTGATGTCCATAGAGATGGTACGATGATTAGGTGCACATTTCTCCTGTGTTTATGGCTGCAAGGGGGTCTATATTCTAGTCCATCTTCAGCCTGAGAAATTTGTTAGAATTTTAGTTGAATCTTTTTATGTGCTACCTTGGCATCTGTTGTCTGTCCAGGTGAGTAAATGTTCTTGTCACATCTCCCTTTGGAGGTACCTGTCTTTCTTTAATTTACAGTGTAGTTGTCCTATGCCTTCAGGTATCTTGGAGTTCAAGAAACATTTTAATTTGGAAGATTATCTGGCCTTTTTTTTTTTGTAAGGCTGGTAGCAAAATTCCTTCTAGCTTTTTATGTACTATATGGAAATCAGAGGACTTAATTATTGCATTTACCACCTATTAACTTTTATGTTTATAGTATTTGATTACTTTTCAGTGGTTAATACTTGATGTATTATATTACACATCTATTATTTTTACCATATCTGTGATATAGCTGGAATTTTAGTACCTTAAACTTCTTTAATGTTTGTATTTTTACCTTATTGTTATCATCCATTTTAACTTCAAATATATTTACATTATAAGAAATATACGACTGTTTTAAACAGTCAGTATTAATCTATATTTACTCATACTTACTCTCTACCTTTTCATTACTTTCACTTGTATTTCTTTTTTCTGTCTGGTTTCATTTACTTTTCTTCTAATTCCCTTAGAATGTCTTTAGAGAAAGCTGCTAGCAATTAATTCCTTCAGTCTTTGTCTGAAAAGAGCCTTCATTAAACCTTCATTTTGGAGAATTTTTGCTTGATATAAATTTCTATGCAATTATGTTCTTACATCTCTTAAATATACTGTTCCATTGTTTTCTATCTTGCATAGTTTCTTTTAAAAAGTTACATGACAATATTATTGTAGTTCCTTTGATGATGATGTCTTCTGTTTGCTTTTAAGTTCTTTTTCTTCAATTGTTTAGCAGATTTATTAAAATGATGATTTTCTTTTTAAACTAATCCTGCTTGGATCATACTGAATATCTTGAATATGTCAGTAAATATTGTTAATCAATTTTTTATTACTTATTATCTATTCAAATATTATTTTTCTGTTGGTTCTCTCTAACTTCTCTACTTCAGACTCTAATTGCAAGTACATTTGATTTTTTTCTCCCTCATGTCCCAAGGAAAGTGTTCTTTTATGATTTTATTCCCCCTTTAAAAAAATCTCTATACTTCCTTCATATAGGATATATTCTATGTATGGACTTTGAGTTCATTCATCCATTTTGTCTGATTCACTTCTATTTCTAAGACTTGGCCCTTCAACATCTACAATCAAGAATCTGGTGGCTCTTTGTCTTAACTACACTGAGAAACATGGTAATTTCTTCTGTGCTTTTCATAAGATTTTGGCTGGTCTCTGTATCCTATCAATACAAATGATTAAGGATCTGACATATGTCTTCTTAGAGAGACTATGTATGTATGCAAAGCCACAAAGCCCTCAAAACTCTAATTTTTGCCTAGCCACTAATAAACAATGCCCCAAACCTCTTATACTTCTCCAATAATGGCTCCTGTAGAGTCTTAACTCTCCACCTCTAGCTGTTAGCAAAAGATGTGCATATCCATGCCAACTAACCGCTCACTTCTGTGTTTTCAAACCACTCTGAGTTTTCAATTCTAGTCATTTGTTCTTAGGTTCTTTTTAAGTTGTAAGTTGTTCTTGGGTTCTTTAGGTCCCCATTCCCTATGCACTGGACTCCTCTTTTCAAACATTTGATTTGACTCTATTTTCTTGCTTAGTGTGGATTTCATATCTGGCAAATGAAAAGAGGGAAATAGAAAAACGGCCCTACAATCTCCACTTTTTTTTTTTAAACTTCAAACCTTCAGGTGAATCCTCAGCGTACTTCTCTTTATTCTAATGCAGCTATCTGCTTGAATGGATGTATTTCTAGTGTGTACCATAAATCCAAATGTGCTAACATCCCTAGGGACATTTCATAAACTCTGAAAGTTTTTCCCTTTTCTAGAACCTTGCGTAGCTCTCTATATTTTTTCAGGCCTACTTTTAAGTGTATATTTTTTTGTAGAATTTCTGATTTGACTAGTTGTTTTCAATGGGAGTGTTTGCCTGCTTCAAATTATTATATTACATCAGGAAATGGGACTCACCTTATTCTAGCTCCACTTTTTTTAAATACAAATTTATAGAAGTCATTTATAAAATGAATGGACAAAGAAATAACAGAAGGATGAATGAGCATTCTCTTTCTACATTGAACTTATTTACTATTCTTTTCTATAATCTACACTTGGGAATAGGAAATTTGATGCCAATGGAATTCATATATCTTGTATATAACCCATTGTTTTCCTCTCTGGAAAAAGATTAAATTTTCTTCATGTACTCAATATCTTAAATTTCATCTCAGTGTGTTTTCTCCTTCACCTTATTCTGGATGCGGTGAATTTTTTCAATCAGAGTACAGGAGTTTTCATTATCTCTAAAAATAATCTTCTGATATTTATTCCTTTATTGTTTCTGTCTAGTCTCTCCTAAAACTCTCAGGATTAGATATATGTTTTGTTTATTCATTTAACCTTTATCACTTATTTTTTCATCTGTCTGTCTTTGCATTTTAGGAGAAATCACTCGCTTCAACTTCCAGCTAACAAATTTGTTTCCTATTTTTACTATTCTTATATTCAACCCAACTATTGAGTTTTATATAAAAATAGTATCATATCTAAGATCTCTGTCTCTTATTACAACTTGTAATGACTATTTTCACAGAGGATATAAATTACAGTTATTTCAAAACCGTCTTCTCCTTTTACCTCTCTTTTTACCTCGGGTATTAATTTTTCTGTTTTCACAGTTCAGTCGATTTGAAATGCTTCTTTTCCCCACTTGTTACCTAAACATTTTCCTCTTGAATTTTTCTTCGCATTTGGATTTTTCTTGGCTGACACAAAGTGGTGATTATCACAGACTATCCATGGAGATTTTGAGGAAGGAAGTATGTATGCTAATAGGATGAGGTGTACTAGTGGGTTGTCTTTTGATTGGGGAAGTTCCTTGGCTTCTTGGGGATCTCTTGGATGTTTAGGGACTATACTCCCTCTTCAGTCCCTTTAGTCATCTTTGTTGGTATATGCTAGTTAAAATTCAGCAGCAGCTATTGATATTTAGGTATTATTTAGTAATTTTTCAAGCTTTAAAGGATTATATTGTAGACATTAAGCAGTATATGTAAAAAATACAAATAGATGCAGATATTTATATATGTATATAAATTGTATGTATGATTAGATATGTTCATATATAATTAATTACTTTTTACCAGCCACCACCCATGTATCCGCCATTTAGCTTAAGTGATAGAATATTACCAGTAACTTTGAAGTATCTATGTGCCCATTCCCAATCATATTATATGTCCTTCATCTCCAGAGGAAATCTGTATTTTGAATTTCATGTTAAACATAGCTCTTTCTTTTTGCATGCACAAATGTGTGCATGTGCATGAGTGTGAGCTTATATGTTTAGTGGTTTAATTTTGCCTGTTTTGTATATCATAAAGAGAGACATTCCTCATCTATTCTTTACCAACCTCACTTTTCATTTTCACATTATATTTTTGACAGTTGCTGTGGTTCATTTTCACTGTTGGTATGTTTAAACATATGAATATTCCAGAACTCTTATGCTTTAGAGTATTTGAAGGGCAGCTGTGTTTTTTCCAGTTATTTTTGTAGTTACAAGAATTCTATACCTAATTTTATGTCTACTAATGCATATATAATTAAGAGAATTGCTAGATGTGTGCATCTTCATTTTTAGAAATTAATGCTGTATTATTTTTAAAAAGTAGTTGAACTAATTTTACAATTCTGCCAGCACTTTGAGCATTCTCATTGCTTTACATTCTTGCTATACTTGATCATTTTTATATTTTCAAATTTATATTTTGCCAAAAATGTAGGTGTAATGAATTGCCTTTAATTTTAATTTTCCTGATCATTGAGAAGATGGGGCATCTTTTCAATGTATGTATTTGCCATTTGTATTTCCTCTTCACTGAAAATCTGTCCATGTTTTGCTCCATTTTCTAGTAGATGGTTCTTATTTACTCATAGGAATTTGTATATTGTATGGATTAATATCCTTTGTTAGTTATGTATGTTGCACAGATAGTTTCCAATTTGTGGATTGCACTTTCACTTATTTTGAGATGTCTGTTGAAGTTCCCTGTATGTACCAGTTTGGATTTATCAGATAGTCATGGAAAACTTAATATTTTATTATGTAGTAATGCTTGTGCCTAAATGTCCTGCTGAGATAGTAAAAGACAGTGACTATTTCTTTAATTAGTATTTTTGTAATTATTTTGGGGGTAATTATTTTTTGTTTAATATAGTAAGAAATCTTTCTTTTGCATTTGCTCTCTTTTTCTTATAGCCTACTCTCATTACTGATAAATTATCTTTTTGGTTTTCACTGAAATTATAAATTGGGGTTTTTTAAAAGATCCTTCCTTACATTTTCATCAAATCTTTCTGAATATTCTATATGGTTTTTTAATTCAGGCTGCTGAACACCCCGTGTCAGTGAGTTAGACCAGGCTACAGTTGTTAAAGGAACCCTGAGTACCCCTCTAAAATGTAATCGGGCCTAATATTTGGGGAGAAATACTTTTGAACTTTAATTTTTAAACATGTTAAATTACCAGAGAAAGTAAATTTCCTTTAGGATCAGAATTCCTTTGGACCTCAACATACTTAAGCTTTAACTTACAAAAGGATTTAAATTTTGGACTTGAATTGCTCCATGGAAATTTGACAGATTTACATTCAAATTTGGGACATTTCTATTTTGGCATTTTTAAAATTTGAATACGTTAATGTTAAAATTTAATCTCATTATTACACCTCTTGTGGTCTATACTGGATAATACACTAGGCATAATTTGGAAGGGAAATGAATAATGAGTACATTATTTTCCTTGAGTTAAGAATGGCTTGGGGTTCCATCAAAAAGAATAAAATAACCTAGGAATCAATTTAATCAAGGACGTAAAAGATCTGAAAACTTTACGACATTGACAAACAAAATTGAAGAATACATGAGTAAATGGAAAGACATTTTGTTGTCGAGGGTTGAAGGATTAATATTATTAAAATGTCTGTACCAGACATCTTTAGTGTCTGTGCCTTCCAAGGGTAAAACCTACATTGCCTACTAGTGGTTTCTGGAGAATATCTTGATATTTGTTGGTATCGATGGTGTGGCATTTTTTAGTTGGTTCCAATGGGAAGAGGGGTACTAAATTAGAACTCAAGTCAAAAAAATAAGTATATGGAGGGCATTTTGTTTTTACATGCATTTTGAACTATGTCCCTTTGTTCTTAGTTTTTGGCTCTTTTTTATTTTGGAGTGTATATGTGTATCTGAATTTAGTATGTGTGTATGGGTGTGTGTGCATATTTTGGCAGGGTGTAAATATGGGTAAAGAAATTGGCATATGGGTGATTCAATTACTTTGAAATCTGCTTTTGATGCTGGTAGGGATTCTTCCCTTTGTCTATCACAAATATGTTCACTAATTTTAAATTTTATTCTTTTATTTTTTTAAAACTGATTTTTCACCTGAGAGTTCTAAGTGACAGATAGGAATTGTCTAAGGTATTTGATGTTTTGATAAATATATACATTGTGAAATAATTACCACAATCAAGTTAATTAGCACAAACATCACCTAACATAGTTATCATTTTCATTCTTTCACAGTGTGTGCTGAAAACATTTAAGATCTGCCTTCTTAGCAAATTCAAGTACGTGATACAGACTATAGTCGCCATGCTGTACTTTAGATCTCCAGACAACTAATTCATCTTGCATGATTGAAACTTTGCACCTTTTAACCAACATCTTTCCATTTCCTGCGTGTGTCCATCCCTGGCAAGCACCATTCTACCCTCTGCTTCTATGAATTTGACTATTTTAGATTCCATATATAAGTTAGATTATGCAGTGTTTTATCTTTTTGTATCTGGCTCATTTCATTCAGCACATTGCCTTCAAGGTTCATGTATGTTGTCATGAATGGAAGGATTTTCCATTTTTCTTTTAACACTGAATAAATTCCAAATATATGTATACAATCACATTTTCTTTATTTAAAACTTTTTTACTGAAATATATTGATATACAATCTTATATTTTTTTCAAGCATACAACACGGTGGTTCAACAGTTACCCATATTATTAAATCCTCACCCCCACTAGTACAGTTACTATCTATTAACATAGGAAGATGTAAAAAAATCAATGGCTATATTCTCCATGCTGTACTACCATCCATGACCAATTTATGTTATGATTGAGAGTTTTTGTGCCCTTTTATTCCCACCATGCGTCTCCACCCATCACAACCCCTTCCCCATAGTAACCACCAGTCACTTCTCAGTGTCTATGAATCTACTGGTATGTTCATATTATTTTTTTTTTGAGATTCCACAAGCAATTTAAATCATATGGTATTTGTATTTCTCCACCTGGCTTATTTCTCTTAGCATAATACCCTCTAGGTCTATCCATGTTGTTGCAAATGGCAGGATTTGTTTTTTTATGGCTGAATAACTGTGTATATGTACCATCTCTTCTTTTTTCCATTCATTTATTATGGACATTTTCATTGCCTCCATAACTTGGCTATTGTAAATCATGTGGCACTAAACATAAGGGTACATGTATCTTTTCAAATCAGGGATTTTGTTTTCTTTGGGTAAGTTCCTAGAAGCAGAATTGCTGGGACATACGGTATTTATATTTTTGGTTTTTTTGAGGACCTTCCATACTGTTTTCCACAGTGGCTGCACCATCTTACATTCCCACCAACAGTGTAGGAGGGTTCCCTTTTCTCTACATCTTTGCCATCACTTGTTATTTCTTGTTTTTTGGATGGTGGCCATTCTGATTGGTGTAAGGTGATATCTCATTGTGGTTTTGATTTACATTTCCCTGATGATTGGTGATGTGGAGCATATTTTCATGTTCTGGTTGGACATGTGTATTTCTTCTTTGGAAAAATGTTTAGGTCCTCCACCATTTTTTAATCAGGTTATTATTTTTTATTTATTTATGTATGTCTGTATGTATGTATTGGTGTTGAGACTTGTGAGTTCTTTATGTATTTTGGATGATAACCCCTTATCAGATTAATCATTTAAAATATATTCTCCATACTGTACATATTTTTTATTCATTCATCCATAAACAGACATTTAGGTTGCTAATGTACAGTATGGGAGAATACATTTGTACACAAACAAATCCATACTTTCTCTTCAGGATGAGATTTATACTTTCTCAAGAGCTGTTAACATTTCCTTGAGAAATGAACTTTGTTTTGTGTCTGCAGGTCTAAGAATGGGAATGCAAGTGAAGCAGGCTTTGTTAGTCTGAAGAGGCTGAGAGTGGTGATAAGAGCTATGCTCATCACTTTATATATAAAGGGTATAAGAGAATGAACCACATTCTCTAATCATATTTTCTATTGTATAACCCTGAGATTGAAATATACCTTGCTGAGATCAAGTGCACTCTAGATTACTTTTATGCAGAACTTCCTTAACCTTATGGATATGATATTGGATTTGCAGGGGAGCATTTGTGCTTCCTGAATACATTATGTGACTCATTCACTTGTTATCATCTATAATTATCCCAGTCCTGATAATAATTTTAGGGTAATACAAGCTTGTACCTTTACTTTCTCTATTCTTCAGATGGGTAAAATTGACATGTCCATGTAATGATTATCTCTGATCTTTCCATTAGCATCAGTTTTATATTTTTACTAATACAACAGTCACAGGCTTTTTATTTTATAATACTAGGTAAGAAATCTTTAGACTGATACTTAGTAATCAGTAATATTTTGAGTTTATAATATATACACATTTTATAATACATGTAATATCATATATTTTTCACCTACTAGGGGCATTTAATTTAAAAAGTCCACAGTATATTCCTCTAATTAGAGAATTCCCCAAAATTCTATTTATCATTTTAAATCTCAAAAACTCATCCATAAATTTTACAGTGTTGAAGGCTCAGAAATCCTGACTGCAAGTTTTTCCAAAACTTAACCTCCAGATAAAAAATTTGAGCTATTATTGAAAGCACATGGTTCATAATTTCTTACTTACATTTGTTTTCTCTACATATATCTTTTAGTTTCATTACATACAAGGATTCCATTTTCTAAATCCAATTATTCCTGCAACCAAAGAAGTTAGTGAGTAAAATCATGGCATGATTTATAATCATAGAAACTTAAACATTATCTCAAGTCAATATCAGTTTAGTTTCTTGGGAAATGTAATACCAGAAATTTTATAAAATCTATACTCTTATATACCCAGCTCAAATGTTTATCTGGGCCAAATATGCAAACATTTACCTTTTAAAAATTTACCAGCTTAAGATTTTGTTAACAATTCTTAGTTGATTCAGCAGATCCTAATTCATGGATGTGGCACATTAAAGATGGTTAAAAATTCTTTGACATAAAAGTCAATGAGATCTTGTTTAATTTGCTATATCCAAGTACTTATTTAATTTTTTTATTTTAGAACCCTGATGATTTCCTTCACCTTTTGAGTCTCAATTATGCTATTAAAAAGATATTTTGGATTTCCAGCTTCTGTTTAGCATGGAAAAAGTGGAAAAATCATTCCTCCCAAACCTTCAACAAAGTAAACATTGAATAATTAACAATATAAAAACTTTTTGAACTCATCTGTCAGCTGAAGTTACAGAGAAAATAATTAACTTGGAATATGACCTTAATACTTTTGAACAATATTGTTATTTTGTTGAAAGTACCTCATTTGGGGTTTGACTCCTGTTTTCTCATGACTAGAAAATGTTATGCATTTTGATTAGAATATCATAAAAATGATGTAGATTTGTAATTGTATTGTATCAAGGGATTCATGATGTCAGCATCTTATTAGGTGATGTTTACTTGCAATCACCTGATTTAGTAGTTATCTGCCTTGTTTCTCCATTGTAAAGTTACACCTTTATCTTTGAAATTAACATGTATCTTGGAGGAGGTATTTTGCAAATCTTGTTTCTCCTCAAACTTTTGCTTCTAATTATAGCATCCGTTGGTGTGTCTTGTGTGCAGTAATTATTATTGTGCTATTTGTTTAATGGCAATATTCTATTTTCCTTTCTCCATTTACTAATTTGACCTTTAAGGAAAAGATGTAACTTCTTAATTAATTAATTTTGTATTTTAACTGTTCAATTAATATCAGTGTGAACTCATGGATATTTATTTAATCTGTAGATTAAAATTCAATATTATGATTATTTTTGTTTTTGCTCAAATGGCTCCCATTTTGGTCACCAGGAGGTCCTTCCGATCGGCTCCTCTATTCTTTTGGAATGACCTTCTCTTTTTTTGAACATTTCCTTGTTATTTGGCATAATGAAGATGTTCCATTCTTGTCTTGTATTTTCTCCAAGCTCTGGAATCAACAACTTCTCCATGGAACCCTGGTTGCTTTTCTTGAAAATGCTGTTTAAAAGTCAAGATTTGGGCTCTAGTTGTGCTCAGAGACTCTGGGTCATTTCTTTTAGGCTCTCTCAATAGGAAGGACTAGAAAATTCATGTATTCAAACTAATCCACACATATACTCATCTATACCTACTTATCTGTACCTATATCAAAAGTCATGAGTTTTTATTGTTACCCCAGATTCCATTCCAACAACACAGAATTTAAACCTCTCCTTTCCCTGATTTATAACACCTTGTTCCCCTAGTGAGAAACTTGGCTCTCATTATATATTTACTTATTTGCTCAATTTTAGTAGTTGCAAAATTGCTAACCTACATCCCTATGGGAAACACTTTAGCTAATTAGATTACAGCATTATGCACAGCTCTTTTTTTGTCTTTAGCCTCACAATATCCACTCGATAACTATGTTCCATAATTACTTATGTTGGTTATTTTCTTCATGGTTATGTTACTTGTTTGTGAATGGGTTTGTTGCTGTTTATGTTCCAAATCTGGTTTACATTTTTGGTATGTGGAGGGTACATGAACTGTCACTATGGTTCTAAGAGTCAAAATATCTACAAAGATATATTCCAAGCAATGTCACTTCCTCTTCTACAATGCTACTGTTTCTGTTTTCCCCTCTTTCTACCACTTCGCTACCTGTTACCTATAAGTTACCAATCTCTTTAGTCTCTTGTTTATGCTTCTGTATTTCTTTTGTACAAATCTTTTGCACATTAGCAGATACATGTGTATTTTTTCTCCTTTCTTACAAGAAGGGTAGCACACTATAAATACTCTGTATTGTGCTTTCTTCACTATAAATATAAACATGGAAATAATTTCTTTTCAGTTCATAGATATATTATTCCTTTTTTAATATAGCCAAGTATGGGATATAAAATAAGGGGTTTCTTTTTTTTTGATAAGGGATGCTGTGACAAAAAAAATGAGTGAATTTATAGATATTGCCCAGTTTCTAACCAACAGGGTTGTACCGATTTGTCTTTTTACCAGCAAAATACAATAGTGTCTGTTTCCTCCAGACTCACCAGCATAAAGTATTATATTTTTTAAACATCTGCCAACTTGATAGATTCAAATGATGCATGTTGCTTTAATTTGTATTTCTCTAATTATGAGTGAATTTAATATTTTTCATACATTTGAGGGCCATTTTTTAACTTTCTTTTTTCAGTGAATTGTCTGTTCATGGCTTTTTCCCATTATCTTATCGGGTCATTTGTCCCTCAATTTATAAGAGTTCTTTGCATGTAAGTGATATTGGCTTTTTCTGTGGTATATGTTACAAATATAATCTAGTTTGTCAGTTATTTTTAAGAGTTGTTTGTAGTAGCTTTGACATGCAAATTAAAAATTATATAGTCAAATCTATAATTTTATTAAATCTCAAATTTTGACCTATAGTTAAGAAGCCTTTCCCCAAGCCAAGTTTACAGAAGACTCTATACATATTTCCTTCTGGAAACTGTATGGTTTCAATTTTGAAATTTAGATCACTAATTCTTTTGGAGCTTATTCTTCTGTACATATGGATTTAATGTTTATATTTTAAAAATGAATATATAAAAAATTTTTATTTTTACAAATGGCTACCCAGTTTTCCCACCACCATTTATTAAAAATCTCACCTTTATCTCCAGTGATTTATCATGCTACCTTTGTCATATATTACATTTGTATGTTACGTTGAGTCTAATTTTAGACAAACCAATGGAATAGAATAGAAAGTCCATTCATAGTCACTACAACACTCTTTTAATCATAGAGACTTTATATTAGGGCTAATAAATTGTAATTTTTCTTTTTTTTTAGTGTTCTCATGTCTATTTTTGAATGTTTTGTTTTTTTTTGAGAGGGCATCTCTCATACTTATTTATCAAATGGTTGTTAACAACAATAAAATTCAGTATAGGGGGGTCAATGCTCAATGTACAATCATTAATCCATCTCAAGCCTAATTCTCGTCAGTCTCCAATCTTCTGAAGCATAACGAACAAGTTCTTACATGGTGAACGAATTCTTACATAGTGAATAAATTCTTACATGGTGAACAGTACAAGGGCATTCATCACAGAAACTTTCGGTTTTGATCACGCATTATGAACTATAAACAATCAGGTCAAATATGAATATTCGTTTGATTTTTATACTTGATTTATATGTTGATCCCACATTTCTCCCTTTATTATTATTATTATTATTATTTTTAATAAAATGCTGAAGTGGTAGGTAGATGCAAGATAAAGGTAGAAAACATAGTTTAGTGCTGTAAGAGGGCAAATGTAGATGATCAGGTGTGTGCCTGTAGACTATGTGCTAATCCGAGCTAGACAAGGGCAATAAAACATCCACAGATGCAGAAGATTTCTCTCAAAGCAGGGGGGGTGTGAGGTTCTAAGCTTCACCACTGTTCCCCGATTTCTCACCTGATGGCCCCCCTGTGACTGTGCCTGTCTTAGGTTGTTCCTCCCTTGAGGAATCTTACTCATCTCTGGCTAACCAGTCATCTTCCGGGGCCATACAGGGAAATGTAAAGTTGGTAAGTGAGAGAGAAGCCATATTGTTTGAAAAGGTTAGCTTTTTACTTCTTTGCAGATTTATGCCCTGTGGCTTCTATGCCCAGCACTTGTCTCGAGGTATCTTTACCACCTGGAGGAATTATGATACTCGGTAAATTCGATATGAGGCACGAATTCTATTTAATGGTTGTAATTAGGAAGGAAGAAGAAAAGCTATAGAGGTAGCATATGGAAGAAAACATGGGAGGATTGATTATTTCTTTGACATATCTTCTTGTAGAGTACCTTAAGTATGTATAGGTTTTAAACTACTAACTAACTTGTGCACACATATTAACATAATAGGAATACGGTGACATAAATGAAGCAAATCTATAATTACCAGCCATCTCCAGTGAAGCCAAGAAAACCATTTAGGCACCCTAGATATTTGTGAAAATTTGTCTATGATATGATGGATATTGTCCTACTGTACTTGAACAGTCTGAGAAAAATCAGACAAATTAAAGCAGTCCATTTCTGGGATCTGTTCACATCCCATATGTTCTTTTAACCGTAGATAGTCTATAGTCATAAGATTTTGGAGTGCTACAACTTGCACCCCTCCCAACTCCTGGTTGAGTTCCAACAGTACAGATCGGTCAAATTCGTTGTCTCACTGTATGCACATGCCAGCCTAGACATCTCCCTCCTCATTCCAATGGCAAGTCCAGTAAACAGTGGGGTGGATGCAGCCACAACCGCAGCATCGCCCGGATCCCTGTGGAGGCTTTTTGATGATCATCCCCCGGCACGAGTCCTCCAGAGAGTGCTGATGCCGGAAGCTCCTCCTCATATCGTATCTTAGTTCATTTTCTGGGTATCCAAGCTAGGCCTTGATCTTCTGCATAGAAACAAACAGACCCTTTGCCCACACTTTGACATGCCCTCTTTACCACTGTGCAGAACTCATTGGAGGTCAGCACATAGGGACTGCTTTTTTTTTTTTTTTAAGAGAAAGGAATATTATCAGAAAAGAATACCTCCATAGCTGATCATCTGACACCCTTTAAGTGATCAACATTAAGGATATTTAAAGCATGCGTTGATCTTTGATTTACCAATAGTTTTATCCTATCAAGGAGTAATCCCCCTTTTCTTTCTTTATTTCTATTTTTTTTTTAATCTTTAATCTACACTTACCTGAAGAGTACTATGTTTACTATGCTCTCCCTATATCAGGTCCCCCCTAACAACCACATCATGGTTACTGTCCATCAGCTTAGCAAAATGTTGTAGAATCCCTACTTGTCCTCTCTGTGTTGTGCAGCCCACCCTCCCCTTTCTCCCTCCCCCCCCATGCATGTTAATCTTAATACCCCCTTCTTCTTCCCCCCCCTTATCCCTCCCTGCCCACCCATCCTCCCTGGTTCCTTTCCCTTTGGTACCTGTTAGTCCATTTTTGGGTTCTGTAATTCCGCTGCTGTTTGGTTCCTTCAGTTTTTCCTTTGTTCTTATAATCCTCAGATGAGTGAAATCATTTGGTATTTCTCTTTCACCGCTTGGCTTATTTCACTGAGCATAATACTCTCCAGCTCCATCCATGTTGCTGCAAATGGTTGGATATTTCCACTTCTTATGGCTGAGTAGTATTCCATTGTGTATATGTACCACATTTTCTTTATCCATTCATCTACTGATGGACATTTAGGTTGCTTCCAATTCTTGGCTATTGCAAATAGTGCTGCGATAAACATAGGGGCGCATCTGTCTTTCTCAAACTTGATTGCTGCGTTCTTAGGGTAAATTCCTAGGAGTGGAATTCCTGGGTCAAATGGTAGGTCTGTTTTGAGCATTTTGATGAACCTCCAAACTGCTTTCCACAATGGTTGAACTAATTTACATTCCCACCAGCAGTGTAGGAGGGTTCCCCTTTCTCCACAGCCTCGCCAACATTTGTTGTTGTTTTTCTTTTGGATGGCAGCTATCCTTACTGGAGTGAGGTGATACCTCATTGTAGTTTTAATTTGCATTTCTCTGATAATTAGCGATGTGGAGCATATTTTCATGTGTCTCTTGGCCATCTGTATTTCTTTTTTAGAGAACTGTCTGTTCAGTTCCTCTGCCCATTTTTTAATTGGGTTATTTGTTTTTTGTTTATTGAGGCATGTGAGCTCTTTATGTATTTTGGACATCAAGCCTTTATCGGATCTGTCATTTTCAAATATATTCTCCCATACTGTAGGGTTCCTTTTTGTTCTACTGATGGTGTCTTTTGCTGTACAGAAGCTTTTCAGCTTAATGTAGTCCCACTTGCTCATTTTTGCTGTTGTTTTCCTTGCCCAGGGAGATATGTTCAAGAAGAGGTCACTCATGTTTATGTCTAAGAGGTTTTTGCCTATGTTTTTTTCCAAGAGTTTAATGGTTTCATGACTTACATTCAGGTCTTTGATCCATTTTGAGTTTACCTTTGTATATGGGGTTAGACAATGGTCCAGTTTCATTCTCCTACATGTAGCCGTCCAGATTTGCCAATACCATCTGTTGAAGAGACTGTCATTTTGCCATTGTATGTCCATGGCTCCTTTATCAAATATTAATTGACCATATTTGTTTGGGTTAATTTCTGGAGTCTCTAATCTGTTCCACTGGTCTGTGGCTCTATTCTTGTGCCAGTACCAAATTGTCTTGATTACTATGGCTTTGTAGTAGAGCTTGAAGTTAGGGAGTGAGATCCCCCCTACTTTATTCTTCTTTTTCAGGATTGCTTTGGCTATTCAGGGTCTTTGGTGTTTCCATATGAATTTTTGAATTATTTGTTCCAATTCATTGAAGAATGTTGCTGGTAATTTGAGAGGGATTGCATCAAATCTGTATATTGCTTTCAGCAGGATGGCCATTTTGACGATATTAATTCTTCCTAGCCATGAGCATGAGATGAGTTTCCATTTATTAGTGTCCCCTTTAATTTCTCTTAAGAGTGACTTGTAGTTTTCAGAGTATAAGTCTTTCACTTCTTTGGTTAGGTTTATTCCTAGGTATTTAATTCTTTTTGATGCAATTGTGAATGGAATTGTTTTCCTGAATTCTCTTTCTATTGGTTCATTGTTAGTGTATAGGAAAGCTACAGATTTCTGTGTGTTAATTTTGTATCCTGCAACTTTGCTGTATTCCGATATCACTTCTAGTAGTTTTGGAGTGGAGTCTTTAGAGTTTTTTATGTACAGTATCATATCATCTGCAAATAGTGACAGTTTAACTTCTTCTTTACCAATCTGGATTCCTTGTATTTCTTTGTTTTGTCTGATTGCCGTGGCTAGGACCTCCAGTGCTATGTTAAATAACAGTGGGGAGAGTGGGCATCTCTGTCTGGTTCCCGATCTCAGAGGAAATGCTTTCAGCTTCTCGCTGTTCAGTATAATGCTGGCTGTGGGTTTATCATATATGGCCTTTATTATGTTGAGGTACTTGCCCTCTATTCTCATTTGCCGAGAGTTTTTATGATGAATGGATGTTGAATTTTGTCAAATGCTTTTTCAGCATCTATGGAGATGATCATGTGGTTTTTGTCTTTCTTTTTGTTGAAGTGGTGGATGATGTTGATGGATTTTCGAATGTTGTACCATCCTTGCATCCCTGGGATGAATCCCACTTGGTCATGCTGTATGATCCTTTTGATATACTGTTGAATTCTGTTTGCTAATATTTTATTGAGTATTTTAGCATCTACATTCATCAGGGATATTGGTCTGTAATTTTCTTTTTTGGTGCGGTCTTTGCCTGGTTTTGGTATTAGGGTGATGTTGGCTTCATAGAATGAGTTTGGGAGTATTCCCTCTTCTTCTATTTTTTGGAACACTTTAAGGAGAATGGGTATTATGTCTTCTCTGTGTGTTTGATAAAATTCTGAGGTAAATCCGCCCGGCCCCAGGTTTTGTTCCTGGGTAGTTTTTTGATTACTCTTTCAATTTCTTTGCTCGTAATTGGTTTGTTTAACTTTTGTGTTTCTTCCTTGGTCAGTCTTGGGAGGTTGTATTTTTCTAGGAAGTTGTCCATTTCTTCTAGGTTTTCCAGCTTGTTGGCATATAGGGTTTCATAGTAGTCTTTAATAATTCTTTGTATTTCTGTGGAGTCTGTCATGATTTTTCCATTCTCATTTCTGATTATGTTGATTTGTGTTGATTCTCTTTTTCTCTTAATAAGTTTGGCTAGAGGCTTATCTATTTTGTTTATTTTCTCAAAGAACCAGCTCTTGGTTTTGTTGATTTTTGCTATTGTTTTATTCTTCTCAATTTTGTTTATTTCTTCTCTGATCTTTATTATATCCCTCCTGCTGCTGACTTTATGCCTCATTTGTTCTTCTTTTTCCAGTTTCGATAATTGTGATGTTAGACTATTCATTTGGGATTGTTCTTCCTTCTCCAAGTGTGCCTGGATTGCTATATACTTTCCTCTTAAGACTGCTTTTGCTGCGTCCCACAGAAGTTGGGGCTTGGTGTTGTTGTTGTCATTTGTTTCTATATATTCCTTGATCTCTATTTTGATTTGTTCATTGATCCATTGATTATTTAGTAGCATGTTTGTTAAACCTCCATGTGTTTGTGAGCCTTTTTGTTTTCTTTGTAGAATTTATTTCTACTTTTATACCTTTGTGGTCTGAAAAATTGGTTGGTAGAATTTCAATATTTTGGAATTTACTGAGGCTCCTTTTGTGAGCTAGTATGTGGTCTATTCTGGAGAATGTTCCATGTGCACTTGAGAAGAATGTATATCCTGTTGCTTTTGGATGTAGAGTTCTATAGATGTCTATTAAGTCCATCTGTTCTAGTGTGTTGTTCAGTGCCTGTGTGTCCGTACTTATTTTCTGCTCGGTGGATCTATCCTTTGGGGTGAGTGGTGTGTTGAAGTCTCCTACAATGAATGCATTGCAGTCTATTTCCCTCTTTAGTTCTTTTAGTATTTGCTTCACATATGCTGGTGCTCCTGTATTGGGTGCATATATACATTTAGAACAGTTATATCCTCTTGTTGGACTGAGCCCTTTATCATTATGTAGTATCCTTCTTTATCTCTTGTTACTTTCTTTGTTTTGAAGTCTATTTTGTCTGATATTAGTACTGCAAACCCTGCTTTCTTCTCACTGTTGTTTGCCTGAAATATGTTTTTCCATCCCTTGACTTTTAGTCTATGCTTGTCTTTGGGTTTAAGGTGAGTTTCTTGTAAGCAGCATATAGATGGGTCTTGCTTTTTATCCATTCTATTACTCTGTGTCTTTTGATTGGTGCATTAAGTCCATTTACATTTAGGGTGACTATTGAGAGATATGTACTTATTGCCATTGCAGGCTTTAGAATCGTGGTTACCAAAGGTTCAAGGTTAGCTTCTTTAGTATCTTACTGTCTAACTTAGCTCGCTTATTGAGCTGTTATATACACTGTCTGGAGATTCTTTTCTTCTCTCCCTTCTTATTCCTCCTCCTCCCTTCTTCATATGTTGTGTGTTTTGTTCTGTGCTCTTTTTAGGAGTGCTCCCATCTAGAGCAGTCCCTGTAGGATGCCCTGTAGAGGTGGTTTGTGGGAAGCAAATTCCCTCAGCTTTTGCTTGTCTGGGAATTGTTTAATCCCGCCATCATATTTAAATGATAGTCGTGCTGGATACAGTATCCTTGGTTCAAGGCCCTTCTGTTTCATTGCATTAAGTATATCATGCCATTCTCTTCTGGCCTGTAGGGTTTCTGTCGAGAAGTCTGATGTTAGCCTGATGGGTTTCCTTTATAGGTGACCTTTTTCTCTCTAGCTGCCTTTAAAACTCTTTTCTTGTCCCTGATCCTTGCCATTTTAATTACTATGTGTCTTGGTATTGTCCTCCTTGGATCCTTTCAGTTGGGGGTTCTGTGTAATTCCATGGTCTCTTCGATTATTTCCTCCCCCGTTTGGGGAAGTTTTCAGCAATTATTTCTTCAAAGAGACTTTCTATCCCTTTTCCTCTTTCTTCTTCTTCTGGTACCCCTATAATATGAATATTATTCCTTTTGGTTTGGTCACACAGTCCTCTTAGTGTTGTTTCATTCCTGGAGATCCTTTTATCTCTCTCCATGTCAGTTTCTATACATTCCTGTTCTCTGGCTTCTATTCCTTCAATGGCCTCTTGCATCTTATCCATTCTGCTTATAAATCCTTCCAGGGATTGTTTCACTTCTGTGTTCTCCTTCCTGACATCTGTGATCTCCCTCTGGACTTCATCCCATTGCTCTTGCATTTTTCTCTGCATCTCATCCCATTGCTCTTGCATTTTTCTCTGCATCTCTGTCAGCATGTTCATGATTTTTATTTTGAATTCTTTTTCAGGAGGACTCATTAGGTCTGTCTCCTTCTCAGGTGTTATCTCTGTGATCTTTGTCTGCCTGTAGTTTTGCCTTTTCATGGTGATAGAGATAGTTTGCAGAGCTGGTACGAGTGACCGCTGGAAGAGCTTCCCTTCTTGTTGGTTTGTGGCCTTCCTCTCCTGGGAGAATAGCGACCTCTAGTGGCTTATGCTTGTCAGCTGTGCGCAGACAGGGCTTCTTCTCCCTGCTGTTTGCTATGGAGTTTATCTCCGCTATTGCTGTGGGCGTGGCCTGGCTGGGGCTGCTCCTCCATACTGGTGGAGCCCTGTTGGAGGGGGAGCGGCCGGGAGGCTATTTATCTCCGTAAGGGGCCTCTGTGCTCCCTGTTGCCCAGAGGGTTAGAGTGCCCAGAGATCCCCAGATTCCCTGCCTCTGGTCTAAGTGTCCTGTCCTGCCCCTTTAAGACTTCCAAAAAGCACTCTCCAAACCAAAACAACAACAGCAACAATGAGAGAGGGAGCAGAAAAAAAAAAAAGGAAAAAAAAGGAAAAAACATACGATTTTTTTTTTTTTCCCCAGGCGCCGGTCCCAGGCACCCGCTCACTGGTCCTGCTGCCCTGCCTCCCTAGCACCGGGGTCCCTGTTCCTTCAAGGCTTCCAAAAAGCACCCGCCCACCGGTCCCACAGGGAAAAACGCGCGATATTCTTTGTCTTCAGGTGCCAATCCCAGGCATCTGCTCACCGGTCCCGCCGCCCTCCCTCCCTAGCACTGGGGTCCCTGTCCCTTTAAGGCTTCCAAAAAGCACTCACCAAAAAGAGAAAGAAAAAAAAAAGGGGGGAAAAACTCACAATTTCCTCCATCCTCAGGCGCTGGTCTCAGGCACCCACCCACCGGTCCCGTAGGGAAAAACGCGCGAGTATCTTACCCCCTTCGCAAGGCCCTGGGTTCTTGCAGGTGTGGATGTGGTCTGGATGTTGTCCTGTGTCCTCTGGTCTCTATTTTAGGAAGAGTTTTCTTTGTTATATTTTCATAGCTCTATGTGTTTTTGGGAGATTTCCACTGCTCTACTCACGCCGCCATCCTGGCCTGAATGTTTTTACATATGAAATTTTAAATCAACTTTTTCAAACTTTATAAAATAATATGTTATTTTCTTGGGATTGCATTCACTTTATAAATTAGGAATGACAGACACCTTTATTATGTTGTTAGTCTATCCAGGTACAGTGAATGTCTTTCATTTTGTTCAAGCCTATTCTAGACTTTCAGGAGGGTTATTAGAGTTTCCTTATTTTTGCGCATTTCCTGTCAAGTTTATTGCTGGATATATAATCTACTGTATGGAAAGGGTTTACTCTATCATTATGATTATTGTTTGTGTATATGAAGGCTACTGCTTTTCATATGTACATCTTTTTTATTCTGCTATCTCATTGAATTCTTTTGTTTGATTAATTTATGGTCAATTCTTTGGAATTTTAAGTATATTATCATATCCTCAAATAGAGATAATTTTGCTTCATTTAGTTTTGACTCATTCTTATTCTCTTAACCTAAATGACCTATTTCCAAATATTTATAAAATCTGATAATTCCTAGTGTTAGTAAATACTTACAGCAATAAGCATTTTCAATCCTGTAAGTGTGAATATAAATTGATACAGGTGTTGCAAGATAATTAACCAACATACTTAAAAGATCATCATGCCATTTATTCATTAATTTCATTTCTTGGGATTTATCTTGAAAAAAAATCAGATCTAAAGATTTATGGAAAATGAATTCATTTTTTATGATAGCAAGTACTTGGAAACTAAAATGTCTAATAGTTGGGGAGGTACCCAAAATAAATTATGGTCTATACAAATAAAGCAATACTACACAATCATTCTAACTAAATTATTGTTTAAAATAACATTTCCTGGAAGTTGTTCCACAGAAACTTGCCCAAGAGACACACTGGAGGAAGAGGGTGGCATGGCCAAGCATGTTCGGACACATATCTCCTACTTAGGGAATCACAATGTAGAATAGATTTAAAAAGAGGGAAGTACTACAATAAATAAACCTGGTTAACCCCACTTAACTTGCTATCACACAAATGTATTTGACTATAGAATTTTTTCAGATAGCAAATTATCTCAGAATCTTTGTTTTTCAAATAACATATATTTCACAAAATATACTTTATGAATGTTGCTGAATAAAAAATTTATGAAATGGAAAAATGTACATGCTATTTGTTAAATTGAAAAGGCAGAATATAAAAGAATAATATTGTTTTAATACTTAAAATTTTTTATTCCCTCCAAAAACAATATTTATATATGGACATGTACAAGTATATACATTAAAATTTTAGCTGATTATTCATTGAAAGAGTAGTCTCACATTATTTTTAATTCTTATCTTAGTTACTCCTTTATTCTTTATACATTATTTTTTTCTAATGAAGGTATATTTTTCTGATTGGATAGCATTTTAAAATTTATTTTATTAATTAGATTAAAATACACATTTCAGAATTTTTCAAAATTCGTCATGTGAACAAGTATACTTTACCTTTCTGGATCAGGGAGAGAACAGACTAGTTTTTAGAGAAAGTCCCAAGACTGAAGATGCAGGACAGTTATTAAGAAGAAAAAAAATCTGAAAATGACAAATGGAAACTGCCTATTCGAATGATCAGGCACACATTCTAACTAATTAAACTATATGACTTTAAAAATCCTGACAGCAAATGACTTTATCTTAATCAAAAAGTTAAGTCTTTGTCTATCTTTTTATTAAATTTTCTTCCATTAACTTTGGCATTTTTAAAATTGCATCCATCTTGACAAATACAACCCAGGTTTTCCTTTTTTTTTTTTTTTTGATTGCAGCACCAAGAATGAGACATATAAAGCCAGTCTGAGTAAAGATTTGTTGAAAGTTTATTTTCTTCCTTGCAAAAATAGTAATAATAATACAAAAATAACTTGCAAACTGAAAGAAAATCCATGGGGTTTCTATGTGAGAAAAATTATGAAGGCCAGTATTTTTTCCACAGCAATTCAGGTCACAAGAAATGCCTGTAATTTACTGCTCTGAAACATATGCATAAATCTCTCAGCTCAGAATGTTTGCACTTTGTAGTGATAAAAAGTACATATCCTAAGAACTAATTTTCCATAGGAAAACATTTGTTTCAATTCTCACCCATTGTTCTAAATTTAAATATCCCTGTTTAAGCAGTAACTGTTTATGAACCAGGTGTTTTTAAAACTTTGGTACCTTTCAAGTACTATTTAGAGAAATAGAGAAATGACGATGATGAAATAACGATTATGATGAAATATTATTAATGAAATATTGATCAAGGTCTTCTACATGCTCTATACTCTTTTAATGGATTTCCATGCTTTAACTTAGTGAATCTTCACAAAGTCCTTATGAGGAAGGAGCTATTATTATCTGAACTATACTGAGAAGAAAATTAAGGTAGGTAGAGAATAATTTGCTCAGTCATAACAGTGTGAAAGTGTGAGAGCCCAGCATTGAAATCTTCATCTGATCCCACATAATGAATACAGTTGTGCCTGACCTAGCTACCCATATCTCCTGAAACTTTATAAGTTTTTAAATATAAAATGGGATTTTTTATTTAGAATTTTAAAATAACAGAAATGGAAATTAATGAAGTACAAGTAATTTTAGCAAGATATTTCTACTCAGGCTTTGGTCTTTGTCCAGGGTGTGCTTTAGTTTATATACTTTTTGAAATGTGTCTGAAAATACAAGTGTGTGCACACACACACACACATGAAATATACATACCCTATGTATCCATATATTAATCCATAGCTAACATTGCATAGTTATTACAGTAAGCTTTTTGCACAGAGGGTTGATGTGTGTACTAGGTACAGAGCAAAATTCAAATGATATTTTTGTGTCATGATATAATCAATCAGAGGTGTTTCCATGCCCTAACCTATGACCTTGCTCCTCCCTTAGATTAAAACCTCCGTTTTCCTCTATCCTGTCAAGTTCATCCTGTTTTGAAGTTCTGTGGATACTATCTTCATGATGTCCTTCAAAACTTCCCTTCCATTTAGTTGTTTTTCTCACATGGTTCTCCATTACCTTAAAGTTGTAGATAACACAAGCCTCCTGTTTTTTTAAATTTGTATTCCTTAGAACTCTTTTAAGTGAGTTAGCTTAAGTTAAAAAGTAGTTTATTGGCATGTGTAACTAACCTGGTTAAAAAAAAAGAGGTAGAACTTGCCTTAGGGACAGCTGAATTCAAGGACTTGCAGGCTGACCATCTCTCTTCCCCTTCTCTCATTTTCTCTCTGTTGGCTTCATATGTTTCACATAGAAGCTTTCTCTGTGTGACAAGGGGCATGGTCTCAGGCTACTCTATATTCACATTCCTCTAGTGTACTGATCTAAGAGGAAAGAGACTCTTTCTTGACAGTACTAGTCAGAAATAACCTGCCTACGTGCTGTGATTAACACTCCTTTGGTTAAGAAACTATGCCCAGAGAAATTGCTATAGTCCAGGAGACTGGGGCTTTCATCAGAACCAGTCAGTGGATGAGGAACAGTGATAAATTATTCAAAATAGAGAGGTCTATTTCTGAGGAAAAAAAAGAATAATAAATGAAATGCCCACTGCCCTCTCTAATCTCTGAGTAGTAGCCTTTAATGTATTTTCAGCATGGTGCTCCCATAATCAAACTGAACTGTTCTTCCTAGCATTGCCATCTATTTTCAATGGTAGTTCTATAATACCTTATCTAGTGATTGTCAGTTTATTGATCCCATTTCTTGCAGATTCAAAACCAGGTTTTGTGATTTACTAGCTGGGTGATCTTAGGCCATTTATTTGTCCCTTCTAACCCTGAATTTCCTCATCCATAAATTAGAGATACTAATTATGGCAACTTCATGAGTTTTTTGAAAGGATTAAATAAATTCTGAAAATATATGAAAAGTACTTAACATAGAGAACATCACATAGCAGATATCCAATAACTATTTATAAAAGAATGTATGAATAAATAATAATCTGAGACACAATTTCTAATTCTCATTGATTCTGTTTTCTCTAAGAAGTCTCTCCAACTAGACATTTCTATTCTCTTATTATTCCATGTCCACTGATTTCAAAATTTGACTAAAACTTATTTCTCCTACTCTATAGTTTTTTTTTTGAGAGGGCATCTCTCATATTTATTGATCAAATGGTTGTTAACAACAATAAAATTCTGTATAGGGGAGTCAATGCTCAATGCACAATCATTAATCCACCCCAAGCCTAATTCTCATCAGTCTCCAATCTTCTGAAGCATAACGAACAAGTTCTTACATGGTGAGCAAATTCTTACATAGTGAATAAGTTCTTACATGGTGAACAGTACAAGGGCAGTCATCACAGAAACTTTCGGTTTTGATCATGCATTATGAACTATAAACAATCAGGTCAAATATGAATATTCATTTGATTTTTATACTTGATTTATATGTGTATCCCACATTTCTCCCTTTATTATTATTATTATTAATAATAAAATGCTGAAGTGGTAGAGATGCAAGATAAAGGTAGAAAACATAGTTTAGTGTTGTAAGAGAGCAAATGTAGATGATCAGGTGTGTGCCTGTAGACTATGTGTTAATCCAAGCTAGACAAGGGCAATAAAACATCCACGGATGCATAAGATTTCTCTCAAAACAGGGGGGGGTGAGGTTCTAAGCCTCACCACTGCTGATCCCCAATTTCTCACCTGATGGCCCCCCCTGCGACTGTGCCTGTCTTAGGTTGTTCCTCCTTGAGGAATCTTACTCATCTCTGGCTAACCAGTCATCTTCCAGGGCCATACAGGGAGATGTAAAGTTGGTAAGTGAGAGAGAAGCCATACTGTTTGAAAAGGTTAACTTTTTACTTCTTTGCAGATTTATGCCCTGTGGCTTCTATGCCCAGCATTTGTCTTGAGGTATCTTTACCACTTGGAGGAATTATGATACTCGGTAAATTCGATATGAGGCACGAATTCTATTTAAGGGTAGTAATTAGGAAGGAAGAAGAAAAGCTATAGAAGTAGCAGGAGAAAGAAAACATGGGAAGATTGCTTATTTCTTTGACATATCTTCTTGTAGAGTAACTTAAGCATGTATAGGTTTTAAACTACTAATTAAATTGTGCACACACATTAACATAATAGAATACAGTTACATAACAAAAGCAGATCTATAATTACCAGCCATCTCCAGTGAAGCCAAGAAAACCAGTTAGGCACCCTAGGCATTTGTGAAATCTATGATATAATGGATATTATCCAACTGTACTTGAACAGTCTGAGAGAAATCAGACAAATTAAAACAACCAATTCCTGGGAAATGTTTACATCCCATATGTTCTTTTAACAACAGATAGTCTGTAGTCACAAGATTTTGGAGCACTGCAACTTGCACTTCTCCTAATTCTTGGTTGAGTTCCAACAGTATAGATCCAATCAAATTTGTTGTTTTACTGTATGCACAGGCCAGCTTAGATATCTCCTTCTTCATTCCCATGGCAAGTCCAGGAACCAGTGGGATGAATGCAGCTACAACTGCAGCATTGCCTGGATCTTTGTTGAGGTTTTTTGATGATCATCCTCTGGTATGGCTCTTCCAGAGAGTGCTGATGTTGGAAGTTCTTCTTCATATCGTATCTTAGTTCATTTTCTGGGTATCCAAATTAGGCTTTGATTCTCTGTATGAACACAAACAGACCCTTTGCCCACACTTTGATATGCTCTTTATACTACTGTGTAGAACTCATTGGAGGTCACCACACAGGAACTGCTTTTGTTTTTTTTTTTTAAGAGAAAGGAATATTATCAGAAAAGTGTACCTCCATAGCCAATCATCTGACACCCTTTAAGTGATCAAAGTTAAGAACCTCTAGTACTATGTTAAATTACAGTGGGGAGAGTGGGCATCCCTGTCTAGTTCCCGATCTCAGAGGAAAAGCTTTCAGCTTCTCACTGTTCAGTATAATGTTGGCTGTGGGTTTATCATATGTGGCCTTTATTATGTTGAGGTACTTGCCCTCTATGCCCATTTTGTTGAGAGTTTTTATCATGAATGGATGTTGAATTTTATCGAATGCTTTTTCAGCATCTATGGAGATGATCATGTGGGTTTTGTTTTTCTTTTTGTTGATGTGGTGGATGATGTTGATGGATTTTTAAATGTTGTACCATCCTTGCATCCCTGGGATGAATCCCACTTGGTCATGGTGTACGATCCTTTTGATGTATTTTTGAATTCAGTTTGCTAATATTTTGTTGAGTATTTTTGCATCTACGTTTATGAGGGATATTGGTCTGTAGTTTTCTTTTTTGGTGGGGTTTTTGCCTGGTTTTGGTATTAGGGTGATGTTGGCTTCATAGAATGAGTTTGGGAGTATCCCCTCCTCTTCTATTTTTTGGAAAAATTTAAGGAGAATGGGTATTATGTCTTCTTTGTATGTCTGATAAAATTCCGTGGTGAATCCATATGGCCCGGGGGTTTTGTTCTTTGGTAGTTTTTTGATTACTGCTTCAATTTCATTGCTGGTAATTGGTCTGTTTAGATTTTCTGTTTCCTTCTGGGTCAGTCTTGGAAGGTTGTATTTTTCTAGGAAGTTGTCCATTTCTCCTAAGTTTCCCAGCTTGTAAGCATATAGGTTTTCATAGTACTCCGTAATAATTCTTTGTATTTCTGTGGGGTCCGTCGTGATTTTTCCTTTCTTGTTTCTGATTCTGTTGATTTGTGTTGACTCTCTTTTCCTCTTAATAAGTCTGGCCAGAGGCTTATCTATTTTGCTTATTTTCTTAAAGAACCAGTTCTTGGTTTCATTGATTTTTGCTATTGTTTTATTCTTCTCAATTTTATTTATTTCTTCTATGATCTTTATTATGTCCCTCTTTCTGCTTACCATAGGCCTCATTTGTTCTTCTTTTTCCAATTTCGATGATTGTGACATTAGACCACTCATTTGGGATTGTTCTTCCTTCTTTAAATATGCCTGTATTGCTATATACTTTCCTCTTAAGACTGCTTTTGCTGTATCCCACAGTAGTTGGGGCTTTGTTGTTGTCATTTGTTTCCATATATTGCTGGATCTCCATTTTGATTTGGTCATTGATCCATTGATTATTTAGGAGTGTGTTGTTAAGCCTCCATGTGTTTGTGGGACTTTTTGCTTTCTTTGTACAGTTTATTTCTAGTTTTATGCCTTTGTGGTCTGAGAAGTTGGTTTGTAGGATTTCAATCTTTTGGAATTTACTGAGGCTCTTTCTGTGGCCTAGTATGTGGTCTATTCTGGAGAATGTTCCATGTGCACTTGAGAAGAATGTGTATCCTGTTGCTTTTGGATGTAGAGTTCTGTAGATGTCTATTAGGTCCATCTGTTCTAGTGTGTTGTTCAGTGCCTCTGTGTCCTTACTTATTTTCTGTCTGGTGGATCTGTCCTTTGGAGTGAGTGGTGTGTTGAAGTCTCCCAGAATGAATGCATTGCATTCTATTTCCTCCTTTAGTTCTGCTAGTATTTGTTTCAGATATGTTGGTGCTCCTGTATTGGATGCATATATATTTACAATGGTTATATCCTCTTGTTGGACTGAGCCCTTTATCATTATGTAATGTCCTTCTTTATCTTTTGTTACTTTCTTTATTTTGAAGTCTGTTTTGTCTGATACCATAATTGCAACGCCTGCTTTATTCTCTCTGTTGTTTGCATGAAATATCTTTTTCCATCCCTTGACTTTAAGTCTGTGCATGTCGTTGGGTTTGAGGTGAGTCTCTTGTAAGCAGCATATGGATGGATCTTGCTTTTTTATCCATTCTATTACTCTGTGTCTTTTGATTGGTGCATTCAGTCCATTTACATTGAGGGTGATTATTGAAAGGTATGTACTTATTGCCATTGCAGGCTTTAAGTTTGTTGTTACCAAAGGTTCAGGGTTAGCTTCTTTACTATCTTACTGTCTAACTTAACTCGCTTGTTGAGCTATTATAAACATGGTCTGATGATTCTTTATTTCCCTCCCTTCTTATTCCTCCTCCTCCCTTCTTATTCCTCCTCCTCCCTTCTTCATATGTTGGGTGTTTTGTTCTGTGCTCTTTTTAGGAGTGCTCCCATCTAGAGCCGTCCCTGTAAGATGCCCTGTAGAGGTGGTTTGTGGGAGGAAAATTCCCTCAAGTTTTGCTTGTCTGGGAATTGTTTAATCCCTCCTTCATATTTAAATGATAATCGTGCTGGATACAGTACTCTTGATTCGAGGCCCTTCTGTTTCATTGCATTAAGTATATCATGACATTCTCTTCTGGCCTGTAGAGTTTCTGTTGAGAAGTCTGATGATAGCCTGATGGGTTTCCCTTTGTAGGTGACCTTTTTTTTCTCACTCTGGCTGCCTTTAATACTTTGTCCTTGTCTTTGATCTTTACAATTTTAATTATTATGTGTCTTGGTGTTGCCCTCTTTGGATCCCTTGTCATGGGAGTTCTGTGTAC
The DNA here is from genome assembly GCF_040802235.1 of Manis javanica. Taxonomy (NCBI): domain Eukaryota; kingdom Metazoa; phylum Chordata; class Mammalia; order Pholidota; family Manidae; genus Manis; species Manis javanica. The sequence continues at coordinate 102,463,918 of NC_133156.1, read as the reverse complement.
CTCTGTGGTCTGAGAGGCCATTTCCTCCCCTAGTTTGGGGAAGTTCTCAGCAATTATTTCTTCAAAGATACTTTCTATCCCTTTTTCTCTCTCTTCTTCTTCTGGTACCCCTGTAATGCAAATAATGTTCCTTTTTTATTGGTCACACAGTTCTCTTAATATTGTTTCATTTCTGGAGATCCTTTTATTTCTCTCTGCATCAGCTTCTATGCATTCCTATTCTCTGGTTTCTAGTCCATTAATGGTCTCTTGCATCTTGTCCATTCTGTTTTGAAGTACTTCCAGAGCTTGTTTTATTTCTGTATTTTCCCTCCTTAGTTCTTGCATATTTCTCTGCAAGTCCTTCAGGATGGTTATGACTTTTGTTTTGAATCCTTTTTCAGGAAGACTGGTTAAATCTATCACCCCAGGTTCCTTCTCAGGGGAAGATGTAGCAGATGCTGAAGCTGTCTGGGTTAGTCTTATCTGGATCATATTTTTTTTGCCTTTTCATGTTGATTGATAGGTGCTATTGACTGTCAGCTTGGGGGGCCAAACTTTCCACCTGCTACTGGCCTTTCTTTACTGGGACAACTGCGACCCCTAGTGCCTTGTGTTGGGTAATTGTGTGTAGACTGGGTCTTTGTGTCTTGCCCGCAGGTATGGAGGAAGCTCTCTTTCTGAGAGCATGGCCAGCCTTAGGCTGCTTCTCTGCTTTTGCATCACCCGGGTGGGGTAATGGACGGGGTGCTGTTTGGCTGTTTACCTCCATGAGGGGTCTCATAGCTGTTGCTCAGGGGGTTAGTGTGCCCGGTTTTCCCTGTAATTTTCAGCTACAGGACTGGACCTGTGTTGTTTCCGTCCAGCTGTTGCGTCACTGTCCCTTTAAGACTTTCAAAAAGCACTCGCTTTTCTTTGTCACAGGTGCATCAGCTTTGCAACCCACTCACCCGTCCTGCTGCCCTGTTTCCCTAGTATCCAGGACGCCATGCATGCACTGTGTCTGTGCTCTGGTGCGGATGGCTGGGGCTGGGTGTTCAGCAGTCCTGGGCTCCCTCTCCCTCCCCGCTCGAACTCCTCTCCTCCTGCCGGGAGCTGGGGGGAGGTGTGCTCAGGTCTGCTGGGCCGGGGCTTGTATCTTACCCCTTTCACCAGGCGCTGGGCTCTCGCATGTGTGGATGTAGTCTGGCTGTTGTCCTGTGTCTTCTGGTCTCTCTTTCAGGATTAGTTGTATTTGTTGTATTTTCAAAAATATATGTTTTTGGGAGGAGATTCCCTCTGTCCTACTCACACCGCCATGTTGGCTCCCAAAAGACTCTATAGTTTTTTATTGCTTCATTTTGTATGCTATTTTCTAAACCACCTGACAGAAAAAAGCTTTGCATTCATATAAGTAAATAATAGACCAAAACTAATTACATTTTTATGTCCCCATAACAAAATTAAAAAAAAAAACATGCTTTTTCTTATATTCAGGAAAATATTTTACACTGGAATCCTGTGTTTACCTGTATGTTCAAATTTCTATCCTTTGTTCCTTGATGTGATTATTTGTAGCCTGAAAATTGTATGCTGCATTCTAAATAACAGAAGATTAGGAGCACAGTCTGCTATTGTCCTTCTTAAAGAGTATGAATAAGATAAGACTAGCAAAAAGAATTGTGTGTGTGGATATAACTTTCGTTCATAAAGACCCTTTTTTCCTTGCTATCCTCAATATAATGGTCTTGGACACTAAAAAATATCAGAGCCTTTGCCCAACAATACAACATTCCTTACTTCAACAATCTTTGGGATTTTTTAGCAACTCCTGGTTCTTTCACTGGATACTGTTGGAAGAGTTCATGAAAAATACTTACTGGAAGAGTCTGCTTGGTTGAAGTAACACTTAGGGCCACTAGGCCTGATCCAGCTAGGTTGCTCTTGTGTAGCCAATGACCATTTCAGGAGTCTCCTGTTGTTTCTGAGTTCCATTCAAGGACTGGCAGTGGCTCCTGGGCACATTGAGCTTAGTAGCATTCCATTTAGTACCAGAGATCAGCAATGGTGGTGATAATGGGAGAAAGAGGGAGTGGGGATGAGGACACGGGAAGTCCTTGATTCTTAAATGGAATTAAAAAATGTTATATGATATAATATATGAGAAAATGCTCTGAAGAAACTAACATGCAAATTCTCATTACACTGTTTTTGGGAAGGAAAAAAGAAAAACTTTTGGCTGGGGGTTGAGCCTGAAAATTCTCAGCATAGAAGAAGTATTGAAGGGCAGAGGGTTTGGGTGAAACTATTACCAACATGTGTCTGACTTGTTCATGCCCCTTTGCCCTCTCTTTTTCTCCCTGTAGAAATTCTCCCCAAAATGATTCCTCTCCCCTGTCATGCTAAGATCCTGGAGTTTTCTTCCCTAGGTTTTGCTTTCATGTATTTTTTTATTTATATATTGAATTCTCAGATGATTCTTGAGATTGCCACCTCTGGTTTACCCACCCTGTGTATCTCTTTTCCTTGAATGTGTGTGAAGCCTATTAACAAGATTAAGTTACACTATTTAGGAAAGGTGATAATATAGTCACTCAACTGATTACTTTAAATTATATAAGATTCCCTCTTAGCAGACTAGAGAGGGGTTCTCCTGCTAGCTTTGAAATACCAGCTTTCATGTTGTGAGAAGGCAATGTGGCTAGGACAAATTTAGGATCTGAGATTGATCCTCCTCCCATGCCCACAGACAGCAAAAAATGCGACCTCCTCCTTTAACCACAGGGACTAAATTCTTCCAATAAACCTGAATGAGCTTGGAAGAGGACTCTGAGCCATAGATAAAAACACAGACCATTCAATACCTTAACATCAGCCTCTGAATCCCCTGAGCAGAGAATCCAGTTACACTGCCCTACACCCCTCACCTACAAAGACTGGGCAGTAATATGTTTCTGTCATTTTAGGCTAAGTTCATGGTAATTTGTTTTGCAGCATTAGAAAACTAACATACATTTCAGTTTTTAAAGTAGACTTAGGCCTTATCTATAATTTATTTGTACTCTTCAGAACACCTAGTTAGAACCTTGTACAAAGTAAGCGTGCAATTAAGATTTTCTGGTAGATTAATTTGTTAATATAATTATCCTGAAAATTATCCCAATGAGAAAAGTCCTTAAACTTTTTTTGAGTATTTAGTAAATACCATCTTTTATTTCTGGAAAATTCCTCCTCCCATTAGCTTGTCAATCACATCCATGTTGGCCCAAACTAAAATATATAATTGATGTAGGTCAAAAGATACTTTGGAAGGGAAGAATGATATCTGGGAAGAATTGAGTTAAGTAGCCACGATCAAAATCTTATCTACTTAAATTATTAAATTATGGAATAATGACATGTGAAGTTCGGTATGAATGCATCAGAAGATTAGCCTTTTTCCTGATGTTTTCAAGTTGCATTTATATTGACAGTGACAATAATAACAATAGTTAATTCTATCAATCACCTGGTATGCATCTGGAAATTTTAGAGTTTTATCTCTGTTAACATATTTCAGTAGTCTAGATTACTATTATTATTTCCATTTTAGAGATAAGGAAAATAAAACACAGAGATGTTAAATAACTTGTCCAGGACCAAACAGATAATAACAATAACAGTAAAAACTCTTGTATAGCACTTTTACAAGTGAGTTTATAGTGGTTTTACATATAGTAAATCATTTAATCTTTTTAACAATTCTGTGAATTGAGTACTATTATTACCTTCATTTTAGAGATAAGGAAACAGGCACATTAAATACATCATTTTACAGCACTTTCTTCTCTAAATATTTCACTCTTGTATGTTAATTAACCAAGTTAAAGAGTTTTGATTTAAATAAGATGTATTATTATCTCAAATCTTCAAAATTTCAAAATCAATTTAATACCTCCAGATTAATCTGCCTGAGGGTACTCTCTGAGCATTGATCCACTACCAAGAAAACTGCAATGGCTCCCCACTGCTCACTGAGCAAATTCCACTTTATTGTGGCCGCTCAGGTCTTCTTTGACCTCTCTCCAATGTGTATTTTCCATTACCTTTCTACTGTGCCTTCACATAGACTCAGGGTTCAGTCAAATTAGTATGGGCAATGCTGACTACAGCTACGCTTTTATGGCTCTTTGGTTTTCTGATTTAATTCTGGCCACCTGCAAGGCCCTCCTCTCAGTAGACATCTCTACCTGTCAAAATAGCATTTTCCCTTCAATGTCGTATGTCAACTTCTCTAGCAAGATTTCCTTTAATTCCACAGCCAAACATATTGCCTCCTTTACTCTGCTAATGTCTTGTGGCACATATCATATTTATGTTTATATGATAGTCTTTTCTTTCTTCCATATCTTCTTTAGATATTTTGTATTTCTTAAGGGGGAAAAATACTGCTTATAGAGAAATTCAGTGAAAGACTTGATATTATTTATTATGTTATGGAAATTAATTCAGTACAAATTCTCTTCTAAAAAACATTGAATTTCTTTCTCTAGTAGTTTGATGAAAGGCAAAGAAGTGAAGATGTTATTTTTCAGAATAGAGGTTTCTTGAGAGTCTTCAGTGTTTGTCTCTCAGTTTTCCCTTAGTTGTCCATGCATAGGGCTGATAAGGGCTGTGATTCTTGGTAGTGGATCAATGCTCAGAGAGTGCCCTCAAAGCAGATTAATCTGAAGGTATTAAATTGATTTTGAAATTTTGAAGATTTGAGATATAATGATGACACAATTAAAAATATGGGAATAAGAGAAATGGAGCTTATTTAGTGGGATAAGGATGTTATTGAGCTGTATTATTAACCAGGCAAAAGTCCTTGCCCTATGAACTTTATAGTCCAGTGGGAAGCAACAAGCAATTAATATAATAAATAAATCTATTATGTATTAGACAGTGTTATAAAAATATAGGGCAAGGTAAAAATCGGGCTGTGGCAGAAAGTGAGGAAAGGCAGACCTCAGTGAAAAGGTGATAGGTGAGCAAGAAGAGCTGTCCAAGGAGAAAGTCCACCTTTCTTTCTTTCTTGTGTGTGGATTTACATTTTAAAGGGAGGGGCACTGCTTCTTTATTGATTAAAAAAAATCCCTTAGCTTTGTTTCAATTAAGTTAAAGTAAATGATTTGAAACTGACATTCTTTGTCACTCAAATCAATGTAGAAATTGAATAATTGGATGTTGGCTATGCACTCTTTTAAAAGCTAAGTCAGATGCATGGTGTTATAGACTGAGTTGTGAACTTCCCCCTTTCATATAGCAAAGTCCTAATCCTCTGTACCTCAGAATGTGACTAAATTTTGATATAGAGACTTTTAAAATGTAATTAAGATAAAATAAGGTCATATGGGTGGGCCTTAGTCCCATATGACTGGAATCTTTCTACAAAGAGGGCATTAGGACACAGGTGTCAGAGTGGGGAGTGCCCATGTAAGGACACAGCAGTAAGGTGGTCATGTGCAAGCCAAACTTGCCAGTACCTAAGACTTAGACTTCCAGCCTTCAGGAGTGCGAAAAAATATCTGTTGTCTGTGGTGTTTTGTGGTGGCAACTCTAGCAAACCAATATACATGATTATATAATAGTTGGAAAAAAAAGACAGTAACATCCTTAAGGATTTTTGAAACCGGCAGTTCAGATTGACTATGAAATTTAGTCAGTGTTTTATTTTAGCAGCTGCTCTTTAGAAAGATATAGCCTTAGAAGTTGAAAGATATCATACCAGGTGTTATAGCCAGCCCTCAAGCAGGAACCCCCCCAGTGATGTTGCCTCTTGGTAGTCATGCTTTATGTAGTTTTTAATTATGGCTTTCCTGTATGACCAATATAATACTGCAGAAGTGGCAGTGTATCATTCCTACGCTAGATCGCATCAGATATTACAGCTTTTTCCTTGCTCTATTTTGGATCCCCGGCTCTGAGGGAAGGTAGCCACCATGTTACACCGCGGCAGTCCTGTGGAGAGTCCTGCATGGTGAAGAAATGAGGACTCCTGCCAACAGTCACCAGTAAACATGTCGGGAGCAGGTCCTCCAGCCCCCGTCAAGCCTTTGGATGATCAAAGCCCTATCTGCCACCTTGACTTCAATATCATGAAAACCCCTAGACAGAGCATTCAGTTAATCCATTCCTATATATGTGATCTGAGCAACTGTTAGATAACAAATATTTATTGATATTTTAATTCACTAAGTTTTGAGGTAACTTGTTGCAGCAATAGATAACAGAAGTTCAACATGCTTGCAATGCAGTATAGAGCTGTACATAGTTTGTCAGATATATATCAAAATACAATGACTAGAAAAGCTTACTTTTAGTTCATACTTCTTCAAACTAACTTTACTAATATCCCTATTTCATTTGGCTCACGAGAGCTGCCCTATTGTTCAAATGGTCAAACTTTATTGATGTTTGTTTTAGGATCCTCCACTTACTAGTCAAATCTCTTAATTTTCTCTGTAAAATTAGGAGAGACTGGTTTTGTAAAATGTTACACTGATTATATTGATTTCCAATTAGAACAGGTTATAAGGAATACTGTCTCATGAAAGCTACAGGATGGAAGTAAGGTGGCAGCATTGTGAGGCATACACACACCTTCCCCAAGTTATTTTTTCCCTAGTTTTATTGAGATATAATTGATATACATCACCGTGTAAGTTTCAGGTATACAACATAATGGTTTGATTTACATACGTTGTGAAATGATTGCTGCAAAGTTTCATTAGCATCTATCATCTCAAATATTTATATATAATTAAAAAGCAAAAAAATTCCCCTGTGTTGACAACTGTTAGGGTTTACTCTCTCAAAAACTTTAATATGTATCATAAAGCAGTATTAACTATAGTCATCATGCTGTACATGACATCCATGTCCTTATTTATCTTGTAACTGGAAGTTTGAGGATCCTCCAGACTGTTTCCATAAAGCTATATCAATTAACAATCCCATCAATAGTGCACAAGGGATCCCTGTTCACCACATCCCTTGTAGAATTTTTAATCTCTTGTCATTTTGACAATGGCCATCCTAACAGCCATGAGGTAGTATCTCACTGTGGTTTTGATTAGCATTCCCTAATGACTAGGGACATTGAGCATCTTTATATGTACCTGTTGGCCTTTTGTATAAGTTCTTTGGAAAAATGTCTATTCAGTTCTTTTGCCCACTTTTTTTATTGGATCATTTGTATTTTGCTATTGAGTTGTAGAAGTTCTTTATATATTGTGCATATTAACCCCTTATCAGATACATGGTTTGAAATATTTCTTTCCATTCCATAGATGGTATCATAAAGCAGTATTAACTTTATGTTAAGTTATTAACAAATTTAGTTTGATGTGGTGGTACTTGTTTTTTATTTTGTTGCTTATGTTTTAGTTGTCATATCCAAGACAATTACTTCTAACATCCATGTCCAGGATCACTTTTCCTTTATTTTCTTCTAGGAGTTTCAGGTCTTACATTTTAAATCTAATCCATTTCAAGTTAATATTTGTGAATTGTGTAAGATATGCATTTAGTTTCATTCTTTCACATGTGAATACCCAATTTTCCCAGAACCATTTTACTGCAGACATCCCATTGAATATTCTTGGCTCCTTTGTCAATTAGTTCATTGTATGTGCCTGGCATTATTTCTGGACCCTTGATTCTGTTCCATTGATCTATTTGTTTTTATGCCAGTACCATACTGTTTGATTATTATAACATAATAATAGAGCTCAAAATCAGAAAGTGTGACTTGGGAGTATTCCCTCTCCAACTTTTTAAAGAGTTTGAGAATTCGTGTTAATTCTTCTTTCAGAATTTGTTAAAATTCACTAATAAAGCCATCAAATTATAGGTTTTTCTTCACTGGGACATTTTTGATTACTAATTCATTCTTCTTTCTATAAATTGTTCTATTCATATTTTCTATTTCTTCATGATTCAGTCTTAAAAAAATCAAATGTTTCAAGGAATTGACCCATTTTATCTAGGTTGTTTTTCTAGTTTGTGGTATATAGTTGTCATAGTAGCCTCTTACAATTCTTTGTGTATCTGTGGTAGCGGTTATGTCTCCTTTTTCATTCATAATGTTGATTTGGGTTCTTTGCTTTCCCCTCTTTAGTGTAGCTAAAGGTTTATCAAGTTTATCTTTTCAAAGAACCATCTCTTAACGTGCCTAATCTTTTCTACTGTTTTCCTGTTCTCTATTTCCTTTATTTCTGCTCTAATCTTTACTATTTCTTCCTTTCTTCCAAATTTGGACTCTGTTCTTTTTCTAGTTCTTTCAGGCATAGAGTTACATTGTTTGGGATCATTCTGGCTTATGGTAGGTGTTTAAGGTCATGAGCTTCCCTTTTACAACTGCTTTTGATTCATCCCATAAGCTTTGGCATACTGTGTTTCCATTTTCTTTTGTCCCAACACAATTTTTTATTTGCCTTTTAATTTCTCCTTTGATCCATTGGTTGTTCAGGAAAGTATTGTTTAATTTCCATGTATTCATGAATTTTCCAGTTTTTCTCTTGTTATTGATTTCTAGTTTCATACCATTGAGGAAGATACTCAGTAGGATTTCAGTTTTCTTGAACTTGCTGAGATTTGTGTTGTGGCCTAACATGGTCTATCCTGGAAAATGTTCCATGTGTGCTTGAGAGGAATGTACATTTTGCAATTGTTGGACAGAATGTTCTACATGTGTCCACTGGGTTCATTTGGTTTATAGTGTTGTCCAAATGCACTGTTTCCTTACTGATTCTCTGTCTGGATGATCTGTCTGTTGTTGAGGGTGGGGTATTAAAGTTCCCAACTATTATTGTATTACTGTTTATATTTCCTTTTTTGCCCTGTTAATTTTTGCTTTAGGTGTTCAGGTGCTGCAATGTTTGGGTGCATAAATATTAATAATTGTTATATCTTCTTGATGTATTGACTGCTTTATCATTATGTAATGACTTTCTTTGTCTCTTTTTACCATTTTTACTTTAAAGTTTATCTTGTCTGATATATAGGCATAGCTACCCTTGCTCTTTATGTTTACCATTTGCTTGAAGTATCTCTCCTTCCCTTCATTCTCATTCTACAGGTGTCTTTAAGGTTCAAGTGAATCTTTCGTAGACAGCATATTAGTGGATTTTGATTTTTTTTTAAATCCATCTAGCCATTATATCTTTTGGTTGGAGAATTTAATCTGTTTACCTCTAAAGCAACTATTAATAGGTAAGGATTTACTATTGCCATTTTGTTAATTGTTCTCTGATTGTTCGGTAGATGCATCGCCCCTAGATTCCTATCCTTCTGTTTTTTTTAATGTTTTGATGTCCTTTCATAACAATATGCTTTGACTTCTTTATCATGTTCTCTTTTTTTAAGTGTTTTAATTTTTAATTTTTTAATTTTGGTATCATTAATCTACAATTACATGAAGAACATTATGTTTACTAGGCTCCCCCCTTCACCAAGTCCCCCCAACATACCCCTTCACAGTCACTGTCCATCAGCATAGTAAGATGTTGTAAAATCACTACTTGTCTTCTCTGTGTTGTAGAGCCTGAACCTGTACTCCCCCACATTATACATGCTAATTGTAATGCCCCCTTTCTTTTTCCCACCCTTATCCCCTCCCTTCCTACCCATCCTCCCCAGTCCCTTTCCCGTTGGTAACTGTTAGTCCATTCGTGGGTTCTGTGATTCTGCTGCTGTTTTGTTCCTTTAGATTTTCTTTGCTCTTATACTCCACAGATGGGTGAAATCATTTGGTACTTGTCTTTCTCTGCCTGGCTTATTAGAATGCGCATAACACCATCTAGCTCCATCCATGTTGTTGCAAATGGTAGGATTTGTTTTCTTCTTATGGCTGAATAATATTCCATTGTGTATATGTACCACATCTTCTTTATCCATTCATCTACTGATGGACACTTAGGTTGCTTCCAATTCTTGGCTATTGTAAATAGTGCTGCGATAAACATAGGGGTGTATCTGTGTTTTTCAAACTGGGCTGCTGCATTCTTAGGATAAATTCTTAGAAGTGGAATTCCTGGGTCAAGTGGTATTTCTATTTTGAACATTTTGAGGAACTTCCATACTGCTTTCCACAATGGTTGAACTAATTTACATTCCCACCAGCAGTGTAGGAGGGTTCCCCTTTCTCCACAACCTCACCAATATTTGTTGTTGTTTGTCTTTTGGATGGTGGCAATCCTTACTGATGTGAGGTGATATCTCATTGTGGTTTTAATTTGCATTTCTCTGATGACAAACGATGTGGAGCATCTTTTCATGTGTCTGTTGGCCATCTGATTTTCTTCTTTGGAGAAGTGTCTGTTCAGCTCCTCTGTCCATTTTTTCATTGGATTATTTGCTTTTTGTTTGTTGAGGTGCATGAGCTCTTTATATATTTTGGATGTCAACACTTTATCGGATCTGTCATTTATGAATATATTCTCCTATACTGTAGGGTACCCTCTTGTTCTATTGATGGTGTCCTTTGCTGTACAGAAGCTTTTCAGCTTGATATAGTCCCACTTGTTCATTTTTGCTTTTGTTTCCCTTGCCCGGGGAGATACATTCATGAAGAAGTCACTCATGTTTATGTCCAAGAGATTTTTGCCTATGTTTTTTCTGAGAGTTTTATGGTTTCATGACATACATTCAGGTCTTTGATCCATTTTGAATTTACTTTTGTGTATGGGGTTAAACAGTGATCCAGTTTCATTCTCCTACATGTAGCAGTCCAGTTTTGCCAACACCAGCTGCTGAAGAGACTGTCATTTCCCCATTGTATGTCCATGGCTCCTTTATCATATATTAATTGACCATATATCTTTGGGTTAATGTTCGGAGTCTCTATTCTGTACCACTTGTCGGTGGCTCTGTTCTTGTACCAGTACCAAACTGTCTTGATTACTGTGGCTTTGTAGTAGAGCTTGAAGTTGGGGAGAGAGATCCCCCCCACTTTATTTGTCCTTCTCAGGATTACTTTGGCTATTCAGGGTCTTTGGGGGTTCCATATCAATTTTTGAACTATTTGTTCCAGTTCATTGAAGAATGCTGTTGGTAATTTGATAGGGATTGCATCAAATCTGTATATTGCTTTGGGCAGGATGGCCATTTGGATGATATTAATTCTTTCTAGCCAGGTGCATGGGATGAGTTTCCATTTGTTAGTGTCCTCTTTAATTTCTCTTAAGAGTGTCTTGTAGTTTTCAGGGTATAGGTGTTTCACTTCCTTGGTTAGGTTTATTCCTAGGTGTTTTATTCTTTTTGATTCAATTGTGAATGGATTTTTTTTCCTGATATCTCTTCCTATTAGTTCATTGTTAGTGTATAGGAAAGCCACAGATGTCTGTGTATTAATTTTTCATCCTGCAACTTTGCTGAATTCCAATATTAGTTCTAATAGTTTTGGAATGGAGTCTTTAGGGTTTTTTATGTACAATATCATGTCATCTGCAAATAGTGACAGTTTGACTTCTTCTTTACCAATCTGGATTCCTTGTATTTCTTTGTTTAGTCTACTTGCCATGGCTAGGACACCAGTACTATGTTGAGTAACAGTGAAGAGAATGCGTATCCCTGCCTTGTTCCCAATCTCAGAGGAAAAGCTTTCAGCCTCTTGCTTTTCAGCATAATGTTGGCTGTGGGTTTATCATATGTGGCCTTTATTATGTTGAGGTACTTGCCCTCTATGCCCATTTTGTTGAGAGTTTTTATCATGAATGGATGTTGAATTTTGTTGAATGCTTTTTCAGTATCTACGGAGATGATCATGTGGTTCTTGTCCGTCTTTTTATTTATGTCGTGGATGATGTTGATGGGTTTTCGAATATTGTACCATCCTTGCATCCCTGGGATGAATCCCACTTGGTCATGGTGTACAACCCTTTTGATGTATATTTGAATTCGGTTTGCTAATATTTTGTTGAGTATTTTTGCATCTACGTTCATCAGGGATATTGGTCTGTAGTTCTCTTTTTTGGTGGGGTCTTTGCCTGGTTTTGGTATTAGGGTGATGTTGGCTTCATAGAATGAGTTTGGGAGTATTCCCTCCTCTTCTACTTTTTGGAAAATTTTAAGGAGAATGGGTATTATGTCTTCTCTGTATGTCTGATAAAATTCTGAGGTAAATCCATCTGGCCCGGGGGTTTTGTTCTTTGGTAGTTTTTTGATTACCACTTCAATTTCATTGCTGGTAATTGGTCTGTTTAGATTTTCTGTTTCTTTCTGGGTCAGTCTTGGAAGGTTGTATTTTTCTAGGAAGTTGTCCATTTCTTCTAGGTTTCCCAGCTTGTTAGCATATAGGTTTTCATAGGATTCTCTAATAATTCTTTGTATTTGTGTGTGGTCGGTTGTGATTTTTCCTTTCTTGTTTCTGATTCTGTTGATGTGTGTTGATTCTCTTTTCCTCTTAATAAGTCTGGCTAGATGCTTATCTTTTGTTTATTCTCTCAAAGAACCGGTTCTTGGTTTCACTGATTTTTGCTATGTTTTATTCTTCTCAATTTTATTTATTTATTCTCTGATCTTTATTATGTCCCTCCTTCTGCTGACCTTAGGCCTCATTTGTTCTTTTTTTTCCAATTTTGATAATTGTGACATCAGACTATTTATTTGGGATTGTTCTTCCTTCTTTAAATATGCCTGGGTTGCTATATACTTTCCTCTTAAGACTGCTTTTTGCTGCGTCCCACAGAAGTTGGGGCTTTGTGTTGTTGTTGTCATTTGTTTCCATATATTGCTGGATCTCCATTTTAATTTGGTCATTGATCCATTGATTATTTAGGAGCATGTTGTTAAGCCTCCATGTGTTTGTGAGCCTTTTTGCTTTCTTTGTACAATTTTTTTCTAGTTTTATACCTTTGTGGTCTGAAAAGTTGGTTTGTAGGATTTCAATCTTTTTGAATTTACTGAGGCTCTTTTTGTGGCCTAGTATGTGGTCTATTCTGGAGAATGTCCCATGTGCACTTGAGAAGGTTGTGTATCCTGTTGATTTTAGATGTTGAGTTATATAGATGTCTATTAGATCCATCTGTTCTAGAGTGTTGTTCAGTGCTTCTGTGTCCTTATTTATTTTGTGTCTCACGGATCTGTCCTTTGGAGTGAGTGGTGTGTTGAAGTCTCTCAAAATGAATGCTTCGCATTCTATTTCCTCCTTTAATTCTGTTAGTATTTGTTTCACATATGTTGGTGCTCCTGTATTGGGTGCATGTATGTTTATAATGGTTATATCCTCTTGTTGGACTGAGCCCTTTATCATTATGTAAGTCCTTCTTTATCTCTTGTTACTTTCTTTATTTTGAAGTCTATTTTGTCTGATACTAGTATTGCTATACCTGCTTTTTTCTCCATTTTGTTTGCATGAAATATATTTTTCCATCCCTTGACTTTTAATCTGTGCATGTCTTTGGGTTTGAGGTTAGTCTCTTGTAAGCAGCATACAGATGGGTCTTGCTTTTTTATCCATTCTATTACTCTGTGTCTTTAGATTGGTGCATTCAGTCCACTTACATTTAGGGTGATTATTGAAAGATATGTACTTATTGCCATTGCAGGCTTTAGATTCATGGTTACCAAAGGTTCAAGGTTAGCTTCTTTACTACCTTACTGTCTCACTTATCTTGCTTTTGGAGCTATTATAAACACAGTCTGATGATTCTTTATTTCTCTCCCTTCTTATTCCTCCTCCTCCATTCTTCATATGTTGGGTGTTTTGTTCTGTGCTCTTTTTAGGAGTGCTCCCATCTAGAGCTGTCCCTGTAGGATGCCCTGTAGAGGTGGTTTGTGGGAGGCAAATTCTTTCAACTTTTGCTTGTCTGGGAATTGTTTAATCCCTCCTTCATATTTAAATGATAATCGTGCTGGATACAGTATTCTTGGTTCAAGGCCCTTCTGTTTCATTGCATTAAGTATATCATGCCATTCTCTTCTGGCCTGTAAAGTTTCTGTTGAGAAGTCTGATAATAGCCTTATGGGTTTTCTTTTGTAGGTGACCTTTATTCTTTCTCTGGCTGCCTTTAAAACTCTTTCCTTGTCCTTGATCCTTGCCATTTTAATTATTATGTGTCTTGGTGGTATCCTGTTTGGGTCCCTTCTGTTGGGAGTTCTGTGTGCTTCCGTAGTCTGAGCAACTATTTCCTCCCCTAGTTTGGGGAAGTTCTCAGCAATTATTTCTTCAAAGACACTTTCTATCCCTTTTCCTCTCTCTTCTTCTTCTGGTACCCCTGTAATGCAAATAATGTTCCTTTTTTATTGGTCACACAGTTCTCTTAATATTGTTTCATTTCTGGAGATCCTTTTATCTCTCTCTGCATCAGCTTCTATGCATTCCTATTCTCTGGTTTCTAGTCCATTAATGGCCTCTTGCATCCTGTCCATTCTGGTTTTAAGTTCTTTCAAAGGTTGTTTTATTCCTGTAGTCTCCCAATGTACTTGCTCCTTTAGCTCTTGCATATTTCTCTGCAGATCCATCAGTATGTTTATGATTTTTATTTTGAATTATTTTTCAGGGAGATTGGTTAGGTCTGTCTCGCAGATCCTCCCTCAGGGGTTGTCTGGACTATTTTGGACTGGACTAAATTTTTTTGCCTTTTCATGGTGATAGCGGTGGCTGTAGGCAGGTTGAGGGTGTGTCAGCTGGGAGAAGAAAGTCCTTTCCTGCTTGCTGGGTGCCTTGCCCTTCTCCGCTGCCTGTAGCGGTTATCCACACTCCTAGAGCAGCCACCAGGTTAATCCCCTAAGCTGCTGTGGTCTCCATCAGAGCATCGCAGAGTCCTGCGGGCAGTGGCAGGCACGTCAGGTGCACTCCTCCACAATAGCAGTACCCCTGCCGGGCAACTGTGTGCTGGCAGAGGCCTTTGGGTCTGGCCTGGGTGGTTGTATGTCAGGCTGGGATTCCAGTCAGCTGCTGGGAGCATGGCTGTTCCCTCTGATACCACTGCAGGTGCACACGGTCCTCTCCTATGCCCGTCTGGTGCTGCCACTGCTGGCACACACACAGGCCGCTTCCAGGCTGCTTGGTCTCCACCGCTGTGGGTTCGTGCGGGCCTCTTCTGGGCCCCTCTGGTGCCATGGTGACCAGCATGTGCAGGCCAATCCCAGCTGCTTGGTCCCCGCCGCTGCGGGCTCGCGTGGACCTCTCCCGGACTCGCCTGGCACTGCGGCCACCAGTGCATGTAGGCTGCTCCTGGGCTGCTTGGTCGCCACCATGGCGAACTCACACGGGCTGCTCCTGGTCCCCTCTGGCACCACCGTACCTGGCTTGTGCTGCCACTCTCCCACTTCTGGGCCGGTGTGTCGGGAACTGCACCAGTTGGGGCAACAACTGGCAGGCTGCTTAGTGTCATGAGGAGTTTAAGACCTGTGCTGCCACCCAGGGGGTTAGGGTGCCTAAAGTTCCCCAGGATTCCCAGCTGCTGGCTAAATGTGGCGGGACGACTTTGTCCAGCTGTGGGGTCCCTGTATCTTTAAGACTTGCAAAAAGCACTCACTTTTCTTTTGTCTCAGGGGCGTTGGTTGCAGTGACTTGCCTGCAGGTTTTGCTTTTCTGTTTCTCTAATATCCAACACCCTGTGTACCTTGTATCTGTGCTCCGGGTGTGGATTTCTAGAGCTGGTTGTTTAGTAGTCCTAGGCTTTCACTCCCTCCCTGTTCCGACTCCTTTCTTCCCGCCGGGTTCTGGGGTGGGGGTGTGTTCGGGTCCCACCTGTCCGTGGCTTGTATCTTGCCCCCTTCGTGTGATGTTGAGTTCTCACAGATGTAGATGAATCCTGGCTGTTGTACTATATCCACTGGTGTCTCTTTTAGGAATAGTTGTATTTATTGTATTTTCATAAATGTATATGTTTTGGGGAGGAGATTTCCGCTGAACTACTCACGCCACCATCTTGGCTCTGCCCCTCTTTTATCATGTTCTTTTGTGTAATTACTCTGTTTTTCCCTTGTGGTTACTATGAGGTTTACATAAACATCTTAAAATTATAACACTATATTTTAAACTAATAACAACTTAAATAGAATTCCTAAACTTCATATTTTTACTTCTCATCCCATCATGCACTTCAGGTCATTGATACTACAATTTACATTTTTTTAATATTATGTAACTAATAATTATTGTAGTCATGGTTATTTCTGCTGCATATTTTTAACTCAATTATAGTGACAAATTTATCAACATTTTAACAACTTCGAGTATCAATTTATCATATTTTTACATTGCATTCTTATATTGTTATATTATTACCATCCTTTTATTTCTGTTCAAAGAACTCCCTTTGGCATTTCTTGTAAGGCAGGTCTGATAGTAATGAATTCCTTCAGATTTTGTTTGTTCTGGTAAGTATTTCTCACCTTCATTTCTGAGGAATGACTTTGCCAGGTATGGGTATCTTAGTTGACAGTTTTTTTTCTTTAAATATTTTGAGTAGTTATTCCATTCTCTTATGGGCTTAAAAGTTGATGTTGAGAAATGCACCTATAGTTATTGAGGTTCATTTGTATGTAACTTCTCTCTTTTTCCTTCTAGAAAAGCCATCTGTTTGAGCCCTGAGGTCAGGCAGGATGTGCCACTGGCTGAGAGCAGCTTGATAGGCCTATTGGCTTGATTATCTGCCTAAATGAGTCTGTTGATGGGGCTTTGTGATTTCCTGTATTTTCTAGTCAGGCTTACAAGGAAGTTGGGATTGGATACTATACTCAGCAGTAGATGGTGCTATGAACTAGTTTCTCTGCTCTGGAAGTGAAGCAGGACAGGACCCAGGGCCTGCATGGCTCCTTGTTTGGGGATCTGAATCAGGCAAGGGTGTACATGGACTATTCTTGTCAGGTGAGACCACCAGTTCTGCTCTGCAGACAGGGAGAGCCACAGGCTGGGATCTCTGTTCAGATGCCACTGTAAACAGTGCTGCTGGGTGGGCTACACAGCTTCCTGTGTGTTCTGGTAATGTGCCCTGATGAGGTGGGCTGAAGGCTGTATTCAGCAGTAATTTTCACATGAAACTATGACTTTGTTTCCTTGCTTGGGTGCAGTTGTAGTTCTCGAGAAGCTCAAGCCACTACTGCTCTTTGTGGTTCTGACACCAACTGACTCATGGCCCAATTTTCTTAGCCAAAAAGGGTTGCTGGCTTTGCTCCGGGGTGATCAACTCTTCCTGCCTCCCCCTTGGCCTGAGAGTTGCTGGGTAGGCAGCTTCCAGACATTCTCATCAGCCTTTCCTGTCAGGCCGAGGCTCACACTTGGAGTGGGTGAGGCTGTGGCACAGTCTCCCACCTGGACATGGCAGACCAGGCCCCAGGCCTAAAAAAACTTGTTTGGGGACCCAAATCAGGCAGACCTTCAACCTGCGGAGTTCCTTGGTCAGACTGCATGGCCAACTTATTCTGCATATGAACAAAGCCCCTGGTTGGGACTACTACTTGGGTTCTGTAGGTAGGAAATCAGTTGGGCAAGACCCAAGTTCTGGTTATTGAAAGCCCCTCCCACTTCTCCATCACCTTCAGATTCCCTGTGACTGAGTCCCACAGAGTCCCCTGTCATCCTCACTGGGTGAAACCAGAGTAAAGGCTTCCACAAAGCAATATATAATGCTTAGGATGAGGACTAGATGTCACCTCTGGGCTCTTTCCCACTGGAGAAAACTTAGGCTCAGGGGAGATTTCCTGGGGTGGTGTGGTGCTGGACTTGGGGAGAGGCAATGTGGTCAGCAGGCCACCATTCTTCCTACCTAATTCAGTCTGTTTTGGTCTGTGTGGTACAAGGGGATGTTTCAGCCTTAGTCCTGTGTTCTATGATTCTCTCAGTGGTTTCTTCCCCATGAATCACTGTTACATGTTTTGCTGGTGCAGGGGAGCAAAATCAGGAATAACCTATGTTGCCATCCTGGTTATGTCACCTACCCTCTCGAAGTTACTAAATTACACACAAATATAAGTGCTGCTGTGAAGGGATTTTGCAGATATAATTAAAATCCCTAGTCAGTTAACTGAATAAATGCAAAGGGAACGTATCCTAGACAGGCTAACTTAGTTTGAACATCTTTAAAACAGGTTTTCAGTCATCCCTGAGTAAACAGAGATGCTCATCTGTAGACAAAAATGTTTGTGCTTATGCTCTCGGAGTTTCAGCCTCCTTGTGACCTTATCTTTTTGATGCCTGCTCTATGGATTTCAAACTTCCTTAGTCAGGCCCCCACATATGACTAAGAAAATTCTTTTAATGAATGCCTTAATATAGATATACCCTATCTATGTCAATGTGTATGGATATAGATATACAGTCTCTGCTACTGGTTTTGCTTCTTTGGGTAAACCCTGAATTAAAAGATAATGTGTTTTTTTTGGTTAAGATTATTTATATTATTTGATTAACAAATCCAATCATATCCTAGCAATCAATTTAAATAAATTTCCAAACAGATCATTTCTTATGTATACATTTAACCAGAAGTTTTATAAAATTCATATAAATTATCCTTTGTGAATTATAAATTCCACTCATGATGAATGCACTGAAAGGGAAATATTCTGTGAATACATTGCCCATTTTCTTAAAAAGAATAAGTTTCAGGCCAAGAGAATAGCATATGTACTCTGGGAAAACAACTTGTTTCTGAAGTTAACAGTTTTTTCTTTTCTCATAAGCAAACACCAAAAATGTCAATCAATTTTACTTTCACCTTAGGTATTGTCCTCATTCCTCTTCTCATTCCTCTTAGAAGAGTAGTCTATATTTATAGTTTCCATTTTTTTACTTTTCATTCACTCTTTAGCCATTAAGATTTCTAAGTTACCTCTTGAACTCTACAAAAGTGGTCCCAACTTCTTTGCCATTAAGTTTAACAGCCATATTTAATGATAACTTATTCAACATGTTAGTCACTCAATAATATTTGACCTCTTCTTCCTTCTAGGACACCTTTTATTTCACTGGTATCCATAACATCACAACCTTCTAGTTTTCCTACTGCTTCCATGTTACTCTTTCCTTTATCCTTTTACTGGCTCATCACTTCAGCTTTTCAAGGTTCAATCCTAGTTTTCCTAGTTTTTTCTATATTCTCTTAATAGGATTATCCCACCTGCATGACTTCAGTAGCCAACCAGATGCTAATGACTTTCAAATGCATGTCACTATTTCAGATCTGATCCTTGTATCCAAGTGCTTCTCAATATCTCAAGTGTCTCAAAAGCACCTCTTTGGCAGTGGGTCCAAAACTTGACTAATGACCTTCCCCCTAAACTTTTACTTCTCCAGTATCCTTCAGTTTAGTTATGACCATCATTATCTATTTGCACAAGTTAAAAATCTGAAAATATTCTTCATATATCCTTTTACTTCCTCCTTCCCTTCTTTCAAACTTATCACTTAGTCCAGTTAATTATTCCATCTAGAATCTCACTTCCTCTGGGTGTATCTTCTGCTCCAATCCAATGTCAAGCTACCTTCATCTCAAAACTAGACTGGAAAAGCCCCATAATGAGTCTCCATGTAACCACTCTTGGTCAACACCCTCCAATTCATTTTTACACTTCATACAAAAAAATCTTTTTAAAACCCTAAGCCTCGCCCAGTTACTTCCATGCTTAGAAGCTTTCAGTAGCTTCTTGGTCATCTATTATCTTGTCATTTCTCACCATTCTCTCTCAATTTATCAGGCTCAACACTCTTCATCTTCTTTTAGTTCCCACTTTGAAGGCTGCACATGTTGTCCCCATGCCACTTCCAACCAGCACCTTCACTTAGTTAACTTATGGCCATTATATAGATTTTAGCTCAAGTGACATTACTCAGGGAACAATTTCCTTATGTCCATGAGCAGATTCTCCTGCCGTAAGCTCTCAAGCATCCTACATTTTTCCTACACGTATGTCTGTGCTCCATGTGAAACTGAGGTGTGCCTGTTTTTCATCACCATATTTTCAAGTGGTGGAATAGGGCTGATATATGGAAGACCATTACAAAGTACTTCAGGAACAGCTGAATGAATGATGAATGAAGCACCATTAGCATCCTATATGGTTTCTTTCAGAGTATTAGTATTAAAATGTGATAAGATCCTGAGGTATATGACCTTGTGGATATCCATATTTATTCTTAATTACATATGCTTTGCATTTGCACAGTTTCTAAATCACAAGTTGATTTTTTAAAACTACTAGTGTTGACAATCCAGCCTGTGATGTGAAATTCAAGCTGTGTTCTCCCTACTTAGCATCATCAACAAATCACAAATTCTGCAATTAAAAGAACAGTTTTGTAGTTGATGCACGAGAATATCCAGCTTGTTTATCCATAGCTTTATTGCCTCTATAGATCTTTTAGGACTAAAAAAATTCCTTTTCTTGCATTTATAAGTAACTGACACAAAAATACACAGAAAGAAAAAGAGGAAAAGTTCTGTCTTTGTATGACTCATAGATACACCTACAGTTTACATAATTGTCAGGCAGGATTTGTAATTATTCTAATTTTTTCTCATGAATATCTGATGAATGTCAGTCAATAATTGCTAATTAACTTACCTTCTAAAATAGAATTTTCATATAAATGAACTCTTCAGGGCTCTGGAGCTTTAGGACAGTTGTATCAATAAACAAAAGCTAAAAACTGGAAGTAACTTGCTTATGCATAAAAGGAATGACATTTTGGACCAATAAGAGCCTAAATACAAAGAAAGAGATCTTCATCCTATCCTACCTTTACACGTTCTTGGAATTTCAGTCATCAACTGGTTAGGTTATAAGATATATATATATTTCTTATTGGATAAAGTCAATAGAATTATTCAAGGAGATATATGTGTGTCTTCAGAAATTCCAGGTATCACAAGTGATGTAAAAATCCAGCACTGCCAAAATATGGTGGTGGAACATCCTAGAATTGAGCTTTGACATCATTCTGATATCACTCTGATGCCAAGCACAGTTACTAGTAAGACAGTATTAGCCACCATTTATTAAGTATATACTAAATGGCAGGAACTGTGTTAAATTTTTGCTGATGTAATCTCATTTGATTCTTATAATAGTCCTGCAAGATAGGCATTGCTATATAATAATTTTGCAGATAATGAGAGTTAGTTTGAGAAGCTTAATAACGCCCAAAGTTTCAAAGCAAATAAGTTCCAGAGGGGTAATTCAAACATAGATTTTTTTGTACTCCAAAGACTCTACTTTGAACCACTGCATTATAACAGGAAATATATTTGGGAAACACTTGCACATAAGGATACCTATTCTCTCTGGGTTATCTTTCAATTATAGGAAATGTTCATAGAAAATTATTGAGAATAGGGCTGAATTCTTGCCCAAGGTTTCAAATGCATTAAGACAAACACCAAGCTTTCACATGAAAAATATAACATAAGCCCCGTGGACTGGAAAAGGACATCCTTTCCATCTCCTCATTATTAATGGCACTACATATTACCTATTCAACTCCACAGAGAAGAAGAAAAATATAGAGGAGAATATTTTCACATTTATTTTAATGTTCCAGTCAAAACTTTGACAAAAATCCACCCAAAAGATATGTGAGTAGTGTTTTAATAGATTATTTATGAAAATATCAATGATAATTTAGAGTGAATAATGTATCCATGGCAACAGCATAAAATACAAATTCTGTACCATGGCATTCTAGATCTGTTTCTGTGACTGACTTTATTTTGAAAATCACTTAATCTTTTAGTCCCCATTGTGACATTTATGAAGTGAGGAGTGCTCCTCAACCTTTAGAATACCCCAGCTAGGGTGCTGTGCTATCCTCAGCTGTGGAGAGAAAAGCATTCTGCTTTATTCCTCTTTACTGATTCATGAGGAGCAGGAGACATGTGTACCTGGCAAGACAAAGAAAACTATGGCAGTGGGGTTGCTAATTAACATACCTTCTAAAATAGGATCTCAGGGAGATTCTTCTGTGTACTGGAGATCAGTAGTTGGAATAGGGCCAATAAATAGAAAGGGTTATCACACAATAGTTGAGACTAAGTTGCCATAAAAAACACCTGTTTCCTCAAATAGCTTTGCAGTTAATGGCACCTGCATTACAGAATGTTGGGGAATGGACATAAGCTGAGGGCTTTTGGAAAAGTTCTGCTGTCTTGATTTGCTGCCACCCTTTCCATCTTCTTTTCTATCTTGAATGTGGACATGAAATATAGAATGTAACAGCCATGCTACCACCACGGGACAGCAAGCTTCTGGATAAATTAAGCCAAGGAAAGGTAGAAGCTGGCGTGGTTATTTATGATGTCACTGAACCACCAAACCAGCACTGGACCACTCGCCCCTCAACATTTTTGTATGATCAGTGGACAAATATGTACTCTCTAATTTAAGTCATCATTCATCAGGTTTTCTATTACATGTAACCAAACATATTTCTAACTTGTACATGTTGAGAGACAACTCTTCATAGGTCTCTCTCATTTCTGCACATCTTGCAAGCAGAGTCTGACTGCTTTGTTCCAGACTATATTTTGAAGGATGCTTGTATAGCAACTAGCCTTAGAAGATAAACAATGAGTGTATGCTCTTAGAACAGAGGGAAGTTTGTTTACTATTCAGTATAATAATGATAATGCTTCCTTCTAGAACAAAGGTCAAGTATTGTTTGTTATAAAAGATTCAGGTTTTCTAAACTTGAGGTTTTTCTTTTAACAAAACCTACTGTGTGCAGGTATCACCTGGTGTATGACAGATTGGACTGCTATAACAAAATGCCATAGATAAGGTTGTTTAAACAGCAGCCTTTATTTCTCATAGTTCTAGAGGCTTGGAGCTCCAAGATGAAAGTGCTAGCAGATTTGATGTCTGCTGAGGGATTCTTCCTGGTACAGATGGATGTCCTTTTGCTATATCTTCACATTGTGGAGAAAGAGAGAGCTCTGGACTCTTCCTTTTCTTACAAGGGCACTAATTCCATCATGGGCATTCCTTTCATGAGAAATGAGGATAGGACAGCTGGTGAAAATGCTAATACTCTGAGTATTATTTGCTATTGTTGTGAATAAAAAGTACTTTTTCTCAGACTCAGGAGTCCGGGTGTTCTACTTGCATCCATTAAAGTTGTGGTAGTATTGTTTGTTAGTTTGCAAGTAAGGTTAAACCTCAGACTCTGAGCAGTTTTTAACAAATTGATTTTGAATGGAGTAGGCAAAATCAATATGCACAAGAATTCAATTGATAAAATATTAATATTCTCAACATATAAACTAAAATGTCAATTAAATGGTCATTATTTTCTATAAAAGAAATTCTAGTCAATTTCATTTTGTAAAAACTAACAGTGTAAAAGACCAACATATAATTTTAATTGGCTATATATTCAGCAATGCAGAGTGCAACTGGAAAGTTTAAGAGAAATTCATAAGAAAAAATACAACTTGTTTTAGAGTCAGGTAAAAGGGAAACTATTAATTTTGCAGAAAATTACACCTACATTGCCATAGACGACCCTGGAATGGATCTAAAATTCAGTGAAAGGAATCAGAGAGCAATATATGTGGAAGACTAAATAAGTGCTATAATGAACAAATATTTGATATCTCTAAAGTAAACAGAAAGAGAATTCAAATATGATAATACTAATACAACTGTCCTGAAATGGAAAAAGACCTGAATTTGAACTATCAAGACGGCCCATGACTTACAAGGAAGAAAAGAAAAAGCATAACAATTAGATATTGCTCGAAGAAACTCCTGAAACTAAAAGAACAGATAATACAAGAATCTGGAAGAACAAGTATATTTTTACCTCAGAAGAAGAAATCAGACTGTTTCTTAACTATGTATTTTGCAATACTGAATGCCAGAGTGCCATGAATACAAATAATTAAAACAATGTAAGTGTGCACAAATAGAGAATTGGTCAGGTATATTATATAAATATGATAAAATACTTTGTGACTTTTAAGCAATAATAAAACTATAGTATACAAATTTGGACAGTTATGGAAACATCCATGAATTAGTTTAAGATAAATGTTGCAAACTGTTCATTTCTCTCTGCTTCATTCTGTACATTTTCTTCGAGTCTTCCTTTTACTTTCCTGCAGCTCTGCCTAAACTAGTGTTTATCTATTGAAATACTAATTTTAATAATTGTATTTTTCATTCTCATAGTTTAGTTTGGATTATGCCAATGTTATAAGTTCAGACTGCTTTTTTGGCTTGCTTATTTTCCATTGTTTGTAAGTAGATTAGTTCAGACACAAGAGGGTAGGTATAAACAAATAGAATCTATAAAAGGAAAACACAACTGTGAAACAAAAGAATCATTTAAAATATTAATGCTTTTAGTTATTGTTAAAACAAAAAATCTTTAATGCCTCTTTCCCACTTCTTTTATGTTACTAAGACTTTTTAGGCTCCAGAAACATCACATTTTTGACCAATGGCATATGGGTAATTAAAGGCAGAGATTATATTAGAACCTTATTATTTAGATTCACAGTGTAATTTTAATTATTTCATAACTTCAGCAGAAGCATACAGAGCACAGTAATTATTTAGGAGGCTCAATGCACCCCAAGTATGTATAGTAATATGCAAAGCACAGTGTTTCAATGTTATCTATATTTGACCTACTTAAACCTAGCAAGCTAGCAAAAATAAACATTAATTAAGCATCCACTGGAAAAATTAGGAAGGTGTGTTCTTTTTTTCAATGCTGACTAGAGATGTCTAACATTATAACTGGTCTGTGTTTAAGTATTCGAATTCCCAATCAGAAAAGTTTGCTGTTACTCCACTGGTGTATTTTTAAAAAGTCATTTAAAATTTTAATAATGGACTTTTCATATGTGTAAGCATGTATCTAGTGCCTCATTTATTAGATAGCAAGTATTCAATAAATATTAGATGAATGGGTTATTTATTGAAGAAAAGAGTACACAAAAAAATAGGTTATTATTCATGCTTTCACATTAATCAGATAAATGGACACATCCGGACTATTCTTTTATCCTCAGTTTCTACATCTGTAAAATGACATATTTGGACAAGATCACTATGTTAAAGATGTTTTAATTTGTTCATTAATTCTGATTGAGAATGGTTTCATAGCCTTGACTTTGTAATAATGACTATGATGGTGTGTTCAGGCTCAGCTAGGAAAAGCATCAGGTTGAATTAGTAACAAGTGGTTCATTCTAGTACAACAATTGCATGCTCTATGCCACCAAAATGTCCTAATCTGTACTAAATAATTGATGTTATATCCCTTATGAGGAAGTTTCAAAAAAACATCCTGAGGGGTATGTGGAAGGAAAATAATTGGACAGTTGGAATACTTTATTTAGTTCACTGATGCTCAAAAATTTCCCCCCAAGAGCATGATAAAAGCCAAAGGGAATTACAGGCTTGAGCACCAATCCTCAGTGTTGGCTACAGATTCCGCAGCTACTCAGAGAAATAACATTTGATCATTACCTGAAAGTAAAATCTTTTAAGCTTTTTTTGCTTTTTAGCTCCAAGGGAATAACAAGTTATTTTATTATTTAAATGAGACACACTTCCAATCATTTTCAACATATTTTAAAATAAGCATGTAAATTCTCAGAAAATGATAGAAAGTTTAAACATTAATCTTCATTGTATCTTAGAGCTGGTGGAGATCTAAAAAGCACCATTTAATCAGTGCCTTGTCCCCATCCCCATTGGCAGAGACAATATTGTCTTCTAACTGCTGTATTTCTCCGTGTCTAGGCCCGTGCCAGGCATGCATTAGATACTCAAAAAAAGGGCAAATACAGCTGTTGCTTGAGTGAATGAGTCAGCACACTCTCGGTCATCTGTAGTTGTATTTCAGAGACATAAAGACACTTTGAAAGGAAAGAGGGGAGCGTTCTGTGGCTCCTGCTGTTCCCTGTCCCTCTCCTGAAAGGCTCAATTACTGTACAAATTGAAAGCCAACTTTTCCTTCAAAGTTCAAAACCAAGTTTTCTAAATCTCTTTAATATAACTGAGGTGTAATAAACTATCATTTCCCTATGTTCCTCTAGCAGTTTTCTTTCTCTTCTATTACATCTCTTTATATTCTAAATAGTGGTTTACCTCTAAGTTTTAAACTTATAAATTTTAAATTAATTTTAAAATTACTTCTAAATTTTAAATTAATTGAGGATAACAATAGGGTCTTACTCTGCTAAATCTTAGAGAAATGATGAGGAAGTAATGGTTGTTAATTAATAAGTAGACTTGAAGGTCTGTGACAGGTCAATTAGAGTCAGCTAAATCGGTTAGAGGTGGAGACAAGTCAGGGAAGGAAGGTGGAGACTCTGAAGTAGGTAGTTGTAGTTCCTACACCATTTTCCTCCTAAGAGACTTTGAAAGAAATTTCTTCATTCAAATTGGAGGAACAAAGGAGAGTCAACACATTTCACAGTTTTTCTCAGAAAGGTTTTCATGTCAAGAAAGAAAAATATGGGTTATTCCTACTATGACTGATCCAATCAAGAATGGATTTTGTTTGAACTTTGAAGTATGTGGGAGTGATGCTTAGAATCACTAAATAAATACTTATTCCAAATGAAAATTTAGAGATAAATGATCAAATATTGCAGCTAGGATGGACTCTGGAGATCACCCAACCCAATTAAGTAATGTTCTAAGTGGAAAACTTAATATCCAGAGAGGTTCAGAGATTTTTCTGAAAAAAGAATAAGAGCACCCAACCTACAAGGAACTCACATAAGTCCGTCTGTGAAGTTTTTTTTTTTTGTATCATTAATCTACAATTACATGAAGAAGATGCACCCCTATGTTTATCGCTGCACTATTTACAATAGCCAAGATATGGAAGCAACCTAAATGTCCATCAGTAGATGAATAGATAAAGAAAACATGGTACATATATACACTGGAATATTACTCAGCCGTCTGTGAAGTTTTGAAAGTTAAAGGGAATTGCCTAGAAATGAAATTTCTAGCAACTTTATCAAATTTTCCAAGATAGGAAAACATATTTCAGAGACTTCTAAATATGCAGTTGCAAACACTCAGGAGATCAAGGAAAAATAAGTCGTAACTTTTGTTAACATCTCTGCAATCTGAAAATGAGAATAGAAGCTTTCCCCAGGCAAAGTGAAGCATTCTAACTCCTAGAGAGCTAATAAGAAATTCAGAGGTCAAAGATAATAAACATTCCAATTTCCCTGAATGTCCCTCTAGCATTTGTGGACACTTAATTTGCATTTAAAAATGTAATTCAGAGTTTCCGGAACTTTTCTCCTTTCTTGCTTTCCTTTCCTCTCTCTCCTTTACCTCATAATAGCTATAAACATATACTGAAGCATGCATTTCCAATCTCTACTATGTAAATGAAGGCTTATATTTCACATTCTTAATTAAAATCACAGAGAAAATAATCACCTGGCTTTTTCTTTGAAAAATATTTAAGTTTCTTTCCAGTTTTATTAAAAGATAACTGACATACATCACTGTATAAGTTTAAGGAATACAACACGATGGTTTTATTCACATGTATTGTGAAAAGATTATCACAATAGATTCAGATAACATCCATCTTCTCATACAGGTACAATGCAAAGAAAGGAAAGAAGAAAAGAAAAAAGGAAGAAAAAAAGGAAAAACTTTTCTCTTTGTGATGAGTAGTTTTCGGATTTATTATTTTTTAATTGAAGTAAAATTGGTATATAAATTACATGAGTTTAAAGTATATAACACTGATTTGACAACTGTGTACTACAAAGTGACCACCACTAAAAGTTTAGTTACCATCCATTACCATATAATTGACACCTTCAGTAATTTAGCCTATTCTCCTCTCCCCTCTAAATAGCATAAATATCTTCTCTGTAACTAGGAGTTTGTTTTTGTTTTGTTCATTTTTTGCAGATTCCATGTATGCATGAGGTCATAGAGTATTTGTCTTTCTTTGTCTCACATATTTTACTTAATATAATATTTTCAAGGTCTATCCATGTTGTAACAAATAGTAAGATTTCATTCTTTTTTATGGGTGAATAGAGTTTCTCTGTGTGTGTGTGTGTGTGTATATATATCCACATCTTTGTTCGTTCATCCATTGATGGACATTTAGTTCTTTTCCATTTCTTGGCTATTGTAAATATTCCTGCAATGAATAAAGGGGGCCATGTCTTTCCAACTCAGCATTTTTGTATTCCTCAGATAAATACCCAGACATAGGGTAGCTGGATCATATGGTAGTTCTAGGATTAATTTCTGGAGGATTCTCCATGTTTTCCAAAGTGGCCACACCAGTTTTCATTACCACCAACAATGCAGAACAGTGTTCTTTTCTCTACGTCCTCTCCAACACTTGCTATTTCTTGTCTTTTCAATAATAGCCATTCTATAGGTGTAAGATGATATCTTACCATGATTTTGACTTCCATTTCCCTAATAATTAGTGATGTTGAACATCTTTCCATGTGCCTGTTGGCCAATTGTACGTCTTCTTTGCAAAAATGTTTACTCAGATCCTCTATGGGTTTTTAATTAGGTTGTTTTTCATTCTTAAGTTTTTATTAGTTCTTTATGTATTTGGATGTTAGTTCCCTGTAAGATATATGATTTGCAAAAATCTTTCCCATTCAGTAGGTGGTCTTTTTGTTTTCATGATGCTTTTTTTTTTGCTGTGCAGAAGCTGCTTAGTTTGATATAAATCCATTTGCTTATTTTAGCTTTTGTTGTCCTTGCTTTTGGAATCACATCCACAAAAAATCGCTAAGATGGCTATTAAAGAGATTTCCATTCAAATTTTCTTCTAGGAATTTTATGGTTTCAGGTCTTACATGTAAGTCTTTAATCCATTTGAGTTAATTATTATATAATGGTAAAAGATAATGCTCCAGTTTCATTCTTTTAAATGTGGCTGTCCAGTATTCCTAACACCATTTATTGAAGAGACTGTCCTTTTTCCATGGTATATTCTTGGTATATTTGTCATAAATTAATTGTGCATATGTGTATGGGTTTAATTATGGGCTCTCAATTCTGTTCCAGTGATCTGTGTGTCTGTTTTTAATGCCAGCACTATAGTTTTGAATACTACAGCTTTGTAGTATAGTTTGAAGTCAGGGAACATGATACCTCCAGCTTTGTTGTTCTTTCTCAAGATTGCTTTGGCTATTCAGGATCTTTTGTTGTTCCATACAATTCTTAGAATCATTTGTTGAATTTGTGACAAATGTCAGTGGAATTCAATCTGTAGACTGCTTTGGGTAGTATGTACATCTTAATGATGTTAATTCTTCCAATGAATGAACATGGAATATTTTGACATTTACTTGTGTCTTCTTTAATTTTTTTCATCAGTGTCTTACATTTTTCGGTGTATAGGCCTTTCACCTCCTTGGTAAATTATTTCCAGATATTTTGTTCTTCTTGATGTCACTCTAAATGTGACATTTTTCTTAATTGCTCTCCTATAATTCATTATTACTGCATAGGAACGCCATATATTTCTGTATGTTTATTTTGTATCTTGCTACTTTAGTGAATTTTTTTTTAGTCTTTACAGTTTTCTGGTGGAGTCTTTAGGTTCTTGTATATATAATATCTTATCTTCAAATAGTAACATTTTTATTTCCTCCTTTCCAATTTTGATGCCTTTTCTTTTCCTTGCCTAATTGTTCTGACTTGAATTTCCAGTACTATGTTGAGTCACAGTAATGAGAGTGAATATCCTTGTACTATTACTGATCTTAGAGGGAAAACTCAGTTTTTTCACCATTGAATATGTTAGCATGGGTTTGTCATATGTGCCTTTATTGTTTATGTACATCCCCCATACCCACTTTGTTTAAAGATTTTATAACGAATGGTTGTTGAACTTTGTCAAATGCTTTTTCTGCATGGAGGTGATCATATGTCTTCTAACCTTCATGGTGTTAATGTGGTGTATCACTTTGACTGATTTGTAGATGTTGAGCCATGCTGGCATCCCTGTAAAAAACCCCACTTGATTGTGTTGTATGACCCTTTTAAGTACTGTTGAATGTTAAGGATTTTTTGCATCAAAGTTTATCAATGAGATTGGCCTGTGATTTTCTTTTTTTGTGGTGTCCTTGTTTGGTTTTGGCATCAGGGTAATGCTGAACTCATAAAATTACTTGGCTGTGTTCCTTCCACTTTAGCTTTTTGGAAGAATTTGAGTAGGATAGTTATTACATTTTCTTAAAATATTTGGTGGAGTTTGCCATTGAAGCTGTCTGGTCCTAAAGTTATGTTTGTTTGCAAATTTTGGATTACTAATTTAATCTCCTAATTGGTAATCAGTGTATTCATTTTCCATTTCTTCCTGATTTAGTCTGACTGTATATTTCTAGGAATGTATCCATTTCTTCAAGGTTGTGCAATTTGTTGGCACATAATTGTTTGTAGTAGTGTCTTATCCTTCCTATTTCTGTGGTATCAGTTTTAACTTCTCTCTCATTTCTGATGGTGTTCATCAGAGCCCCCTTTTTCCTCTTTTGTTTTTTCTTGGTTAGTCTAACTAAAACTTTTTCAATTTTATCTTTTCAAAAACCAGCTTTTAGTTTCATTGATCTCTTCCATTGTCTTTTTAGTCTCTATTTCATTTTTGCTCTGTTTTATATTATTTCATTCCTTTTACTGACTTTGGGCTTCATTTATTCTTTTTCTATCTCCTTTTGGTGTAAAGTTTGATTGTTGGAAGTTTTTCTTGTTTTTTTGAGTGAGGCCTGTATTACTACAATCTTCCCTCTTAGACCACTTTCACTGCATTCTAAAGATTTTGGTATGTTATAGTTCTGTTTTCATTTGTCCTGAGGTATTTTAAAATATTTTCTTTGACTTCTTCGTTGATTGTTCAGTACCATGTTGTTTAATCTCCATATTTTTGTGGTTTTTCCAGTTTTCTTCTTGTAATTGATTTTTAGTTTCATACCATTGTGGTCAGAGATATTTGATATGATTTCAATCTTGAATTTATTGACATACGTTTGTAGCCTAACATGAGGGCTATCATGTGCACTTAAGAAAAATGTGTATTCTGTTGCTTTTGGATGAAATGTTTTATATCTATTAAGTCCATTTATTCTAATGTGTTAGGGTTTATGTATCCTTATTAATGATCTGTTTGAATGATCTATCTATTATGTAAGTGGGATGTTAAAGTCTCCTATTATTTCACTGTTAACAGTTTCTCCTTTTAGGTCTGTTAATATTTGTTTTATATATCTTGGTGCTCCCATATTGGCTGTATATATATTTATAAATATTATGTGTTCCCTTGGATTGGGCACTTTATCATTATGTAATACCTTTCTTTTTCTATTATTATAGCCTTTGTTTAAAGTCTATTTTATCTACTATGATTATAATTCCAGCTTCCTTTTCATTTGCATTTGCATGAAATATCTTTATCCCTTCATTTTCAGTTCTGTGTGTCCTCACATTTGAAATGGGTCTGCTGTAGACAGCATATAGATTGGTCTTGTTTTTGATTTTTAATACATTCAGCCACTCTTTTTGGTTGGAGAGTTTATTTCATTTAAATTTAACACAATTATTGTATCTATTGCCATTTTGCTCATTGTTTTCTGGCTGTTTTTATAGTTTCTGTTCTTCTCTTTCTTGTTTAATGGGTGTCTAGTGTTATGTTCATATTTCATTCTTATTTTCTTTTGCATATTTATTATATGTATAATTACTTAGTAATTATAAGTATAAGCATAAATATAATGTTATATATATAATAGTATAAATATAGTAGTTTACTATATTTATTAAATAACTTAGTGAGTTAGTTTTGCTTTATGGTTACCATGAGGTTCACATATAACTTTTAAGTATATAATGGTATATTTTGAATTGATAGCAACTTAACTATGAACACATTCCAAAACTTTATATTTTTTCTCCCATGCCCATATTTTATATTTTTGATATCACATTTTATGTCTTTTTACTTTATACATTTCTTAACTACTTATTGTAGTTTTAGTTACTTTTGCTATTTTTGTCTTTTAACCTTCACAGTTGCTTTATAAGTGATTCATGCACTATTTTTACTATATATTTCTGGTTGAAAGCTTTTTTTTTTTTTTCTTTCAACATTTTGAATATATTGTGCTAATCTCTTTTGGCCTGTAAACTTACTGCTGAAAAATCTGCTGATCACCTTATGAGGTTTCCTTTGTATGTGGTAAGTTGTATTTCTCTTGCTACTTTCAAGAGTCTCTGTTTATATTTAGCTTTTACTGTCTGCATTATACTGTTCCTTGCTGTGGCTCTCTGGGTTCATCTTATTTGGAACTCTTTGGGGTCTCTAGATCTATATCTCTCTTTCTTTCCTCAGATTAGGGAGTTTTTCAGCTATTATTTCTTCAAACAAGTTTTCTGGCCCTTTCTTCTGTTTCTGGGACCTCTGTGATGCACATGTTATTCTGGTTGATGTTTTGCTAAAGTTTCCTTAAGTTTTCTTCATTTTTGAAAATTTGTTTTTCTTTTTGCTGCTCTGTCTGGTTGAGTTCTATTTCTTTGTGTTCTAGCTTGCTAATCTGATTTTTGGCTTCATCTGGTCAACTGTTGAATGACTCTAGTGTATTTTTCAGTTCAATTATTATATTCTTGAGCTCTGTAACTTCTGTTTAGCATTTTCTTATATTTTCCTTGTTGAGGATCTGTGTTCATTCAACTTCCTCAGAGTTCAGTGAGCTTCTTATAACTATTACTTTGAACTCTTTATCAAGTATATTGCTTATCCCCATTTCATTAATGTCATCTTCTGATATTTGACTTTTCCTTTAATTTGGAGCATATTCCTCTGTCTCTTCATTTGGCCTGACTCTCTGTGTTTGTTTCTGTGCATTAGGCAAATCACCTATTTCTCCCAGTGTTGAAGGAGTGCCCTGTGTAGATGTCACATAGCCAGAGGCCCAATCACCCCTGTCCACATGAACCAGGTGCTTCAGAGGTTTACCCTGTTTGGGCTCTATGTAACAATCTGCTATAGCAGGGATATTTCTGCAGTGCAGAGGTTATTGGGGCTGGCACCCAGCCTGGGTGTGAAGTGTTGATGCTCTGTGATGTGGGGGTGCATGGGGCTGGTAACTGGCCTGGCTGTCAGGTGAGGCAGGAAGCTGTTGCTCCACCATGCTGTACTGTGAAGCTGTGTTGAGACAAAGAGGTGGGTTGAGCTGTCACCTGCCGCTTCTGTAATGTGTAATTATGCTTTGCGGTGGGCAGAGTTTGTAGCTGGGCCCATCCACTGCCTCTATCAGGTTAAAGGGATAGTTTCAAACTGGCACTAGTCAGTGCCAACATTAGTAAGGTAAGATGAGGTCACAGATGTGACACACCTCAGTGTCTCTGTCCCCAGAGAATGTCCCAATGGTTTCCTGTCTCTTTGGGAGGCAGTTTAAGGTAAGTGAGTGGTTCTTCTTCACATATGGTTTAGGCACTTTTCAAATTGGTATTTTTCCCTGGGTCTCTTGATGGAAGAGTCTGCATGTAAGCACTTTATGAGTGAGTTTTCCTTTTTACAGTTTTATGGTTTTCCTGGATGTATTTCCCATTTTTTTCCCCCAGGTTTCCAAAGCCTGGCATTTAGAGAACTCATCTCTCTTGTTCAGGATCTAAGGATCAGAGTGCCTGATGTGGAGCAGGTACTCCTTACTCTTCAGGGAAAAGTTCCCGATTTTTTATTTTTCTTTCAATTGTCAATCACTGTGAATGGTATGGAGTTTTTTATGAGAAAGTGTCTGCCTCTCCTACCCATCTCCATGCTGTCCTTTCTGCCCTTTGTGTGGAAACTTTGTAATCCAGTTTTCTTGCTGTTTTCAGAGTAAATTATTCCATATATAGTTGTGCATTTGTGGTATCCATGGGAGGTAATGAGTTCAGGATCATCCTAAGTCACCATCTTGAACCCAGCCAGAACTTAAACTATTAACCACTTATCTGTATATCATATAGCAGTGTTAGCTGTAGTCATCATGTTATATATTACATCATAGTACTTATTTTTCTTGTAACTGGAAGTTTCTATCTTTTTATCACTTCCTCTTTTTTCCCCTCCACTAACCATCCACCTCTGGTAACCACAAATTCTGATCTTTTTCTATGTTTTTTTTTTGTTAGATTCCACATATAAATGAGATCAGATAGTATTTGTCTTTCTCTGTCTGACCTAGTTCACTTAGCACAATGCCTTCCAGATCCAACCATGTTCTAGCAAATGGTAGGATTTCCTTTTTTTTCTTTTTTCTTGCTAATGATAGTCCATTACATACATTTGCCACAAATTCTTTATCCCATCTATCCATTGATGAACCCTTAGATTGTTTCCATGTGTTGGCTACTGTAAATAATGCTGCTAGAGAACATGGTGGTGCAGATATCCTTGAGTTAGTGTTTTGTTTTCTTCAGATTTATTTCCAAAAGTGTAATGGCTAAATCATACAGTAATTTTATTTTTAGGACACTCCAGACTGTTTTCCATAGTGGCTGTACCAGTGGACAATCCTACCAACAATGCACAATTGTTCCCTATTCTCCACATACACACCAGTATTTGTTATCCCCTGTCGTTTGGTGATGGCCATTCTAATAGGCATAAAGTAATATCTCATTGTGGTTTTAATTTGCATTTCCATAATGACTAGTAATGTCGAGCATCTTTTCATGTACCTGTTGACCTTTCATATATCTTCTTTGGAGACATTCAGATCCTTTATTTCTAAAAATTGAGTTATTAGTTTTTTTGCTATTAATACATTAAATTACTTATATATTTTAGATATTAACCCCTTATCAGATAGATGGTTTAAAAATACTTTTTCCCATTTCTTGGGTTGTCTTTTCACTTTATTGACAGTTTCTTTTGCTGTCAGAAGTTCTGTAGTTTTGTGAAATCCCTTGTTTGTTTTTGATTTTGTTGTTGGTGCTTTAGGTGCCATATCCAAAAAGTCATTATCAAGACCCATGTCAAGGAGTTTGTCTATTTTCTTCTAGGAGTTTCATAGTTTCAGGTCTTACAGTTCAGTCTTTAATCCATTCTGAATTAATTTTTTGAGTGGTAAAAGATATGGGTCTACTTTCAATCATACACATGTGAATATCCAATTATCCCAGTACCATTTATTGGAAAGACTATCTTCTCCATTGAGTATTCTTGGCTCCCTTGTTAAAATATTAGTTGACCATATATGATTAGGTTTATTTCTGGGCTTTTGATTCTGTTCCATTCATCCATTTGTCTGTTTTAATATTAGTACCATACTGTTTTTATGAATATAGCTTTATAGTGTAGCTTGACATCAGGAAGAGTGATGCCTCCCATTTTGTTGTTCTATCTCAGAATTGCTTTGATATTTAGGGTGTTTTGTGGTTCCATATACATTTTAGGAGTGTTTTGTTCTAATTATATAAAAATGCCACTGGAATCTTGATAGGAATTGTATTGAATCTATACAGGATTTTTGGTAGTATGGACATTTTAACGATTTTTTCTAATCCATGATCACGGTATAAGATTCCATTGATTTGCATCTTCTTCAATTTCTTTCATACATGTCATTTAGTTTTCAGATCAGAGATCTTTCACCTCCTTAGTTAAATTTATTCCAAAGTATCTTTTTGGAATAGATTTCTTTATTTCTCTTTCAGAATTTTTATTGTTATAGAAACCATACTGTTTTGTGTATTAACTGTGTACTGTCCAGCTTTATATGAATTATTGATTAGATCCAGTAGTTTTGGTTGAATTCAGGATTTTTTCTATATAAAACATGTCATCTGAAATAGAGGCAATTTAACTTCTTCCCTTTCAATTCTGATTTATCTTTCATTTATTTTTCTTATCCAATTGCTCCAACTAGGACTTCCAGTGCTATGTTATATAGGAGTGGTGAGAGTAGGCACCCCTCTCTTGTTCCTGATTTACAGGAAAATCTTTTAATCTTTCATCATTAAGTATGATGTTAGCTATGGGCTTGTCATATACAGCCTTAATTACATTGAGATATATTCCTTCTATACATAATTTGTTAATAGATTTTATCATGAATGAATCCTGAATTTTGTCAAATGCTTTTTCTATTATTACTGAGATGAATATAATTCTTTTCTTTCATTCTATTAATGTGGTGTATCACATTGATTACTTCACATATGTTGAACCATCTCTGTATCCCAGGGATAAATACCCCCTGATCAGGGTGAATGATACTTTTAATTGTTGCTGAATTTGGTTTTCCAGTATTTTATTGAGAATTTCTGTGTCTATATTTATCAGGAATATTGGCCTATAGTTAAAAAAATTTTTTTATTAGTGTCCTTTCTTGGTTTTGGTGAAAACCAGTAGTTTTTGGCCTCTGGAGTGTACTGGCCTTGTAAAATGAGTTTCAGATGCCCCCTCCTCTTTGATATTTTGGAAATGTTTGAGAAGGATGGTATTTGTTAAATGTTTGGTGAAATTCACCAGTGAAGCCAGCTAGTTCTGGGATTTTCTTCATCAACAGATTTTTGATTACTAATTCAATCTCTTTACTAGTAATTGTCTATTCAGATTTTCTATTTCTTCCTCACTCAGTCTTAGTAAATTGTTTGCTTCTAAGAACTTTAATATTTCTTCAAGATTGTTCATTTTGTTTCTGTATAGTTGTTCACAGTAATTTCATGAATTTTTTAGTTTCTTTAATATCAGTGTAATGTCTTCTTTTTCATTTATATTATTGTTGATTTAATTCCTTTCTCTTTCCTTGGTTGTGTAGCTAAGGGTTTGTCAATTTTTCTTTTCAAACAACCAATTCTTAGGTTAGTTAAAATTTTCTATTGTATTCTGGTCTCTATTTCATTTGCTTCTGCTCTAATCTTTATTATTTCCTTTCTTCTGCTAACTTTGAACTCAGTTTGTTCTTTTTTTTCCCCTAGTTTCTTACAGCATAGAATTAGCTTACTTGGGGTCTCTTCTTAATGGAAGCTATTGCTATGAACTTCCCTCTTAAAACTCCTTTGGCTGTATACCATAAGTTCTGGTATGTAGTGTTTCCTTCTTTGTCTCAATAAAGTTATTTTTTCCTTTTAATTTCTTCTTTGATCCATTGGTTGTTCAGGAGAGTATTGTTTAATTTCCATGTATTCATGAATTTTTCAGTTTTCCTTTTGTTATTGATTTTTAGTTTCATACCACTGAAGAAGGTATTTGGTAGAGTTTAAATTTTCTTGAATTTGCTAAGATTTGTGCTATAGCCTAATTTATGGTCTACCCTAGAAAATGTTCCATGTCTGCTTGAGAAGATTGTGCATGTTGCTATTGTTGGATAGAATGTTCCATATATACATGTTAGATTCATTTGGTCTGTAGTGTTGTTCAAATCCACTGTTTCCTTACTGATTTTCTATCTGGAGGATCTATCCATTGTTGAGGGTGGGGTATTAAAGTTACCAACTATAAGTGCAGTGTTGATTTTTTTCTCCTTTTTGCTCTGTTGGTTTTGTTTTACATATTTACATATTCTGGTGTTGAAAACATAAATAATTTCAGTTGTCATATCCTCTTTATGTATTTACTACTTTATCATTATTTAATGACTTTCTTTATCTCTTTTTACCATTTTTACTTTAAAGTCTATTTTGTTTAATATAAGTATAGCTATCCCTGCTTTTTATGTTTTAGTTACAATTTGCTTGAAATATCTTTTTCCATCCTTTTACTATCAATCTGTGTGTCTCTAAGACTAATTGACTCTCTTGTAGGAAGTAGATTGTTAGATGATGTGTTTCTTTTTTTCCTCAATCCATACAGCCATCTTTAGATTAAATGGATTAAATTATCCAATCAAGAGTAATGATTGATAGGTAAGGACTTAACTATTGCCATTTTGTTAATTTTATGGTTGTTTTGTAGATCCATTACTTCTTATTTCTTAACCTGCTATCTTTTTTGTGTTTTGATGTCTTTTCATAGGAGTATGCTTTGACTTCTTTATCATGTTCTTTTGTGTAATACAGGATTTTCCCTTGTGATTACCAAGGCTTCCATAAAATATCCAGAATTTATAATGGCGTAGTTCATACTGAAAAGAAGTTAACTTCAATAGGTTTCATATACTTTACACTTTCATTTCTCCTCCCCCTCACAGTTTAGATTGTTGTAAATTACAATTTACATTTTTTAAAAGATCATTGTAGTTATGGTAATTTTTACTACATTTGCTTTTTTATATCTTAAAATAGAATTGTTATGCCTCACTGTTATCATATTGTAGAATATAAGACTTTATATTTACCATTATGAGAGAGATTTAGGCTACCTTTTTGTTTTTGTGATGTAAATTAGCATACTTTTACTTTCTTTTAAATAAATCTCTTTGGCATTTCCTGTGACACATACCCGGTATTAATGAGCTTGATTCTTTTTGTTCATGGAAGGTTTTAAACCCTCCTTTGTTTCTGTAAGTATTCAGCAATGAGTAGGTCTATGAACTTGCGGTATACAGCAAAGGAAGTTCTAAGAGGGAAGTTCACAGCAACACTTGCTATACAATTCTTGGTTGACAGTTATTTTCTTTAAATATTTTGAATGTATCATCCCCATTCCCTTCTGCCCTGAAAGTTCCTGTTGAGAAATCCACGATATGTAACTTCTCTCCTTTATTTTGCTGCTCTTAAAATATTCTTTGTCTTTGACTTTTGTCCATTTAATTATTATGTCTTGGTATAGCCCTATTTGGGTTCAGCCTATTGGGCTTCTTCAGGCCTCATGGATCTGGATGCCCATTTCTCTCCCCAAGTTCAGAAAGTTTTCAGCCATTATTTTGTTGAATATATTTTCTGTCTCTGTTCTTCTCTGGAATTTCATAATTCAAATATTGTTTCTAAGTTATATTCTATAGTTCCTATAAGTTTTCTTCACTCTTTTTCAACCTTTACTAATTTAAATGTACTATTTCAAGATTGCTGTCTTTCTCTGCATGGTTCAGTCTACTTTTGAAACTATTGAATTCTTCAGTTCAGTTATTATACTTTTCAACTCTACAATTTCTGCTTTCTTTTTATGGTTGCTATTTCCTTATCAAACTTATCTTTTGTCCATTCATTGTTTTTCCTAATTTTGCTTAGTTGTCTGTGTTTTCTTGTGTTCACCAAAATTCTTTAAGAGAATTATTCAATTCTTTGATAGTTCATAGATATCCATTTCTCTAGCTGCTGGAGAATTATAAACATTCTTTGGTGGTGTCATATTTACTTCATTTTCTTTGTCATCCTTGATTCTTTACATTGGTACCTGTGCATCTGAGTAATTGGGCTCCTTTTCCAGACTTTACAGTTTTACTTGTCAGAGATAATTCTTACTAGTTATCTCTGTTTGGGTTTCTGGGTATGTCTGCTGTGATGTCCTTGTTTAGGTGGGGACTTCCATTAGGCCTATTTTTGGGCAAAGCAACTGTTTAAGCTCTCAGGATGGGAATGTGGAGGGTGTACCTCTGGCGGAGAATAACTGGTTAGGACTCCGGGCTTGCTTTCTTACCCAAGTCAGGCTGTGGGATGGGCTCTGTAGTTGCCTGGAATCCCCAGTCAGTCTTCCTAAATGGTCGGTACTGGGCACTATATTCAGTAGTACATGGATTTATGAATTAGCCTCCATGCCCTTGCACAACAGCAGGCCCAGACTCAGGGCCTGAACAGCTATTTGTTGGAGGCCAAAATTGGACCTGTGTGCACATTGAATTTCCTGATCAGATCAGGCCACTGGTTTTGTGCTATAGATGGATAATTCACAGGGTACCTTTCTCAGTTAAAGTGCAACTGTATGTAGGATTATTTGATGGGCTATACAGCTTCCTGTGTGCTCTGGTTAGGTTCACTGACTGGACAGGCTGAAGGCTGTATTCAGCATTGAGTAGGGCTATGAATTATATTCCCTGCCCTGGTACAGTGGGAGAAGTTGCTCCAAAGATGGTAAAGCTTTTCGTTTGTGGTCTTAACCTAAGCTGACCCTCACCCCAAGTTTCCTGACTAAACTGGACACTGGCTTTACTCAGCAAGTATTAGCTCTGCCTGCCCTTCTCTGTTTTAGCACAACTGCACCCCACAGCTTTCAGGTGATTTTTCCAGCCCTGGGTCCAGGAACCAAAGTAGGTGGGGTTATGTATCAGCCCCCTTCCCTGTGTGAGAGAGAAAGGGGCCACTCAAGGCTACTTCCAGTTTTTGAACCAGGCTCTCTGGTTGGAAGTAGCCAGGAGTTGGAAGTAATCAGGTTTGTACCCCATCAAGTTCCCTGGTCACAGTATGCCCCCCAACTTGGTTCTGCAAACGGGCAAAGCTGCTGTTTGGGATTACTACTTGGCCACTGCAGGTATGAACTCAGTCTGCCAAAATCCATGTACTTGTCATTGCAAGCCCCTTCCCAATATTCCATCATAGTCAGGTTCTCAGTGGTTGAGCCCCACAGATTTTGCAGTGATCCTTGTTGTGTGAGATCAGAGTAGGGGTTTCCACAAAGTGACCCACAATGCTGGCAGGGCTGGTTGCCTCTCTGGGTTCTCTTTTCTCACCAGAGGAACTGGAGGCTCAGGAAAGACCTCTCCATGTGGTGCTGCACTGGCCCAGGGAAGGGGCAACATGGTCAGCCTGCAGCCTCTTTTCTTACCCTTCTAATGTAGTCTATCTTGGTTTCTGAGGTTGGGCAGTACTTCAGGCTCACTCCCATGTTCCAGGATTCCCTCAGTGGTGTCTTGTTCTTGAATAGTTGTTCTTCTTGTGAAGGGGAGCAAAGTCAGGCAACCTGTATCTCCATATTGGTCAAAGTTTCTGTTAGCTGTACATAACCATTTTGTTCCTTTCTGTGACAGAATACTTTAGAAAATGTTTCCACCCTATGTTAAAAATGCTTTCAAAATAGGAAAAATGTTAGCTTAATTTCAGGTTTGTTGTGATATCTGTAAAGTCTTTCTTTTTTATTTCACTTACAGGGATCTTGTGAAAATGTGCCTAAAGGTACAGAAGCCTAGAAGTCAGGATAAGCACTTGACAGAGACAAACCAGTATTGAACTTAAGTGATAAAGATGGATTTTTTTTTCCTTTCTAATAAGAACTCTGCTCAGAACTTTCTTGTTATCTTGTTATAACACGACTTCAACTCTTTGAATTCCATCTGAAAGACTTCATCTTTCGAGAAATCCGAATTATGTCAATACAAGACTTCTTCAGTTATAACGTGCTCCTTAAGTTAGATATCACTTCATTCTCACAGTTTTGTTCTACTTTTTATGGACTGAACATTCCAATCTCTAGGTGTTTGTAATCATTTGCACCCCCTTTAATTCCAGGATATATCATAGCGAGATTGTACCACACTGGATCTGCTTTTTCACACTTTAGGCTGAAAGATAGTTCTGAGACTTTTCCCTAGTTGAATCTTAACTGTCAGTTGAATATTTTTCTAGTCTGAATTGTGCAAAGCTCATATTATCTCCAGTCCTAAATATGGTTTATTATAGGTTTGTATTCCCCTGTATTTTCCCAATGGTGCTCATTGCTCATACCATAATTGCTTTTCCTGCTAGAGTTATGAGTTTGAATCATGGTCATAATACCTAGTTATTTAAAGAAATGAAGATAAAGTAGGAGAATCTGATCATCTAAAAAGAACCAATAATTAGGCTATAGAAAAGCTGGAATTGTTTACAGAGGAACATTTTGCCCAAATAAGAACTGAAAAGATTATTCTCCTTCTGTTGAGAAAAGAAGCAGCAACAGTGTAGCTCAGAGCATGAACTCTTCCTTGGTATATGCTGTTCAGAGTTCATGGTATACATTCCTACTGTCTGTAGAGAATGCAGGACTACACAGTTCCCATTAAATCAGTTTGTATGATTTGTGGGAAAAGAAACAGCTCTGTTAAAATTAAATACAAAGTGGAGACTGGATTTGAGCAAACAAAACTAACTCTAGCTTATTTAATGAACATAAGTTAAACTTAATTTATGATTGTCAGAGACATTTTTCAGAAATAACCTAAAAGAAACAAGTCATTTTCCTAAACTGTATGAGATAATCACCTTTAACTAATCTCTTGCCATCTGGAAACCCCCATACAATAACCAATCATTGTAAAGGTTAACAACAACTGCTTTACTTTCCTTATAAGCCATCCTGTAATTTCAGGCCCCTGAGCTTCATATCAGTTTCTGTTTTTGAAAGCTCCCAGCTGGTGAACTGTCTTATATTCACAATAAACTCATACTAAATAATGTTTGTTGATGAGGTAGTTTTAATTTTGGTATTTCTGGATTTTTGACCCCTGAAACTGAAGGCTTCTTCATAAGTAAAAGAGACAGAAAAATTTCCTTCAAAATTCATCCTGCTGAGATTTATATTTATTCCTTCTTTTCCTTATAATTTCCTCCTTGGCTTACCTATTATAATACAACCCACACAGTTATTGTACCAAAGTGCACAATTATTTTAGTTTGAATCAAATTCAGGCTGAAAAATTATAGATAGTTTTGATATTACATATAGTTTTGAAAAATACATAAATGAGATTGTGTCATTCAGATTATACAGATGAGGCATTCCAGGAAAAAAGAGGTCAAATAACTTGTCAAAAGTAACAAAATCAGTTATGAAGACTCACATAACTCAATTGGCTTAACACAGTTTGAAAATATAATTCCATTTATATGTGTTCTCTTTGTTTGATGCACTTTCAATTGGTTAGCACTTTCTATGCGTTGAAATCTACCCCTTTCTTACTAGGTCTCCCAACTTCCATACCAAATTCAGATTCATATATTCATTTCAGAAGTAAATAGTTTCTATTTTATAAATAAATAATGTTGCAGTCCAGCTATGTGCCAGACACTCTGCCAGGTGCTGAGGATTCAAAGGTGAGCAAAATAGATCTGATCTAAGAGTTGCAGTCTGGCATAGACAAATAATCTCATGAATAAGTAATTATTAATTGTGATAAATATTTTGAAGGCAAATACAGGTGCTATTTGGGCCTAGGAAGTAAGCATACCTAGAATTTCATTTGTTTTAAAAAAAGGTTATTCCAGCACAGTAAGGAAAATGAATTAGAGAGGAGCAAAGTGGAAGCAGATTAATACCATTACACACGTATTACAATAGTCAAGAGAGAAGATGGAAATGTGAGCCAGTATGGGAATGGCAGACATTGATGTAAGTTAAGTTAATAGTATCTGAGTATTTATTAAAACTGAATAGATTTTAGGACAGTTGAACACTTCTCATAGTTGGTTTCTAGAGAAAGCCATTATTATTTTTTTGTTCAGCTGTGGAATGTCTCTTTATAGTCAATGAACCAAGATTCATATATCTTTCCAGATTTCCTGAATGCTGCCTTTTTTAAAAAGGTGCTCCGGCCATGTTTGGCTTCTTGAGCTACCTACTCACTCAGACTTTTATGCATATCTTTACTTCTAAATAATCACATAATTTTCCAAACCTCTCAGCTTACACATTTATGATGAAACAGGCACTATTAGACACTGATCTTTGAGGTATACATAAATATAAACAACTGGGATGCTAACTGGCACTATATTTTATGAGTCTGAAACATGCTTATCTCTTTTGCCTAGTCATTTTTCATCTGGGAAGCCATTCTAAGGAAAAAAATATTAAAATACTAAAAGCTTTTATGGATGATTATATTCACTGACATAATATTCCTTACTAGTAAAAAAGGAAACTACCTACATATTCAATTACAGGAGAAAGAATAAATTATAATATAGTTATCTCCTTTTCTGTAAATCTCCTTTTTTATAATTTTATATAATTTCTTTTCATTGTTTATAATGGACATATAACATTTGTTACTTAGTGAGAAAAATAATTTTTAAAGACACAGTATCTCTGCAACCGTATCCATATTATTTCCTATCTACAAAATATCACATTTATGTTTTAATGCTTTCCCATCAGTCACAGTTTCCTAAAGATTAGATGGAGGGTAAAGAAAAGTGAAGGGTTATTTTATAAACCACAGAACAGTAAGCACTGATAAGTGTGCATCTCAGTTTGATGGCCCAAGCTGTATCAACTGTAAAGTATAGCTAAGCAGCGGACAAGTTAGCTATTTATGAAGGTTGTATAAAGGCCAAACAAATGACACTTAGGGCCTGATCATTTGCCCCCAGTTCTGTAAAGATTCCCCTCTTAATCCTCACCCCACCCAAGGCAGGTACCAGATGCAAACTATTCATTCAAAG
Organism: Manis javanica; assembly: GCF_040802235.1. Lineage (NCBI taxonomy): Eukaryota > Metazoa > Chordata > Mammalia > Pholidota > Manidae > Manis > Manis javanica. The sequence continues at coordinate 102,419,743 of NC_133156.1, read as the reverse complement.
GAAGATAAAGTTGAAGTACAGAAAGTGCTTGAGGGTCAGCAAGGGTGGGTGGGGCAACAGGAAGAGGATAAGGGACATAATGCATCCCATGCATATGGCATTGCCTCCACTGGGATTTTTTATAGAGCTCTATGGTGAAGATGAGGTATAAAGAGAGTTAAATAAATAGATATAATTGCTATTGTTTCTATAAGACAATCAACTGACCATTTTTCACTGATTGTACCAAACAATGGAGGAAGGACCAAGCTAATACGGTGGTAAGCAACATAATCAGAGAACTCTAACAGCCATAAGATATAGCCCCAGAACTGGAAAAAGATGGTCATAAAGTGAAAGAAGTTGACAATCAGATTTTCCAGGCATGTGTAATACACAGTTTTATCCCTCAGGACAGAGAGGAGAGAAGACTTTTTCCTCCTTTTACTAGCCTCATGGCATCCTGGGTAGGAGGTAGGCACCTGGGGAAACGAGTTACATAAGGTCATTTCATCACTCTAACTAATTCTTTCTTAATTTTACCCTGCCTAGGTGTTAGAAACCCTTGGGTCAAAAACCAAAGACTTTAAAAGGAAAACAGCTCCGTTGAGTTTGTTTTTCCTTGTAGCACTTGCCTTAGCTTGCAATTACATAATCATTTGTCTTTTTAATAGCTAAATCCTCCATTAGACTATGAGCTCCAAGAGATGAGCTAGCTATATTATCGTTTTTGTTTCCCACTGAATGCTCTCTGGGCAGCAGAGTGGTGCTATAATATTAACTGAATGAATGAATGAATGAATAAACAGTGTAGTAAGATAGGATTCTGGCTGGGGATGGGGGGAAGAGGGAGAATCTGACCCTTAAAGCCATACAAGTATAGGTCCTGGCAGGTGACCTGCTGTGAGAAGGAGTGGAAAGGTTTAGGCAGAGGAAAGCCAGAACTCTCCAGCAACGAGAAGACCTGAAAGAACTGTCTCAGCAATAATATCCACTGGCTAATTGATAAGCAACAGTTACAGGAAGTTGACTTGTTTAGAAAACAAAGAACATTTGGAAACGGGCTAAGGAGAGAGAAGATACAGGAACCTATTCTTGGGGTCAGTTGGAAATAGTCTTAGTAAATAAAAAGCTTTTATGAGCACATCTAGTCCACATCCCAATGGAATTAGTAAAGGAGACTTTTATCCCCTATCATAAGAGGAAATGGGTCTATGTTAAAATTAACAAAAAATTCTAGAATTGAGGTTATATGACACTTATTCCAAGGTGATGAAATAATCTATAAAAACAGATGGATGGATCAAATTTATAACCCGAGGAATGGATTGATATAAAGCTGATTTGTGTGTGTATGTGTATAACTAACTACTGTGCAATATAAATGAATGACATTAAAAAATGATTCTTACTTTAACCACACTTTTACTTTGCTTTCATTCATACCTGTATTAGAGTTCTCCAGGAAACAAAATCAGTAGATAATAGATAGAGATTCATCCTACTTACTTTAAGGAATTAGCTAATATGATTATGGAAGAGTTCCAAGATCTGCAGTGGTAAGCTGGAGACTCAGGAAAACTGATGGTGTAAATTCTAGTCTGAAGGAAAACAGTTCCATTGTGTTTATTTTTCCCTGTAGCGCTTGCCTCAGTTTGTCTCCAATATTTTAGTTGGAAGACAGGCAGAGAGAAAATTCTCCTTTATTCTTTTTGTTCTATTCAGGCTTCCAAGAGACTGGGCGAGGCTCACCTGAATGAGGCTTATCTACATTGGGGAAGGCAATCTTCTTTATTCAGTCTACCAATTCAAATGCTAGTTATCATCCAGAAACACTCTCATAGACATACCCAGAACAATGTTTAACTAAATATCTGTACACCCTATGGCCCAGTCAGGTTTACACGTAAAATTAACCATCACAACACCTTCATCTATAGGAACATAAAGGAAATGACTAAGATCCACTGTAATCCTTTCATTTTTACCACATCCTTTTGCAGTTTTGAAATGACTAGTTCTAGCCTTTATTATTAGTATAGCAGGATGCACTAAAACTTCTGTACACCATCACCACCAGCTAAGTAAAATGCAACAATGTAAAAAGACAACTAACATTTTATAGCTGTGATGTCTAGTAGAGGTGATATTCATGCTTCAGCCAGCATGCCAGGAAATGAGGAAGTTTAAATTTATAAAGGTTTGCAATAAATTGCATTTAATAATTGTCAGACTATTTAGCAAGATTGGCCATTAGTTTATAGTATTCAAATTGGGGATATTTGTATATTAATAATAAACATAAAAGTGATTTCCTTTATTGAAGAGAATCAAGACATTTTTAAAATGAAGATTTTATAACTTAGATTCAAATATATATGTTCCCATTCAAAGCATCACCTTTGGAGAAAATGTACCCAATTGAACAATGAAAGTATTGTTCAGAGGAGGTTCAGAGACCATGCAAGAAAATATTTCTAGCCATTTAATAATTTTCTCTAATAAAACCAGAAGAATTTTTCAATGTAATTTCCTTTTTTACTTTTCTTGGCTCTAGTAACTTTTGGCAATTACTTGATACAAAATTCACCCACAAAAGATGATTTACCTTTACTTAATCAAAATAATGAACCACAGCTCTGAAGGCAGTTCAAGGAGAGTTCTGAGACTATATCAGACAATAGCAGCATTACTGAAATAACTGTGTAACCCTTTAATGCCAACTTGAAGGCAGGTGGGGAAAAAGAAAGGGTCCCTGGTTTGGGAATCTGAAATGTTATCTCCAAATAAGCTATTGATTTCTTGTCAGGTTGATGCTCCTATCTTTACTTCTTTCCCTCCACCCCCAACCCCGCTATTTGATACCTGTGTAGTTTGAGCTAAACTGACACACATCTACCTCCAAGTGTGTGTTCTAAAAGATTCAGAGTCAGATAATTCAATTTTCTATCTCTGTTATTGTTTAAGAGATTGGTAGTTAAACAGGTCATTACTCCTAAGATAACAAGTGCATAGTCTTTCTCTTTTCTTTTCTTTTTTTGCTAGATTTACTCAATCAAACTAAAGAGCACTTTCATTCTTTCTGGGGGGAAGATATCCTGTCTTCCCGCCTTCCCCTTTCTCTCAATTTGTATGAGGAAGCATGTTGCCTAGATAGGGGCTGCTAGCTGTGCTGTGTAAGGACAAGTAAAATATAAGAGGCTTATTTGTCCTTGTTGGGCATAAGGGAAGTGAATGTCTTCCTTCCTTCCCTAGAGCATTTATTTTAGGAAACTTGTAAGTTCTTTCTGTGTCTCTTTTAAATACACATAAATTCTTTTTAAAATTAAACAAGTTTCTTAGGCCATCTTTGTGATCTCAAGATCTGAGAGCTATCTCTTTGAGATGTAATCATCAAGAAAGATAACGTATCTATCTCCTGGTTACTTTAGTGGGGTGCCTCACTCCAAGTTGAAAAATTACTTTTTGTCATAAAGATATGAGAAGTTTATAATTCCTTTGAATAAAGCCAATTATCTAACACATATGGGCACAATTACCAAGTGAATTTAGGATGAACTCTGTGTGACAAATTGTGCTGTCAAATCCTATTACTTCAGAACCACTTACTATTTATCTCGACAATAAATAAGTAATGAGTAGCATCTACTTGACTACGTAATAGGATGAAATTGCCTTCTGTCTTTGTGATCTCTTAGTGATTGCCTATGATGCACATCACATTCGAGTATAATGCTTGTTATTGCGATGAGAACTTTTAATATCTACTCTCTTAGCAACTTTTAAATATGCAATATAGCATCATTAACTATACTCACCAAGCTATTCGTTTCATCCTGATGACTTATTTATTTTGTAACTGGAAGTTTGTATCTTTTGATTCTTTCACCCACACCTACTTCCACCAACTACCCATCTGTTTTCTGTATCTATGAACCTTATGCTTTTTTTTGGAGTCCACATATAAGTGAGATCATTTGCCATTGTCTTTGTCTGACTTATTTCACTTAGCATAATATCCTCCAGGTCTATCCATATTGTATGAATGGCAATATTTTATTTTTTCTTATGGCTGAATAATACTCTATTTTATAGATATATCTCACATTTTTATCCATTTATCAGTCAATAGACACTGAAGTTTCTGTGTCTTGGCTATTGTAAACATTGATGCAATAAACATGATGGTGCTTATATTTTTTCAAAAGTAAGTGTTTTCAGTTTCTTTGGATAAATATTCAAAAGAAGAATTGCTCGATTATATGGCAGTTCTATTTTTAATTTTTTGAGAGGCCTCCGTACAGTAATCCATAGTGGTTGCATCAATTTATGTTCCTACCAATGGTGCACAAGTGTTCTCTAGTCTCCACATTTTTGCCAACATTTGTCTTTCTGATAATAGGCCAATCTAAAAGATGTGAAGCAGTATCTCATTGTGGTTTGATTTGCATTCCCTAAGGATTAATGATGTTGGGCATCTTTTCATGTACCTGTTGGCCTTCTGTATCTCTTCTTTAGAAAAATGTCTATTGAGATCCTTTTATTCAATCTCCTTACTAACAATTAATCTGTTCAGATTTTCTATTTCTTCATGACTCAGTCTTGGAAAGTTGTATTTTTGTAAGAAATTATAAATTTTTTCTAGGTTGTCCAGTTTGTTGGCATATAATTGTTTAATAACAGTCTCATATTATCTTTATTTCTGTGGTATCACTTGGAACTTCTGTTTTATTTCTGATTTTGAGTCCCATCTGTAATTTATTTTTCTTGGTGAGTGTAGCTAAAAGTCTGCTAATTTTACTTTCTTTTCATTGACCCTTTAAGTCTCTATTTTGTTTTTTCCATTCTTTGTTATTTCCTTCTTTCTACTAACTTTAATTTTGGGCTTGTTTGTTCTTTCTCTAGTTCTTGGAGATGTAAAGTCAGATTGTTTATTTGAGGTTTTTGTTTGTTGATTTAGGCACTTATAACTGAACTTCCCTCTTAAAAATGCTTTTGATCGGCGGGAGCCAAGATGGCGGCGTGAGTAGAGCAGTGGAAATCTCCTCCCAAAAACACATAGAGCTATGAAAATATAACAAAGAAAAATCTTCCTAAAATAGAGACCACAGGACACAGGACAACATCCAGACCACATCCACACCTGCAAGAACCCAGCGCCTTGTGAAGGGGGTAAGATACAAGCCCCAGCCCGGCGGGACCCGAGCGCCCCTCCCCCCGGCTCCCGGCGGGTGGAGAGAAACCGGAGCAGTTTTTTTTTTTGGCGAGCGCTTTTTGGAAGCCTTAGAGGGACGGGCCCCCGTTGCTGGGGAGGCAGGGTGGCGGGACCGGTGAGGAGGTGCCTGGGAACAGCGCCGGAGGACAAAGAATATCCCGCATTTCTCCCTGCGAGACCTGGGGGCGGGTGCCTGAGACCGGTGCCTGAGGACGGAGGAGGTCGCGCGTTTTTCCCCTTTTTTTTTTTTTCTCTTTTTGGCAAGCGCTTTTTGGAAGCCTTGAAGGGACGGGGACCCCAGTGCTAGGGAGGCACGGTGGCGGGACTGGTGAGAGGGTGGCTGGGACCGGCGCCTGAGGACAAAGAATATCCCCCGTTTTTCCCTGCGGGACCGGTGGGCGGGTGCCTGAGACCGGCACTTGAGGACAGAGGAAATCGCGCGTTTTTCCCCTTTTTTTTTTCTCTTTTCTGCGAGTGCTTTTTGGAAGCCTAAAAGGGACAGGGACCCCGGTGCTAGGGAGGCAGGGCGGCGGGACTGGTGAGCGGGTGCCTGGGACCGGCACCTGAGGACAAAGAATATCCCGCATTTTTCCCTGTGGGACCGGTGGGTGGGTGCCTGAGACCAGCACCTGAGGACGGAAGAAATCGCGCGTTTTTCCCCTTTTTTTTCTCTCTTTTTGCCAAGTGCTTTTTGGAAGCCTTGAAGGGACAGGGACCCCGGTGCTAGGGAGGCAGGGCGGCAGGACTGGTGAGCGGGTGCGTGGGACCAGTGCCTGAGGACAAAGAATATTGAGCGTTCCTTCCCTGCGGGACCGGTGGGTGGGTGCTTTTTGGAAGCCTTGAAAGGACAGGGACCCTGGTGCTAGGGAGACAGGGCAGCAGGACCAGTGCGCGGGTGCCTGGGACCGGCACCTGAGGAAAAAAAAAAAAAAAATCGCGTGTTTTTTCTTTTTTTTTTCCTTTCTGTTCCCTCTCTCATTGTTGCTGTTGTTGTTTTGGTTTGGAGAGTGCTTTTTGGAAATCTTAAAGGGGCAGGACAGGTCACTTAGACCAGAAGCAGGGAATCTGGGGATCTCTGGGCACTCTAACCCCCTGGGCAGCAGGGAGCACAGAGGCCCCTTACGGAGATAAATAGTCTCCTGGCTGCTCCCCCTCTAACAGGGCTCCACCATTTTGGAGGAACAGCCCCAGCCAGGCCAAGCCCACAGCAACAGTGGAGATAAACCCCAAAGCAACTGGGCAGGAAGCAGAAGCCCTGTCTGCGCACAGCTGCCCAGCACAAGCCACTAGAGGTCGCTATTCTCCCAGGAAAAGGCTACAAACCAACAAGAAGGGAAGCTCTTCCAGCGGTCACTTGTACCAGCTCTGCAGACTATCTCTATCACCATGAAAAGGCAAAACTACAGGCAGACAAAGATCACAGAGACAACACCTGAGAAGGAGACAGACCTAACTAGTCCTCCTGAAAAAGAATTCAAAATAAAAATCATGAACATGCTGACAGAGATGCAGAAAAAAATGCAAGAGCAATGGGATGAGATGCAGAGAAAAATGCAAGAGCAGTGGGATGAGATGCAGAGAAAAATGCAAGAGCAGTGGGATGAAGTCCGGAAGGAGATCACAGATGTCAGGAAAGAGATCACAGAAGTGAAACAATCCCTGGAAGGATTTATAAGCAGAATGGATAAGATGCAAGAGGCCATTGAAGGAATAGAAGCCAGAGAACAGGAACGTATAGAAGCTGACATAGAGAGAGATAAAAGGATCTCCAGGAATGAAACAACACTAAGAGAAATATGTGACCAATACAAAAGGAAAAACATTCATATTATAGGGATACCAGAAGAGGAAGAAAGAGGAAAAGGGATAGAAAGTGTCTTTGAAGAAATAATTGCTGAAAACTTCCCCAAACTGGGGGAGGAAATAATCGAACAGACCATGGAATTATACAGAACCCCCAACAGAAAGGATCCAAGGAGGACAACACCAAGACACATAATAATTAAAATGGCAAGGATCAAGGACAAGGAAAGAGTTTTAAAGGCAGCTAGAGAGAAAAAGGTCACCTATAAAGGAAAACCAATCAGGCTAACATCAGACTTCTCAACAGAAACCCTACAGGCCAGAAGAGAATGGCATGATATACTTAATGCAATGAAACAGAAGGGCCTTGAACCAAGGATACTGTATCCAGCACGACTATCATTTAAATATGATGGTGGGATCAAACAATTCCCAGACAAGCAAAAGCTGAGGGAATTTGCTTCCCACAAACCACCTCTACAGGGCATCCTACAGGGACTGCTCTAGATGGGAGCACCCCTAAAAAGAGCACAGAACAAAACACACAACATATGAAGAAGGGAGGAGGAGGAATAAGAAGGGAGAGAAGAAAAGACTCTCCAGACAGTGTATATAACAGCTCAATAAGCGAGCTAAGTTAGGCAGTAAGATACTAAAGAAGCTAACCTTGAACCTTTGGTAACCACGAATCTAAAGCCTGCAATGGCAATAAGTACATATCTTTCAATAGTCACCCTAAATGTAAATGGACTTAATGCACCAATCAAAAGACATAGAGTAATAGAATGGATAAAAAAGCAAGACCCATCTATATGCTGCTTACAAGAAACTCACCTTAAACCCAAAGATAAGCATAGACTAAAAGTCAAGGGATGGAAAAACATATTTCAGGCAAACAACAGTGAGAAGAAAGCAGGGGTTGCAGTACTAATATCAGACAAAATAGACTTCAAAACAAAGAAAGTAACAAGAGATAAAGAAGGCCACTACATAATGATAAAGGGCTTAGTCCAACAAGAGGATATAACCATTCTAAATATATATGCACCCAATACAGGAGCACCAGCATATGTGAAGCAAATACTAACAGAACTAAAGAGGGAAATAGACTGCAATGCATTCATTGTAGGAGACTTCAACACACCACTCACCCCAAAGGATAGATCCACCGGGCAGAAAATAAGTAAAGACACACAGGCACTGAACAACACACTAGAACAGATGGACCTAATAGACATCTATAGAACTTTACATCCAAAAGCAACAGGATATACATTCTTCTCAAGTGCACATGGAACATTCTCTAGAATAGACCACATACTAGCTCACAAAAAGAGCCTCAGTAAATTCCACAATATTGAAATTCTACCAACCAATTTTTCAGACCACAAAGGTATGAAAGTAGAAATAAATTCTACAAAGAAAACAAAAAGGCTCACAAACACATGGAGGCTTAACAACATGCTACTAAATAATCAATGGATCAATGAACAAATCAAAATAGAGATCAAGGAATATATAGAAACAAATGACAACAACAACACGAAGCCCCAACTTCTGTGGGATGCAGCGAAAGCAGTCTTAAGAGGAAAGTATATAGCAATCCAGGCACACTTGAAGAAGGAAGAACAATCCCAAATGAATAGTCTAACATCACAATTATTAAAACTGGAAAAAGAAGAACAAATGAGGCCTAAAGTCAGCAGAAGGAGGGACATAATAAAGATCAGAGAAGAAATAAACAAAATTGAGAAGAATAAAACAATAGCAAAAATCAACGAAACCAAGAGCTGGTTCTTTGAGAAAATAAACAAAATAGATAAGCCTCTAGCCCAACTTATTAAGAGAAAAAGAGAGTCAACACAAATCAACATAATCAGAAATGAGAATGGAAAAATCACGACAGACTCCACAGAAATACAAAGAATTATTAAAGACTACTATGAAAACCTATATGCCAACAAGCTGGAAAACCTAGAAGAAATGGACAACTTCCTAGAAAAATACAACCTCCCAAGACTGACCAAGGAAGAAACACAAAAGTTAAACAAACCAATTACAAGCAAAGAAATTGAAACAGTAATCAAAAAACTACCCAAGAACAAAACCCCGGGGCCGGACGCATTTACCTCGGAATTTTATCAGACACACAGAGAAGACATAATACCCATTCTCCTTAAAGTGTTCCACAAAATAGAAGAAGAGGGAATACTCCCAAACTCATTCTATGAAGCCAACATCACCCTAATACCAAAACCAGGCAAAGACCCCACCAAAAAAGAAAATTACAGACCAATATCCCTGATGAACGTAGATGCAAAAATACTCAATAAAATATTAGCAAACAGAATTCAACAGTATATCAAAAGGATCATACACCATGACCAAGTGGGGTTCATCCCAGGGATGCAAGGATGGTACAACATTCGAAAATCCATCAACATCATCCACCACATCAACAAAAAGAAAGACAAAAACCACATGATCATCTCCATAGATGCTGAAAAAGCATTTGACAAAATTCAACATCCATTCATGATAAAAACTCTCAGCAAAATGGGAATAGAGGGCAAGTACCTCAACATAATAAAGGCCATATATGATAAACCCACAGCCAGCATTATACTGAACAGCGAGAAGCTGAAAGCATTTCCACTGAGATCGGGAACCAGACAGGGATGCCCACTCTCCCCACTGTTATTTAACATAGTACTGGAGGTCCTAGCCACGGCAATCAGACAAAACAAAGAAATACAAGGAATCCAGATTGGTAAAGAAGAAGTTAAACTGTCACTATTTGCAGATGATATGATACTGTACATAAAAAACCCTAAAGACTCCACTCCAAAACTACTAGAACTGATATCGGAATACAGCAAAGTTGCAGGATACAAAATCAACACACAGAAATCTGTAGCTTTCCTATACACTAACAACGAATCAATAGAAAGAGAAATCAGGAAAACAATTCCATTCACCATTGCATCAAAAAGAATAAAATACCTAGGAGTAAACCTAACCAAGGAAGTGAAAGACTTATACTCTGAAAACTACAAGTCACTCTTAAGAGAAATTAAAGGGGACACTAATAAATGGAAACTCATCCCATGCTCATGGCTAGGAAGAATTAATATCGTCAAAATGGCCATCCTGCCGAAAGCAATATACAAATTTGATGCAATCCCTCTCAAATTACCAGCAACATTCTTCAATGAATTGGAACAAATAATTCAAAAATTCATATGGAAACACCAAAGACCCCGAATAGCCAAAGCAATCCTGAAAAAGAAGAATAAAGTAGGGGGGATCTCACTCCCCAACTTCAAGCTCTACTACAAAGCCATAGTAATCAAGACAATTTGGTACTGGCACAAGAACAGAGCCACAGACCAGTGGAACAGATTAGAGACCCCAGAAATTAACCCAAACATATATGGTCAATTAATATTTGATAAAGGAGCCATGGACATACAATGGCAAAATGACAGTCTCTTCAACAGATGGTGCTGGCAAAACTGGACAGCTACATGTAGGAGAATGAAACTGGACCATTGTCTAACCCCATATACAAAGGTAAACTCAAAATGGATCAAAGACCTGAATGTAAGTCACGAAACCATTAAACTCTTGGAAAAAAACATAGGCAAAAACCTCTTAGACATAAACATGAGTGATCTCTTCTTGAACATATCTCCCCGGGCAAGGAAAACAACAGCAAAAATGAGCAAGTGGGACTACATTAAGCTGAAAAGCTTCTGTACAGCGAAAGACACCATCAATAGAACAAAAAGGAACCCTACAGTATGGGAGAATATATTTGAAAATGACAGATCTGATAAAGGCTTGACGTCCAGAATATATAAAGAGCTCACACGCCTCAACAAACAAAAAACAAATAACCCAATTAAAAAATGGGCAGAGGAACTGAACAGACAGTTCTCCAAAAAAGAAATACAGATGGCCAAGAGACACATGAAAAGATGCTCCACATCGCTAATTATCAGAGAAATGCAAATTAAAACTACAATGAGGTATCACCTCACACCAGTAAGGATAGCTGCCATCCAAAAGACAAACAACAACAAATGTTGGCGAGGCTGTGGAGAAAGGGGAACCCTCCTACACTGCTGGTGGGAATGTAAATTAGTTCAACCATTGTGGAAAGCAGTATGGAGGTGCATCAAAATGCTCAAAACAGACCTACCATTTGACCCAGGAATTCCACTCCTAGGAATTTACCCTAAGAACGCAGCAATCAAGTTTGAGAAAGACAGATGCACTCCTATGTTTATCGCAGCACTATTTACAATAGCCAAGAATTGGAAGCAACCTAAATGTCCATCTGTAGATGAATGGATAAAGAAGATGTGGTACATATACACAATGGAATACTACTCAGCCATAAGAAGTGGAAAAATCCAACCATTTGCAGCAACATGGATGGAGCTGGAGAGTATTATGCTCAGTGAAATAAGCCAAGCGGAGAAAGAGAAATACCAAATGATTTCACTCATCTGAGGAGTATAGGAACAAAGGAAAAACTGAAGGAACAAAACAGCAGCAGAATTACAGAACCCAAAAATGGACTAACAGGTACCAAAGGGAAAGGAACTGGGGAGGATGGGTGGGCAGGGAGGGATAAGGGGGGGGAAGAAGAAGGGGGGTATTAAGATTAGCATGCATGGGGGGGAGGGAGAAAGGGGAGGGTGGGCTGCACAACACAGAGAGGACAAGTAGTGACTCTACAACATTTTGCTAAGCTGATGGACAGTAACCGTAATGTGGTTGTTAGGGGGGACCTGATATAGGGGAGAGCATAGTAAACATAGTATTCTTCAGGTAAGTGTAGATTAAAAATTTAAAAAAAAAAAAAAAAGAAAGAAAGAAAGAAAAGGGGGATTACTCCTTAACAGGATAAAACTATTAGTAAATCAAAGATCAACGCATGCTTTAAATATCCTTAATGTTGATCACTTAAAGGGTGTCAGATGATCAGCTATGGAGGTACTCTTTTCTGATAATATTCCTTTCTCTTAATTAAAAAAAAAAAAAAAAAAGCAGTTACTGTGTGCTGACCTCCAATGAGTTCTGCACAGTGGTATAGAGGGCATGTCAAAGTGTGGGCAAAGGGTCTGTTTGTTTCTACGCAGAAGATCAAGGCCTAGCTTGGATACCCAGAAAATGAACTAAGATACGATATGAGGAGGAGCTTCCGGCATCAGCACTCTCTGGAGGACTCGTGCCGGGGGATGATCATCAAAAAGCCTCCACAGGGATCCGGACGATGCTGCGGTTGTGGCTGCATCCAGCCCACCATCTCCTGGACTTGCCATGAGAAGGAGGAGGGAGATGTCTAGGCTGGCATGTGCATACAGTGAGACAACGAATTTGACTGGATCTGTACTGTTGGAACTCAACCAGGAGTTGGGAGGGGTGCAAGTTGTAGCACCCCAAAATCTCATGACTATAGACTATCTATGGTTAAAAGAACATATGGGATGTGAACAGATCCCAGAAATGGGCTGCTTTAATTTGTCTGATGGTTCAAGTACAGTTGGAAAATATCCATCATATCATAGATAAATTTTCACAAATGCCTAGGGTGCCTAAATGGTTTTCTTGGCTTCACTGGAGATGGCTGGTAATTATAGATTTGCTTTGTTTATGTCACCGTATTCCTATTATGTCAATATGTGTGTGCAAATTAGTTAGTAGTTTAAAACCTATACATACTTAAGGTACTATACAAGAAGATATGTCAAAGAAATAATCAATCCTCCCAAGTTTCCTTCATATGCTACATCTATAGCTTTTCTTCTTCCTTCCTAATTACAAACTTTAAATAGAATTCGTGCCTCATATCGAATTTACCGAGTATCATAATTCCTCCAGGTGGTAAAGATACCTCGAGACAAGTGCTGGGCATAGAAGCCACAGGGCATAAATCTGCAAAGAAGTAAAAAGCTAACCTTTGCAAACAATATGGCTTCTCTCTCACTTACCAACTTTACATTTCCCTGTATGGCCCCGGAAGATGACTGGTTAGCCAGAGACGGGTAAGATTCCTCAAGGGAGGAACAACCTAAGACAGGCACAGTCGCAGGGGGGCCATCAGGTGAGAATTTGGGGATCAACAGAGGTGAGGCTCAGAACCTCACCCCCCCTGCTTTGAGAGAAATCTTCTGCATCCGTGGATGTCTTGCTGCCCTTGTCTAGCCTGGATTAATACTTAGTCCATAGGCACACACCTGATCATCTGATCATCTACATTTGCCTTCTTACAGCACTAAACTATGTTTTCTACCTTTATCTTGCATCTACCTACCACTTCAGCATTTTATTAAAAATAAAAATAATAATAATAATAGGAGAAATGTGGGATCAACATATAAATCAAGTACAAAAATCAAATGAATATTCATATTTGACCTGATGGTTTATAGGTCATATTGCATGATCAAAACCGAAAGTTTCTGTGATGACTGCCCTTGTACTGTTCACCATGTAAGAATTTATTCACTCTGTAAGAATTCGTTCACCATGTAAGAACTTGTTCGTTATGCTTCAGAAGATTGGAGACTGACGAGAATTAGGCTTGAGATGGATTAATGATTGTACATTGAGCATTGACCCCCCTATACTGAATTTTATTGTTGTTAACAACCATTTGATCAATAAATATGAGAGATGCCCTCTCAAAAAAAAAAAAAAAAAAAAAAAATGCTTTTGATGCAGCTTATAAGTTTGGGTACACTGTATTTCCATTTTCATTTTTCTCAAGGTATTTTTTTATTTTGCTTTTGACTTTGTTGAGGACTCATTAGGTTGTTTAGTAATATGTTGTTTAATGGCCACATACTTATTAATTTTCCAGTTTTTACCTTATAATTGATTTCTAGTTTCATACCATGTAGTCAGAAAAGATGCTGATATATTTCAGTCTTCTTAAATGTTTAAGACTTGTTTTGTGGCCTAACATATGATCTACCATGGAGCATGTTCCACGTGTGCTTCAGAACAATATGTATCCTGTTGCTTTTGGATGGACTGTTCTGTAAATATCTATTGTTAAGTCCATCTGTTCCTAACATGTTGTTTAGTGCTGATGTTCCCTTATTGATTATCTGTTTGGATGATTTAACCATTGATGCAAGTGGAGTATTAAAGTCCCCTACTATTGTATTGCTGTCTATTTCTCCCTATGTCTGTTAATATTAGCTTTATATATTTAGTTGCTCTTATATAGAGTACATAAGTATTCATAAATGTTTCTAATTGAAGTATAATTGCTATACAATATTATATTGATGTCAAGTATACAACAGAGATTCAACAATTACCCGCATTATTAAATCCTCACTGCACTAGTGCAGTTACCATCCATTGACATAGGAAGATGTTGCAAAATCATTGGCTATATTCTCCATGCTGCACTACCACTCCCATGACCAACTAGTATTATGGTTGAGATTTTTGTCCTCCTTTAGCCCCATAGCCTCCCCACACATCCACTCCAGCACTCCCCAGTGATAACTACCAATCACTTCTCAGTGTCTCTAAGTCTATTGCTATTTTGTTCATTTTGTTTTGTTTTTAGATTCCACAAACAAGTGAAGTCACATGGTATTTGTCTTTCTCCACCTGGCTTATTTCACTTAGCATAATACCCTCTAGGTCCATCCATGTTGTCACAAATGGCAGGATTTATCTCTTTATTAAGGTTCAGTAATATTACATTGTGTATATGTACAGGCTCTTTACCCATTCATGCAGGGATGGACAGTTAGGTTACTTCCATATCTTGGCTATTGCAAATAGTGTGGCAATGAACATAGGGATGTATGTATCTTTTCAAATAAGGAATTTTGTTTTCTTAGGGTAAATTCCTAGAAGTGAATTACTGTGTTGTATGGCATTTCTATTTTTAGTTTTTTGAGGAATCTCCATACTGCTTTCCACAATGGTTGTACCAATTTACACTCCCACAAACAGTAAGGAGGGTTCCATTTTCTCCACATACTCACCAACTCTTGTTATTTCTTGCCTTTTGGATGGTGGCCATTCTAACTAGTGTGAAATGATGCCTCACTGTGTTAGGGTTTGTATTTCCCTGATGATTAGCGATATGGTACATCTTTTCATGTGCCTGTTGGCCATGTGTATTTCTCCTTTGGAAAAATGTCTGTTCAGGTCCTCTGCCCATATTCTTTAATTGGATTATTTGTTTTTTTGGTATTGATTTGTATGAGTTCTTCATATATTTTAGATGGTAATGCCTTATCAGATAAATCACTTACAAATATATTCTTCCATACTGTAGGTTGCCTTTTTGTTCTGCTAATGGGGTCCTTTGCTGTAAGGAAGCTTTTTAGTTTGATGTAGTCCCATTTGTTCATTTTTGCTTTGTTTCCCTCACCCAAGGAGATGTGTTCAGGAAAAAGTTGCTCATGTTTATATTCAGGAGTTTTTTTGCCTATGTTTTCTACTTAGAGTTTTATGATTTTGCTGTCCAGTTTCGCCAACACCAGTTGTTGAAGAAGGTGTTGTTTCCCCATTGTATATTCATGGCTCCTTTATCATATATTAATTGGCTATATATATATATAGGTTTATATCAGGGTTCTCTATTCTATTCTACTGATCTATAGGTCTGATCTATGGGTACTGACCAAGTTGTTTTGATTACTGTGGCTTTGTAGTAAAATTTGAAGTTGAGGAGTGTAATCCCCTCAGCTTTATTCTTCCTCGTCAGGATTGCTTTGGCTATTTGAGGTATTTTGTGGTTCCATATGAATTTTAACATTATTTGCTCTAGTTCATGGAAAATGTCATTGGTATTTGATAGTGATTACATTGAGTCTGCAAATTGCTTTGAGCAAATGGCTATTTTGACAATATTAATTCTTCCTACCCATGAACACTGGATGTATTTCCTTTATTGGTATGTTCTTTAATTTCACTCATGAGTGTCTTATAGTTTTCAGAGCACAAGTCTTTCACTTTCTTGTTTAGGTTTATTCCTAGGTATTTTATTCATTTTGATGTAATTGTAAATAAAATTGTAGTTGACTCATTTACTAGTGCAGTTAGTATATAGGAACAAAACAGATTTCTGTGTATTAATTTTGCATTCTGTAATTTTGCTGAATCCAGTTATTAGTTCTAATAGTTTTTGGTGGAGTCTTTAGGATTTTCTGTATATAGTATGTCATCTGCCCATAGTGCCAGTTTAACTTCTTCCTTTCCAATTTGATACCTTTTATCTCCATGTTGTGTGATTGCTGCGGCTAGGACTTCCAGTACTATGTTGAATAGAAGTGGTGAAAATGGACATTCTTGTCTTGATACTGAACTTAAAGAAAAAGATTTCATTTTTCTGCCATTGAGTATGATGTTGGCTGTGGGTTTGTCATATATGGCCTTTATTATGTTGAGGTATGTTCCCTATAAATGTGTTTTGTTGAGAATTTTTATTATAAATGGATGTTGACTTTTGTCAAATGCTTAAGCATCTACTGGGATGATGGCATGGTTTTTATCCTTCTTTTTGTTAATGTGGTGAATCACATTGATTGATTTATAAATATTGTACCATACTTGCATCCCTGGCATAAATTCCCGATTGTGATGGATTATTCTTTTGATGTATTTTTGAATTTAGTTTGCTAATTATTTTGTTGAAGATTTTGCATCTGTTCATCAGATATTTGTCTATATTTTTCTTTTTTTGTAGTGTCTTTGGTTTGGTAATAGAGTGATGCTGGCCTCATAGAATGAGTTTAGAAGTATTCCCTCCTCTTCTACTTTTTTTAATACTTTAAGAAGGATGGGTATTAGCTCTTGTTTAAGTGGTGGAATTCAGTTGTGAAGCCATTTGGACTGGACTTTGGTTTATTGGGAGGTTTTACATCCATTCACCTGCTGATGAACATTTGGATTTTTTCCAGTTTTGGTGATCATTAATAAAGTACCTATAAATATTGACTCAGGATTTGTGTAGACATATCTTTTCAATTTTGAGGGGTAAATACCTAGGTTTTGGATTGCTGGATTGTACAGTAAGAGTATTTTTTTAATTTTATAAGAAACACTCATATTAATATGTTGAAGGGGCATATTTTGGAATGAAAAGTTATTCTACTAAAGATATTAAAAAGTAAAGAAAAAATCCAGAAGGTATGTATTAGGTATTTGGCACTATGATGGCAAAAATGTGATAGATTTCATTCCTGTATGGCATCTGTCATTTTATCATAGGCCAGCTAAGATCATGATTATACCATGAAGTTTGAGTCAAATGAAAGGAAACGTCTTTATTTTTAGTATGTCTAGATTTAAATTTCACCTCTGTGCTTTTGATTGATTCATTTTATCTTATAAAGTTTGTTTCTTATCTTTTGAATGAAAAGAGTAATATGTGATTTTTCTAAATTGTTTAACAAAGGTCAGAGGAGATAATGCAATACAAACAGCATACAAATGGGAGTCAATGAATTTTTTTCCCATTTTAAAACTATATATTGAAAATTAGACTGATCATATTACATTTAGGAAGAGACTTTTCAGGATAAAGCCACTTCCTCTCTGCTAAACATTTGCCTTAATATGGTATAAAACAGTTATTAAAAAGCTTAATTATTAACTAAAAGTAGTATTATACTACATGTATTCAGAACAAGAATGCTTTCTTATTTATATCTATATATCATGTTTTATGCTACTTAAAATATTTTGTTAATTTATTATTTTCCTACTTATGGGCAGAAAATGTATCGAGAAGCACCAATTACCAGACAATATACGAATCACTATGGAGGACAGGCCTATGAGCTAACAGCTATGATGCCATGTGATACATGCTATTGCATAGGCCTCTGTACTTATAACTAAATTGCTGCCAGAGCCTGGAAAGGGGAAAAGTGTCAGAACTAGCAAATGAATTTCTATTTTCCTCAGTCAGATTGATAGAGAATGAAAGAGTAGCATATGAAAAATATAATAATGTTGATAATATAGCACTACTATTAGAACTGTACATTGTTCACTATTACTGGGCATATTGTGAGCTGCAGGTTCCACATATGCCACACTAACATTTGTTGGAATTTTACTGATAAAAGTAAATCATCATCTTAAAAATTCATGTCATCATTTTATTGAGATGATAACTTACCATTGAGTTCTCCCAAAATTGAACCTGAAACAAGGGTAATTTATTTGGAAGTTATTCCAGGTAGCAAGAGTAAAGGATGGAGAGTGGAACAGGAAAGGAAGAAAGTGAAAAATAGGTGTGTTGCTGATTTTTGTGCTCTGGCAGGGATCTCTAAGTTGCACAGAGAATGACTTTGCAGAGTTGTCCATCTAAAGGATGGGGCTAGGATGTGTATCCACATATGCCATTGTTTTCCTCAGGGACATTAACTCCTCTGAATATTAAGATTGTACCTGTCAGTAGCCACCAATTGTAGCTGACACAGCTTCAAGACCAGTCCCAGAACAAAAAACTAGAGAGAGATTCGATATATTAAATATGAAAGGTACACCGTAGCTATGAGTAAAATCTGAGGAAGGTATAATCTCATTTGCTACAGATGAGAAAACAGAGGTGGGACGGTAGCCTAGGTCTCAGTTATACTGCCTCCCACCATGGGGTCTGATTCCAGGATCTGCTTTGTTCATCAAATTTCTACTTTCCAGTCATACAAAGACGATTATCAAAAATATTTTCATTTTACTCATTGTGCTGGTTTTGGCTCTTAGAGCAGCAGATACCAAGATAAAATGAACATATACGGTGTTATTAAGGAAATGCCTCTGAGGTAGAAAGAAGAGTGATGTCACCAACACAGGGACTCTGTTCTCCCTCCTGAGGAGAACAACTAACAAGTATTCCTGGATAGTCCACCACTGAGAGAACTCCAGAACTTGGAAGTGTAGTTGCAGTATCTGCCCCGCCGTCACAAAATACAAGACAGCCTGCATTGTCCCTTCCCTAGGTTAGCACAGCACTGCCTGAGAAGTCTTGCCTGAGCCTCTGGTTCCTCCAGTGGGGAAAAGAGCCCAAGGGTGACGTCCAGCCTGCACCCAGGCATTGTGCTCACTTCTTGGGAGCTCCTACTCTTGTTTTGCCCCATGGGGATGGCAGGAGAATCTGGGGGGCTCAAAAACTGGGAATCTGAGAGAGATAAGGGAGGAAGGGCTTCCAATAACCAGCACTTAGATCTTGGAAGACTGATTTCTGACCTGCAGAGCCCAAGTAATGGTGCCGACTAGGGAATTTGCTCATCTGCAGAACCACGTTAGTGGCATAGTCTGATCAGGAAATTTGGCAGGATACAGCTCTGCCTTATTTAGGTCTCCAGATGAGGAGTTCTGCTTTGGAGTCTGATCTACCCACACTTGGGCAGGAGCCTGAGTCATAGCCCCACTTCTATGGAATGAGGTCTCCCAGTCCCATCTGGCAAGGACACCTGGAAGCTGCATAATCAAGTAAATCTTGAGCCAAGAGGTGGGCAGGCAGAGCTGAACACCCTAGAAGCAAAACTATTACCAGGCGTGGAGGGTTTTCCTGCTAAGCCCAGACAGAGGAGTTCATTTCACATCACTACCCACTGTTGAACAAGGCCCCTGGTACCTCCTGACAAGAAAACCTGTTTGGGAAAATTTGGGAGTTTCCTGAAGTGGGCCCTCCCAGTCCTCCTAGGCAGGAGACCAAGGCATAACCCCACCTCCTGTAAAGCATGCCTACCAACCCATCTGCCAAGAAGAGAACACCTGAAAGCTTCCTAACCCAGCAATTTGTAAGTCAAGAGTTATGTAGGCAGAGTTGATTGCCCTCAGAGCAAAGCCAGTGGCCCCGTTTAGGCAGGGAGACTAATTCATAGCCTCACTTGTTGTTTCATACAGCTTTCAGCCTGTTTCTCCAGGGAACCATACCAAAGCACACAGGAAGCTGCACAGCTCATCCAACAGCCGTGTTTACAGTGGCATCTGAACAGAAAGAACAGCCTGTGGCTTTTCCTGCCTGCAGAGCAAAATTCTTGCCTCATTTGTGTCTCCAAACAACAGGCTGTGCAGGCTGTGGGTGACAGGACACTGCGGCCCTGCCAGGGCATGGACTCTAATTCATAGTCCCACCTACTCCTGAGTATAGGCTTGCTGGACAGTTGGGGCTGGGTACTAACCAGAGAATCCAGGCAACCATGAGGTGGCACACAACACCACCCCTGACCTTGGAGCTCTAACAGTTGCCTCACCCAAAAGTAGACCTTAATAGCAGGCTCCATCTGCCCAAAGATGTATCAGCAGACACATCCAGAAACTCAAACTGAGCTGACAAGTAAAGAACTGTCTGCCAAAGCAAATCTTTAAAGTCTGGAAAAAGAGACCAATTACTCAAATGTCAGGCCAGCATAAGGAATCAGGCCCATGGAAACCTAGATAAATATGACATCACCAAAGGTAACTAATAAAGAAAATAAAATCTATGAGCTATCAGAAAGAATTCAGAATAACCTGTGAAAGTTTAATGAACTATAAAAACACACAGAAATTAAACAAAATTAGGAAAACAGTACATGAACAAGAAAGTTCAACAAAGAAATAGAAACCATCAAACAGAAATCCTAGAGATGAAAAACACGGTAACTAAAGATTTCAACAGAGAGCTTCAAAATCAAACATGGCCATGCAGAAGAAGAATCAGAGACCTGGAAGACAGGACAGTTGAATTTATACAGTCAGAATAGAAAGACTGAAAAAGAGTGAAGAAATGTCACTGGACTTGCAAAGAAACATTCACATTCTGGGAATTCGAGAGGAGAAGAGCAAGAGAAAGGGACAGAGTATATTTAAATAAATCATGGCTGAAAACTTCTTGAATCTGGGGAACGATACAGACATTCAGATCCAGGAGACCCAAAAGAAAGATCCTAAATAGGTTGTGATACTGTGAAATATTACAATTAAATTGCCAAAAAGTCAAAAACAAAGAGAATTGTAAAAGCAGAAAGAGAAAAGAGAGAAGTTACATAAAATGGAACCCCCACAACACTATCATTGGATTTCTCAACAGGAATGTTTCAGGCTGAAAGAGAATGGGAAAACATTCATAATAATATTGAAAGAAAAAAACTGTCCAAGAACACCATGCCCAGTGAAGCTATTCAGAAATGGATAGGTAGGCTCTCTGAACAAACAAGCTGAGGAAATTTATTACTCCTAGATCTGTCTTAAAAGACTATGAAAAGAAACAAAAGTATGCTAATTAATATAATAAAGGCAGTGTAAAACTCACTGGTAATGACAAACATATAGTTAAAGTTAGATTCTGTAATAGGATAATAGCATGTAATTGTCTTACACTTCTAGTTTAAAAGTTAAACACTGTAGGAAAAATAATCATAACTACCATTATCTGTTACTAGTTATACAACACAAATTATGTAAATTATAATGACCTAAAATGTGAGAGAAAGATGTAAAAGTGTAAAGCTTAGGGATTCTATTGAAGTTAAGTTGTTATTAGTTAAAAATAGTGTGTTACAATTTTGTGATGTTTAAGGTAAACCTCATGGTAACCACAAGGCGAATATCTGTAGTAATTATACAAAAGAACATGATATAATGCGTGATCAAAACAGAAAGTTTCTGTGATGACTGCCCTTGCACTGTTCACCATGTAAGAACTTATTCACTATGTAAGAATTTGTTCACCATTGTAAGAACTTGTTCGTTATGCTTCAGAAGATTGGAGACTGTTGAGAATTAGGCTTGGGGGTTGATTAATGATTGTGCATTGAGTCCCCTATAAGAATTTTATTGTTGACAACCATTTGATCAATAAATATGAGAGATGCCCTCTAAAAAAAAAGAACATGTGATAAAGAAGCCAAAGAATTCACCAAAACAAAACAAAACAAACCCCAGCAGGATCAGAAACAAGGCACAATGTATTTACAAATCAATCAGAAAGCAATTAACAAAATGGCAATAGTTAAGAGGATAACCCTAATTAATAATTGCTTTAGATGTAAGCAGAGTAAATTCTCTAATCAAAAGACACAGAATGACTGAATGGATAAAAAAAAAATCAAGATCCAATAGTATGCTGCCTACCAGAGCCTCACTTTAGCCTTAAAGACTAAAAGACTGAAAGTGAAAGGATGGGAAAAGATAATTTCAAACAAAAAGTAACCAAACCAAATAAAACAAGGGTATCTAAAATTTTATTCCATAAAATAGACAATCTGAAAGTGGTAAAGAGAAAAACATCATTATATAATGATAAAGCAGTCAATATATCTAGAAGATATAATTGTAAGTACTTGTGTGTCCACTATTGGTGTACCTAATATATAAAGCAAGGATAGAGCTAAAAAGAGAAATAAATAACAATATAGTAATAGCTGGAGACTTTAATACCCACTCTCAACAATGGATAGATTCTCCAGATATTTAATAAGCTAACAGACATACAGAACGTTCCATCTGACAACAGAATACATATTGTCTTTAAGTGAACATGGAACATTTTCTAGGATAGACCATAACATAAAGCTCAGCAAGTTCAAGAAGATTGAAATCATACCAAGTATCTTCTCAACACAATGGTATGAAACTAGAAACAATAACAAGAAGAAACCTGGAAAGTTTATGAATACATGGAAATTAAACAGCACCCTCCTGAACAACCAATGGATCAAAGAAGAAATTAATGGGTAAATAAGTATCTTGAGATAACAAAAATGGAATATACACAAACTTACGGGCTGTAGCAGAAGAAGTTTTAAGAAGAAAGTTAATAGCAATAATTAAGAAGCAAGAAAGAACTCAAATGAATAACCTAACTCTATCCCTTAAGTAACTAGGACAGGATGAACAAAGTGATCCCAAAGTAGACATAAGTAAAGAAAATAGTGAAGGTTAGAGCAGAATAAAGTGAGAACAGGATAACAATATAACAGATTAACCAAACTAAAAGAGTTATTTAAAAAGATAAGCAAATTTGATAGATTTTAAACTAGACCAACCAAGGAAAAAAGACAGAGGACCCAAGTCAACAAAATCAGATATGAAGAAGGAGAGATTACATTTGATACCAGAGGAGTCATAAGAGACTACTAAGAACAAGTATAAACCAACAAACTGGATAGCCTAGATGAAAGGGAAATATTCTTCGAAGCATACAAACTTCCAAAATTGAATCAGGAAGAAAGTCTGAATAGATCAATTTCTGGTAAAGAGGTTTTGTCACTGATTCAAAATTTCCCAACAAAGAAAACTCCAGGACCAGATGGACTTCACTGAGGCATTTCAAGAAGAATTAACACCAATCCTACTCAAACTCTTCCAAAATCTCAGAAGCGGGAACATTCCCAAACACATTTAATGAGACTTGAATCACCTTGATTCCAGGGCCAAAATGGACACTGCCAGAAAGTCAAACTGTAGACCACTATCCCTGATGAACACAGATGGAAACCTTCTCAGTAAAATATTAGCAAAGAGAATTGGTTAAAAGGATCACTCAACATGATCGAGTGATATCTTTAGCTGGGATGCAACGATGGTTCAGCATCATGAAAATAAATAGATGTGATACATAAGGAAAAATTCTGAGATGTCCTAAAATGTAAGGGTCAAAAAATGGGAGAGAGACAAGGGAAGGTCATCAGTCAATAGCTGGGGCCATAGCTAACCAGAAACTCCACATTCCTGAGTAAAGTCATTCATCAATTATCTAGGTTTATAGAGCCACTGCATCATGAATAGTGCATCATAAACAACCAATATATATATATATATATATAGCCTTCTACCTATCCTAGGATTTTCCCTGCTTCATGTTAGCCCCAACTTCTTTATCTTTATCCAGTGTAAATTTACAGAATTTTCTTCCTTGAGACCCCTTATAAATATTCCCATTTCTTGAGTCTGGTAGATGAGTTTTTTTCTTGCTTCTGGTGAAGCAGAAACTTCCTGTCCCAGGACTTAGTCCTTTTTCTGGCTAGCATCTGGAATGGCTCAATAGCCCTTCTATTTTTTACTTCAAAGATTTCTCAGCTTCCAGAGTTCTTGATTTGTCATACATTTCATTAATAGAATAAAAGAAAAGATTTGTAAGATCATCTTAATACATGCAGAAAAGCATTTGACAAAATTTAACATCCATTCATAATAAAAACTCTTAACATTATCTCAACATAATAAAGGCCATATGAGATAAGCCCACAACTAATATTGTACTCAATGGTGAAAAGTGAAAGATTTTTATCTAAGATAAGGAACAAGATAAAGGTACTCACTCTCACTACTCCTATTCAACACAGTACTGCAAGTTCTTGCCATAGCAAACAGGCAAGAAAAAAAAATTGGTATCAGAATTGGAAAGAAATAAAACTGTTACTGTTTGCAGATGACATGATGATACTATATGTAAAAAAAAAATCCTAAAGGCTCCAAAATTTTTCAATCTTATCAATGAATTTAATACTTGCATACCAAAATCAGGAGCATTTCTGTATGTTAACAATGAATTATCTGAAAAAGAAATAAAAGACTGATCTCATTTAAAGTAGTATTCAACACAAATAATAAACCTAACCAAGGAGATGAAAGATTTCTAATGTGAAGCTATAAGAGATTGATGAAATAAATCAAAGAAGGTACAGATAAGTGGAAATTCATCCTATGTTCATGGATTGGAAGATTATTAAAATGTCCATACCACCAAAACTCATCTATAGATTCAATGCAATCCCTAGCAAGATCCCCAAAAAACATTCCTAAAATTTATATGGAACCAAGTAAGACCTTGAACCCAAAACAATCTTGAGAAGAAAGAACAAAGCAGGAGACATCACTCTTCCTGTTTTCAAGCAATCCTCTAAAGTTATAGTAATTAAAACAATATGGTACTGTCATAAAAACAGACAAACAGAGGAATGGAACAGATCAAGAGCCCTGAAATAAACCCAAGCGTATATGATTAACTTATATTTGACAAGGGAGCCAAGAATACTTGATGGAGAAGACAATCACTTCAAAAAATGGTGCTGAGAAAACTGGATATTCACTTGTAAAAGAATGAAACTAGATTCCTATCTTGCACCACTCACAAAAATTAAGTCAAAGTGAATTAAAAACTTTAATGTAAGACCTGAAGCATTTAACTCATAAAAGGAAACAGGGAAAAATGGTCTTTGACAAGGGTCTTGGTGATGATGTTTTGGACTTGACACCTGAAGCATATGCAACCAAATAAAAAAAGGCAAGACCACACCAAACCAAAAAGCTTCTTCACAGCAAAAGAAACTACCAACAGAGTGAAAAGAAAACCTACAGAAAGGGGAAAATAATTTGCCAGATATATCTGACATGGGATTAATATCTAAGTTATATAAAGAACTCATACAACTGAATAGCAAAAAAAGAACCCAATTAAAAAATGAACAAAAGACATATGAATGGCCAATAGGCACATGAAAAGATATTCAACATCACCAGTCACTAGGAAAATGCTAATCAAAACTACAATGAGATATTAACACCTCGTGGCTGTTAGGAGGGCCATTGTCAAAATGACATGAGATAAAAAATAGGCAAGGATATGGGAAAAAGGAACTCTTTTGCACTATTGTTGGGACTGTAAATTGGTAGAGCCACTGTGTAAAAGAGTACAGATGATCCTTACCACATGATCCAGCAATTCTACTTTGGGGAGTATATCCAAAGGAAATTAAAACACTAACTCCAAAATATACCTGCACTACCATAGCAGCATTATTTACAATAGCCAAGACATGGGAACAACTTAAGGTCCATCAACAGATGAATAAAGAAATTGTGCTATATTTAAACAATGGAATATTACTGAGCCATAAATAATGAGGAAATCCTGCATTTGTGACAACAAAAATAGACTTTGAGGGTAATATAAGTGAAATAAATGAGACAAAGAAAGGCAAACATTGTATGATCTCACTTATCTGTGGAATAAAAAAAAAAACCAAACGCATAGAAAAAGAGATCAGATTTGCGCTGGGGATATAGGGAGGAGAAATAGGAGTAAGGTGATCAAAAGATACAAACTTTGTTATAAATAAGTACTAGGGATGTAATGCACAATATGAGACTATAGTTAATGCTGCTGTATGAAATATAAGAAAGTTGTTAAGAGAGTAAATTCTAAGAGTTCTCATTACAAGGAAATTTAATTTTCTTTTTTCTGCTTTCTTTTTTTATTATACCTATATGAGAGATGGTGGATAATTCTAATCTAATTGCAGTAATCCTTTCAAAATACATATAAGTTAAACCATAATTACTATACATCTTATGCTTATATAGTGATGTATGTCAATTATGTCTCAATTAAACTGGTTGTGAGGAAGAAAATCTGTGAGACCATGAGGCAGGCCCACTCCTGTGGTGAGAGGAAGAGGACGGAAGGTTGAGAAGGAAAGGCCTTAAGACAAGGTCAGAGTTCTAAGAAAGTTTTGGCAAAGTTGATGAGTAGTTTAGGTTGCATATATTCTTGGCTATTGTAAATAATGTTGCTATGGAAGTGGGAGTGTGCACATATGTTTTAAAGTTAGCATTTTCATTTCCTTTGAAGAAATATATACAAGTAGAATTATTGGATCATATGGTAGTTCTATTTTAGGTTTTTGAGGAACCTTTCCTATACTTTTTTCCATCTTACACCCTTTCTTATAACTTAAAAAAATTTATATATTCTTGAGTTTGTATTCATCCACATAGTTCAATATTCAAAAAGTGCAGAAGCAACCAATGATAACAGTGTCATATATAACATTCCTAAATGGGTCTATGCCTGCATATTTAAATATTTTATTCTTCTGTTTTTTACACAAATGGTAGCATACTGCATACAGTATTCTGTACCTAGCTTTTCTCACTTAACAATGTATTTGTAACCCCTTCCACATCAGAACACAAGAATTTCCTTTTCAATGTACTCTGTTATGGTTTCTTCCAGGAATAGACCATACTCTTAATCAAAGATGTACAAACATCATGATAGTGAGTTAGCAAATGGAAAAAAAAGACATGTTTAGGATGAGGAGAGGAAAAATAAGTAGCAGAATGTGTCACAAAATGCATAGTCTCAGGGTCACTATGTATATTTCAGGAAAATTGCAAAAACTACAACCCAGGAAAGTAACTGGGATTGGGAGACAGAATATGGCCAGGTGACAAGGAGCTTGTTATACTATAATTTCCTTTTTGCTGGGAATGTTCCAATTTGATCATTCCAGTTTTCAGTGGTATTTATCTGTCATGTCATGTCTTAAAATTACCCATTAGTATATGAAACAAACGTTATAAGTCAATTATCTTCAACATTAACAGCATTCTCCTTAATTGGTGCAATTCTTCCATCCGACAATATCCTTGGCTGGGCAATACTGGCAACACCCATAAGGCTTCAGTTCAACCTTTCCTTACATTCAGACTCTGCATTAAAACAATGGTGCCTAGAGACATACATATGAGATATAACTAACACAGATCTGAGATATAAGTTTGAAAAACAACTAGCTAAGAGGTCCAAGATGGAGGAACAGTAAGAGCCTGAGCCCACCTCCTCCCACATTCACACAAAATCTACATCTACACACACACAGCAGTTCACATAAAAAACATCAGGAGAGATGGAGACACAGTAATGGAGGAAGCCTCATCCCCAGGGTAGCCCTGCAATAGGGAAGGATATTGTTAAGATACTGGAGTGCAGACTCACCTGCCCTGAGCCACAGATAAAACACCAGTCAGAGGGCTTAAACCCACCCAAGTGAACTGTCAAACTCTCTCCAGGACCATAAGTGCTGGTGAGCACTATCATTTAGGACCTCCCATCACTGCTAGTGTGAAAAGGAGCAGAGTAAGCACCATAGTTTACTTCCCAATGGACACAGCTAGCATAAATAAGAGCAGGGTGAGTGCCATTGTTTATATTTTCCCCAGACACTCCGAGTGCAGACAGGAGCTGGGTGAGCAACACTTTATGTTTCCAAGTTACACTGACAGTGTGGACAGTAACAGGGTCAAGGTGAATATACCAGGTCCAGATGTGATGGAGGCAGCCTCCTACCCCCACTCACACCCAAACATTCCTGTTAGAGATCTAGCCAACCCACTAAGGTGATACTAGTATGAAACTCATGTGGGTCCACCCTGCCCCACCCTTTCTGTCCTCAGTGAAACAATTTGCATGGCCTCAGTCTGGTGTCCACCTAGGAGACCCCCAGACCATGCTCCCTACCTCCAGTTGTCCTGCCAGAGAAGACCCCCTCCACTGCCCACCTGGGAGCTCTCCAGACTGTGCCCCTTAGACAACAGCCACCCAGCTAGCATGTTCCCAGCTGGCAACCACACGGGAGACCCCCTTCCCATGCCCTAGGAATCCCAGCACTGGGACACCCAGGTCCACATCCACCCAGACTCAGCCAGCTATCCAAGACCTTCAGACACACAGCATCCACCAAGGGAACATTATTACATGAGGCAATGCCCTCATGACTGTCCTATAGAAACAAATACAGAGGGTCAAACACAATAAGGAGATATGAAAATATGCTTGAAACAAAAGAACATGACAGAACTTCAGAAAAAAGTGTTAAATGAAATAGAGTTAAAAATCTGTTGGAAAGAGTTCAAACTAATGATTATAAACAGGCTCAACAGACTTGATTGAAGAGTGGAGGAACTCAGTATGAAACTACAAAGAGACAGATAAAACAGAACAAAGCAGAGACGAAGAATACAATTAATGAAATAAAAAATAATACTCTAGAGGGAATCAACAATGGATAAGAGGATGCAGAAGAACATATGAGCAATTTGGAAAACAGAAACTAATGGAAAGCACTCAAACTGAACACCTGGAATAAAAAAATGAGAACAGTTTAAGGGAGCACTAGGACAATATCAAACATTCAAACATTCACAGTATGACTCCCAGAAGAAGAGAAAACTTCTCTAACCTAGGGAAGGAAACTGACACTAAGGTCCAGGAAGCAGAGAAAGCCCCAAACAAGGTAAACCCAAGGGGGTCCACACTGAGACACATTATAATTGAAATATGAAAGACCAAAGACAAAGAGAGAATATTAAAAACAGTAAGGGAAAAGCAACAACTTACCTATGAGGGAAACGCATAAGGCTATCAGCTGATTTTTTAGCAGAAACTCTACATGCCAGAAGGGATTGGCATGATATAGTCAAAGTGCTGAAAGAGAAAGACCTACAACCAAGAATGTTCTACCCAGCAAGGCTATCATTCAGAGTTGAAGGACGGATAAAGAAAGTCTCAGATAAACAAAGTTAAGGAGTTCACCACCACTAACCAGCTCTATAAGAAAGTTTGAAGGGACTTCTTTAAGAGCAAAAGTTATAGACCTTTTTAACAAGAAGCAAAAAAAATCTATGAAAGGAAAAATTTCACTAGTAAAAGCAAACAGCAAAGGTAGTAGACCAATCACTTGAAATCTAGTATGGAGATTAAAATAAAAAAATCAACTACTACTAAAAACTGGTCAAGAGAATTACTGTATAAAAAGTGTTAAAGAAAGCATCATACATACAAAATGTGGAGGAAAGAGAGTTAAATATGTATTATTTGTTAGAATGTGTTCAGACAAAAGTGACTATCAACTTAAGCTGCTATATAGGTAAGATGTCATATATAAACCACATGGTAACACCCAAATCCTAACAGATACACAAAGGATAAAGAAAAAAGAATCCAACTATAACACTAAACAAAGTCATGCACAAGGAAAGAGTGAGAGAAGAAAGGACCAGAGAAGAAAGACAAAAACAACCAGGAAATGTTTAACAAAATGGCAATAAGTACATGCCTATCGGTAATGACTAAATGTAAATGGACTAAATGTTCCAATCAAAAGACATAGGGTGGCTGAATGGATAAAAAAAAATGTAAGACCCATCCATATGCTGTTTACAGGAGACTCACTTCTGACATACAGACACAGACTGAAACTGAAGAGATGGAAAAATATATTACATGCAAATAGAAAATAAAAGCTGGAGCAGCAGTACCAATATCAGACAAAACAGGCTAAAACAAAGATTGTAAAAAAAGAGACAAAGAAGAATGTTACATAATGATTAAGGTCTCAATCCAGCAAGGGGATATAACAATTATAACTATCTATGTACAGAGGAGCACCTGGATACATAGAGCAAATACCAATAGACATGAAGAGAGAAACTGATAGTAATACGATAATAGTAGGGGACTTTAACACCCCAGTTACATCAGTGGATAGATCACCCAGACTGAAAATATAAAGGAAACAGTGGATTTGAATGACAAAGCAAATAATCCTAAAATCGGTATAGAACCAGAAAAATTTCCAAGTAGTCCAAGAAATCTTACATAGTAGCTGGGGGTATTACACTCCCTGATTCAAACTATAAAGCTACACTATTCAAAAAAGTATGATATAGCTCAAGAACACATAACTACGCCAATGGAACTGAATATAGAGGTCAGAAATAAACCCGCACCTATATGGTCAATTAATACATGATAAAGGAAGCAAAAATTGACAATGGGAAAAAGACAGTCTCTTCACTAAATAGTTTTGGGAAACTGGACAGCTACATGCAAAACAATGAAACTGATCACTGTCTTAGACCATACACAAAAATAAACTTGAAATGGATTATAGACCTAAATATTAAGACCTGAAACCATAAAACTCCAAGAAGAAAACTCAGGCAGTAAACTCCTGAACATCAGCATTAGTAACTTTTTTTTCTGGATATACCTCTCCAGGCAAGGGAAACAAAAGAAAAAATAAAGAAGTGGGAGTACATCATACTAAAAAGATTCTGCACAGCAAAGGGAACCATCAACAAAACAAAAAGACAACTTACTGTATGAAAGAACATATTTTCAAATGATGTATCTACTAAGAGGCTAATATCCAAAATATATAAAGAACTCATATAACAACACCAAAAAAAGAAAACCAGTCTGATTTAAAAAAATGGGCAGAGGACCTGAATAGACATTTTTTCCAAAAAAGATATATAGATGGCCAATAGACACATGAAAATGTGCTCAATAAAACTAATTATTGGGGAAATATAAACAAACCACAATGAGATGTCATATCACACCAGTCAGAATAGTTAATATCAATAAGATAAGAAATAGCAAGTGTTGGCAAGGGTGTGGAGGAAAGGGAACCCTGTACACTGCTGGTGGGATTGCAAATGTTGCAGCCACTATGGAAAGCAGTATGAAAATTTCTCAAAAATGTAAAAATAGAAACATTTCTTGGAATTTGGGTGAAGAAAACAAAATCGCTAATCTGAGAAGATATGTGGTCTCATATGTTTATGGCAGCATTATTTACAATAGCCAAAATTTGGAAAAAAAACATAAATGTCCTCTGATAGATGAATGAATAAAAATGATTTTTACTCATCCTTAAAAAAGAATGAAAACTTGTCATTTGCAATAACATGGATGGACTTAAGAGGATTATGCTAAGTGAAATAAGACAGAAAATGACAAATACCATATGATTTCACAGATACGTGGAATCTAAAAACAAAAACAAAACTGAAATAGACTAATAAACATAGAGAACAGACTTTTGGTTTTCACTGAGGAGGGAAATGGATGAATTAGGCAAAGGGACAAAAAACAGTGAGAATGTGTGATATTTTTTTCTGGGTGATGGTTACATAAGTATAACACATATCAAAATTCAAGCTGTACATTAAGATCTGTGCATTTTATTGTATATACCTCAATAAAAATAAATAAGTCTTTGAAAAATAAGAGTCTGAAAAAATTGTCATTTAAAGAAAAAATTAAGAAAAATAAATTGGTCAGTTGAAAAAAAGAAAAGAAAAACAACTAGAAGTTTCTGTAATTTTGTAAACAACTCTACTACAAATCAAAATGTCCTTTAGTAGTCCAGAAAATTCATATAGCTTCTTGATTAGGACTGTTTGACCACGTCCCATACAGCAGTAGGTATAGATGCTTGTGATAAATTGGTGTGACTGCATTGGCTGTATTACCCACTTACATGACAAAATCAAGTGGGTTGGCAAATCTATTTTAGAGACTTTATGTTAACAACTCCTAAATTTTCTCCGTGTAGAGTGGATAACAGTGATCTGTCATGTGAAATAATACCTATACTTGCTTATGAGAAGCAATTTTATGATCAGATAAGTCATACCATCTAGTGAATAACATGCAATTCTCAATTTGTCTACTACCACCCTGTCAACATCCTATTATAAATGTGCATGATTTAGATACAAAATTAAATGTATGATTTGGTAACCTGACAAAATTTTACGGAAGTTGGTACAATAACTAGTTTCACCATCACCAAGGCAGGTGGCATTGGAAATTTGAATTACATGTTGCTTTTCCTGACTTGGATATATATAGTGTTTTTATGCGTACTTAGGTGTCTTGAGTAAAATACCGAGCTGATGTAGTTAATATCATAGGGTTTTCTGTGGGGGATGGAAATGTTAATGACAGGGCTGTGCACAGGGCTTGGCTTGTGAAGATATAGACAGAAATCTCCAGAGGGCGTCATGGGACTGCAGGACAGGGCATGGACCCTTGGAAAGCCAAGATCTGCATAAAGACTTTATCGTTGAAAAGCCGCGAGAGTCACCTGCTCCTGCTGTTCCTATGAGCCTGAAGGTGTTTTTCACAAATGCTGTTTCTGCTTAGTATAGTTCTAGTTTCACCAAGCATGCATAGAGCTCTGCTTTGTGTCTCTGATAATAATCAACACGTGAAAACCTTTGATTGTATGAAAGGTTTGAGATTAATCACATCCTGTAACTTTCTGCACTCTTGTGATCTGCACCTGTGCTATTTTTAATTATGATGTAAAGATTTGAAAGCACACAATAAATATGAGAGTGAACTGAAGAAAAGGGTCTTCACCTCTGAGCGCTGACCCCCTTGCCTTCTCCTCTCTTGCTGTAAAGGTGTGGAGTAATCCTTCATCCGTAATCTCAGGGATCGCTGGCATTCCCGGCAGTTTGCCTTAGAAAAGTGCTGTGATCAATACAAATTAAGAGACGTTGCATGGAATAGTTGTCTGAATTCCAGGAATAACAGAAAGGAATTATTTGTGACTGCCTTTCTGTCTTTCACACAAAAGTATGTTAAGCTTACTTAAACAACATTCATTCATAAGATCACTTATTAAGTGTCTATGAATTTCTGTGTCTATCAATTTTTATGCATTTTGCCATGTTAGCAATACATATAACATGATTGCTACTGTCAAGGAGCTTACAGTCTAGAAATTAGATCAAGTACCTTGCAATGATGATACGACAGCATTGGATTTGTCTATGTGTTAGGTGCATTAAGAATTGTTATCTAATCTGCACTGGAATGAGGTGAGGAAGGGAAGCTTCTGGGGGTGAGGAGGTAGTATATATTATATATGTTGAATCATAAAAAGGAGGGTTGTGTGGATGATGTTCCAGGAAGAGGGAGTAACATCTACAAAAAATAAAAGTTGAGAGAAGGTAGGGTACTGTGGAAAAATCTAAAAGTGTGTAAGAAGATGGGCATCCTGGGCATTTTCTATGAGTGTATAGAAAAGCGTCAATCTCATAACAAGAAAACTCTAAACCTCTTCCTTATAAGTAGAATACCTAAAAAAGATTATCTTCACACATAACTGAAAAAAAGTCAAGAGCAACAGCAATTATGAATACACTTTACTTAGAATATAAGGGCTGTTTGGTTCCTTTAGTAGCTTTTTGCAAAATTGGGGAGGGTCAACAGGTCTCCCAATAAGGACAGCAAAGAATATATAGACTGGGTGTCTTGCTTGTTCTGAACTGACCTTTGTCACATTGCATGTTCACAGCATAGCTTCCAGGAATACCAACATAGTTAACATAACTTCATTTATAAAACTCCAAAAATTATAATCTTGAGATAAATGGTCATATAGTCCAAACAAATGTGGTAAAAGATGATGTGAGTTAAAGTTGTAAAGGTCTCTTTCCTAATCATACTGAATGATAATCAGAGTTGACTTCCAAATTTAGGTTTGGGACATTTTGAATTAAGTTGAAAATGTGGCCCTACTTAAAGAGACATTTTGCCCAAACACTACTGAATGTGATTCTCTCTCCAATGCCCATAGTTAGGGGAAGAACTAAGACCACTAGATTTCTCATAATGAAACAGCCTTCACCTGGCAGACTCTGTTTGGATGTATTGTAAATTGTACCCTTGTATCAAGTGGTACCACCTATTACAGATTTTACTCTGTCAGCTCATAAATTTGAAACACATTCATGGATGTGAATCTCCACACCCTAAGCAGAGAATAGCATTCCTAAATGGATCTGTGAATATTCTATAATGTTCAATTTCTCTTGCCATGAACTTTCTACTAGAATATTTTAGAAGGCATTTGCATTAGAGAATATTCCTTTATCTGATGAAATATTTAGGTGTAGTCTATTTTTGAGCTATTATTAATCTCCCTCTGTGCCCTTTCTGAAACTTCTATTCCAAAAACTGAACCTCTTAATTCATCCTCTATGTTCTGTTTCTTCTTTATATTTAGCTTCTCCAGTTTGCCACTCTATATTCTGGGAAGTTTTTCAACAACTTTTCCCCAAAATCTTCTAGTATTTTTGTTTTAAATTTCATCACCTATATTTTTTTCTAAGACCTCTTTCTTGTAATATTTGTAAATTTAAAGAAATACATGAATATGGTACAATTAGACAATTACTACATTTTAGATAGTATTTTGGTATTTGGATACATACACTTGAAATAAACTAAACAGGAATCTACTTCTGTTTAGCATACATGAAGGCAAAAAGAGCAAATTTGGCAATGATAGCTATGTAGTATTATATTTAATTGGTGATCCAAAGGACAGACTATTAAGAGCAGCTAGAGAGAGAAAAAAGAGCACATACAAAGGAAAACCCATCAGGCTATCATCAGACTTCTCAGCAGAAACCTTACAGACCAGAAGAGAGAGGCATGATGTATTTAATGCAATGAAACAGAGGGGCCTCGAACCAAGAATACTCTTCCCAGCAAGATTATTATTTAAATTTAAAGCAGGGATTAACAATTTCCACATGAGCAAAACTTGAGGGAATTTTACCTCCACAAACCATCTCTACACTGTATTTTGGAGGGACTGATGTAGATGAAAATGCTCCAAAGGGAGGAAAAATAAAGAGAAAAAGAAGCTTTAGACTGAGTTTGAAATAGCATACTAAGGGAGTTAAGATAGACTGTTAGATAGTAAAGAAGCTACCCTTGAACCTTTGGTAGCCACGAATTTAAAACCTACAACAGCAGTAAGTATATATCTATTGATAATCACCCTAAATGTAATGGAATGAATGCACCAATCAAAAGACACAGAGTTACAGAATGGATAAAAAAACAAGACCCATCTACATGCTGCCTACAAGAGACTTACTTCAAACCCAAAGACATACACAGACTAAAAGTGAAATGATGGAAAAAGATATTTCATGCAGCTAATAGAGAGAGAAAAGCAGGAATTGCAGTACTTGTATCAGACAAAATAGATCTCAAAACAAAGAAAGTAACAAGAGACAAAGAAGGACATTACATGATGTTAAAGGGGTCAGTCCAACAAGAGTATATAACCATTATAAATATCTATGCACCCAACATAGGAGCACCGACATATGTGAAACAAATACTATCAGAATTAAAGGGGTAAATAGAATCCAATGCATTCATTTTAGGAGACTTCAATACACCACTCACTCCAAAGGGCAGATCAACCAGACAGAAAATAAATAAGGAGACAGAGGCACTGAACAACACATAGAACAAATGGACCTAACAGACATCTACAGAACACTCTACCCAAAAGCAGCAGGATACACATTCTTCTCAAGTGCACATTTTCAAGAATAGATCATGTACTAGACCACAAAAAGAGCCTCAGTAAATTCATAAGGATTGAAATTGTACCAACCAGCTTCTCAGATCACAAATGGATGAAACTAGAAATAAATTACACAAAGAAATGAAAAAGCCCACAAACATATGGAGGTTTAATAACATGCCTGTAATTAATCAATGGATCAATGACCAAATAAAAACAGAGATCAAGCAATATATGGAGACAAATGACAACAATAACTCAACATTGGAAAATCTGTGGGATGCAGCAAAGGCTGTGCTAGGAGGGAAGTGTACTGCAATACAGGCTTACCTCAGGAAGGAAGGACAATATCATATGAACAGTCTATACTCACAATTAATAAACTAGATAAAGAAGAACAAATGAGGCCCAAAGTCAGTAGAAGAAGGGGCATAATAAAGATCAGAGCAGAAATAAATGAAACGGAGAAGAATAAAACAATAGAAAGAATCAATGAAAGCAGGAACTGGATCTTTAAGAAAACTAAGAAAACAGGTAAACCCTTAGCCAGACTTATGAAGAAACAAAGAGAGTCTATTCACATAAAAAGAATCAGAAATGATAAAGGAAAAACCACTATGGACACAAATGAAATACAAAGAAATATCAGTGAATATTATGCAAAATCATAGGCTAAAAAATTGTATAATCTAGAAGAAATGGACTACTTTCTAGAAAAACACAGCCTTCCAAGGCTGACCCAGAAAGAAACAGAAAATCTGAACAGACCAATGACCAGCAATGAAATTGAACTGGTAATCAAAAAACTACCCAAGAACAAAACTTCTGGAGCAGATGGCCTCACAGCTGAATTTTATCAAACATTTAGTGAAGACTAAATACCCATCCTCCTTAAAGTTTTCAAAACAGTAGAAGAGGATGGAATACTCCCAAACTCACTATTTGAGGCCAACATCACTCCAATACCAAAACCAGGCAAAGACACCACAAAAAAAGGAACTTACAGATTAATATCTGTGATGAATATAGATGCAAAAATACTCAGCAAAATATTAGCAAACTAAATTAAAAAATGCATCAGAAAGATCATCCATTATGATCAAGTAGGATTTATTCCAGGGATGCAAGGATGGTACAATATTTGAAAATCCCTCAAAATCATACACCACATCAACAAAAAGAAGGAAAAAAATCACATGATCATTTCCATAGATGCTGAAAAAGCATTCAACAAAATTCAACATCCATTCATGATAAAAACTCAACAAAATGGGTACAGAGGGCAAGTACCTCAACATAATAAAGGCCATATATGACAAACCCACAGCCAACAACATACATAACAGCATAAAGCTGAAAACTTTTACTTTAAGATAAGGAACAAGACATGGATGCCCACTCTCATCACTTTTATTCAACAGAGTACTGGAGGTCCTATCCATGGCAATCAGACAACAGAAAGAAATCAAAAGCATCCAGATTAGTAAGGAAGATGTTAAACTGTCACTGTTTGCAGATGACATGACATTGTACATAAAAAACTCTGAATAATCCACACCAAAACTACTAGAATTAATAACTGAATTCAGCAAAGTTTCAGGACACAAAATTAATACACAGAAATCTGTTGTATTCCTATACACTAACAATGAACTAGATGAAAGAAAAAACAGGAAAGCAACTCCATCAAAAAAGACTTACATACCTAGGAATAAATCTAACCAAAGTGGTGAAAAACCTATAGACTGAAAACTACAAGACATCCATGAGAAGAATTAAAGAAGACACCAATAAATGGAAATAAATCCCATGCTCATGGGTAGGAAGAATTAATATTGTCAAAATGGTCATGCTTCCCAAAGCAATTTATAGATTCTATGTAATCCCTATCAATATACCAGCAGCATTCTTCAATGAATTAGAACAAATAGTTCTAAAATTCATATGGAACCACAAAAGACCCTGAATAGGCAAAGCAATCTTGAGAAGGAATAAAAAGCTGGGGCCATATTCTCCCTATGTTCAAGCTCAACTACAAAGCCAGAGTAATCAATAAAATTTGGTACTGGCACAAGAACAGACCTATAGATCGATGGAACAGAATAAACAGCCTGGATAGAAACCCAAGCATATATGGTCAATTAATATACAATAAAGGAGCAATGGATATAAAACAGGAAAATAATAGCCTCTTCAACAACTGGTGTTGGCAAAATTGGACTACATATAAGAGAATGAAACTGGATGATTGTCTAACTCCAGACACAAAAGTAAACTCAACATGTATCAAAGACCTGAATATAAGTCATAAAATTGTAAAACTCTTAGAAGAAAACATGGGCAAAATCTCTTGAATATAAAAATGAGCAACTTTTTTCTGAACACATCTCCCTGGGCAAGGGAAACAAAAGCAAAAATGAACAAATGGGAGTGCATAAAACTAAAAAGTTTCCATACAGCAAAGGACACCATCAGTAGACCAAACAGCACCCTTCAGTATGGGAGAATATATTCATAAATGACATATGACAAGGGTTAATATCCAAAATATATAAAGAATTCAGATGTGAGGGGCGGAGCCAAGATGGCAGCATGAGTAGGACAGTGGGAGTCTTCTCCCAAAAACATATATATTTTTGAAAATACAACAAATACAACTAATCCTAAAAGAGAGACCAGACCACACAGGACAACAGCCAGATTCCATCCACACCTGCGAGAACCCAGCACCTGGTGAAAGGGGTAAGACACAAGCCGTGGCCCAGTGGGACCCGAGGGCCCTCACCCCAGCTCCCGGTGGGAGGTGAGGAGTTGGAGAGGGGAGGGAGAGGGAGCCCAGAACTGCTAAACGCCCAGCCCTAGACATCCGCATTCATTTTGGGAGACTTCAACACACCACTCACTCCAAAGGACAGAAAGAAGTAAGGACACCAGACAGAAAATAAGTAAGGACACAGAGGCACTGAACAGCACACTAGAACAGATAGACCTAATAGACATCTACAGAAATCTGCATCCAAAAGCAACAGGATACACATGCTTCTCAAGTGCACATGGAACATTCTCCAGAATAGACCACATACTAGGCCACAAAAAGAGCCTCAGTGAATTCAAAAATATTGAAATCCTACCTACCAACTTTTCAGACCACAAAGGCATAAAACTAGAAATAAACTGTATAAATAAAGCAAAAAGCCTCACAAACACATGGAGGCTTAACAACACACTCCTAAATAATCAATGGATCAATAACCAAATCAAAATGGAGATCCAGGAATATATGGAAACAAACGACAACAACACAAAGCCCCAACTTCTGTGGGATACAGCAAAAGTACTCTTAAGAGGAAAGTATATAGCAATCCAGGCATATTTAAAGAAAGAAAAACAATCCCAAATGAAGGGTCTAACATCACAATTATTGAAATTGGAAAAAGAAGAACAAATGAGGCCTAAGGTCAGCAGAAGGAGGGACATAATAAAGATCAGAGAAGAAATAAATAAAATTGAGAAGAATAAAACAATAGCAAAAATCTATGAAACCATGAGTTGGTTCTTCGAGAAAATAAACAAAATAGATAGATTTTTTAAATCTTGCCAGATTTATTAAAAGGAAAAGAGAGTCAACACACATCAACAGAATCAGAAACGAGAAAGGAAAAATCACAACGGACCCCACAGAAATACAAAGAATTATTAAAGACTACTATGAAAACCTATATGCCAACAAGCTGGAAAACCTAGAAGAAATGGAC
Source organism: Manis javanica (assembly GCF_040802235.1). NCBI lineage: Eukaryota > Metazoa > Chordata > Mammalia > Pholidota > Manidae > Manis > Manis javanica. The sequence continues at coordinate 102,380,027 of NC_133156.1, read as the reverse complement.
AACTTCCTAGAAAAATACAACCTCCCAAGACTGACCAAGGAAGAAACACAAAAGTTAAACAAACCAATTACGAGCAAAGAAATTGAAACGGTAATCAAAAAACTACCCAAGAACAAAACCCCGGGGCCGGACAGATTTACCTCGGAATTTTATCAGACACACAGAGAAGACATAATACCCATTCTCCTTAAAGTGTTCCAAAAAATAGAAGAGGAGGGAATACTCCCAAACTCATTCTATGAAGACAACATCACCCTAATACCAAAACCAGGCAAAGACCCCAATAAATAAGAAAATTACAGACCAATATTCCTGATGAATGTAGATGCAAAAGTACTCAATAAAATATTAGCAAACAGAATTCAACAGTATATCAAAAGGATCATACATCATGACCAAGTGGGGTTCATCCCAGGGATGCAAGGATGGTACAACATTCGAAAATCCATCAACATCATCCACCACATCAACAAAAAGAAAGATAAAAACCACATGATCATCTCCATAGATACTGAAAAAGCATTTGACAAAATTCAACATCCATTCATGATAAAAACTCTCAGCAAAATGGGAATAGAGGGCAAGTACCTCAACATAATAAAGGCCATATATGATAAACCCACAGCCAGCATTATACTGAACAGCGAGAAGCTGAAAGCATTTCCTCTGAGATTGGGAACCAGACAGGGATGCCCACTCTCCCCACTGTTATTTAACATAGTACTGGAGGTCCTAGCCATGGCAATCAGACAAAACAAAGAAATACAAGGAATCCAGATTGGTAAAGAAGAGTTAAACTGTCACTATTTGCAGATGATATGATACTGTACATAAAAAACTCTAAAGACTCCACTCCAAAACTACTAGAACTGATATCGGAATACAGCAAAGTTGCAGGATACAAAATTAACACACAGAAATCTGTAGCTTTCCTATACACTAACAATGAGCCAATAGAAAGAGAAATCAGGAAAACAATTCCATTCACAATTGCATCAAAAAGAATTAAATACCTAGGAATAAACCTAACCAAAGAAGTGAAAGATTTATACTCTGAAAACTACAAGTCACTCTTAAGAGAAATTAAGGGGGACACTAATAAATGGAAACTCATCCCATGCTCCTGGCTAGGAAGAATTAATATCGTCAAAATGGCCATCCTGCCCAAAGCAATATACAGATTTGATGCAATCCCTCTCAAATTACCAGCAACATTCTTCAATGAATTGGAACAAATAATTCAAAAATTCATATGGAAACACCAAAGACCCCAAATAGCCAAAGCAATCCTGAGAAAGAAGAATAAAGTAGGGGGGATCTCATTCCCCAACTTCAAGCTCTACTACAAAGCCATAGTAATCAAGACAATTTGGTACTGGCACAAGAACAGAGCCACAGACCAGTGGAACAGATTAGAGACTCCAGAAATTAACCCAAACATATATGGTCAATTAATATTTGATAAAGGAGCCATGGACATACAATGGGGAAATGACAGTCTCTTCAACAGATGGTGTTGGCAAAACTGGACAGCTACATGTAGGAGAATGAAACTGGACCTTTGTCTAACCCCATATACAAAGGTAAACTCAAAATGGATCAAAGACCTGAATGTAAGTCATGAAACCATTAAACTCTTGGAAAAAAACATAGGCAAAAACCTCTTAGACATAAACATGAGTGACCTCTTCTTGAACATATCTCCCCGGGAAAGGAAAACAACAGCAAAAATGAGCAAGTGGGTCTACATTAAGCTGAAATGTTTCTGTACAGCGAAAGACACCATCAATAGAACAAAAAGGAACCCTACAGTATGGGAGAATATATTTGAAAATGACAGATCCAATAAAGGCTTGACGTCCAGAATATATAAAGAGCTCACACGCCTCAACAAACAAAAAACAAATAACCCAATTAAAAAATGGGCAGAGGAACTGAACAGACAGTTCTCTAAAAAAGAAATACAGATGGCTAACAGACACATGAAAAGATGCTCCACATCGCTAATTATCAGAGAAATGCAAATTAAAACTACAATGAGATATCACCTCACACCAGTAAGGATAGCTGCCATCCAAAGGACAAACAACAACAAATGTTGGCGAGGCTGTGGAGAAAGGGGAACCCTCCTACACTGCTGGTGGGAATGTAAATTAGTTCAACCATTGTGGAAAGCAGTATGGAGGTTCATCAAAATGCTCAAAACAGACCTACCATTTGACCCAGGAATTCCACTCCTAGGAATTTACCCTAAGAATGCAGCAATCAAGTTTGAGAAAGACAGATGCACCCCTATGTTTATCGCAGCGCTATTTACAATAGCCAAGAATTGGAAGCAACCTAAACGTCCATCGGTAGATGAATGGATAAAGAAGATGTGGTACATATGCACAATGGAATACTACTCAGCCATCAGAAGAGGAAAAATCCTAACATTTGCAGCAACATGGATGGAGCTGGAGAGTATTATGCTCACTGAAATAAGCCAAGTGGAGAAAGAGAAATACCAAATGATTTCACTCATCTGAGGAGTATAAGAACAAAGGAAAAACTGAAGGAACAAAACAGCAGCGGAATTACACAACCCAAAAATGGACAAACAGGTATCAAAGGGAAAGGAGCTGGGGAGGATGTGTGGCAGGGGGTGGTAAGGGGGGGGAAGAATAAGGGGGGTATTAAGAATAGCATGCATAGTGGGGGGAGGGAGAAAGGGGAGGGAGGGCTGTACAACACAGAGAGGACAAGTAGTGATTCTACATTTTGCTATGCTGATGGACAGTGACCGTAATGTGGTTTTTAGGGGGGACCTGATATAGGGGAGGGCATAGTAAACATAGTATTCTTCATGTAAGTGTAGATTAAGGATTAAAAAAAAAAATCAGTTCCTGTGTGCTGACCTCCAATGAGTTCTACACAGTGGTATAGAGGGCATGTCAAAGTGTGGGCAAAGGGTCTGTTTGTTTCTATGCAGAAGATCAAGGCCTAGCTTGGCTACCCAGAAAATGAACTAAGATACGATATGAGGAGGAGCTTCCGGCATCAGCACTCTCTGGAGGACTCGTGCCAGGGGATGAGCATCAAAAAGCCTCCACAGGGATCCAGGCGATGCTGCGGTTGTGGCTGCGTCCACCCCACCATTTCCTGGACTTGCCATTGAAATGAGGAGGGAGATGTCTAGGCTGGCATGTGCATACAGTGAGACAATGAATTTGACCGGATCTTTACTGTTGGAACTCAATCAGGAATTGGGAGGGGTGCAAGTTGTAGTGCTCCAAAATTTTACGACTATAGACTATCTACGGTTAAAAGAACATATGGGATGTGAACAGATCCCAGAAATGGGCTGCTTTAATTTGTCTGACTTCTCTCAGACTGTTCAAGTACAGTTGGACAATATCCATCATATCATAGACTAATTTTCACAAATGCCTAGGGTGCCTAAATGGTTTTCTTGGCTTCACTGGAGATGGCTGGTAATTATACAGTTGCTTTGTTCATGTAACCGTATTCCTATTATGTTAATATGTGTGCGCAAGTTAGTAAGTAGTTTAAAACCTATACATACTTAAGGTACTCTGCAAGAAGATATGTCAAAGAAATAATCAATCCTCCCATGTTTTCTTCCATATGCTACCTCTATAGCTTTTCTTCTTCCTACCTAATTACAACCCTTAAATAGAATTCGTGCCTCATATCGAATTTACCGAGTATCATAATTCCTCCAGGTGGTAAAGATACCTCGAGACAAGTGCTGGGCATAGAAGCCATAGGGCATAAATCTGCAAAGAAGTAAAAAGCTAACCTTTTCAAACAATATGGCTTCTCTCTCACTTACTAACTTTACATTTCCCTGTATGGCCCCGGAAGATGACTGGTTAGCCAGAGACGGGTAAGATTCCTCAAGGGAGGAACAACCTAATACAGGCACAGTTGCAGGGGGGCCATCAGGTGAGAAATTGGGGAACAACAGTGGTGAAGCTTAGAACCTCACCCACCCCTGTGTTGAGAGAAAGCTTCTGCATCCATGGATGTTTTGCTGCCCTTGTCTAGCTTGGATTAATACTTAGTCCATAGGCACACACCTGATCATCTACATTTGCCCTCTTACAGCACTAAACTATGTTTTCTACCTTTATCTTGCATCTACCTACCACTTCAGCATTTTATTAAAAATAAAAATAGTAATAATAATAAAGGGAGAAATGTGGGATCAACATATAAATCAAGTATAAAAATCAAATGAATATTCATATTTGACCTGATTGTTTATAGTTCATAATGCGTGATCAAAACCGAATGTTTCTGTGATGAATGCCCTTGTACTGTTCACCATGTAAGAATTTATTCACTATGTAAGAATTCGTTCACCATGTAAGAACTTGTTCGTTATGCTTCAGAAGATTGGAGACTGAAGAGAACTAGGCTTGAGATGGATTAATGACTGTGCATTGAGCATTGACCCCCCTATACAGAATTTTATTGTTGTTAACAACCATTTGATCAGTAAATATGAGAGATGCCCTCTCAAAAAAAAAAATGGGCAGAGGATCTGATCAGATAGTTCTCCAAAGAAGAAATTCAGATGGCCAACAGAGACATGAAAAGATGCTCCACATCGCTTGTCATCAGAGAAATGCAAATTAAAACCACAATGAGATATCATCTCATACCAGTAAGAGTGGCTACCATCCAAAAGACAAACAACAACAAATGTTGGCAAGGTTTTGGAGAAAGTGAACCTTCCTACACTGCTGGTGGGAATGTAAATTAGTTCAACCACTGTGGAAAGCAGTATGGAGGTTCCTCAAAATGCTGAAAATAGAAATATCATTTGACCCAGTAATTCCACTTCAAGGAATTTACTCCAAGAATGCAGCACTCCAGTTTGAAAAAGACAGATGCACCTCTATGTTTATCGCTGCACTATTTACAATAGCCAAGATATGGAAGCAACCTAAGTGTCCATCAGTAGATGAATGGATAAAGAAGATGTTGTACATATACACAATGGAATATTACTCAGGTATAAGAAAAAACAGATTCTACCATTTGCAACAACATGGATGGAGCTAGAGGGTATTTTGCTCAGTGAAATAAACCAGGCGTAGAAGGACAAGTAGCAAATGATTTCACTCATATGTAGAGTATAAGAACAAAAGAAAACTAAAGGAACAAAACAGCATCAGAAGCACAGAACTCAAGAATGGACTAACAGTTATCAAAGGGAAAGGTACTGGGGAGGACGGGTGGGAAGGGAGGGATAAAGGCAGGAAAAAAGAAAGGGTGCATTACGATTGACATGTATAGTGTGTGTGGGGGCACAGGGAGGGCTGTGCAACACAGAGAAGACAAGTAGTGATTTTACAGCATCTTACTATGTTGAAGGTCAGTGACTGTGAACGGGGATGTGGGGGGGACTTGGTGAAGGGGTAAGCCTAGTAAACATAATGTCCTTCATGTAATCGTAGATTAGTGATACCAAAATAAAATTTAAAAAAAAAGAAAAAAGAACTCAGATGCCTCCACACCCAAAAAGCAAATAACCTGATTAATAAATGGGCAGAGGATATGAGTAGACACTTCCTCAAAGAAGAAATTCAGATATCCAACAGGTATATGAAAAGATACTGCACATCACTGGTTATCAGGGAAATGTAAATTAAAACCATAGTGAGATATCACCTCACACCAGTTAGGACAGCCAACATCAACAAGACAGGCAAGAAAGCGGAACCCTATTACACTGCTGGTGGGAATGTAAATTACTTCAACCATTGTGTAAAGCAATGTGGATGTTCCTCAAAAAAGTAAAAATAGAAATACCATTTGACCCTGGAATTCCACTCTAGGAATTTACCCAAGGAAAAAAAGATCCCAGATTCAAAAAGACATATGCACCCCTATGTTTATCGCAGCACTATTTATAATAGCCAAGACATGGAAGCAACCTAAGTGTCCATCAGTAGATGAATGGATAAAGAAGATATGGTACATATACACAATGGAATATTATTCAGTCATAAAAAGAAAACAAATCCTACCATTTGCAACAATATGGATGGAGCTAGAGGGTATTATGCTCAGTTAAATAAGCCAGGTGGAGAAAGATGAGAACCAAATGATTTCACTCATCTGTGGAGTATAAAAATGAAGCAAAACTGAAGGAACAAAACAGCAGCAGGCTCACAGACTCCAAGAAGAGACTTACAGTTAACAAGGGAAAGGGCGTGAGTTAGGGTGGGTGGGGAGGGAGGGATAAGGAGATTGAGGAGCATTATGATTGGCACTCATGGTGTGGGGTTAGTCACAGGGAAGAAAGTGCAGCATAGAGAAGACAAGTAGTTACAGCATTTTATTTTGCTGAGGGACAATGACTGCAATGGGGTGTTGGGGGGACTTAATAATATGGGTGAATGTAGTAACCACAATGTTGCTCATGTGAAACCTTAATAAGAGTGTACATCAATGATGCCTTAATAAGAAAAAATGCATGGCACTGCTCAAGAATTTTCAGAGTATATAACAAAAATGAAGCCCCTATAATTTTCCATAGAAAAGAATAAGTGAAAGAATCAAGTTACCTATGAAGAAGCAAGAGTCAGATTGCTATCTACTTGTATTCAAAACAATAGATTCTGGAATAAGATAAGGCAAACTTTTGAAGACTTATGGAAAATTCTATGCTTTAACTTCATGGAATGCTAAAATGTTATTTCCCATTCATCTTTTCTGAAAAAAAAAACTACTTGAAATGAGGGATATTGGATATGTAATCAAACAATTTAGAACTTATAATAAACGTCCAATGGAATGCATTTTAAGAATATTTCAGACAACATAAAGTAATTATTACCCTCTCTCCTGATTTAGAATTTTTTGGGAAAAAATATCTATGAAGAAATTCATGGTCCAAATATGAAATTGCCTGTAACATTTAGAATTAACTTGCTAACAACAAATCCTGTTGGGATTTTGATCCAGGAGTGAACTAAAATAAATCTCTCAGTTTGGGATGCATCAACATCTTAAAATTTTGTGTCTTCTGATGCATAAAATTATGTAACACTTTACTCCAGAGTTTCTCATTCTTAACACTATGGACATTTCAGATCAGACTAGTATTTGTTGTGAAGGGCTATCCTGTACCTCATCAATTACGGCAGCAGAAGCTACTCTCCCACATTATGACAATCAATAATGCCTCCAGAGTTTGTTAAATGCCCTCTTGGGGCAAAATTGCCCCTCATTGAGAACCACTATTCTTAAGTTATACAGTGCAAGTTACAGAGCTCAGAGAAAAAATGATAAACTATAGAATATGGTACAGTCACAGATGTCTTATCATATAAAATCATATAAATATCACCTAAGACTGAAAACCAGATGAGAGTGATGATCAAAAGTGACAAAAAAAATTGTGGAGAAAATGGCCAAAAATTTGTTCCAAATTAGTGAAAAATATAAACCAACAGATTAAGAAGTCTGGTGAAACTCAGGCAGGATAAATCCAAAGATTAACAAAAACATCCTAGATAACAGGTGAAAACCAAAATTTAATAGCAACTGTTGAAGGTGCCAGAAAAAAAGTCATATTTAGTAAAATAACAAGCATAAAAGCTGATTTTTTCATTAGCAACAAAAATCAGAGGACAATGGAATTAAATCTTAAAATACTGAAAAAGAAAACAGAATTATAGACTCAGTGAAAACCTCTTCCAAAAAATGAACTTAAAATAAATACTTTTGGAAAATATGGGACAATTTACGATTAGTAGCTAGCAATCCAAGAAATGTTACAGAGTTCCTTCAGCTGAAGAGAAGTGATTCCAGATAGAAGCCTGAATATTTAGAGATAAATAAAAATGATTGGAAATGGCAAATATATATGTTCTTAAAAAGATAATGATTTCTTAAAAGACATACAATAACAGTGGTATGGTAGATTTTATAATACATAGAACTAAAACACAGATACCACTAAGACAATGGGCAGAAAGGTAAATAAATGCAATTTTACTATTACAAGGTATGCTGAGAAACTCCATTTGTTAATAACATTGTTTCTTTACTCAGCTTTATTCTTAGAGTGGGAAGAAAATGCTTTAAATCTTCACAATCTGGGGCACTGTTTCTCTGGATATGCTTGGTAGTAATTATTGCAGGCAGCTGTAATGCATTCCAAATGTCAGTGTTCCCAAAAACTGTTTTTTTGAAAGACAATCACTGTTGATTTAGCTGCTTGTAGCTAGCTTCTAATGACTTCTGCCAAGTTTCATAATCTCTCAATCACATTTTAAGGGCAAACTAGTATTCATCTATCCTAGATATCTTCCACAGATATTTCAGAGCCTAACAGTTTCAATATATTTTACAAACTACATTTCTCCTGTTTCTTGATGACAATTAATGGCCAGGACAATTCTATGAAGTAGCTTTCAAATTTAATGAAAAACTTATTTCACTCACTGATACTAAATTCTCTTTCTCTCTCCCTTAGTTTCTTTATGTCCAGAGATATCTATTGACTATTATAAGATTTTCAACAAACTTTCAGGCTAAAGACCTCCAATATAGAAATGATATGGACATTAATGAATTCTACTTTCTCATATCAAGAAGGATGGGTATGGAGAAATACCTGAAAATAGAGACAGAGTGTATACAGTCAAACTTCTTATTCCTGGCACCCTCTAATTGTTGACACAGAGGCTGCTTTTGAGAAAATTCACCAGATTTAGATAACTGATTAATTGTACCTTTAAAGAGAACACTGCTTGTTTAATATACAGAGAAGAAATGGTGCTTAAGAACTGGTCAGCGACTACACAGCAGCTGTCAGGTAAGGTCAGTGCAAAGCTCATTTTTTTCTTTCTTTTATTAAGAATTGTGGGAGTAAGACAACCACAGAAATGGTATCAGTCTAGAACCTTCCACTCCATCTTGAATTGCTTCACAGGTCTATTCATCAAAATTACAGAGTAAAATATGCATGCAGTAAAATTAAATCACACAGTTAGACTTAATCACCCGGGCCATATCCTCATAGATGACAAATTTCAAGTATACCCAAGGTGACCTAGTTCAAAAACTTGGAGCTTCTTGGAAATATATTAATACTTTCACAATAGAGGATATTTCAACTCCTGTACTTTGTTCTTACTAGTTAAATATTTACATGTATGACATTAGTGTTTTGAAAATATCCTGTTATAAAACAAATATATGGTTTCTTCAAAAGAAAAGCATTAAACTAATTTTCTTACAGAAATTAGCGTTTTAAAAATAAATTTAATTTCACATATTTTACCCTTCATAGAAACCTTCTGTTGCTCCAGAGTGAACCCAGGGAGCTAGGAAGCCAGGCATAAGATGATGGTGACCAGACTAAGGTACTATCAACAGATAAGCACTAAAGTGACTGGATTCAAGATATATATTAGGGTCAAGAGAAATTGCTAATGAACTTAATACTGAGGAGAGAGAAAAGGTATTCCTGGTTTGGGAACTGGAAAAACTAAACCAAAACTACTTTGGATATTACACATTTATAAGCTCTGAAGAAACACTTTTTTCTGATCTTTTATCCAACCAAGAAGACCTTAAAGTTCTTCAGCAGGTTATGGGCCATTTACTTAAAAATGGCATAGTCATAGAGTCGTGGGAAGTACATTGATTAGAGACCTGGATTCAACTGTGTGACCTTGGGGGAGCCATCTAACTTAGAGCCTTTGTTTCCTCCACTGTAACACAGGTCAATGATAAGGTCTCCACAAAGTTTTTGTGAAGATCAACACAGATAATGCTTGAAAAAATGCCATTTGGTGGAAGTTAAAAGTTGTGATAACCAAGTCTTTTAACTTTCCTATGCGTTAATATAATGCATATCAAAATGGGGATTTTATTGTATTGATTTTGATTATTCTAAATATCTGATTGGTAATAAGACATATAATGTATAGTATGTAACATTATTACATATACTTATATATTAATTATATAACTATACACATGCACAAGTATATGTGTGTACATACCAAAACTAAACTTAAAGCATAAAATGAGAAACTTAAATTCAATGAAGCCATTCTTTTTAGACATAATGCTGCTAGAAAGTTTAGCACCACCTAAGGAATGTGGCAGCAAAGATATCTTTTTCTCTAACTTATTTATTCTTTTCAGTGCTAGATTGGCCAACAAATGCCGAAGGCTTTCCAGCTGATGTCTCTGGAGCAAATCAATTCTCTGATTTTTTTTCCCCTCTGGAGCCTGTCCAAGGTGAAAGGCTAGGCTTCAGCTGAACAGCATTTTTCACACTGACCTCATTTATTTGAATCAGTAGCACTATTTAAATAATAATCAAGAGAGTGAAAAGAGCATGAGACCCCTTGACTGATGCTGCCAGTTTGAAGGATTTTTTTCTGCTCTATTAATCTCTTATAGCATCATGTTAGTGTCTGTCTTTTGGTACTGTTCACTATCAATATATATGTAATACATATATATTACATATAGCATATGTATTATACTATAAATATATGTTAGCATGCTTTAAAGCTCCAAATCACTTTGTAAGTTCTTACTTATCCTTCTGAAACAATCCAGCACCTGGTTTATACTGGAAAGGCTAACCTGTTTCAGATAAATGAAAAAATTAATGATTGCATATATGACTAGATAAATAGGTGAAATAGGAATTCCAAATCCACTTGGAAAAGAGGATGAATTTTATATTTTCATAGCAGACAGATGTATGTAAAAGTTATCTTTCTTTGACCTTGTGTTTTTAAGACTTTATAGCATTCATAGTCATTTATTCAATAACTATTTCTGAATAAATACTATATCCAAAATACTCTGCTAAATTTTGGGAATACAGTAGTAAAAATAAAAATAGTTCCTGCCATCACAGTGTAATCTACCAAAACATGTCCTTGACCTAAAGTGTCTATCAATATCAGACTTTCAAAGTAATATAATCAAAGATAAACTATTTGGACGGCTGTTTAAAGAAGTCCTCCCTCACTACCTAACCTCCCAGTAACTACTACTTAAGGTTTGGGGGCCTAGTTTGATATTTTCTTAGTCAACATGCAATTGCAATATTTACTCATGAGTTTGGATCTTTTCTCCAAGAATACAAATGAAGAAACTATTTTATTTTTTTGCAAATCCTATAGACATTACTGATTCCCTATAAGGTTTCAGAGGTGGCAGATAATGTAAACTAAATCATTTCATTATCTCTTATCCCATATAGATGATCTCTGAAGAGCTGTGTATTAGGTAGAATATGCTTTATTGGATATTTAGAGAAATATACTACATATTTTCCTGTAGACACAACAAGGTCACAATGGCTTAGTGTGAATGAGTATTTAAAATGAGCACAGATAAATAATTTTTAGAACATTTCTTCTAATAAGCCATAAAATTAAAAGCTATTTGAGATAGCTGGGAGGCGTTAGAGAAGTGAGATTAGGTGATAAGCAATTTATCATAAACCTTTCTATACTAAAAATAGCTAACATGGATAAATGAGAATTTTACCTAAGATTTCTTTTAAACTTCTGTTAACTTCCACTGTTTTTATGACACAGTATTATAGACCAAACATTTTTTAAAAAGTATGTGAACCAAAAAGTGAGACAGAAAAAGACCAAAAAGACTGTGAGATCTGCAATCAGTGTGTGCATGAATAGAAGGCAGTGGAAACAGAACGATATATTGTAAAGATCATGGAACCTGGGGGTTAGAAAACATGGATTTGTGTCCTGGCTTGGGCACTTGCCCAGTGGTTTTAGTCTAATCATGTAAAATCTCTAGCGTTTGTTATTTCACCTATTCTTTGAACATATGACTGTATAAGATAAAAGGGATAAAGGGGATAGTTGGATATGAACATGTTTTGGTAACTTTGTAGACTAATTAGATATACTTTCAAGAAGTTTGGTACTAATGGGAAAATGAGACCTGACACAGAAGTTCAAAGAACACAAGAAGAACTTCTAGGGTGGTGTTATGGGTTGAATTCTGTATGTGTCCTCCTAGTGTCGTCTTCTACCCCCTCCATTACTCCAATTCAGATATTCAAGTCCTGACTTCCAGTACTTCAGAATGTGACCTTATTTGGAAATAAGGTTGCTGCAGATGTAATAACTTAAGATGAGGTCATACTTGAGTAGGGTGAGCCCCTAATCTAACTTCTGTCCTTTTAAAAGAGGGATATTCAGGCACAAGATAGACATGCATAGAAGGTAGATGATATGAAGAGACACAGGGAGAAAATGGTCATCTATAATCCAAGAAGGGAAGGATTCAGAGAGGAGGTTCTGTTCCAGGTCTCTCTCTGTCCTCAGAAGAAACCAGTGCTGTGGACCCCCCAATTTCTGATTTCTAGCCTCCAGAACCAGGAGACAGATATGATACGTTTATATTATCTGATCTACTAGGTCTGTGGCACTTTGTTATGCAGCCTGAGCAGACCAGACACATAGAAAAAGCTAAGCCAGTCAGACAGAAGAAAGTAACCAGTGAATTGGAAGAGAGTGTCCTCAGATTTCATTTTATTTTCCTCATTGTTTTCATACAGTGACTGAACACAGGGAATAGTTACTAAATAATACTGACTGACTACAATGTTTTGAACATGACATAATCTATATCAATTTCTGCTTGAGTTATGGAACTACTGTGCTATAATAATACAAAAGTAAAATATGGCAGTAGCTTAAGAATAACAATAAAGGAAGAGAGATTCACGAGAGAACTTTAAAATTTTTACGTCAGCACGTTTTGTAGAAAATGAAAATTGAATGTTGCAAGAAGTGTCTTAGAGACAAAAGCAGTGTCTTTCACCAGCCATTCTTGGTGTATACTACTTCCGATGGTGCCTCAGTTGTGGCATCTGTCCTGCCCTTTTTTTTTTTTAACATAGGAAGTAAACTATGTATTCATGCATACCTGTCATCCCAACATTATTCTTTTAAAAGGGGATTACCACTAGCAGGAGAGCCAGTTAGATTAGCTAATGAGTCCTGGCTCACTTAAATTACCATTCTCTAAATAATAGTAAAACTGGAAAAATCAGGGTCAGATATTTTCCTATAAGGACAGTTGCATCACTGATTATAGGCCCATCTCAGTATTTCTGACCTTCATCAGTAATGAAAAGTGGCTGCGCCAGTTATGTGTGGCAATTCCCAGCTAAGAAGTCTATGAATGAGGATCTGCTTCTCATCAAAGCAGCTGGCACAGCTCTATGGAAGTTAGGGTTGGTTATCCCCTCATACATCAAAGTCGGCTTGCCTCTGCTATATTTATTGGCCTGTCCAACTCCTTTTCCATGATTAATCACTTTTGCCACCCAAAGGTTTTCCCTGTTGCCCTGTCATAGCAAAGTTCTCAAAAATACTTTGAAAATTAAAAGTCCCCTTTGCTCTTCCCCTGGGGAAATTCTTAATTTCACAGTGACAAGGGATAACCAGTACTGTGGCAGACATTGCTTTTGTTGCCCAACATGCATTTTCCCCTTATTTATTACCAAAGGAAACCTTTATTTTGTTTAGCGTTGCAAAGTACCCACCTTCACTTTTAATTTCCAGGCTCTTTACAGATTATCAGTAGCTTTGTGATTTCATTCTGACCAAAATAATATAAGAAGTGTTTCAACAGCTAGAGCTTACAGAAAACTATTGCTTATCTTGTTAAAAAAAAAAAAAAAGACAAATCATTCAATATTTGCTTATTCATGGGCCCACTTTTTTTTTTGGTATATGTGAAACACACTATATTGTAGTAGAACAACAGTTCTGTGGCCATGAAAATGAAGTCACTCAGTAAAGCTGCTGATGCTAGGTCCCTGTGGCATTGCCAGGAGCCAAACTACCAGCTCTGGACTGGTTACCTCTGAACTGCTTGAGTGAGAAAAAAATGTTCTCTTTTACATTTAAGTCTCTGGCATTTACTTGTGTTTTCTGCTATAGGCAGATTAATGCAATAGTAAAGGAATTTACAGATCTAGAGTATAGGTGCAACTATTCCAGGATAGCTAGGCTTTGTAATGATATTTTGTATCTGGGCAATGACTTTTTCTAACAATCAGTTTCAAGATTAAAATATTCTATCTTAAGAGTTAAAGTTTGTAGACTTTGGATTATTAAAAAATGTATACATAGAGAACTACAACTATTTTTCTCTTTCCTTCTGCATTTAAGCATGTCCCAAATATCAGACATCTTAATTTAGATAACACAGAGATCATCAGGTCTATCTACCATCAACATGATACTGACACGGCGCTTTGTGAAATTCTTTATTTCTACAAGTCACTCTCTGGCTATAATTTAATTCTCAGACAGCCCATCTTGATGAATTCCAGAGTGTGAAAGGGAAGGAGAAAAGGGAGGCAAAAAAGAAGAAAGAGGCAACAGATTGTTGACTTCCCCAGTTTTGGAAATTCAAATTAATAAATCTCAGAAATGCAGGGATAAATATATATATATAAAATAAAGCATTAATGTATTTGTGTTTTTCTGAAATGTAGACAACTCCTCTGTGTCATATTGCTTTATTTTCCTAAACAGCTCACAAATGTTCAGTGGCACAAACCCAGGGAAATAAGCCATGGGAATTTGTTTATAAAAATATTTATCTAGAAGCCACAGGGCATAAATATGCAAAGAAGTAAAAAACTAACCTTTTCAAACAATATGGCTTCTCTCTCACTTACCAACTTTACATTTCCCTGTATGGCCCCGGAAGATGACTGGTTAGCCAGAGACGGGTAAGATTCCTCAAGGGAGGAACAACCTAAGACAGGCACAGTCACAGGGGGGCCATCAGGTGAGAATTTGGGGATCAACAGAGGTGAGGCTCAGAACCTCACCCCCTCTGCTTTGAGAGAAATCTTCTGCATCCGTGGATGTTTTATTGCCCTTGTCTAGCTTGGATTAACACTTAGTCTACAGGCACACACCTGATATCTACATTTGCTCTCTTACAACACTAAACTATGTTTTCTACCTTTATCTTGCATCTACCTACCACTTCAGCATTTTATTAAAAATAATAATAATAAAGAGAGAAATGTGGTATCCACATATAAATCAAGTATGAAAATCAAATGAATATTCATATTTGAACTGACTGTTTATAGTTCATAATGCATGATCAAAACCAAAGGTTTCTGTGATGACTGCCCTTGCACTGTTCACCATGTAAGAACTTATTCACTACGTAAGAATTTGTTCTCCATGTAAGAACTTGTTTGTTATGCTTCAGAAGATTGGAGACTGATGAAAATTAGGCTTGGGGTGGATTAATGATTATACATTAAGCATCGAGTCCCCTATACAGAATTTTATTGTTGTTAACAACCATTTGATCAAAAAAAATAGGAGAGATGCCCTCACAAAAAAAAATAATAATAAAATAAATAAATAAAGTACACACTTCCAATTGTAAAATAAGTAAGTAACCGGGATGTAATGTATAGCATAAGGAATATAGTCAAAATATTTTGACAACTTGGTATGGTGATAGCTGGTACCTAGAATTATCATGTATATAAATGTTCAATCACTGTGTTGTACACATGAAACTAATGTAATACTGTATGTCAACTACCCTTCAATAAAAAGTAATTATCTAAAAAAAAAAAGAAGAGTAGGAAAAATGGATCTACAGCTTATCAAGGCTTATTAAAACCCACAGTAAGTGAATAGAGATATAGATATTACTGGAAACTGATTGTTTTTTCTATTATACTCTGCTTTATCAAAAGTAAAACATTAAAACTGTGAAAAAAAATATTTATCTTGAACTTCTCCAGTCATAAATATTCCCAAAGGATATTTTCTGATTCTGACATCTAAGGCAACTATAACAGATTTTTTTCTAATAGTATATGTATTGATAATATTGATAAACAAAGTTACTTGAATCCATTTTATTATATCCCTGAAAGTAAAACTAATTATAGTAGGGATCATTGGATATGTACGTGTAATTTAAAGATAAGCTTCATCTGAATTGCTTAAGATTTATGGAAAAATTATATTTAGTTAACTTGGGAAGAATGCTCTAGCCACACAGTTTTGGGGAAGTAACTGACATATTAATGACAAGGAGATACATAATTCAGCCTCTTTGAGTGACCAACCTCTGGAACCTAAAACTTCTGGAGGGAATAATCAGTCACTTATAAACGACTGCATATCCTACATCTTCTTATCAATAACTATAGGCACCCAAATAAATTACTAGATACAAACAGAAATAATTCAAAAGGAAGAATAAACATTGTGAACAAAGCACAAAACTGTAAGACACACAATAAAATATGTATTGATTCTTATTGTCCCCCTAGGAATTTTGCTTCCTGATAAGTGGCTACTGAATATAGGACAGACTCTAGACAAATTTACGAGGTAAGTGAAATTTGTTTGCTTCATAATTGGGAGGATTCTTCTCAATTCCTTCCCCATTAGATTCTGCAATCTCATTTTCTGCTTCCCTTACATATTTAAATCTTGAAGTCTAATCTGTTCCATACTCTTTTTTAACACATGTTCTCAAATCCTTCATTCTGATTAAGGTGAAAATGTCAGATAATATCTAAAATATTCCTCTCACGGTGGTACTTGGATTTTAATAATGACTAAGCTCTAGAGTAAAAGGAAAGGTACTGCAACTGAGGACCTTAAAATGGTTCCACTCCAGCACAGGTTTAAATAATCACTGTAAATATGAAGGAGTAAAAGAAGAGAGCATCTTTGTTAACATAGTAATTCAACTCTGGGAGGAACTGGGAGATTTTATTCAGAGTCCAAAATAAATAT
Source organism: Manis javanica (assembly GCF_040802235.1). Taxonomy (NCBI): domain Eukaryota; kingdom Metazoa; phylum Chordata; class Mammalia; order Pholidota; family Manidae; genus Manis; species Manis javanica. The sequence continues at coordinate 102,363,189 of NC_133156.1, read as the reverse complement.
TTATCATCATTTATTGTTGTGTAACAAACTGCCATCACACTTAGTTTAAAAGCATTATTATTTTTCTGGCTCTGTGGTTGACTGGGCATGTCTGGGCGATTCTGTCTTAGGAAATCTCAGATGGAGGCTGAGGATGCAGTCATCCAAAGGCTTAACGGGGTTACATGTCCAAAATTGGTGGTGTCTAGGTGAGTTTGTTGACTGAAGAACCTACGCATGTCCTGTCTATGGGTCTTGGACTTTTCCCTACAAGATGGCTGTGTTCCCCAAGGAGAGTCCCAGGAATGGGTGTTCCAGGAGACCAGGGAAGAAACTGAAAGCTTGTGACAGCATCAGAAGTCACAGAATATCAGTTTTGCCACATTCTATTGGTCAAATATCCCAGAAGCAAGATAAGCTAGTAGACTATATTTTGATGCAGAAATAGCAAAGTGACATTAAAAAGAGCATGTGGGTGAGTTATTTATAGATTATCTTTGGAAAATGCAGTCTCCACATTATTCATGACAAGGCTGCTCTTTGTTTCACAATATCAATTTTTCATTACTTTAAACAATGGATTCCCAGAATTATAACTGGGCCCATAGCTATTTCACTACAAACTGCATTCCAGCTTTTTTATTTTTTTTTAAGTTAGCTATAGTCATGAGATCAACTTCCAGCCAAAGAATGTGAATGGATGTGATATGTGATATGTGCACCTTCTAAACACTCTCCAAACAGTGAAGCAGCTTGCCTGGACTTCTCTTCCCTTGTTTCCACTAGCTTTGAAATGATGAATATCGGAGGGACCCTGGAAGCTCCACTTTGATAACAACAGAGTCTCCTTATCAGCCCTGAGTACTGCATCTTGGAAAAGTTCTACGAGAGAAAACTAAAGTATCTATTTTAATTGAGTCATTGTGTTTATGGTCTCTCCTTATAACAGTTTGTGGCAACAGTAGATACTGTACCCTCATATATTATTTCCCAAATCCCTGGTTATATATTATTGTATGGCTACTTTTATAATTTCTGCTTGAAGCTACTAAGGTAGGAGATAGTTTTATAAGGTAATAAAATGCATTACTGAACCACTGTAAATATAAGACAAAATCAAGTTGGTTCAGCTCTACCCCCAAATCCAGGTGTGACAGAATACAGGATGGATTCCATCAGGTTAGCTGATGTATAAAATGAAAAGCAATCAGTCATGCATTGACAGGAGAGCACACCTGTATTCTGTGCTCTCAGAAAAACTGGTTCCTGCTCTGCTCCTGTAAATCTGTTCCTGCTGGTCCCTGCTGCTGCAAAAAGAGACCACAGCTAGGAAGCTAACCAATCAGCTGTGATCTGTATCAACCAATGAAAACTGAACAAATTTGCATCCTTCATTTGCATAATGGGCCTGTGTGGGGCCTTGGACACTATACAACCAATCCCCTCTCTTTGTTTCCTCTGAGTGTGCTTTCAGTTTATAGCCAGAGACTGAGTTTCCCCAGTTTGCAGTTTTCCATTTTTTTTGCAGTAAAGTTCTTCTCAATTAAATTTCCTGTTTTACAGAGAAATTTGTTGACACCATTAAGTAAATTACATATAAGTGTACTCTTAAGTATGAACTTGCTTTATTATTAATAGTCTTTTTCCACCAATAACAAGTGACTTTAAAAGTTTATTGCTGATAACAGTTTTCTCAAAGGGTATAGGTGAATGTGGTTTGTGTAGCAGGGAAAGAAAGAGGAGAAAAAAATAGGAAGTATTTTCCATTGAAATTCTCCAACTTGAAGGCAAGTATTAATTTTATGAATTCAAAGCTATGATTTTGTTTCAACTCCAGAAATCATTCCTGTTCATAAAATTTTTCTAACAAATTCTATTTATACACATTTTTCAGAATTATAATTTTATTCAATAAATCTGACAGTATATGTGTATGTATATATGTGACTTACTGAAATTTTACCTGTACTTTAATTTTCTCCCACACAACTTTCAATCTTCTCTGTCAAGAGTATTAGAAAGAGAAGAGCTTTCTTAACTCCATTGTCGAGAAAAAATAATAATCCATTTATTTTGTAACTGCAAATCGAGGATGTGTAGTTCTTTAGAAAAGAAATAGTGATATATTTCCTCAGTTTAGAGATATCAGCCTGAATTTTAACCTAGGTCATTTAAGCTGTAATATTTCAACATTAGAAATTTTAAAAATAGGGAATAACAAGAAGATTGCTTTAGTCCTTGAATTTCTGAGTATACATTAACAAGTTAACAAGGAATGAAAATTATATGCATTTCATTCATACTCTGCCTATACCTACTCTAATTTCCCAATTCCAAATATAATACAGATGTCTGTCTACCTACCATCTATCCACACATATATAAATTGTATATATATATAATATTTTTGGCCAAAGCATATAGTTGAGTACAGATTAAAGAAGTATGGCAGAATGCCCCAGCTATAATATGAGAGCAATGAAAAGTCCTATAGAAATGGCATGGATGCAAGGAGGGTTGAAGAACTGGGGTTCCTTTTTTGTGATCAATTTATCTCTCATCTTGATTTACCTCACCCCTTCCAACACAATCAAGGTTTGGGATACTTTCATCCTTTTCTGTTACCATAGTTTCCTTTCTTTTTTCACTGAAGTTTTTTTAAATTAGTTTTATTGTGGTTTAATTGGTATAGAATTACTGCATATTTTTAATGTGTACAATTTGATGAATTTGTACATAAGCACACACTCATAATGCAATGACCACATTCAAGATCAGAGACCTATATGATACTTCCCAGAGTTTCCTTGGATCCTTTTTCTTTAATAGTAAGAACACTTAACATTAGCTCTACCCTCTTAACACAATTTTAAGTACATACTGTGAAGTTGTTCTTTAATACTTTTGTCAAAAGGGTGCATGGAAATTGTGTTCCCTCTTGAAAAAAATTTCATGGGGCACACATTTTTCCTTGAGGAATTAATAGATATTGATCCATTGTTTCCTACCAGAGTTGCTATGGAGAAATACCTACCTGGAATTTTAAACACTGAGCTACTCATAAATACTTCAAGCTCTGAGAACTCAGAACTCAAGCTGTTTCTACAAATGGAGTTGGAAGAAAGTCTGGAATAAACTGATCCGCATCAGGTTTTTCCTTTATAAAAACCAGAATCTGTAGATTGTCAAATAGCTAAATAAAGGGAAAATTGAGGGATACTTTTCTGACTTTTTCCTAATATCCACGTATCTTGGATAAAATATGTGCCGTAATTTAAATTTAATTTCTAGTAAAAATATTTCCTGTCAAAGACTTGTCCTCAAATTCTTAAGCTTATTTTTTTCTAAATTTTTCTGTATTTGCAAAAGTAATTAATTTATTGCTTCAAAGAGAAATAGTTTTCCCCAAACCATTAGAAAACAGAAACCAAAATGCTGCTTCACCTCTAGTATCCTTTTCTACCCTTCCCAAATCCCTATTTAAATGATGTCATAGGAATTGCTCTTAGAAATGTCTCGTCTCCCATCTATATTGTCAAAATTAGTTTGTTTGCTTTGAAATTTGGAGTTTTATAGTATCTTAGGAAGTAAGAGGTAATAGTCATTCCTTGTTTTCAGTTCCAATAGTTGCAGATGTATCAGCTGTCTCATTTCATGGTTTATTCCTTCCTTTCACAGTCTATTAACTTGCTGTTCCAGGCCCAGCAATCTGTAACTAACTGTAGAGGCCACCACATGTGCAGGGATTTAAGTATTATCTCCAAACCGAATGTGTAGTTCAAAATACGTTGGTAGAATTTCCTCCTTCAATTTTATTTTATCTGACCATCATGGAGGAGGAGAATTGACTGAGATTCATCTTGCCTTTTTAATTATTAATTTTTACTCTCCATTCACATGCTTTGCTTTTTATGTCTATTGACTAGTTATAAGAAAAAAAGGGGAGGTTTCCCCCTTTGATGCTTTCCTAGCTATCATTACTGAAAAACATTTGCTTTCCCTGGTTTCTGCAAGAAACAGTCAGAATTACAAAGTTTTACATTGGCAAACTGCATATAAAGTCTATCATCTTAGAGTCCTGTAATCCTCCGGGAACTAAAAGAATAGTTTTCATTATGGCCAAGCAGTTACGGCCAAGCTGATTTTATCAGCATTACCAACTGAAACACTTCACAGTAACTACAGGATATCCCTGCATAAGCAATCACCAGGTAGGTGCAGAGTTTGCTAAAATTTTCCCAACTCTGTGTCTAAAACTTAATTTATTCTTATTCTATATGAAATTAGCTAGTCCCACTGAAAAATAAAGCATTTTATGTATCAAGGGAAGAATAACTAATTTTTTAGCAAAAAGCAAGTATAATTGGAAAAACACTTCATATGAACTCGTCTTACTTTTATGAGTTTATAAAACTAATCTCTCTTCCTTGCATGGGACTTTCTTACAGTATTGTTACCATTAGTGAAGTTATCTCATGTCAGTTTCTACATAAAAGAGAGTTATATTTTAATGTCTGGGTCCATTTTTCAAGAGTTAATTTTAAAACTGCAAATCAAAATGGAAATGCTTTCAATTACATATGGCAAAAATGTAGAAAATGTGTACTAAGGCAAAAATGCTTTGTAAAAAAATGACACAAGTTCACTCATTTTGGGCAAACTGACATGTGATTTGGTAGGCATTAGGTCCTGTGCTTGGATACCACTGGCTGGAACTCCAGTCACAGACCCTAAGACAACCACTTGTGACCTGCGACCTAAAAGTCAGTATGATTACTTCCTTTGAACCAGTATTGAAAGAAGAAAATGTCCACCCCTGTTAACTCCTGATGGAGAAGAAAGCTCAACTCAACACTTGCAGTGAAGCAAGAAATGTTTTCTGTAATTGCAACTACTAAAACAGTTACCTTTTCACAAAGCTAAAAAAGTAACAGCACTAATATAACATGATATGGGGTTGTATTATTGCTATTATTCCAGCATTAGTGAAAATGCCAGGCAAGAACTTGGAATTCTGCTTTCACTTACAAGTTAAAGCTTCCTGCTTTATCCATTTTTGCCCTTTTTTAGCTACTCCCAAAACAAATAGCCTTGAAATGTCAAATGGCAGTTTCAAGCATGGAAGAGATGTGGGATCCAGGAACAGATACTTGTGGCTTTTAGATACACATCTCAGTGTGTATTTAACTGAGGAAAGAACCAGATATTTACTCACAAGTGCAGCTCCAAAACAGGTTATTCATTTTGTCTTTATGTTATTCATTGGAAGTTAAATATTTACTCAAACACAGCGTAGTTACAAATGATAAAACTACCTGGAACTGGTTATGTAAGCTGATATCTTATCATTAGTGGCACTGCCACTAATTCTATATCACTGAATATAAATATTGTTTTGGCACAACTACTCCACTGCCTTTCAGGGAGAAATGACTGAATTAGGTTATACTTCTTTAATGAGTTCCCAGATTGCCTCAGCAAGAAGCTGGAATTATGGGTATAATTCTGTTTGGATACATTCTTCTTTGGTAATAGGGAATCCAAGCAGATTAATGAATAATTAATTATTTGGTGGCAATCCTGATATCTTTACATTAGTTCAGGCCTTCTTATTCATTAGATAAGAAGGAAAATTGCCTCAAAAACTCTTAATTTCATTAACTTTTAGGAACCTGAAACACAAACTAGTGAATTGTTCATGGATACAGGGAAAAATCTTCATCTCACAAATGAAAGAATGACCTAGTAGTAGTTCTTTTAGAAAGCTTTATTTTTAAACTTGTTCGCTGCATAGAATTTCAGATAGGCCTGTAACTTCAGTCATTATTTTCCATATATACTTCTATAAACCTAAGTTCCTACAGGTTAGGCTTGGATTTATGCACAGGTTGGAAAAGGCTCTCACTTATGTGTGGAGACTTGAGAGTTTCTGTAACAACATACTAACCAAAGAATGTTTGTCCAATAGTTGAAAAGTTACTTGATAGTTTGGCCATTTCTGAAGAAATATAAACTCATAAAATAGAAAATTCATTCTAAAATCATAATTACATCTGCAAGAGTAGTTATTATACATGTTGCATTTGAAACAGTATTTAAGCTTATTCTCCCTACAACATTTTCTGTAAGTTAAGAGTTTAACAATCTTTCCCCAAAGTTAAGTGTATTTGAACACATATTGGCTTATTTGGTACATCTATTAATCTGTTTTACTCAATACTATTATTGAGCAGCAAGTTTATGAGTCCTAGGGACACACAGTGAGTAAAACAGATAATGGGAAAAATAATGGACAAAACAAGTAATAAGCAGATAAGTAAATATCACGTAATTTCAGGTAGAGACAGATGCAAAGTATAAAATAAAACAAGGCAATGGAATGCATACATATATGTGTGTATGTGCATGCAAGTGAGAGAAAGAGGGAGAGATGCTCCTTTGAAAAAGTTTCATTCAAACAGACCTGAAAGATGAAAAGGAGCCAGCCATGCAGATTCAAGGGAGTTGTGTCCTAGGCAGAGGGAACAGAAAATGTAAGCAGCAACAAAAGCCACATTCACCTTGCTTTGAAGTTCAATAAAATATAACCTATTTCCATGATGGTAATCTCTATAAAAATAACAAAAGCCCAATAAAATTGCTTATGATTCTAAAAGTCAAACTAGTCTCTGTCTCCTTGGTTGCCACAATACTAAGAAACCAAAACGGAAAGAAACATGGAGTCAGGAAAGTTTTCTTTGCAAATTTCATGTGATAAGTTTTGAGTGTGTTGGTGGAAAAGTCAGGTTGCCTTTCTTTAGCAACTGTTCTTTTATTACCTCATATTTCGCCTATTCTCGAGAACTTTCCTGATCTGTTACTCTCTGTCTTTAAAAGTGAAAGCTCTGGAGGATCCAACACCATTAATCTATCAAGCTATTAAACAGCAATGTTCACCTTCAGTTAAAATAAACCACTTATGTTAGTTTGGAAGAACTCTTTGACACTGACTGTCACTATGTAAATAATAGATCTACTATTCAGGAAAGCGGTCTTCCTCTATTGACATTTGGATCTCCTCAGCTTCTGATGTAAAACCAAAAGATATGGAATTGTGTACATATGGTTACATGTTACAGAGTAGTTAATGCACTATTATTTCCTAAGTTCTTAAAGGCCCAAATGTCTATTCTCTGAACTTACTGGAACTAAGATTTACATATTCCTACAGTCAAAGTGACTTGGGAACACAACATGGATAAAATAGAAATTCATAAATAATACTTAGAGCTTCATAATTAATCTCTGCTGAGGGAGTACTCTTTGAAACAAGAATATCAATGTTTGGCCAAGAAAACTCCTGATGATGTAAGTGGATTTGACATCTGAATATAGGTTTGAAAGGATGGCTGTACACATTAGGACTATCTTGTTCAAAAGCATTCTAAAAATCACTTTGGAAACAATGTAAATGCGCTAGGTAGACCTGGAATTTTGAGACTGCTGTATATATTATGTGATAACTTGAAGAAAAATGATGGTTGCATTGAGTATATGGAAGTAGAAATCTCGTTCCCCAAGAAATACCACAGAGTAACTTCAGAAAGATTCAAAAGTGTTTGAAAGAATGGAATAGAATTTGTTTTATGTATTTTTCCAATAAGATGGAAGGTAAAAAAATGTATTCCCCTGCACTGTATTTCCTTCCTCTTAATTTCCAACTCTTCCAGTAAATTACATGAAAGCAATCCCTAAAAGATTTTCTTTCCTAAAAACATAAGTGTCTTAAACCAAAGGGTGAATAAAAACAAGATGCAAGGAAGAGATAACTGACTTTGAGACTTTTTTATGCGGTAATTGTAACACTGCTCCTCTCATTATAATTGACATACAGTATTTTGCACAGGGGCTCTCAAGGATGGTCTAGGGGTTTCTGGTTGCCCCTGAGACTCTTTCAGGAAGTTCATAGGGCCCAAACTATTTTCACTTCACCGAATGTACAGTGGAGTTTTCCAGTGACTCTCTGTATGATAGACTACATGCAGAAGTAGATATGAGAAACCGGTTGAATTTTGCTGAGCCAGACATTAAAAGATTTGCAAAAATGTAAAACAAAGCCACCTTTTTCACTAATAAAAAACAATTGTTTGCTTTGGAAAATATTACTTGTTATTTTAAAATGAATTAAAATTCCATTTTAAATTATAATATGATAGATGTTGTTTTCTATGTAATCCACATGCACAAAAACTCTGTGATTCTTAATAATTTTTAAATATGTAAAGTGGTTCTGAGACCAAAAAGTTTAGAACCATGGATAAAACGTGATGCCAGGCACAGAATAAGACACTCAATAAGAGCCAGTTTTTCTTTTTTATGAAGCTGCTCCATTGAGCAACAGAAAAAGACTTTAGATGACTTCTTTCAGCTTGGCTCTATTCTTGACAGCTGCACATTTAGATCAAACAAACAGACAAGGAAATAATTCAAGAGATGGGATGTGAGAATTTGAAGGAGAACAAAATACTTTCTATTTTATTTTTGTGTTTTTCTTTCTCTGCTGACATAGCTTGGTTACAGTTACCCTGTCTCCCTAAACCTGGCATTCCTAGTTCAATACCCTTGAATCTCCCACATTCCCCCACCAGCCATGTAGAACCTACTGCTTCCAAGCCATCTATAATAGGGTTGTAATTATGAACACTGGCTCTGGAATAATCATTTTCCAAAGTGATGCCCTCTTATTCATTACATGAATTTGGGCTGGTTACCAAACATTTCTGAGTGATAGTATAAATGTTAGTTAAGAGCATGGCCTCTGGAGCTAGACTTCTTGGGTTTAAACCCCAGGTATGCCACTTAATGGCCATGCAACCTTAATACAAGTTACTTAACCTCTCTATTCTACAGACTCTTCATCTGCAAAAAAGGGGATAATGACAAGAACAGTCATACCCCTGGTACTGTGAAGACATAGATATATAAGTATTTTTTTAAGAATATAGTCTGTAATGCTATAATGTCTGGCACATAATAAATACTCTGGAGGTGTTATATTGTCACTTCTGTATTTCTGTTTCTCAGCTTTCTCACCTCTGTAATAAGAAGTATAATAATAGTTTCTACTTCATGGGATTGTTCTAAGGATTGCATGAAAATACTTAGAAAGTGCTTAGCAGAGTCTCAGGCTTGGAACAATAAGCTCTTGAAAAAATGTTAGTTTATTATTGTCATCATAGACAGCTATTTCAGATATTATAAAAATTTAATCTGATTATATTCTCATGTCAGAAGTCTTCCGAGTTAAATCTTTGAATTCTAGAGTTTTCATGCTAGAAGGAGTCTATTTAGTCCTGCAACTCTCATTTTAACATTGACTCTGAATCAATGTTCATCCTCAGTTCTGTTGAACTACAGTTTCTATGGCTGAAATTTTGGCATCTGTGTGTCCAAAAACTGTCTAGGTATTTCTAATATGTAGCTAAGTTTGGGAATCACAATAGTCAATTCCTTTATTTTATATGTGAGGAAAGAGAGGTTGAGAGGGGCAAGGAACTCAGTGAACAAGTTATCTCTAACCAGGAAAAGAATGCCAATTTTTAGACTTTCAACCAAATATAACTTATGAGACATTTACACATTAGTATGAAAGTATTTCAAGTCCTTAATGAAAGATTTTTCTACAGAAAGAGCATAAGTATTCTGAAAGCTGGAACCATAAAAGGGTTAAGTCGATATAAAAATCTCCCAGATTCGAAATCTAGCTGAGGACTTGGATGCTGGTCTATACAGATTTTCCACACGTATCAGCCTCCCTATAATACCACCAGCAGCAATGAAAAGTTGTCATGTGTCCTTAAACTTGAAAAATGTTCTTTATACTATAAAGACCATCATTGTAGATAAGCCTAACGAAGAAAGGTACTTTGCACAAATGGCACCTCTGACTGTCATTTACCAACACAATTTTTCTTCTATGTTTTGATGACTAAAACAAAACTTCCTAATGAAGATAAAATGCTACCAGACCTTAGTATACCAGTTAGATCTTTAAAGAAAAGAATATGACCAGTGACCACCTCCCTCCAGAGAAGCTGTCAGCAGAGCCTGTGAATGAAACCATCATTGTAGTCTCACTAATATACCTCCTGTCTACAACAACCATAAATGGAGCTATATATTGGTACTGGCATTGGACCAAATTGTATTTTAGGCCTTTCCCACGTATTATTTAAAAACAGCAGTATTATCACCTCATGTTAAAATTTCATAGCTTATAACATATTTTACAATTATTATGTAATTACCTTGTTTTATAGTTGAAGATATTAGTATGCAGAAACAGTGTTTTATAATTGATTACACATATTAATTGGTAAAATCAACATTGATACAGTTGAACTCCAAGTCCTGTGTGTTTTCTAAAACCCCAAAGCTGTCTTCCCACCTTAACTGTATATTAGCAATTCTTGAAACTAATAAATTTATAGATTATCACTTCCAGTGAATTAGGCATGTAAAAGACAAGACAGTATAATTTTTAAAATTCTGATTGTGGTGCTTTAGTCACTTCTGATTAGTTTATGTATGATCTATTGGGGTCATTTCCCTCTTTTGGAATCATCCCAAATGAAGTATAAACTGTTTCTTCCATGGTAATCCTCTTTCTGTTTACTTAAGTGTCCTCTGAGAGGTCACAACCATAAATGGAGCTACATATTGGTACTGGCATTGGGCAAAATTGTATTTTAGGCCTTCTCTGGCCACACTAATTTACATAATCCCACTGTTTGCCTCTCAGACCCGTGCTTAACTCCATAACCTCATCACAGTTTGGCATCTTTCTGTGCACGTATGTGTGTTTGTGGACTTAGATACTGTTTCCTTCCTCCATGAGACTCCATGATCTATGGCTGCCTTGTTCAATGCTGCATCTCCAGAGCCTGGTCTTAAAAATGAATGGCTGTGTAGGTCTATGAATTCTCAAAGCTACTTAACTAGACAGCCAACTGTGCCTGGGCAGTGCCAGTACAGGGGATGTCTGGGCTGTGAGGCAGTGTTCATGCCTTTAGAGAATGGCTAATACTTGCAAACATACAGTAAAAATTTTGATATTTTTGGTGTGGTTTCTAAGTTGCATGTCACCAGTCATATTGATCCCTTAGGTACATTGACTTGCCAGGGCTTGAAATATAATATTATGACTTGTATCAAATAAGGTAGTTTTTCTTATTAACTTGCACCCCCAAAAGCTATCAAATTCCAAATTTTGCTGAACTATGTTAATCTCCCATCTGTGCAGAATGGGATCACAATGAATTCCTGGTTGTTAATAATGTCAGGTTTGTGTTTTGGAAAATATATGACACATTTTCAGAAAGCACACTTCTTTCTGGCATAAAGCTTAAAGGCATATGATATATAGCTATGAGCTCTAGATATGAAAGGAACATTTCAGTTTTATGAATTTTTATGATTTTACTGTCACCTTTTATTTGAACTTCTCCCCAAGAATATCACATAAAGGAGGCAGAAATGTAGAAGCACTAAAGTTAAAAATCATATTCTATTCTCATTGTACAACTCAGCACATGTTCTCTGTATCATCTAATGGGGTTTCTGATATTGTTACTCTGGTAAGGAACTCTGCCCACCACTGAGTGAGAGGCCAACAAGAGTGAATGATTGATGGTGGGGATGACAACACAATGGATGATGAATGTGCTTCAGTATTCTAATTGGCTCAATGTTTCATTAATAGAAGCTTAGGTCTCAGAAGCAATAAATAAAAGTACAAATGTGTGCTGTCCAAACAGGCAAGGGTGGGGGTCCAGAGTGCAAGAACAGGAAATTATTCTCTAGCAGCTAAGCCCTTAAAGAGACATGATGTTCAAAGAGATTTTAAAAAGGACATACAACTCCCATAAATTAGGAATAAAAACTGAGGACTAAGATTTAAATAGAGTTAAATCTTTCAAAGTAATTAAATGAGGTTGGGACATGCTCAAGTGAAGAAGAGAATGCTTACTATTGAAGTCATAATTGAAGGATGAACTTGGTCACCACCTGGCTGGAGTCTTCTGATCAGAAAGAAATCCAGAACTGAGCAAGGCATAATATACTATGTGATTTGTATTTGTATAGTAGATGTTGAAAAAGGAGGCAATATATAGAACCCCTTGTTTTCTGAGGTCCAAGTCACAAATACATAACCTTCAACTTCAGGTATCGGCAGCACCAGGAATATTTTGTACTTTATCAAGATGACTATGCCTAGGTGTGTGCACATCTGACAGCAGGACTGTTTCAGCGGTCCTAGCAGGGCTAAAGGACCTAAATGACAGAATTTCAGGCTAATATCAACAAAAAAGTTGAGTTCCCAAAGGAATGAGAAACATCAATGTAACAACATCCCCCAAAGAGTCTGAAATTGGAGGATTAGTCTTGGTAAGGAAGAGAACAACTGTTATTCACCAAAGGCTGAACACAAGGTTGGGACAAGTCCTCCACAGGGGACTATATCACAAGGAGCTTTTAAGATTATCAACTAGAAGGTAGATATCAATGACTCAAAATATGAAAATCAGGAAGGAAAAAGCGTGCATTAAATTTTACTTCATAAAAATAAAAATAATTTTAAGCAAATAGTATGGACTAATCCAATAAGTAGATGTAGATGAAATAGACAAAATCATAAAGACACAAATTATAAAAATTTCCTCAAGAAGAAGTACAAATATCAGAATAAACTGTAAGAAAATAGGGATTGCATTAGTGATCAAAAAACTTCCTAAAAGGAAAACCAAGAACAGGATGGTGTCACTACTGAATTGTCAAATCTTTAGGGGAGATTTAACACCAATCATTTGGTGTTAGAACACATTCTAACTCATTCTATGAAGCCCTGATGCAAACATCAGACAAAAATCCTTTTGAGAAAACTACAGACCAATATCCTGTATGAATATAGACATAAAAGTGCTCTCAAGAAAATATAGAAAATAGATTACACTGTAATCAACTGGGATTTAACATAGGTTAACAAGGTTGGTTCAACATAGGAAAACTGTCAATGTAGTTTTGCATATGAGTGGATTAAAGGACAAAATCCATATGTTCACTTAAATAGATGCAGGAAAAGCATTTGACAAAGTCTAACTACTTTTCCTGATAAAACACTAAACAAGTAGGAATATCAATAAAGAAAACCTATAGATAACACCAGCTACCAAAAAGATCTATACTTCTTTGCCTTAATAAACCCCTCCTACTACACTGATTCTAAAGGTCAAGGAGAGGTAGAACAAATAGGGTGAATAATAGACTACATTCTTCCCTCCCCACTGTGGTTTATAAGCTGCATGGCCAAACTTCACTGGAGGAATGCAAAGAAGCTTCAAATTGGATGTAATATTTTAAGTTCTCAGTTAGAATGATTTGAACTTTTAAATACCCAATTAATTACCCAAAATGAAAATGGTCTGATATTTGACAGTGACCAGAAAAATTTGGGATATAACTGTGATATCTTCAAGGGGTTGGAAAGTAAGATTGAGACCATATTTGAAAATAGACATAAAGATGTTTTCTAATAGGCAGAATTATCACCCCTCAAAGATGGCTTTGTCCTAACTCCTGGAAACTTGTATATGTGACCTTACATGGTAAAAGGAACTTTGCAGATGAAATTAAGTTAAGAATCTTGACATGGGATGATTATCTTAGATTATCTGGGTAGGTCTGTAAGAGAGTAGAAGAGTCAAAGTTGGAAAAGAAACATGATAGACTGTTTCTTTTCCAAAACAAGACCATATGTTTTGTGGAATTTGTTACAGCAGCAATGGGAAGTTTATACAGACTTTGGTACCAAGAGTGGAATACTACCATGAGAAATATCTAAAAATATGTACAAGTGGCTTTGTAATTGGGCAATGGGCAGAGGCTTGGAAGAATTTTAAGGGTGATAGAAAAAGCCAAGATTGCCTTGAACAGACAGAAAAATGGATATTAACAACTAACTATTTGTGAGGACTCAGAATGAAGAGAGGAACATGGTAAAAATCTACACTTTCATAAGGAATAATTAAATCATCATAAACAGCCTGTTAGAGAGGTGCTGCTGGTGACAGTTCAGAAGGAAATGAAGAACTGTTTCAAAAGGACCCTTGTTATGTAGCAGTAGAAAGCTTAGTGGAATTGTGTCCTATGCTTGTAAGTAATCAGCTTGGGTTTTTGGCAGAGGACATTTCTAAGCAATGGATAGCCCTGGCTCCTTCCTGCTGCTTATAGCAAAATAAAAAAAGAAGGAGATAGAGGGAAGAACCATTAGGCAAAAAGGAAAGAGAATTTGATGTTTGGGGAAATCCTCATCTTATCTAGATTATAAAAGACAATACAATTTCAAAATTACTTGGGATTGGTGACTCCTTTTTTCTCTCCATTTCACACTTTCTGAATGACAATGTCTATCACTGCTATCCTATGCCTATCCCATCATGGTATTTTGGGGTAGATATGTATTTTCTAATTTTACAGGTCCACAAATGAAGAGGAATTTTGCCTCAGAATCTATTACACCCAGGGACTAACCAATACCTAATTTAGAGCATTTAGTTTGTGAGACTTGGGGGTTTTGAGCTGAAGAAACAAAGATGAAATTGGATTTGAGTTGATGCTGGACTGGGATGAGGTTTTGGGGAATCTTGGAATGTGGTGAATGTGAATTACTATTTGGCAGGAATAAGTCATTATATGGATGAGGTAATTAATTACACAGGGGATAATACAGTTGTTTTTCAGTAACTGGCCTTTTCTTCCACTTTTGCTACTGAATGAGAAATCTTAGCTGAGATCATAGTCAAGACGTGGCAACTGTGAACCTTAAGGCTAATAAGCAGCTCTGGAGTGATTAGGGTCATGAAGTTTTTCCAGATTTTAATTAGCTGAGTGATGGTACCTATTGTAAAATAACTCAGATATTTATAATTAAATGAGAAACACTTCTTAGGTTGCAACAGGGACAATGTCTCTTTAATTTGGTTAAGTAAGAATACAAAGTCTGGTCCTTCATGAAACATACCACATTTCCCCAAGTGTATATTCTTAGTTTTCTTTCTTTTTTTAACCCCTTAACCATTTTCCATATTTTGGTGGAACTGCTAAGCCACTACAAGCTATTGAATTAACTGAAGAGTCAATTTGATTAAATTTTAAAGAAACTTCACTCAATAAGTATATGTAGTCTATTGGGAAGTGAGTTTGTAATGGTGAAATTACAACTTCCCCCAACATTGCGAACAACTAGTGGAGGCAGGGTCGGTGGGTGTTTGATATTGGATGTGGGTGCATGAAAATGTATGAATAGTTTTGTGTTAAGGATAAGTTCTAAATAGAAATAAACTTACTCAAATGGGAAGGAATCAGATACTCTCCCAGATTCAGGGGAGAGCACAGGGCTAAAGAATATTTTTAAAGCATCTGAATTTGAATCACTGTATGAAGCAAAGTCATTTTTCTGGAGAAAGATATTCCATAAAGAACAGTTGAGGTACATGGGAGTCCTTTGAATTTTAGAAATTAAAAATTACTAAGGTAATTTCAGTGTACAGTGGGTGGGTAATAGTAGGTTAAAAACCATTTCAGCTCTAAGCTATATCGATGTAATTAGTTATCACTTTATCTCAGAGGTTGATGTTTGAGTAATTATAGGCAGAGAGATTAGAAATTCTCTACACTTTGAGGACACCTTATATAAAATTAATATCCATTCAGAAGCCAACCTGCATTGGAGAATGGATCACTGAGGAAGTAAATGGACTAGGCATCCATTACCAGGACAAGAAAGAAACATCTGGGAAAGTTTTGGAGCGAGACACATTGCTGCTTCATGAGGAATGGTGACAGTAAATGATACTGACCTTTTTTATATGCTAGTATTCTTCACTAACTATAAACTCACTATATCACTATAGGCCTTATTCCATACTGTGGAATATGTAAAAT
Organism: Manis javanica; assembly: GCF_040802235.1. NCBI lineage: Eukaryota > Metazoa > Chordata > Mammalia > Pholidota > Manidae > Manis > Manis javanica. The sequence goes on along the minus strand of NC_133156.1, from coordinate 102,347,229 downwards.
GTGAATGGTTAGACAATCTCAAAAGATCTTTGCCTGTTTTTTTCTTCCATACAATTTTAAGGTAAAAAAGCCTAGACATTTTTATGGATATATTATGCCAAAAAACTACAAGAAATATCTGAACTTTCATGTATCAAGAACATTTATCTCCATTGGGGAATCATCCCCAGCTAAAATTGATGTGAAGCAGCTGTTGAGGCTTCAAACTCTGTCTTTCCTTTCAGTTACCCAGAGAAGATTATTATATCCTAAATCAAGTAACTCTCTCAAAACACTGCCATTTTTTTTTAGAAATGTTAATTTTCAAGGTTTTGAGTAAGTTGAGTAAATTCAGTGGCAAGCACAGAAATTTATTTCTGCCACATGATATTCTTATAACTCTAGGCTCTGTGGTTATTTTCCTCTTGTTACTTTATTCAAGAAAGTTCACCTGACTTATAAAAAGTTAACCTGCTGAGTAGCTCTAGGTCTTTCTCTTTAACAAGAAGGGTTGATATTTTTGAAGGATCATACTGTCTACATTATTGTCCTTTGTCATTTGGATCCAGACACTTATATTCCTAAGTAACTTGTCCAAATTCTATTGTGTCCCATAACCAATAATGTGTGAATTACTGTTCAAACATATGTTCCATACCTTTACCACATTGAAAGATAATTACAGCTGGAAATTACTATTTTATAAGTCTAAGAAGTAATCTATGACTGATTTTGATATAGTCTCCAATCCAACACCTCTTCATTACATTGTCACTATATCTTTTGTTAGGGACCCAACTGTAAAAGTTTCTAGATATATTGTCTCATAACACATGCCAAAATAGAATCCCAATCTACAGTAAGTAGATAGCCTTGAAACTCAGTTAATTGTGCCAGAAGTATTCCATGTTGACTTTTCAGCCTTCATCTTTCACACATAGAAATAGTTTGTAAACACTAGTGTTCAGTATGTTCAATGATTTTCCTGTGGATTACTTTTATGAGAGACTCCTTATCTTCAGTCTTGAAGATTCCTCCCGACAATTTGCTTTGCTTGCTTTTAAAGATTCTGATGTGCAGAATTCTGGCATACAGGATGTACCCTGGTCTAACTGAATCATAATTTTTGGAGGTGGAAACCACATATCAGTATTTTTACGAAACCTCCAGATAGGTCCAATATGGAGCAAAATTAGGGAACCCATAGGTCACCTATTTTTACTCTACATGCTTTTTAAACAGAGGGTGAAAGAAATATCCTTTATGAAAATATGAAAATGGAAAAAAAGGATTTCTTGCCTCAGGCATTGAAAAAATGACTTAATATCTCTGGGTCTTATATTCATTTTCTGTAAACTAGAAATAATAAGGCTTTATTTCAGAGATTTTTGATAAGTTACATTATACTGTGCACTAAAACATCTTGGAAATAGTAGTAGATATTTTTCCTTCTTTGAAGAAGTTGGGGCGTAAGTCATTATTTAAATATAAAAGAAAAGCACTGCCTACTAATACACCCTTATTCAGCTGTCACTAAACATCTATTTCTACACCTTTTGAATTCTCATTATTCTTAATCAGAACCAGATAGTGTAATTTCAACTTTACAACAGTATAAGCTTTAGGATTTAACAACATATCTGTTTCATCGGTAATTCCCTGCAAATAATTATAAATTCAAAGGAAACGGGAGAAACGATGCAAGTGGTAAGGCTTCAGATCAATGAAATTTTTGAACTGTTTTTAGTTATGTTCATTGCATTCTATGATCTAAAGTAGAATTTTTAAAATGCATTTCAAATTATAGATGAAAAGCAATAAAATTCTTCACAGAAATTCAAGCTATTAGACTTAATTTTTATTGGTTAATCCAGTTTGTTAGTGCATTTTGAAACTGTTTTAAATAAATTAAAAACCTTTGATTCAGATTTCTCTTTTTTTTGCATTCCCTACTTCCAGATAAAATGTGACATTCAGTAAGATCTCTAAACAATCTGAAACTATCCCATGTCCTCCAGCAAACACCAATGCCAAAATTAATAAACATACATCTGAGTACTTTTGAATTATCATTAAGAACTCATTTTAATATGAAGATTTTCATATATGAGAATAACATTAAGGCATAATTGAATAATGCTTAATAAATTTTTGTCTGTCAAGTCACTCAAATCTGTTAAATAATATAATGATTAAAAATCATATTTATACACATATTTTATAATTCTAATCTCTAATTTTCTTTAAAAAGAATGTTTAATGTAAATATGTAATAAAATCATCAAACTTTGATATTTCCCCATTTAATGAATCTTGCATATTGGCATTCTGGAGCTGAAAAATTATCACCAAGCTACTCTTAACCCCCACTTATTTACCTTATGGAAATCTTAGATGAGAAGTAAATGAGATTCTGCTTTTTATTTTTCATCTTTGATAAGCCCACTTTGAAAAAGCTACATGGAGCTCATATACAGAATGCAGGGATTCAGGCCTAATACATGACCATCATAAGTTCTATCACCTTTCTGATCTTCCATCCCAGAGACCTCCCACAGGTATCATAAATTCTTTCCCACTGAGTCAGGTCAGAGTTCAGTGTTCCAGAATCTCACTGCCAATTTGTAAGATTTGGCTCACAGATGAAATGGATGCATCATCTTGGAACTAGACAAAAGTAACTCTTCACACTTATACTACAATGTATTTTTATTTATTCGTATATAAGTATGGTTAATATACAATCTTATATTGGTTTCAAGTATACAAGAACATTGTTTTTAAAGGACATACATGATTAAATTAGACCCACTTGGATAATCTACCTTTTTCCGTATAATGTAACATAGTCATGGGAGTGATACCTGCTCATGCTTACAAATTCCATATATACCAAAAGGGGAGAATATTATACAAGGCTGATCTATATACATTGGGATGTTATCTTAAAATTCTGCATACCAAAGTAGAACAAAACAATTTAATAGATAATTCAACATCAAATAATAAAATGCCAAGACAGGGTAAGCATAGGGCACTTATATGATAGGGCTATGATAGGGCTAAGTATAGGGCACTAATTATAGAAACATAAAATGTAAAGACCTAACAGTTTTTGGGGCTTTGGGAATATAGTCATAATTTATTATTTAATGGATAAGGCATATTACAATATAGTATGGATAGTATGATCATACACATACATATGTTTGTGGATACAAATATTTATGGTAATTAACACAATTTGATGAAAGTGTAAGTTTAATTTTTTGGAATATTTGTACTTTCTAGATTGTCATATTAAACATGTGTACCTAGTATACTAAACAAACATGTCTTATGGAATATAATCATAAAGTAATTTTGTCTCCCACTGTTCCTTTAAATTTGCTCAGTGGCACATATTCTTTCCACTGGCCAATTCCTATGACTTTTCTGTTCAGTCTGCTGTCACAAACCACTGTTTCAATTTAGTAATTGGAATATCAAATTCTGAAATTGATCAAAGTTGTATCTTCTCCTTCCCCCAGCTAACAACTGCTATTCTGTCAGGGTCCTACAATGGGGAAGAGAGGGAATATGCTTGTCAACTTATTTCTTTCTCTGCCTAATGTTGCCACACCCCCATCCTCAGCTAGATCACTGAAGTTTCTGACCCTTCTTGGGATGGAGTACAAGTCTGACCCTTCTGGGGATGTAGTACAGGGTAGAAAGAGAGGAAGGAGGAGAAGAAAGGTCAGACTTGAGACTTGAGTGATAACTTTCAATTAATTAATACTGAACCACTGGGCTTGGAAGATGCTTCAGGTAAGTCTGTTTTATGGATGCTTTTGTGAGTTCATTTGGAGAATTTTCTTAATTGGGTATCTCTCATTTCTGATTTCCATTCTCAGCCTCTAGAAATTATGGAAGTTGTTAACCTTTTTCTGCTAAGTTCTTTTCACCTATTATGGAGAACTAGACTCACAAAATATAAGCATCTTTCCCCAACACTACACTTCTCAAATTTTCTTCTAATCTTAAGCATCCTGAACCTTTTAAGACCTTGATATAGATAAGGGATTTAAAAGTTATTTAACTTGTTTTTATTTTTTTAAATTTGTATCTTGCCCAGGCACCTCATTTTAGAATTTCTTGCTCATAATATCTTCATAACGTAAAGTGTCAACAGTCAGTCAGTATTTCCAATTTAACATTGTGCAGATTATTACAGTAGTAAGATTCTCTTTTAGGTGATAAGAGAGATAAAGCAGTTAGCAATGGTGTCAAGGAAGATGATAAAAAGGAAAAAATAAGTTATTGATTATATCTTCGGTTAAAAGGGCATTTTCAATAAAGCAATGAGAATGAAGGGTAAATTTCAGGGAGTTGATAAGGAATAGATTATAAGGAAATTAATGCACATGACTTCTTTCTATGGTACTCAGAGGAGTCCTAATTTCACATACCACTAACAAAAGACCTGCCAGGAGGTCCTGGAGAAGATCATTTCACTGGGCCCACTGGTTTCACTCCAGCTCATGTCTGTTTACTGGATTCCACAACCCATTATACTGGGACTTATAAATAGAGCATTCTGGCTTTATTCAGAACACGCAGTCTGTTACTATGCCCAAAGGTAGTCAGTATTTTGCTTCTTCCTAAGCGTATATCACTTCATTAACTAGAACCTGAAAGAAATCAACCACACCAGAAAGCCAGTCATTCTACCCTAGAGACTTCTTTGTAAAACACTTTTGAAAATGAGTATTTCATTAGGTAAACATTACAAATTAGTATGGACAGGGAATTGGGGATGGCAGAAAAGACAGCATGGACTATATAACTGGTAGGAAGGTGATCTAAACTCTTGATCAACGGAACTTGGAAGACAGTAGAAGTGGAAAGGAATTTGTACAGTTAGAGACTCAGTAGAAAAGAAAATGGATATAGAGTCATGCCATCTTCTTTGGTTAAAGATATAAAAAGCCTATTTCTCTTTAGAGTCACAAATATTTCAGGATTTTTTTTTAACATGAAGCACCACATGCACATGTAGAATTAAGTGGGTGAGAGCATGGTTCAAATTCCAGTTTTCTGTAACATTAGCTGCATCTTCCTAATGAAACATGTTATTTCAATGAATTCCCAATGTAAACTGCAAAAAATGATCTTGGGGACCTTCAGGTCACTGATGTTGTGAAATATCTTTCTTCATCTTCTTTTTTATTCACTTAGTTATCATTAATCTACAATTACATGAAGAACATTATGTTTACTAGACTCCCCTTCACCAACTCCAACCCACAGACCCCATTACAGTCACTGTCCATCAGCGTAGTAAGATGCTGTGGAATCACTACTTGTCTTTTCTGTGTTGCACAGCCCTCCCTATGGCACCCCCATATTATACATGCTAAACGTAAGGCCCCCTTCCTTTCCCCCCTCCTTATCCCTCCCTTTCCATCCATCCTCCCAAGTCCCTTTCCCTTTGGTACCTGTTAGTCCATTCTTGGGTTCTGTGATTCTGCTGCTGTTTTGTTCCTTCAGTTTTTCTTTGTTCTTATACTCCACAGATGAGTGAAATCATTTGGTACTTGTCTTTCTCTGCATGGCTTATTTCACTGAGCATAATACCCTGTAGCTCCATCCATGTTGCTGCAAATGGTAGGATTTGTTTTCTTCTTATGGCTGAATAATATTCCATTGTGTATATGTACCACATCTTCTTTATCAATTCATCTACTGATGGACATTTAGGTTGCTTCCATTTTTGGCTATTGTAAATAGTGCTGCGATAAACATAGGGGTGTATATGTCTTTTTCAAACTGGGCTGCTGCATTCTTAGGGTAAATTCCTAGAAGTGAAATTCCTGGGTCAAATGGTATTTCTATTTTGAGCTTTTTGAGGAACCTCCATACTGCTTTCCACAATGGTTGAACTAATTTACATTCCCACCAGCCGTGTAGGAGGGTTCCCCTTTCTCCACAACCTAATCAACATTTCTTGCTGTTTTTCTTTTGGATGGTGGCAATACTTATTGGTGAGAGGTGATATCTCACTGCGGTTTTAATTTGCATTTCTCTGATGACTAGCGATGTGGAGCATCTTTTCATGTGTCTGTTGGCCATCTGAATTTCATCTTTAGAGAACTGTCTGTTCAGCTCCTCTGCCCATTTTTTAATTGGATTATTTGCTTTTTGTTTGATGAGGTGCATGAGCTCTTTTCATATTTTGTATGTGAACCCTTTATTAGATCTGTTATTTATAAATATATTCTCCCATACTGTAGGATGCCTTTTTGTTCTATTGATGGTGTCCTTTGCTGTACAGAAGCTTTTCAGCTTGATATAGACCCACTTGTTCATTTTTGCTTTTGTTTCCCTTGCCCAGGGAGATATGCTCATGAATAAGTCACTCATGTTTATGTCCAACAGATTTTTGCCTATGTTTTTTCCAAGAGTTTTATGGTTCCATGACTTACATTCAGGTCTTTGATCCATTTCGAATTTACTTTTGTGTATGGGGTTAGACAGTGATCCAGTTTCATTCTCTTACATGTAACTGTCCAGTTTTGCCAGCACCATCTGTTGAAGAGACTGTCATTTCTCCATTGTATGTCCATGGCTCCTTTATCATATATTAATTGACCACATATATTTGGGTTAATGTTTGGAGTCTCTATTCTGTTCCACTTGTCTGTGACTCTGTTCTTGTGCCAGTACCAAATTGTCTTGATTACTGTGGCTTCGTAGTAGAATATTAAGTTGGGGAGCGAGATCCCCCCCACTTTATTCTTCCTTCTCAGGATTGCTTTGGCTATTCAGGGTCTTTGGTTTTTCCATATGAAATAGTTCAATTTTTGAACTATTTGTTCCAGGTCGTTGAAGAATGCTGTTGGTAATTTGATAGGGATTGCATCAAATCTGTATATTGCTTTGGGCAGGATGGCCATTTTGATGATATTAATTCTTCCTAGCCAAGAGCATGGGATGAGTTTCCATTTGTTAGTGTCTTCTTTAATTTCTCTTAAGAGTGTCTAATGGTTTTCAGGGTATTGGTCTTTCATTCCTTGGTTAGGTGTATTCCTAAGTATTTTATTCTTTTTGATGCAATTGTGAATGGAATTGTTTTCCTGATTTCTCTTTCTATTAGTTCATTGTTAGTGCATAGGAAAGCCACAGATTACTGTGTGTTAATTTTGCATCATGCAACTTTGCTGTACTCTGATATCAGTTCTAGTAGTTTTGGTGTGGAGTCTTTAGGTTTTTTTATGTACAATATAATGTCATCTGCAAATAGTGACAGTTTAACTTCTTCTTTACCAATCTGGACTCCTTGTATTTCTTTGTTTTGTCTAATTGCCATGGCTGGGACCTCCAGTAGTATGTTGAATAACAGTGGGGAGAGTGGGCATCCCTGGCTTGTACCCTATCTCACAGGAAAAGCTTTCAGCTTCTCACTGTTCAGTGTGATTTTGGCTGTGGGTTTATCATATATGGCCTTTACTATGTTGAGGTTCTTGCCCTTTATACCTATTTTGTTGAGAGTTTTTATCATGAATGGATGTTGAATTTTATCAAATGCTTTTTCAGCATGTATGGAGATGATCATGTGGTTTTTGTCCATTTTATATATGTGGTGGATGATGTTGATGGATTTTCGAATGTTGTACCATCCTTGCATCCCTGGGATGAATCCCACTTGGTCATGGTGTATGATCCTTTTGATGTATTTTTGAATTCGGTTTGCTAATATTTTGTTGAGTATTTTTGGATCTATGTTCATCAGGGATATTGGTCTGTAGTTTTCTTTTTTGGTGGTGTCTTTGCCTGGTTTTGGTATTAGGGTGATGTTGGCTTCATAGAATGAGTTTGAGAGTATTCCCTCCTCTTCTATTTTTTGGAAAACTTTAAGGAGAATGGGTATTATGTCTTCTCTGTATGTCTGACAAAATTCCAAGGTAAATCCATCTGGCCCGGAGGTTTTGTTCTTGGGTAGTTTTTTTATTACCACTTCAATTTCATTGCTGGTAATTGGTTTGTTTAGATTTTGTGTTTCTTCCTTTGTCAGTCTTGGAAGGTTGTATTTTTGTCGGAAGTTGTCCATTTCTTCTAGGTTTTTGAGCTTGTTAGCATATAGGTTTTCATAGCAGTCTCTAATAATTCTTTGTATTTCTGTGGGGTACGTCGTGAGGTTTACTTTGTTGTTTCTGATTCTGTTGATGTGTGTTGATTCTCTTTTTCTCTTAATAAGTTTTCCTAGAGGCTTATCTATTTTGTTTATTTTCTCAAAGAACCAGCTCTTGGTTTCATTGATTTTTGCTATTGTTTTATTCTTCTCAATTTTATTTATTTATTCTCTGATCTTTATTATGTCCCTCCTGCTGACTTTAGGCCTCATTTGTTCTTCTTTGTCCAATTTCGATAATTGTGACATTAGACTATTCATTTGTGTTTGTTCTTCTTTCTCTAAATATGCCTGGATTGCTATATACTTTCCTCTTAAGACTGCTTTTGCTGTGTTCCACAGAAGTTGGGGCTTTGTGTTGTTTTTGTAATTTGTTTCCATATATTGTTTGGTCTCCATTTTGATTTGGTCATTGATCCATAATTATTTAGGAGCGTGTTGTTAAGCCTCCATGTGTTTGTGAGCCTTTTTGCTTTCTTTGTACAGTTTATTTCTAGTTTTATGCCTTTGTGGTCTGAAAAGTTGGTTGGTAGGATTTCAATCTTTTTGAATTTACTGAGGCTCTTTTTGTGGTCTAGTATGTGGTCTATTCTGGAGAATGTTCCATGTGCACTTGAGAAGAATGTGTATCCTGTTGCTTTTGGATGTAGAGTTCTGTAGATGTCTATTAGGTCCATCTGTTCTAGTGTGTTGTTCAGTGCCTGTGTGTCCTTACTTATTTTCTGCCTGGGGGATCTATCCTTTGGGGTGAGTGGTGTGTTGAAGTCTCCTAAAATGAATGCATTGCAGTCTGTTTCCCTCTTTAGTTCTGATAGTATTTGTTTCACAAATGCTGGTGCTCCTGTGTTGGGTGCATATATATTTAGAATGGTTATATCCTCTTGTTGGACTGAGCCCTTTATCATTATGTAGTGTCCTTCTTTATCTCTTGTTACTTTCTTTGTTTTGAAGTCTATTTTGTCTATTAGTACTGCAAACCCTGCTTTCTTTTCACTGTTGTTTGCTTGAAATATGTTTTTCCATCCCTTGACTTTTAGTCTGTGCCTGTCTTTGGGCTTGAGGTGAGTTTCTTGTAAGCAGCATATAGATGGGTCTTGCTTTTTTATCCATTCTATTACTCTGTGTCTTTTGATTGGTTCATTCAGTACATTTACTTTTAGGGTGATTATTGAAAGATATGTACTTATTGCCATTGCAGGCTTTAGATTCGTGGTTACCAAAGGTTCAAGGTTCATTTCCTTACAATCTGAGAGCCCCACATAAGTCACTTAATATGCTGTTTCAAACACAATCTAAAGGTTCTTTTTCTTTTTTCCCCTCCTTTTTCTTCCTCCTCCAATCTTTATATATTAGGTATCATATTCTGTATTCTTTGTCTATTCCTTGATTGATTTTGGGGATAGTTATTCTCATTCTGCATTTGCTTAGTAATTAGCTGTTTTACTTTCTTTACTGTGGTTTTGTTTCCTCTGGTGACAGCTATTCAACCTCTGGAACACTTCCATCTATAGCAGTCCCTCCAAAATAGACTGTAGAGATGGTCTGTGGGAGGTAAATTCTCTCAGCTTTTACTTATCTGGAAATTGTTTAATCCCTCCTCAAATTTCAATAATAATCTTGCTGGATAAAGTAATCTTGGTTCCTGGTCCTTGTGCTTCATTACATTAAATACATCATGCTACTCCCTTATGGCCCGCAAGGTTTCTGCTGAGAAGTCTGATGTTAGCCTGATGGGTTTTCCTTTGTATGTGATCTTATTTCTGTCTCTGGCTGCTTTTAACAGTCTGTCCTTATCCTTGGTCTTTGCCATTTTAATTACTATGTGTCTTGGTGTTGTCTTTCTTGTGTCCCTTGTGTTGGGAGATCTGTGGATCTCCATGGCCTGAGAGACTATCTCCTTCTCCAGACTGGGGAAGTTTTCAGCAACTACCTCCTCAAAGATACTTTCTATCCCTTTCTCTCTCTCTTCTTCTTCTTGTATCCCTATAATGCGAATATTGTTCCATTTGGATTAGTCACACAGTTCTCTCAATATTCTTTCATTCTTAGAGATCCTATCCTTTTTTCTCTCTGTTTCTCAGCTTATTTGTGTTCCTCTTCTCTAGTTTCTATTTCATTGATCGTCTCCTCCACTGTATTCAACCTGCTTTCAATTTCCTCCATCGTGCTCTTCAACGATTGGATCTCCGACCTGAATTCATTCCTGAGTTCTTGGTGTCTTTCCATGCCTCCATTAGCATGTTGATGATTTTTATTTTGAACTCCCTTTCAGGAAGAGTCATGAGGTCCATGTCATTTAAATCTTTCTGAGGAGTTGTATTAATAATTTTACTCTAGACCACGTTTCTTTGGTGTTTCAAATTTGTATATGGCACCCTCTAATCTCCAGAAGCTCTACTCTGGAGCTGCTCAGCCCCTGAAACAATGTCAGAGGTCACAGGGGAGAGGTATTGGTGCCTGGGCGGAGGAAAGAGCTGTGTCCTGCTTCCCAGCTGCTGTGCCTCTCTCCACTCTCTTGAACCAGTGGGCCGAGCAAACAGGTATAAGTTTTTGTCCCAGAGCAGCTGGATATGGATCCCTGCTTTTCACAAATGTCTGGAATCTCAATCTCTCCAGGAATTCTGCCTGTATTAGCTTTCCAACCCCATAATCACATGAGTATCATGGAAGTACCATGAAATGTAGGTTTGTGCTCCCACAGCAGATCTCTGGAGCTAGGTATTCCATAGTCCCAGCCCTTCCACTCCCTCCCTGTTCCCTTTCTCTTACTCCCACTGGTGAGCTGGGGTGGGGGAAGGGCTTGGGTCCTGCTGGGCCATGGCTCTGGTATGTTACCCTGTTCCTTGAGGTTTGCTCTTTTCTGCAGGTGTGTGCAATCTGGCTCAGTCCTCTTTCCTGTTGCTCTCTCAGGATTAGTTGTGCCAATTAAATTTTCTAATTGTATATGGTTTTTGGAGGAAACCTGTCTCTCCTCTCACACCGTCATCTTTAATCCCTTCTAAATTTATTTCTTATAATGTGTTTCTGTGGGAACACATGTTACTAATTACACCACTACAAATAAATATTTAGAAAATAGGTCATCATAACTTTGAAACTACATCCATTATCTGTGATATACATGATGAAATTCCCAAAGATATGCAAAAATCTCAGGATATTTTATTCAACTTGAATATGAAGAAGAGCTAAATTTACACCTGATTGTTCCAAACAAGCTAAAACCTCATTATGAGGGGGGATGAATAATTTTTTGACCAATATGCTTTTATAGAGAAACCCCAGAGTGAATGTGTTAAATTAATTTAGAATTTTAAAAGCGATTCACACACTTACATCAATCCAAGAAAGTGTATATGAAATAGGGCTGTAGTACCTTAAATCAGAGCTCTAAGAACCAAACATTCACTAAAAATATTAGTTTTCTCTTTTTAAATATGTTAAATATATTCCTTAATTGTAATAAAGAGAACCCAGAATTCTTCATTTTACCCTCTCCTGGAACCACTAATACTTTTATTTAAGAGAAATAATAAAATGGCATACAATATATTTATTTTAAAGGTTATATCTAATAATTAAGTAATCCTTAGAGGAGGAAATGAAATGCTTTGTCATTAGCCCACTGCAAAACATGTAGAAAAGTTTGGCCAAGGAAAGGAGTACTTAAACTGAGGTTGGTTGCTATTTATAATGATACCGACAACTTCAGCAACAAATAGAAAACACTTTCAGTCTTTAATCTTACATCAAGTCATTGTGGGATTTGAATGGAAATTACAAGCCAAATTTGATACGGTTTTAATCCCTTTCTTGTGACCCCAATTAATGACTAACAACCTTTTTATGAAAAAAAGCTAACTTACCATTCCAATGGTAGGTTATTAGAAATGCAGTTCAGTTCCCCAGTGTGGCATTTTCAGAGACACAAATATTTTAACTGCTTTATATGTGCACATTACAACTTATTACCTTAATCTTTGCAAACAACTGATCTCTATATGTTTTGTAAATATATGATTTGAACAATTTCAGTTTTCATGTCTCTGTTTACTATGTACATTTCTATATTTATTAGTTCATGTCTACATGTACTACTAATGCATGATGATTAACAGCAGACCTAGAACCAATAATTCATATAATAATACTATGACAGGTATAATATGGTATGAATAATAATAACCTGAAAACCAAACAATCTCCAAGTACCCCAAAAATAATGAAGAAGAAATCAATCCTTTGGTAAAACTTCTTAAACTGAAGAAATGCTAGAAAAAGATACTTTCTGGTGTGATATGCCATAAAATGCTTTTGGGGAATATAAGTCCTGGATTTGTCACTATCAGTTGGTGAAGCTTAAAAGATGAAATATCTCCTCTGATCCTCTATTCTCTCATAAGAGGGGTCATCAAACACATGATCAAATACAGTTTATTTTTATTTTACTTGATCACCACCACATGCATTCACTTATATATTCTCTGTGACTACTTTCTTGAGTCAGTGATAGAACTGAATAGTTACCACAGAAATTACATGGTTATAATAATATATAAAATACAATAATTACATATAATATATATGGGTTTATATGTAATATATATAATATAAAATTATATGTACTTTAGTTAAGACTAAAGTACATTTATGGAAATGTATACCATGCATACCTCCTACGTAGATTCAGCTCACCTATGTAAAAGCATCATATATATATGCAATGCTGAGCAAAATAATGAACAGGGTAAGACATTTCAGAGACACAAAAATATTTTTACTGGATTCAAGACATGTTATTATAGAAAAAGATTATATACAGTCATCATAGGAAAACATATGCAGACATTTTTCCATGTATTTTAAAGGTAAGTCTTGTCTTACTTTAAATTGTGTTTTGAAGTGTATCATAATTTACTCAATACTCAGTGCCTACAAAAGTGTCTTACTCTATGTGTACCACCCAGTGTATGTATCCCACACTGAGGAACACATTATTTGATGAGTTCTAATGTCCTTCTCAAAATCTAAAAGTTTCTGGGTTTAAGATGGTAAAATGCTTTCCTCATAGAAACCCTCTAATTGTACTACTTTCAAGACCTGTCAAAGTAATTAAATCAGTTTATAATGTGGAAAACAAAAAGTTGGGATAAGCAGATTTACAGCAAATGGTCCATTAAATCATATGCCCACCAAGTTTATGTTTTATAAGCATGATAAATGATGTCTCATGCGCAAATGCTCTTCTATATTTTCTTTGCCCAAGAGAGTTTGGTAAATTCTATAAAGGCTCCCTTTATTTGGGCCCCATGCCTATGGAAAAAAAAGAAACTATAAAATGAAATAGTCATGAATGAACCAGCCATTTATCAAAGTTACCCTCACATATCCTCTTTGTGTAAAATGAATCCCACACCAGAATGCCAAAAATTTTACCAGCCTCTCACTCAGATAATAAAATGCAAATCTCTTGAAAAGTAAAATCATAAATTTTGCAGAAAAGTTGCAAGTTTTTGTTAAGTTTATGAAAATATTTTAGAGAATTATTCAAATAAAAATGTCCTTAGCAAATAAAGATATGGAAATTTTATCAGATTCTGATAAGTTTATAATGAATAAGGAAAAACAAGAATGATAACTCAGAAATTTGTGAAATATTTTTTATCAAGTTGTTGTTAGATAAATTGATAACACCAAAATATTTTTGTTTATGTAATATTGAGGTAAAAATATTAAGTGAATAATTTCTTGTGTAAGTCATTATTTTTAAAACAAAGTTTACACAAAACAATAGTACTTTATTAATCCTCTGTTTTCTCTTTAAAATTACAAAATGGTTTAATTAAAAGTAATAATATATATAAGACAAAATAAAATGTTAATAATATTTTGTTTAATTTTTATGTTCATGCCACGATCAAAACTTTTGTTTCTCACAATTCACTATTTACCTAAGTGTACTTACTACTTAAGAGTATTCCTCTTACATATCAGACATTGAGTTACTTATTTCATGTATTACTTCTAGTCTTCACTATTATGAAACATAAGCATCACTACATTTACTTAAGAGAGTTCCAGAGATATTAAGCACCTTCAGAAAGTTGCACAAATATGCTTGGCCCACATTTCAAATACAGAATGTCCTTTTAATCCAGCTTTGAATTTTTCCATTTTGGCAAACTAGGTCACATTCAATATTTTACTAGTTTGCAGTGGATTTTCTAAGTTCCTGCACTTCCTCTGTATCACCCCAGCTAGTGAAAAACACACTAATGGTTATTTAAAAAATAATCTGTTAATCAAACAGTTTCAAATCTGAGAAATATAAGAATAATGATTTGTAATAGATTATGTGTATAAACAGTTATATTCTTCAAAAACAAGTCTATAATATTTTAAATGGAAGAAAAGACAATTTCATCATTATTAAAGAGATAAAGATATGCATAATATCTGTCCTGTATTCCCTAAGATTATACCTATAAAACAATTAATAATAAAAGATTTAGAATAAGCCAATAGAATAATATATATTAGGTTACTTCAGTATGGCAAAGTAATCATCTTGAGGCACAATAGGAAAACAATAAACTTACATTCCTGGCTATCTTGAAATAGCAAATAAATGTCTTACATTCCCTCCAAAAACAAATAGTAAATGGAAAAATCTGTAACAGAATTATTTTCAGATACTGGTCATAAGGCAGTTCAGGACTGAGTTCACAGAGACAATGGAAACAAGTAAGATAAACCATATGATCTCCCTGGCTCTCTTTCTGGATGTACTTTGTGAACTGTAGACCAGAAAAGGGGAACTCAAGCAGAGATTGATATTCTTACTTATTTGAGAAGATAGAGATTAGATTTTGGAGTAAGTTGCACAAGGACTACTTGCAAAGATAGATGATATTCTCTGCCATGAAATAAGTCTAAATAAATTTAAAGGGACTGAAATACTATAGCATAGACTCTCTGACATTAAATTAAAATAACAAAAAATGAAATTGACCAAACATTTGGAAACTAAAATAGCATGTTTAAAATATTAAGTATATTATAAAATAATACTGAACTGAATAATGATGATAAAAGACAAGCTAGATTATATGTAATGCAGCCAAAGAAGTACATAGAGGGAAATGCATGGTTTTATGTCCTTATTATACTAAAAGGGCCCAAAATTAATATAAATAATCAAGCTTCTGTCTTAATAAATTATTAAAAGAAGAGGAAAACATAGCTAGAATTAGTAAAAAGGAATAATAAAAATAGCATATATCAACAGAAAATGAATAGACACTAAATAAATAAACATTTAGGAATTTTGCACTTATGTTCATGAGAGATATTAACCTATAGTTATTTATTCCAATATCTTTACCTTACTTTGATAGTACTGTAATCCTGGCATCAAGGAATGAGTTAGGAAATGTTCCCACTGCTTGCATTTGCTGGAAGATGTAATAACGAATTGGTATTATTTTCCTTTAAATGTTTGGTAGAATCTACCAATGAAACATTCCAGTGAGGTGCTTCACTTTTCGAAAGGCTATTAATTATTGATTGAACTTATTTTATAGATAGAGGTTTATTTAAATTATTCATTTTCCTTGTATTAGGGTTGGTACTTTGTGTATTTCAAGGAATTTGCTATAAACTTTATGGGTACAGAGTTGTCCGAATATTCCTTTATTATCCTTTGAATGTCCATGACATTAGTAGACATGGTTTCTTAAATTTATGATATTACTAATATGGGTTTTCTCTCTCTTTTTGTAGTTAGCCTGCCTAGTTTTACCAATTATATTGATATTTTGATTTTATTAATTTTCTCTATTATTTTCCTGTACTAAATTTCTTTGATTTCTAGTCTAATTTTATTACTATTAATTTTTGCTTTTTAGTTTTGTTTATGTTCTTTTATGTTCTTTTTTATTAAGCTATCATTGACATGCACTCTTACGAATGTTTCACAAGAAAAACAATGTGGTCACTACATTCACCTGTATTATCAATTCCCTCCATTCCCCATTGCAGTCATTGTCAATCAGTGTAGTAAGATGCCACAGAGTACTACTTGTCTTCTATGGGCTACACTGTCATCCCTGTGACCCCCCACACAGTGTGTACTAAACATAATACCCTTCAATCCCCTTCTTCCTCCCTCCCCACCCGTCCTCGCACATCCCTCCCTCTGGTAACGGCTAGTCCCTTCGTGAAGTCTGTGAGTCTGCTGCTGTTTTGTTCCTTCAGTTTTGATTTGCTGTTATACTCCACAACTGAGGGGAATCATTTGGTACTTGTCTTTCTCTACCTGGCATACTTAACTGAGCATAATATTCTCTAGCTCCAGCTATGTTGTTGCAAATGGTAGGATTTGTTTCCTACCATAGGTAGGGTATTCCATTGTGTATATATACCACTTCTTTATCCATTCATTTATTGATGGACAATGAGGTTGCTTCTATATCTTGGCTATTGTAAATAGTGTTACAATAAACATAGGGGTGCACATGTCTTTTTGGATCTGAGAACTTGTTTTCTTTGGGGAAATTCCTAGGAGTGGAATTCCTGGGTCAAATGGTAATTCTATATTTAGTTTTTTGAGGAACCTCCATATTGCTTTCCACAATGGTTGAACAAATTTACATTACCACCAGCAGTGCAGTAGGGTTCTCCTTTCCCTACATCCTAACCCCACATCAGCATTTGTTCTTCTTAGTCTTTTTGATGTTGTCCATCCTTACTGGTGTGAGGTAATAACTCACTGTGGTTTTAATTTACATTTCTCTGATGATTAGCTATGTGGAGCATCTTTTCATGTACCTGTTGGCCATCTGAATTTCTTCTTTGGAGAATTGTCTGATCAGCTCCTCCATCCATTTTTTAATTGGGTTATTTGCTTTTTGGGTGTTGAGGCATTTGAGTTCTTTATATATTTTGGATGTTAACCCCTTGTCAGATATGTCATTTACAAATATATTCTCCCTTACTATAGGATGCCTTTTTGCTCTGCTGATGGTTTCCTTTGCTGTATAGAAGCTTTTTAGCTTGATGTAGTCCCACTTGTTCATTTCTGCTTTTGTTTCCCTTGCCCAGGAATATGCATACAGAAAAAAGTTGCTCATGTTTATATTCAAGAGATTTTTGCCTATATTTTCTTTTAAGAGTTTTATGGTATCATGACTTATATTGAAGTCTTTGATCCATTTTGAGTTTACCTCTATGTATGGGGTTAGACAATAATCCAGTTTCATTCTCTTACATGTAGTTGTCCAGTTTTGCCAACAGCATTTGTGGAAGAGGGTGCCTATTCCCCATTGTATATCCATTGCTCCTTTATTATATATTAATTGACCATATATGCTTGGGTTTATAACCGGGATCTCTAGTCTGTTTCATTGGTCTATGGGTCTGTTCTTGTGCCAGTAGTGGCCTTGTAGTAAAGCTTGTCTTGATTACTGTGGCCTTGTAGTAAAGCTTGAAGTTAGGGAGCAAAATTCCCCCAGCTTTATTCTTTCTTTGCAGGAATGCTTTAGCTATTCAGAGTCTTCTGTGGTTCCACATGAAGTTTAGAACTATTTGTTCCAGTTTGATAAAGAATGCTGTTGGTATTGTGATAGGGATTGCATTGAATCTATAGATTGCTTTAGGCAGATGGCCATTTTGACAATATAATTCTTCCTATCCATGAGCATAGGATATATTTCCATTTATTGATGTCTTCTTTAATTTCTCTCATGACTGTCTTATTGTTTTCAGGGTATAGGTCTTTCAATTCCTTGGATAGGTTTATTCCTAGGTATTTTATTCTTTTTGATGCAATTGTGAATGGAATTGTTTTCCTGATTTCTCTTTCTGCTAGTTCATCATTAGTATATAGAAATACAACAGATTTCTATATATTAATTCTGTATCCTAAAACTTTCCTGAATTCAGTTATTAGTTCTAGGAGTTTTTGGAGTGTATTCTTTAGGGATTTTTATGTACAAAATCATGTCATCTGCAAACAGTGACAGTTTAACTTCTTCCTTACCAATCAGGATGCCTTTTTTCTCTTTGTGTTGTCTGATTTCCATGGCTAGGACCTCTAGTACTATGTTGAATAAAAATGGGAAGAGTGGGCATCCTTGCTTGTTCCCAGTATTAAAGGAAAAGCTTTCACCTTCTATCTGTTAAGTATGATGTTGGCTAGGGGTTTATCATATATGGCTTTTATTATGTTGAGGTACTTGCCCTCTATACCTATTTTGTTGAGAGTTTTTATCATGAATGGATGTTGAATTTTGTCAAATGCTTTTTCAGCATCTATAGAGGTGATCATGTGTTTGTCCTTTTTCTTGATGTGGTGGATGATGTTGATGGGTTTTTTTAATATTGCACCATCCTTGCATCCCTGTAATAAATCCCACTTGATCATGATGGATGATATTTTATATATATATATATATTTTGAATTCGGTTTGCTAATATTTTGTTGACTATTTTTGCACATATGGTCATCAGGGATATTGGTCTGTAATTTTCTTTTATGTGGTGTCTTTGCCTGGTTTTGGTATTAGAGTGATACTTCCCTCACAGAATAAGTTTGGAAGTATTCCCCCATATTGTACCTTTTGAAAAACTTTAAAGAGGATGGGTATTAAGTCTTCACTAAATGTTTGATAAAATTCAGCAGTGAAGCCATCTGCTTCAGGTGTTTTGTTCTTACATAGTTTTTGATTACCATATCAACTTTGTTGCTGGTTTTCTGTTTCTTCCTTGGTCAGCCTTGGAAGGTTGTATTTTTCTAGGAAGTTGTGTATTTCTTCTAAGTTATCCAGTTTGTTAGCATATAATTTTTCAAAGTATTCTCTAATAAGTCTTTCTGTTTTAATGGCATCCTTAGTGATTTTTCCTTTCTCATTTCTGATTCTGTCTTTGTGTGTAGACTCTCTTTTTTCTTGATAAATCTGGCTAGGGGTTTATCTATTTTATTTATTTTTTCAAGGAACCATCTCCTTCTTTCATTGAGTCTTTCTATTGTTTTATTCCTCTTGATTTTATCTGTGCTCTAATCTTTATTATGTCCTTCCTTCTACTGACTTTGGGCCTCATTTGTCCTTTTCTAGTTTTGTTAATTTTGAGTTTAGACTGTTCATATGGGATTGTTCTTCTTTCCTGAGTTAGGCCTCTACTGCAATATACTGCCCTCTTGGCACAGCCTTTGCTGCATCCGACAGATTTTGTGGTGTTGAATTATTGTTGTCATTTCTCTCCATATATTGCTTGATTTCTGTTTTCATTTGGTCATTGATCCATTGATTATTTAGGAGCATGTTGGGCTTTTTTGTTTTCTTTATGTAATTTATTTCTAGTTTCATATCTTTGTGGTCTGAGAAGATGGTTGGTACAATTTCAATCTTTTTAAAATTACTAAGGCTCTTTTTGTGGCCTAGTATATGATCTATTCCTGAAAATGTTCCATGTGCATTTGAGAAGAATGTATATCCTGCTGCTTTTGGATGGAGCATTCTGTAGATGTCTGTCAGGTACAACTGTTCTAATATATTGTTCAGAGCCTTTGTCTCCTTACTTATTTTCTGTCTGGTTGAAGTGTCCTTCACTGAATGCATTGCATTTTACTTCCCCCTTTAAATATGTTAGTATTTGTTTCACATACATCTGTGCTCCTGTTTTGGGTACATAGATACTTATAATGTTTATATCCTCTTGTTATACTGATCCCTTTATAATTTCATAATGCCCTTCTTTGTCTCCTGTGACTTTCTTTGTTTTGAAGCCTATTTTGTCTGATACAAGTACTGCAACTCCTGTGCTTTTCTCTCCCTATTAATTGCATGAAATATCTTTTTCCATCCCTTCACTCTTGATTTGTGTATGTCTTTGGATTTAAAGTGAGTCTCTTGTAGGCAGCATATAGATGGGTCTTGTTTTTTAATCCATTCATGACTCTATGTCTTTTGATTGGTCCATTCAGACCATTTACATTCATGGTGATTTTTGATAGGTATGCACTTATTGTTATTTTAGGCTTTAGATTCATGGTTACCAAAGGTTCAAGGGTAACTTCCTTACTATCTAAGAGTCTAACTTATCTCACTTACTATGCTATTACAAACACAGTCTAAAGGTTCTTTTTCCCCCTCCTTTTTATTCCTCCTCCATTCTTTATATAATAGGTATCATATTCTGTACTCTTTGTTTATCTCTTGACTGACTTTATGGGTAGTTGATTTGATTTTTCATCTGCTTAGTAATTAATTGTTCTACTTTCTTTAATATGGTTTTGTTTCCTCTGGTGACACCTTTTTAGGCCTAGGAGCATTTCCATCTATAGCAGTCCCTCCAAAATACACTGTAGAGACAGTTTGTGGGAATTCAATTCCCTCACCTTTTCCTTATCTGGAAATTGTTTAATCCCTCCTTCAAATTTAAATGATAATCTTTCCAGGTAGGGTATTCTTGGCTCAAGGCCCTTCTGATTCATTGCATTAAATATATTATGCCATTTCCTTCTGGCCTGTAAGGTTTCTTTTGAGAAGCCCAATGATAGCTTGATGAATTTTCTGTTGTATGTGGTCATTTTTCTCTCTCTGGCTGCTTTTAATAGTCTGTCTGTATTCTTGATCTTTGCCATTTTAATTATTATATGTCTTGGTGTTGTCTTCCTTGGGTCCCTTGTGTTAGGAGATCTGTGCACATCCATGGTGTGAGAGACTATCTTCTTCCCCAGATTGGGGAAGTTTTCAGCAATTACCTCCTCAAAGACACTTTCCATCCCCTTTTCTCTCTCTTATTGTTCTGGGACCCATGTGATGTGAATATTGTTCTTTTTGGATTGGTC
Organism: Manis javanica; assembly: GCF_040802235.1. NCBI lineage: Eukaryota > Metazoa > Chordata > Mammalia > Pholidota > Manidae > Manis > Manis javanica. The sequence goes on along the minus strand of NC_133156.1, from coordinate 102,326,230 downwards.
ACACAGGTCTCTCAATATTCTTTCATTCCTAGAGATCCTTTTTGTCTCTGTGCCTCAGCATCTTTGTATTCCTCTTCTCTAATTTCTATTCCATTTACCATCTCCTCTACTACATCTAATCTGCATTTAAATTCATCCATTGCATGTTTCATTTCAGATATTGAAATGAATTCTTGAATATTTTTCTTTAATTCCAGGAATATGTTTATGACTTTTATTTTGAAATCTCTTTCTGAAGATTGATGAGTTCAGGTTCACTTGGCCCTTTTTCTTGTGTTTGTGGGATTTTAGTATGAACCAGGTTCCTCTGACATTTCACATTTGTAGGTTGCACCCTATAGTGCCCAGAAACACTACTCTCTGGAGCTGCTCAGCCTCTGGAGTGATGCTGGGAGCCAAGGGGTGTGGCACTGGTGCCTGAGGGGAGGAAAGAGCTGTTTCTTGCTTCCCAGTTGCTGTGCCTGTCTCCACTGTCAGAGCCAGTGGGCTGAGTGCACAGGTGTAAGCCTGTATGCTTTGCATTTGCAGCTGCAGTAGGCAGGGCCTCCTCTGACCATCCTGATGTCAGGGCAGGGACTGCTGGTTTGCAAGCTGGTGGCAACTGTGAGGAAGGCACAGCAGGCTGTGTATCATGGTGGGGGCCTCAAAGCTGTGTAGCCACGGGGATTGAGTGCCAGAAGCTCCTGAAAATTCCCAACCTTTTGGACATAGTGCACCTGCACAATTTGTCCACCTGTCCCTTCTCCTGAGCAGCAAGGTCTGTGCAATCCTTGTCCCTTTAGCAGTCCTTTTACTGTTAGGAAGTCTCTCAGACTGCCGCCTTTCTATTTTACCAGAGCAGCTGGATATGGATCCTTGTTTTCCACAAGTTGCTGGAATCTCTGTCTTTCCAAGTATTCACCTTTCTTAATTTTCCAAATGCACTAATCACCAGAGCACCATGCAATGTAGGTTTGTGCTCCCAGAGCAGATATCCATGGCTGGGTTTTCAGCAGTCCTAGGCTTCCACTCCCTCCCTGTGCCATTTCTCTTCCTCCTGCCAGTGAGTGGGGTGGGCGAAGGGCTTGGGTTCCACTGAATCATGGCTTTGGTACATTACCCTGTTCCATGAGGTCTGTTCTTTTTTCTAGGTGTATGCAGTCTGGCGCAGCCTTCTTTCCTGTTGCTCTTTCAGAATTAGTTGTATTAACTATATTTTCATATTACATGTGGTTTTGGTAAGAGGCCTCTGTCTTACCTGTCATGCCACCATCTTTAGTCAGCTTCTTTCCTTTATGTTTTATTATGTTCCTCTCTTTACATTTCTACTAACATAATTTTTATCCATGCCAAAATGCAGAAATTTAAGGAGAAAAAATATGTGTAATATGTGAGAGAAAGAAACAGTTTTCTTAGATATGCCCCAGAGGAAAATGTATGTTCTCTCATTTCAGTGAGTAGATTTTAATATAGATCCATAAAAATGTACCTTATTATTACTTTTTTGTAGTTTAGGAGTCTAAGCTTTCCTCTCTTGTTTCTTTTCCCCCTTACCATTTTACTTCCTATTTAATATATCCATAAGACTACCTTTGAGTGCGCCTTTCTGTATTTTAAATTTCCTCTCTTGCTTCTTTTTTCCTTCACCATCCATCTCCAAAGGGTAAGGCTCCCTTTCTTTTTACCATCTTCTCCCTCAGAAGCATTGCCTTTCTAAGACTGACACTTTGAGTCCCATTCATTTAGGTCTTTTTCTTATAGAATGTTATGTGATACACAAGGATTCTTTCTCAGAATTTTTGTACTTAGGGTGAATGTTTTTCCTTCTGATGGTCATTTTAGTTCTCTCTTCCACACAGTTTTTCTGGACCCACCAAACTCTCCATTAAGGCTTTGAGCAGGAAATGGCTCTCCTAGAAATTGGTGTTTACTATTCTACCTAGAGGTAATTTGAAGTTTGTTTTGCATTCTATTTATAGTAAAGGCATGATATTTGGAGGGTATGTGGATAGATTCAGACAGGCAGCTGCTATTTCCTCAGCTAACAACCAATTAAAATTTAAAGGGCTATTGTCAAAAGTATGCCTTTGGAAATATTGTTACTTATAACTTTTTGATAATAATTTGACTTGAAACCCAATTGAAGCAAGTTTTGATTCATGATAATTATAATATAACACCTTTTTTGTAGAAGGATATATGATTTTATGATACTTAAAGAAGAGAGATATATATCCTGATAATTTGAAATTGTTTTAAGTTCATTAAAATAAAAGACTAAATGAAAATGGTTGTAGGGAGGCAAGAACACCATCCTTTATTACTCTGAATTCTCATCTGGTTGCTAAATTGGCAATTTTTGTGGAACTTGCACTCTGAGATTAGTGATAAGATTTAAGGTGCAAGCATTATTTACTAAAACTTTATATTGAGCTCAAGCAATTTAATTCATAATGTGTTCCTTTCCACAGAGGCTGAGGGAAAAGAAAATCAATAAAAGCTCAGAATAACCTTATGTTTTCCTTGATAAATTTATCTTCAAGTTAATAAAGAGTGAAATAGTGATTACTAATGGAATAGTCTTACCAAAAGTTTTCTTGAAATTCATGTAAAATATTTTCCTAAGGAAGTCAGGAATATAATGCAATTTGTCAAGAAAAGAATCTGGGTACAAAAATAGATATGATGTGTTATCAAATAATAAGTACATAATAATTGTTTTTTCTTTGTTTTATTGAAGGATAAATGATTTATTTTTATCTGTGTATCATCATGGTCATAAAGTCCATATGATTAAACAGGTTTCTTCTGTAGTCATATTGTTATAGTAGACTTTGAATGAATATATTGGCAAAATGTCTATCTGTTGCTGCCAGCAAAGGACACTGCTATTAAATACTGATTTTTCTCCACGACCTCTCCTCAGCTTCAATAAATTGCTTGAGTTATTATGTTTGGAGTTTAACAGATCCTGGGGCTTCTTTTTTCCTGGCTATCATGATGACACAGTGAGCTTGCTATATATCCACATCTCAAGGAGTGGTAAAGCAAAACAGAAAACTAGATAATTCATTTAAATAGTCTAAGTGATCCAAATGAGCCTACATAAACAAATCCTGATAAAATTAAAATAAGTACATGTTTAAACTTAGCAGAGCTTGTTTTATCTGGAAAAGCTGAAAGTATTTTCAATTGGCAAATTCAGTTGTACTTAAGAAGGATATGAGAATTTTTTAGACTATAAAAACTATTTTTCCATATATGTTAGTGTATTTGGAAGTCCCCTATATAACATTTTAAGGGTATCAAGACTTAATACTGCTATTTCTATATTTCAGTTTTCATGCAATTAATTTATGTAGACAAGGTCTGCCACTTCCCTGCACTTCTACCTCCACCCCTGGTTTTAATTAAACAAAGAATTGGAAAGCAGTGTTTTTCTTTGCACAAATGTAACATGTTGGGGACCGCCTGTGTCTTCTCACATGTTTGTAGGCAGAATGGGAAAGCACCTTCCCCCATGTCTGAACGCAGCATGGGAAAGCACAAGCTTGAGAACAGCTGGTGCAGTCCTTGGAAGTTATCTGCCCACAGAAACATATCTTGTCCTCGAAGACGAGCCAAGACTCCTCACTCTGAAAATAGGGAGACCTTGAAGATGTGTGGAAACACCGCCCCTGCTTCTGGCTATGCCTTTCCCCCACTTGCCGATGTGGCGGGAATGGAGAACAAAGAACATTCTGTTTATGCATTCTGTGAGCAACCAACTGGAACCTGCTGTGCCTACCTTTGCCCGGCTACTGCTGACGTCAATACTGTGCTTGACTGTCTATTGGATAATGCTATGTCCTGGAATCATGTAACCCCACTGCATTATATAAACCCTGGACCTTCATTAAAGTTTTGCTGGCGACACACGGGAGCGTCAGCCCTCCCAGCTCTTTCTGTCTTTCTTTCTTTTCTTTGCCTCCCTTCCGCACTTTAGGACCTGCTCGACTAGGCGCGACTGAACCACGTCAGTAACATGAATAAATTAGCCAACCCATTTGTAGGTATATTTGTCAAGGTCCCAATAGGAAACAAATGACACCATCAAATGCAGAGTTCAGAAGAGTTTAATGAAAGCACTATTTACAAAGCTGTTGAAAGTACTCAGGGAAACCAAGGTATTCTATAGTAGCCAGAGTCTAGCAATAGCCATTATCACCACTAGATCTGACAATACAAGGAGAAGACACCACTACTAGGATCCTGAAAAGGCCTTTAGCATATGTGTTGGTCCATTAGACAGGAACTGTAGATTTCAAAAAGAAATGTGGTTCATTGTTTTTTCATGTGAAACCTTCATAAGAGTGTGTATCAATCATACCTTAATAAAAAATTAAAAATAAAAAAAAAAGAATCGTGGTTACCATCAAGTCATAGCCCCACAGGGAGACTGCCAGGGAAATGAACAATTTATTATCCCTCTGTTTCTTAATCTCCTGTTGGTATCTGCTATTGGCCAAAGCCAATCAAACCTAGAGGCAAGGGAGTCTCTGGATACTTCCCACTGTGGTCACCTTCTTAAGCACAAATCAGGACAGAGACTATTAGGGAACAGATATGGAAATGCAAAATGGAGACTGTGCAGCACAGTAAGAAATGAGAAGAAAGCTTCTTTCAAGGCTCAATTTTTCTCTCAGAAACATTACATTATGAATTTTTTAATTATGTGATTTAGTATTAAACAGACATGGTTTTGAATCCCAGCTCTTTCCCCAATTGCTGTGTGACCTTGAAAAAGTTACATTAATGCTGCTATACTGAAGCTTAGTTACCATTAAAATATAGAAATATTTATATAATAGGATGGTAAATTGGTAAATTGGTACTCTTTCTCTCCTTTTTCAGTTGAAGCACCAAAGGCTGGAAACAGAACAATACATGCCAGCAGTTTCCACATTCTAAAGCAAGGTATGTGACCACCTGATTAGGACTGATTTGTGACCATCAGTTCTTCATTAATCTTGGGAAATTAGTAAATAACAGGAGAGGGAAGAATTCTCTAGAGAGAAATGTTCATATCCTGTTCATTATTACCCCCACTGAAAACAAAGGATAGAGAGACATGCTTCTCTCTTATCTTATACTAATTGAGAGAGGCTTTTGAAAACACCTACTTTGAGAGCTCGACCTGGACCTCTGGAAGTCTAGAGAGCATAAGATTTGGCATGATAAATGATGGCTAGGTCATCAGGCTCCTCTTCTCGTGTTCTACTATTTGCTGAATGAGCGTATGTTCATTATAATGGTTAGTGTCTATACTCGATTTAAAGATTTTGATCATATCCCTTGCATGTTTTATTATTTTTTATAATGGCTCCTAACTTTTTTGCTCTTTCCTTAAATGGATTCCTTTCATCTCTTTTACCTTTGTCGTTGCTCTTTTCTGGAATGTCACTACACCTGCTATGTTTTGTTCAAGGTGGGAAGAGTAGCAGTATGGAATGGAATATTGATATTCTCTCCCTTCAGTAGCTCCCCACGAAACAAACAACACATATATACATATCAACTGGATCATCCTGCCTGGAGTCTATAATTTGAGCATCCCAGAATGTCTCCATAGGTGCTAATAAACATGTCCAGCATCAGAAATAAATGAAAAAGTAAATGAAGGGATAAGATTTGGTGAGCGAGCAGAAAGTTCAACAAAAGAAAAACAAAACAAAACAAAAACCCCAGCAAGGCTCAAGAACCAAAAGCTTTTCTACTGCTTCACTTTTCTGAGTTCACTGCAACCAGAATCTATCTCCAACTGCTATTCCATCTCTGCCCTACTCTGTTCTTGACAGTATTTTCCATGTTAAAAACCCCTAACAGGCCATCTCTCTGACATAAACATAAAAACACAAAAGGGCTATAAATATTCAGTGACTGATACACTTAAGAGGAAACATCAAACTTCAGGGGCTGTTACATGTTGCCTGAGTTTGTTCCTCAAGCCCAAGGGGTTCAGGACTTTTCAGTGACATCGCCCAGCATTAATAAACCCATAAATATTCTGCTTGATGGTCTATTTGTCCACCTGATGTTTACTGAAATATTTTTTGCAAATTTGGTGTATGTTCACATCCAGAATCATTGAATTACTACTATCCCTATATTTTTACAGAGTATCTGGTAGCTAACAAAGAAACACAATGACTTATTTTATTATATGAGTGACAGAATTATGTGGCATGATTGTCCCAATTTTAATCATAGCAGTTGCATTTCAAACTATGTCTCTGAAGTCAGGGAAAAGCTACCATTGATTATTTCTTAGTGTTTTCAGCCTTGTCACTAAGCTCCCTAGAAAACTGGAGATGTTCTACCATGAAATTCCGCCTCTTCTCACCCTTTGGCATTTTTCATATCCCTCAGCACAGGATAATTAAATAATGTTGACATCTCATGAGGACCATGGCATAGTTATTTGAGATATTTGTTAAGGAAGTATTTGACGACAGAAAGCTCTCAAATGCTGAAATTTGTAGAAAATCCACTTATAGTATAAACATCTGATTACACCCTTGTCACAAAATTTCTTAATGATTCTGTTAAATCAAAGTGTCAATGAAATAATAGCTAACAGTAGCAATCAGCTAGGAAGTGAGTAGAATAAAGACTAAATTCAAACAGTTTCTAAAAAGCTTAGAACTAGAAATACAGACCAAGACTCAGCTCCTAATACAGGAGCCCAAGTATCTGTTACTGATTATATGGGAAAATATTGTATAGCCATACACATTAGTACTTAGTGAACTTGAAAGATGGATATAACTGATACATAAAATATGTCACATAAAGTTTCTGGAGATTACTTGATTTTTAGGAAAAAGAGTTGTGCAGAAGATTTTATTTTACAAAGATGGCCAAAACAGTATCTCCCATCCCACATATCCTTCTAAATTATGACCTTGACATTCCCCAATCAAGACATGGAAACTAATTTCCTCTGCTTCAACCTGGGCTGTCTTGGTGACTTCGATGAGCAATAGATTTAAATGGAAGTAATGTTTTGTATTTCTTAAAATATTCCTTCTTAGGACACTGTATGATAACTTGACCTTTATATGAAAAATCCAAGTCACATGGAAAGCCCATGGGTAAATGCTTCAGGTGAGTTACAGCTGAGCTGCCATCTGCCAGCCAGCAACAGTTGCCTGCCTTGTGAATGTATTATTTTGGACACCCAAGCCCGAGCTTTCAGATGACTGTGACCCCAGCAATATCACACTGCAATTATGTGAGAGACCCCACTCAAGAACCACTCAGCTGACCTAGTCAATCCAAAGAACCATGAGAAATAATAGCATGTTGTTTTAAGCCGCTAAAGTTTGGGATGGTTTGTTATATAGCAGTAAGTAAAGAAACTTCTGACTAGGGAACTGACAGTATATATATATATATATATATATAATTTTTTATTAAGGTATGATTGATATACACTCTTAAGAAGGTTTCACATGAAAAAACAATGTGGTTACTACATTTACCCATATTATCAAGTCCTCACCCATACCCCAATGCAGTCACTGTCCATCAGTACAGCAAGTTGCCAGAGATCCACTATGGCCCTTCTCTGTGATACATTGTTCTCCCCATGATCCCCTACACCATGGGTACTAGACATAATACCGCTCAGTCCCCTTCTCCCTCCCTCCCCACCTGCCCTCCCACACCCCTCCCCTTTGGTAACCACCAGTTCATTCTTGGAGTCTCTCCATCTGCTGCCATTTTGTCCATTCAGTTTTGCTTCATTGTTATACTCCACAAATGAGGGAAATCATTTGGCATTTGTCTTTCTCTGCCTGGCTTATTTCACTGAGCATAACGTCCTCCAGCTCCATCCATGTTGTTGCAAATGATAGGATTTGAATCTTTCTTATGGCTGAATAGTATTCCATTGTATATATGTACAACATCTTCTTTATTCATTCATCTACAGATGGACACTTAGGTTGCTTCCATATCTTGGCTATTGTAAAAAGTGCTGTGATAAACATAGGGATGCATATGTCTTTTTGAATCTGAGAAGTTGTGTTCTTTAGGTATATTCCAAGGAGTGGGATTTCAGGGTCAAATGGTATTTCTGTTTTTAGTTTTTTGAGGAACCTCCATATTGCTTTTCACAATGGTTGAACTAGCTTACATTCCCACCAGCAGTGTAGAAGGGTTGCACTTTCTCACATCCTGCCAGCATTTGTTGTTCTTAATCTTTTCAATGCTGGTCATCCTTACTGGTGTCAGGTGATATCTCATTGTGGTTTTAATTTGCATTTCCCTGATGATTAGTGATATGGAGCATCTTCTCATGTGTCTGTTAGCCATCTGAATTTCTTCTTTGGAGAACTGTCTCTTCATATTCTCTGCCCACTTGTTAATGGGTTATTTGCTTTTTGGGTGTTGAGGTGTGTAAGTTCTTTTTATATTTTGCATGTTAACCCCTTGTTGGACATATCATTTATAAATACATTCTCCCATACTGTAGGATGCCTTTGTGTTTTGTCAATGATGTCCTTTGCCGTACAAAACCTTTTAAGTTTGATGTAGTCCCATGAGTTCATTTTTGCTTTTGTTTCCATTTCTGGAGGAGAGGTTTCAGAAAGAAGTTGCTCATGCTTATATTCAGGAGATGTTTGGCTATGTTGTCTTCTAAGAGTTTTATGGTTTCATGACTTACATTCAAGTCTTTAATCCATTTTGAGTTTACTTTTGTATATGGGGTTAAACAATAATCCAGTTTCATTCTCCTGCATGTAGCTGTCCAGTTTTGTCAACATCAGCTGTTGAAGAGGCTGTCAGTTCCCCATTGTATGTCCATGGCTCCTTTATTATATATTAATTGACCATATATGGTTGGGTTTATATCAGGGCTCTACAGTTTGTTCCATTGGTCTATGGGTCTGTTCTTTTGCCAGTTCCAAATTGTCTTGACTACTGTGGCTTTGTAGTAGAGCTTGAAGTTGGGGAGTGTAATTCTCCCTGCTTTATTCTTCCTTTTCAGGATTGCTTAGCTATTTGAGGTCCTTTGTGGTTCCATATGAATTTTAGGACGATTTTCTATAGTTCATTGAAGAATGCTGTTGATATTTTGATAGGAATTGCATTGAATCTATAGATTGCTTTAGGCAGGATGACCATTTTGACAATATTAATTCTTCCTATCGATGAGCACAGGATGTATTTCCATTTATTGGCATCTTCTTTAATTTCTCTCATGAGTGTCTTGTAATTTTCAGGGTATAGGTCTTTCAATTCCTTGGATAGGTTTATTCCTAGGTATTTTATTCTTTTTGATGCAATTGTGAATGGAATTGTTTTCCTGATTTCTCTCTCTGCTAGTTTATTGTTAGTGTATAGGAATGCCACAGATTTCTGTGTATTAATTATGTATCCTGCAACTATGCTGTATGCAGATATTAGATCTAGTAGTTTTGGAGTGGACTATTTAGGGTTTTTTATGTACAATATAATGTCATCTGCAAACAGGGACAGTTTAACTTCTTCCTTGCCAATCTGGATGCCTTTTATTTCTTTGTGTTGTCTGATTGCCATAGCTAGGACCTCCAGTACTATGTTGAATAGAAGTGGGGAGGGTGTGCATCCTTGTCTTATTCCTGATCTTAAAGGAAAAGCTTTCAGCTTCTCACTGTTAAGTATAATGTTGACTGTGAGTTTGTCATATATGGCCTTTATTATGTTGAGGTACTTGCCCTCTATACCCATTTTGTTGAGAGTTTTTATCATGAATCGATGTTGAATTTTGTTGAATGCTTTTTCAGCGTCTATGGAGATGAACATGTGGTTTTTGTCTTTCTTTTTGTTGATGTGGTGGATGATGTTGATGGATTTTTTAATATTGGACCATCCTTGCATCCCTGTAATAAATCCTACTTGATCATGATGGATGATCTTTTTGATGTATTTTTGAATTCAGTTTGCTAATATTTTGTTGAGTATTTTTGCATCTATGTTGATCAGGGATATTGGTCTGTAATTTTCTTTTTTTGTGGTGTCTTTGCCTGGTTTTGGTATTAGAGTGATGCTAACCTTATAGAATGAGTTTGGAAGTACTTCTTCCTCTTCTATTTTTTGGAAAACTTCAAGGAGAATGGGTATTAGGCCTCCTAAATGTTTGATAAAATTCAGCTGTGAAGCCATCTGGTCCAGGGGTTTTTTTCTTAGGTAGGTTTTTGATTACCAGTTCAATTCTGTTGCTGGTAATTAGTCTGTTCAGATTTTCTGTTTTTTCCTTGGTCAGCCTTGGATGGTTGTATTTTTATAGAATTTCCATTTCTTCTAGCTTATCCAGTTTGTTAGCATATCATTTCTCATGGTATTCTCTAATAATTCTTTGTATTTCTGTGGTCTCCATAGTGATTTTTCCTTTCTCATTTCTGATTCTGTTTATGTGTGTAGACTCTCTTTTTTTCTTGATAAGTCCTGCTAGGGGTTTATCTATTTTGTTTATTTTCTTGAAGAACCAGCTCTTGCTTTCATTGATTCTTTCTATTGTTTTATTCTTCTCAATTTTATTTCTTTCTGCTCTAATCTTTATTATGTCCCTCCTTCTACTGACTTTGGGCCTCATTTGTTGTTCTTTTTCCAGTTTCATTAATTGTGAGTTTAGACTGCTTATATAGGATTGATCTTCTTTCTTGAGGTAGGCCTGTATTGCAATATACTTTCCTTTTAGTGCAGCCTTGGCTGCATCCCACAGATTTTGCAGTGTTGAATTATTGTTGTCATTTGTCTCCATATATTGCTTGATCTCTGTTTTTATTTGGTCATTGATCCTTTGGTTATTTAGGAGCATGTTGTGAAGCTTCCATGTGTTTGTAGGATTTTTCATTTTCTTTGTGTAATTTATTTCTAGTTTCATAGCTTTGTGATTTGAGAAACTGGTTGTTACAATTTCAGTCTTTTTGAATTTACTGAGGCTCTTTTTGTGGCCTAGTATATGATCTATTCTTGAAAATGCTCCATGTGCACTTGAGAAGAATGTATATTCTGTTGCTTTTGAGTGTAGAGTTCTGTAGATGTCTGTTAGGTCCATCAATTCTATTGTGTTGTTCAGTGCCTCTGTCTCCTTACTTATCTTCTGCCTGGTTGATCTGTCCTTCAAAGTGAGTGGAGTGTTGAAGTCTCCTAGAATGAATGCATTGCATTCTATTTCCCATTTTAATTCTGTTAGTATTTGTTTCACATGTGGGTGCTCCTGTGTTGAGAGCATAGATATTTATAATGGTTATATCTTCTTGTTGGATTGACTCCTTTATCATTATGTGATGTCCTTCTTTGTCTCTTGTTACTTTCTGTGTTTTGAAGTCTATTTTGTCTGATACAAGTCCTGCAACTCCTGCTTTTTTCTCTCTGTTAGTTGCATGAAGTATCTTTTTCCATCCCTTCACTTTTAGTCTGTGTATGTCTTTGAGTTTAAAATGAGTCTCTTGTAGACAGCATGCATACAGATGGGTCTTGTTTTTTTATCCATTCAGTGACCCTATGTCTTTTGATTGGTGCATTCAGTCCATTTACATTTAGAGTGATTATCGATAGGTATCTATTTATTGCCATTGCAGGCTTTAGATTCGTGGTTACCAAAGGTTCAAAGTTAATTTCCTTACTTTCTAAGAGTCTAACTTAACTCAATTAATTTCTCATATGCTGTTACAAACACAATCTAAATGTTTCTTTTTCTTCTCCTTTTACTTCTGCTTCCATTCTTTATATATTCGGTATCATATTCTGTATTCTTTGTCTATCCCTTGATTGACTTTGGGGATAGTTAATTTAATTTTGCATTTTCTTAGTAATTAGCTGTTCTACTTTCTTTACTGTGGTTTTATTACCTCTGGTGACAGCTATTAAACCTTAGGAACACATCCATCTATAGCAGTCCCTACAAAATAGACTGTAGAGATGGTCTGTGGGAGGTAAATTCTCTCAGCTTTTGCTTATCTGGAAATTGTTTAATCCCTCTTTCAAATTTAAATGATAATCTTTCTGGATAAAGTAATCTTGGTTCCAGGCCCTTCTGCTTCATTGCATCAAATACATCATGCCTCTCCCTTCTGGCCTGTAAGGTTTCTGCTGAGAAGTCTGATGTTAGCCTGATGGGCTTTCATTTACAGTGATCTTATTTCTCTCTCTGGCTGATTTTAATAGTCTTTCCTTATCCTTAATCTTGGCCAATTTTATTACTAAATGTCTTGGTGTTGTCTTCCTTGGGTCCCTTGTGTTAGGAGATCTGTGGATCTCCATGGCCTGAGAGACTATCTCCTCCCCCAGATTGGGGAAGTTTTCAGCAACTACCTTCTCAAAGACCCTTTCTATCCCTTTTTCTCTCCTTCTTCTGGTATCCCTATAATGCGAATATTGTTCTGGTTGGATTGGTCACACCGTTCTTTCAATATTATTTCATTCTTAGAGATCTTTTCCCTTTGTGCCTCAGTTTCTTTGTATTCCTCTTCTCTGGTTTCTACTTCATTGATCATCTCTTCCACCTTATCCAATCTGGTTTTAATACCCTCCATTGGATTTCTGACCTGAATTCATTCCTGAGTTCTTGGATATCTTTCTGTACCTCCATTAGCATGTTGATGTTTTTTATTTTGAACTCCCTTTCAGGAAGAGTCATAAGGTCCATGTCATTTAAATCTTTCTCAGGAGTTGTATTAATTTTACTCTAGACCAGGTTCCTTTGGTGTTTCATATTTGTATATGGCACCCTTTAGTGTCCATAAGCTGTATTCTGGGGCTGCTCAGCCCCTGAAGCAATGTTGGGGATCACAGGGGAGTGGAATTGGTGCCTGAGGGGAGGAAAGAGCTGTTTCCTGCTTCCTGGCAGCTATGCCTGTCTGCACTGCCTTGGACCTGCAGGCTGAGCACACAGGTATAAGCTTTTGTCCTAGAGCAGCCAGATATGGATCCCTGCTTTCCACAAGTGGCTGGAATTTCAGTCTTACCAGGAATTCTGCCTGTATTATCTTTCCAACCCTGTAATCATGTGAGTATCATGAAAGCATCATGAAATGTAGGTTTGTGCTCCCAGAGCAGATCTCTGGAGCTAGGTATTCAGTAGCCCAGGCCTTTCACTCCCTCCCTGCTTGTTTTTCTTCCTCCTGCCAGTGAGCTGGGGTGGGGGAAGGGCTTGGGTCCTGCTGGGCCACAGCTTTGGTACATTACCTTGTTCTGTGGGGTCTGCTCTTTTCTCCAGGTGTATGCAGTCTGGTGTCATCCTCTTTCCTGTTGCTCTTACAGGATTAGTTGCATCAACTCTATTTTCTAATCGTATATGGTTTTAGGAGGAAGCCTGTGTCTCTCCTTTCACACAGCCATCTTTAATCTTCTGACAGTATATTTTTACTTCCTCTGTTTTTTTAATCCAGCTTGCACCATGGTAATAGTGCCTTCATTTTAATTGTACCTAAATTATTTATCTTTAGTATTCTAGTTGGGAGTCATATATTCTGGAAGGTACTAATCTTTGTTGATCTTTCTAATACATACTAATTTCTCAGATATTAATTTTTTTCTTGTGTTTCACATAATAATACTTTAAATATTAAACACAAAGGGAATCTATTTCCAGATAGTTTAATTCAATGTAGGATCTGAAAAACTTATATTACTATTTTTAAAGTGATGATTTTTTTGTACTGCTTCTATTTTGTGACTTGTTTTTAACTTGTGCTAATGGTGGAACTCCTTCCTAAATATAACTTCAGGAAAATGTGGTAATAAAGGCAACTTAACAATAAGGGAATCATTTTTTTCACATTTTAAATATAGATAATAACCTAACATTTTGAAAAATAACTATTATAATTTGATGACTATGTCCACTGTTTCTATTAGATAATACTGTAAATCCATTTCTGATTTTATTTAAGAGAAATAATGTTGCTCATTTTCTCTGAGTTTTTATTTAAACATAGACATTTCCAAAAATATTGTACAGTTGATAGTCTTTCCAAGAGTTTAATGTAAAAGGAGCAAGTATTTCCTCATTTATTCCAACATAGATATTATTTCCTTAAGCTTTACTTTCTTTATAAATGAAAACAGCATTTCATTGACAGTTTCATATGTATTTTTGTACTTGTGTGATTAACCGTAAGACAATATTTTAGGTGTCTCTTGGCAATTTGTGTTATGTGTTTGTAGGATTTCCCAATAAATATTAATACATTTGGTTTAAAAACTAGTTTCCAATTTTTGAAATGTTTATTTATGCATGTACTTCAAAAATTGGATATAAAAATTAGAATAAAGAAGCACAAGGGAAAAAATCAATCTTCATATTGAAGAATAATATAACCCTATTATATGTGATAGCTTTTGATGTGTCAATCTGGTTAAGCTAAATAAATTATCAGCGTTTTATTTCACTGTGTTTCAAGTTAGAGTGAGTTTACAGAGGATATTATCTGTTGATAGAGTTGAATGAAAGAGAGGCAGAGACCATTCTGTTGCATAAACATATCTTCTCTCAGTTATTCAATCAAACACTAATCTAGGTACTACTATGAAGAGATTTTGCAGATTTGATTAAAACCCCAAATTAGTTTACTGCAAGTTAATCAAAAGGTGGATTATCCTGTATGGGCCTTACTCAGTCCGTTGGAAGCCTTTACAAGTGAGTTTAAGCCTTCCCTAAAGGGAGATTCCCTCCTCTGGACAAGTTTCATATAGTGCTTGGGGTTTCAGCTGACTTAAGATCTCTTCTTCCTGATTGCCTGCTTTTAGGACTTCATAGCTGTTATCTCCAAGCATTACATAAGTTAACTCCATTTAATAAATCCCCTTAAATTTATATTTACCTATGTTCATACTCATGTCCATATATTACACATTTATCCATCTATCCTAATTAATCTGTTTGTCTGGATGAACCATAACTTATAAAGAATTTGGTAAAAGAGGTGGTTCTATGGTTATAGAATCTTAAGGATGATTTCTCTGAAATGGTTCTGGGTTTTCTGGAATTGGTGATCCATTAATATTTAAAGGACAAATGACCCTATTCCTAGTGGTAAAAGGGTACAGGTAATCTATGGCATGAAATGAGAGCAGAGTCACTTAAATTACTGCCTTTGGATATCTATAATTGGGTACCTATAGAAGATGAGGCTTTGAGTGACTATTTTCAATCTTTGAATATTCTGGTCAAAATAACAAACATAATGTTGTTTGTTGGTAGCTTCAAACTGTGCTGAAGAAACTAGGGAAAGAAAATGATGAGCTCTGGGCTTCAAATTTCCAGTGATAGCTCTACATAAATGATCTGAAAATTTCTATTATTTCACTGAGGCATGAATAATTTACATGGAGAAGTGGCCTCAATGACTATTGCCACTCACTTTGTTACGTTACCTCCTCTATCCCAGCCCACACCGATGGACGAGTGCAGAGTTCCCTATAATAAACTGACTGAGGAAGAACAAACTCAGGTCTGGGTTACAGAAACTGCATGAGATGGAAGCATTATACAAACATGAGCACCTGTAGCAGTACAGCCCCACTCTGGGATAGCCCGGTAGGGCAATGGTGTAGGAATTCCTGGAGAACAGCACAAGTAGTGCACATAGTTTTTCATACTGAGTGGAGAAATTCCAAAGGTGTGACTGTGTATTGATTTATGGATGTCTGCCAATGGTTTGGCTTGATGGTCAGGGAAATTAAAGGGACACAATTGGAAAACTGATGACAAGAAAGTCTGGGGAGGAAGTAAGTATGTGGACAGACCTCTCTGAATGGTCACAGAATAGGAAGATATTTCTGTCCCAATGAACGTTTACCATAGAGTGATATTGGCAGAGAAGAATTTAATCAAGTGGTAGGATAGCCCATTTAGTGAATACCAGTAAGACCCTTCCCCCAGTCACTTCTGCCATTGCCCATGGGTTCATGAACAAAATCGCCACATGGAAGGACTGAAACTCATTCATGAGCTCAACGACAAAGACTTGCACTCATCAAGGTCAAACTGACTACAGCCACTGCTGAATCTCAAAACTGCTACCAGCAGATGGCAACACTGATATAGCACCATTTCTCAAGGAGAAGATCCATCTACCTGATGTCAGGTTCATTATTATTACAGAGCTTCCATCTGGAAGGGGTAGCACTTTGTTCCTAATGGGATAAATATTTAATCCAGATATAGATGTGCTTTGCATGCCTACAGAGTTTCTGCCAAAACTACCAACCATAGCATTATGCAATGCTTTATCCAGTCCCATGTGTTATTTTGCTTCTCTGGTTGAACCCTAACTTATCCATTGTATGAATTTCATTCCTTCTTTATATTCATATGCAAAGCAACAATCCCTACATGTTTCATTTCATGAATATTTAGAGTACAAAGTCTCATATCCTAAATTACCTGAGTCAAATCCATTAGTCTGTAATACCCTCCCACCAACACTGACCAAGTCAACTGTCAACTTGTTGTAGATTTTTTTTGCCTGTGTTGAACCATCTAAGAACTACAGAACCTAAGCACTCAAGAAAGA
The DNA here is from genome assembly GCF_040802235.1 of Manis javanica. Classification (NCBI taxonomy): domain Eukaryota; kingdom Metazoa; phylum Chordata; class Mammalia; order Pholidota; family Manidae; genus Manis; species Manis javanica. The sequence continues at coordinate 102,309,701 of NC_133156.1, read as the reverse complement.
AGGTCTTTCCCACACTCCCAACTTTCATGTAGGAAAGTTCACTCTATCCAATTATTTTCCTTTTTTTTGTTTCCTTCTGCTGCTACATAGTACTGCCACAGCACCCCACCCCTACCCTCTACCCCCCATTCATGTGGTGAAGTCCTTACCCTCAGTTTCATAGAATGCAACCTCTTTGGGAAATATAATCATTGCAGGTATAATTACTTAAATAAATCAGATCAAACTAGAGTGGCATGGTCCCCTAACCCAATATGACCATATGAAGATAAGGCAGAGCTTAGGGTGATACATCTACAAACCAGGGAATCCCAAAATTTGCCAAGGAAACCACCAAGCTAGGCAAGTGTATGGGACTGACTATCTCTCACAAACCTCAGTAAGAATCAACTCTGCTGACATCCTGTTTTTTTACTTTTAGTCTCCAGAATTATAAGACAATACATTCTACTGATTAAACCACCTGGTTTAAGTTACTTGTTACAGTAGATTAGAAAACTAGGAGAGATTAAAGATGGTGGCATAAGAGGTGAGACAGAGAACTCCTCCCAAAACCACATATAATATGAAAATATGGTTAATACAATCCTAAAAGAGCAACAGGAAAGAAGGCTGCACCAGACTGCATACACCTGGAGAACAAAGCAGACCTTATAAAACAGAAGCATATATCAATGATACCTTAATAAAAAAAATTTACATATAAAAAATGTACAGAGAGAACATAATATTATGTAATTTATCACAATTAAAAATGCTTTTTCAAAGTTAAAAAGGACAGTTTTTCTGCTTAATAAACTCATAAACAAACAAACAAAAAAAGAAAACTAATGCAGGCCAGAATAAGGGAGATGACTTGATCTGTACCTTAAAGGTTCCTACATAAGAAATTCATGAAGGAGCCTATGAACATCCCTGTTACTCAATGCCTGGCACTCAGAGCAAGCAGAAAAACCTGTATCACTGGATAACTACTATTATGATGACTACAACTCAGACTTGAGTAAACAGATCACAAATGTCTTGAATATCTCTGAAAGAAAAGGTAACTGCATCCAAATACTATGAGTTTGTGGGTTGGGGAGAGACACTGATTAGGTAGGCAGAAAGCATATGGAGGTGGATTATTTTGGGTAAAAGAAAAGGGAAATAGAAGGACCTCAAATCCTATTTCTCAGCATGAATGCAACATTTAATAACTTATTTATTTTTACTTTCCTTCATGCTCTAATTTGTAGTTCCTGAGGCACTCATTCAAGAAAAGTATTAGAACAATTTCTATATAAAATTCAATATGGAGTGAGAAAGACCAGAAACAAATGGTGGAGTGAGAAGTGAGACAGAAATGTCCTCCCAATATGACATATAACAGGAAAATACAGCAAATACAACCAATCCTGAAAGAGTGACACAAAGATTGCAACAGACTGCATACATCTGGGGAAAAGACCTGACAGAAAAGGATAAAGTAGCAAAACCATGATCCAGCAAGATCCAAGTCCTCCTCTCCACCCCAGCTCACAGGTGGGAGGAAGAGAAATAGAGTGGGGAAGGAGTGGAAGCCCAGGATTGCTAAACACTCACCCCTGGAGATGTGCTCCAGGAGCACGAACCCACATAACATGCTGCTGTGGAGATTAGAGGGGTTGGAAAGCAAAGACAGGCAGAATACTTGAAGAGACTGAGATTCCAGCTGCTTGTGGAGAACAGATACACACAACTGGCCACTCTAGGACAAAATAAAAGCAAACACTTTGAAAGACTTCCCAACAGTGAGAGAGGTACCAAAGGGGCAAGGTTTACACAGAGTGAACTGCTCAGGAGAAAGGCTGGCACACTCAGCCCAAAAGGTTGGGGACATTGAGGAGCTTCAGAGGCTACAACGCCCTGGCTGAAAACACAGCTCTAAGGCCCTCACTGCAATATGCAGCCTGTTGCTCCTTTAAACCAGCAGGTACTGGCCTGTTCACCTGCTGCCCCTGCCATTGCACCAGGCCAGTCAGAAGGTAGTCCGGCCTATAGCAGCTACAGATGCATAAGGCACATGCTCCTCCCTGTGTGCTTGGCCCACTGGACCTGGCAGTGGAGGCAGGCACTGCAGCTGGGAAACAGGAATGAGTCCTTTCCTCCCGGCAGGTGCTGGCACTGCAACCTGTGACCTCCAACATTGCTCCAGGTGCTAGGCAGCTCCAGAAAGTAGAGCATCTGGGCACAGAAGGTGCTGCCTACACAAAGCTATTAATTCATAGTAATCCTATTAATTCGTTAGAAATATGAAAAGGCAAAAACATTTTGTACATACTAAAATCCCTCAAACACCAGAAGGACTAAGTGAAAGAGAATCTTCCTGAAAAATATTTGAAAATAAAAATCATAAACACGTTCACAGAGCTACAGAAAAATATTGAACACAACAGGCAGGATTTCAAGACAGAGATAAAACTTTGAAAAATACAGTATATTAAATGAAACACAAAATATAAGGATTTGAAAGTAGATTAGATGAGATAGAGGAGATGGTAAATGAAATAGAAATTCAAGAACAGAAAAACAAGGAAGCTGAGGCACAGAGTGGAAAAAGGATCTCTAGAAATAAAAGAATAACAAGAGAACAGTGTGACCATCCAATGGAACAATACTCACATTATAGGGGTACCAGAAGAAGCAGAAGAGAGAAAAAGGAATAGAAAGTCTCTTTGAGGAAATAATTGCTGAAAACGTCTCAATATGGGCAAGGAAATAGTCTCTCGGGCCATGGGAGTGTAGAGATTTCCCAACACAAGGGACCCTAGGGTGACAACATGAAGATATATAATAATTAAATGGCAAAGATCAAGGGCAAGGAGAAAGTATTAAAAGCAGCCAGAGAGAGAAAAAAGATCACCTACAAAGGAAAACCTATCAGGCTATCATCAGACTTCTCAGCAGAAACCTTACAGGCCAGAAGGGAGTGGCATGATATATCTAATGGAATGAAACAGAAGGGCCTTGAACCCAGAATACTCTACCCAGCAAGATTATTATTTAAATTTGAAGGAGGAATTAAACAATTCCAGATAAGCAAAAGTTGAGGGAATTTACCTCCCACAAACACCAATTAATTTATGATAAAGGGACCATGGATATACAGTGGGGAAAAGACAGCCTCTTCAACAAATGGTGTTGGCAAAATCTGGACAGCTACATGTAAGAAAATGAAACTGGACTATGATCTAATTCTATACACAAAGGTAAACTCAAAATGTATCAAAGACCTGAATGTAAGTCATGAAAGTATAAAACTCTTAGAAGAAAACATAGGCAAAAATCTCTTGAATATAAACATGAGCAACTTTTTCCAGAACACATCTCCTTAGGCAAGGGAAACACAATAAAAAATGAACACTAGACTACTAAACTAAAAATCTTCTATACAGCAAAGGACACCATCATCAGAACAAATAGGCCTCCTACAGTATGTGAGAATATATTTTTAAATGACATATCCAATAAGCAGTTAATATCCAAATTATATAAAGAGCTCACTTGCCTTCAACACCCTAACAGCAAATAACCCAATTAAAAAATGGGCAGAGAATCTTCAAAGAAGAAATTCAGGGCACAGGAAAAGATGCTCCACATTGCTAATTATCAGGGAAATGCAAATTAAAACCACAGTAAGATATCACCTCACACCAGTTAGGATGGTCAGCATCACAAGGAAAAGGAACAACAAATGCTGGTGAGGATGTGGAGAAAGGAGAACCCTCCTGCACTGCTGGTAGGAATGTAAACTAGTTCAACCATTGTGGAAAGCAGTATGGAGATTCCTCAAGAAACTAAAAATAGAAATACCATTTGACCCGGGAATCCCACTCCTAGGAATTTACCCAAAGAAAACAAGATCATAAATTTAAAAAAGACATATGCACCCCTATGTTTATGGCAACACTATTTACAATAGTTGAGACATAGAAGCAACCTAAGTTTATATCAGTAGATGAATGGAATAAAGAAGATATGGCACATATACACAATGGAATATTATTCAGCTACAAGAAGAAATCAAATCCTACCATTTGCAACAACATGGATGAAGCTTGAGGGTGTTATGCTCAGTGAAATAAGTCAGGTGGAGAAAGACAAGTACCAAATGATTTACCTCATTTGTGGAGTATAACAACAAATCTAAACTGAAGGAACAAAACAGTAGCAGAATCACAGACTCCAGGAAGGCACTAGCGGTTACCAAAGAGAAAGGGTTGTGGAGGGTAGGTGGGGAGGTAGAGAGAAGGGGATTAAGTGGCATTATGATTAGCACACATACTGTAGTGGGGTCACAGAGAACTCAGTGCAGCACAGAGAAGACAAGTAGCAACTCTACAGCATCTTGCTACTCTGATGGACAATGACTGCAGTGTGGTGTGTGGGGTGGACTTGATAATATGGGTGAATGTTGTAACCACAGTTTTGCTCATGTGAAACTTCATAAGATTGTATATCAATGATAACTTAATAAAAATTTTCAATATAAAGTTAATACTTATTGGGCATGAAAAATGAAATAATAGCAAGTTACACTTTTCAAAAAGTTGGCAAATACTGTTAACATCACAAGATACAAAAATACAAATATATTTTATTGCTTAGCTGCTTAATGCATTTCTGTAATACTTTTATTCTTGTTACTTTGGGCTGTTTACTTTTTGATCAGCCCTTCAGCTGACAGCAATTTTAAATTAAAAATAATTACATCTTCTCTGTCAAACTTTTCTTATTGAACTTTAGAGTAGTTTCTTTCAGTTTTATGACATGATTTGCAATGATGTTTGATGCTAAGATTGTTATAAAATTTGGGGAAATCTCTATCCCTTTGTTTCAGATGCAAGATATGAGGTCTTACAACACTTAAAATTTTGTTGAATAACTAGTATTAAATACAATCAACAAAAGTCATTAACTTATTTTTACCTCAGTGCCCTCCTTAGAAGGTCATATTATGAGTTTTATATTGTGAAAAACATGATCACTGAATGTCACTGAATAAAATAATTTTTCCTCCTAATAAGCCATTACGATAGTTTTTGAAACTAGGAGAAATCAAACAATTAATTAAAATGAAGCTCCTGCAAACAATTTATGCATTCTCTCATCTGTAAAAATTTTGTGTGTATTATTTTCTTTTATATTCCTTCATTTTTGTGTGTGTTTTTGGAAAGTTCCAATTTTTAAAAAATCTTTATTCCTTTGGTTGTCATTTTATTATCTATATTTCTTTGGCAATTTTAACCCTTTTATCTTTATGATTTCTGCCATCAGAATTTTAGTTTCTTTTGTGCCATAATAAAAGAGTTTTGGATATTCCAACTTCCTGCCAACCTACTTTCTTTACTTCCTTTTTTGGGGGGGATTTGTGCTAGGATACTTCCTTTTCTTCAATATGTACATTTTGCTGTAATCAGAAATTCTGGAAGAGCATATAAATCTTTTGGATGCTTTTATTATCATCTTGGTTACACATTTCCCATAATCTCTTCCTCCTATGGTTCAGGATTAGACATGGCCACAATAGTTAGACAAAATTTGCAAGGCAGAAATGAAGTATTAGTCATTATTATCTGAAGTCATCACTGTTTAGAGTTAGTGAAAGGTGGACACAGAGGTGCAGACAGGTCCCAGTTTATTCTCATTCTTTCCTGCTCCAAAACCAGCTCTCTTTGACATGTTGCCCTGTTAACACCAAGCTCACTACCAGACACTTCACTGTGAACTTAGAGCAGTAGTAGTCACCATGAACTAACAGCCTGCCATCAACCTCTACCCCAGTGCCCTTCAGAATCCCACTATAGCCGCTCTGTGTGCTTCATTTGCAGATTTGTCCACCTGTGCCAGGACTGGTCAGGGACACTTCCTGATCTTTTAACTTTCATTTTGGACCACTATTTCCCCAGCATCTCCAATATTTATGTAGGCTCTAATTCCTATCACAAATTCCAAATTCTGTAATATTCACAGTGGTCCTTCCTCCCTGATCAAATTATAACTGAAATCAAAGTCAACCAGAAATTACTACACACACGAGTGTGTCAAATGCAATTGAAAATGCTCCTACTCTATCTTGAGATACGTATTTTGTAATCAGATTCTTCTTATCCCACATACCTTGACTTCTTCATGAATACATATAGGAACTTTGTCTCTGAAACACTTCTGATGCAGCAAAGAGTACTGTGTTAGTGTCACTGTCACATGTCATTTCATCAGAATATTTCAGACTTCAATAAGAATGAAATGCATCAACGTGCTAAGATGCAATTCACTTTTCAGGATGTATAAAAGCATGCTACACTAAGCAGATAAATTCATTTTTGTAGTACTGTTACTGGTTTGTGCTCTATAAACAACAAAATGCTAATAAATTCTATGATCCTTAACAAAAGGGGGTAGGTATTGTATTTTTATACACTGTGTAATTGAGTATATTCCTGTTAGGAGAGAATGTCTATAATGGCTACATCAATGGGATCTGAATCTTCTGTTTACAAGTTGATACAGCTGGTCATTGGAAGAATTTTATACAAACTCATTTCTGGCTTCAGACATTTCAAACATTTCCCTTTCTCTGTCTACATATTTCACGTGCCATATAGAAAGCTTCTGTATTCTTATTCTACCTCTGACCTTGCCCCTCTTTGCTAAGAAACCACATGAGTCAACATACTAAGCTTTTGGAATTCTTCAAAGCTATTCCAACACTAGCAAGACAAGCGATCTAAGTAAGTAAGTGACCAAATGCTATAAAACCACATGAAAAGCATGCCCAACTCAACAATTAGCTGCAATGCTCTTAATGCTTAATAATACACTTAAATACTATTATATGCTTATAATAGTTCTTATGATTTCTAGTTGATTTATGATTTCATGCCTGCATTGAGAGAGAATCAAATTTATTGTTCCTATAGTAGTGGAATGAAATTTTTCTAGTCCACTCTTTTTGCCAACCATGTATCCTTTAAGAACCCATGCTTCGTATGGGGGTTCTGTTTTTGCTCCCCACATCCTATGGATGGATGGCCTCCTTTCCCATCCTTGGGTGACTATCCCTACTTGCTAAGACTCTGGTTACCAAGACCAAGACCGACAAGCATTACAGCTATCACCGCCCTTGTGGATTCAGATTCAGCGTCATTTTTTAAAATGGCTGCTATTAATTATCAGTTCCTTCTAGTTTCCAACACATGGTGATTTTTCTCTCTTTCTAGTGAATCCAACAATGTATTTAAAATAATTATTTTCTTTAGCCAACATTTCTATGGCATTGTACTAAGGATTTCAGGATAACCAGGCCACTATATTTTCAGAACTGAGAGTCAATGAATCCATTTTAAATATGTCCACATGTATATTAATTGACTGATACACACAGTACTTTGCTAGGTGCTGCCCCAGGCTGGCCTCTGGGAAATTAATGCTTCCCAGAAAACTGCGTATCAAATAGATCTTCAAGAAATGAGTATTAAAAGTGGCTGTTGAAGATCAATAAAAGCAGTAAATTAAATGCTAGAGGCTAGGGTTAAGTACATTTTGGTGCATTTAGGCAAGCTCAAGTTATTAATTGAACGTATACCAGGAAGCTTTGCCCTGGGAATTCCACATCTAGGAGATGAAGAGAATAATGATCTAGGATTCCATGCTGTAAGTCATTTCTTTCAGGTGGCAGAGAACTATAGCCAAGTTTCATATCAAAGAGGAACAATGACTCTTCCCAACGCAGGCATTAGAAAAGTTGTGAGAAAGGGACTTAGGCTCTGAGAGATCAGTACAGAGATCAGCTGCACAAACACTGTCACCAGGACTGCCCTCTTCCCTCCTCTCTTACAAAACAACAAAGATAACTTGGTTTTAATCACTCAAGCCTGTTTTGTAAACAGAAATTAAATTGATCAAATTCAGCCAGTAAAGTACAAATGCTTGCTGGGTAGGATTTTTTAAATTGTTTTTCATTGGGCAGAGATGGGAACACACATACCTTCTTTTGAGGCATTCAATCATGAGAACTCAAATGGAACTTAATGAATCCGATTTTGAGTTGATCACATTCTTTGTCCCTTTGTGCCTTGAGAAATATTTATAGGATTTTTGTGTTAATTTCTTTATCCATGAATTAAGTGTAAGTATACATTTCTATCCCATAATATAAAGAATAAATACAACAAACACAATCATCAGAAGAATTTTATAAAAAATAAAATTACCATGTATTACTGACATGGTTTATATACAAGTCTCTATAAACTGAGTATTGTGATTTTTCAATGAAAATGCAAATAGACTTACAAATCAAAAATAAGAAGACCAAGAATCCACTTAAAAATGGGCAAAAGATGTAAATAGACATTACACACACACACACACACACACACACACACACACACACAAGATATAAGAAAAAACAAGAAACATATAAAAAGGTACCAAACATATTTAGGATCATGGAAAATCAAATTTAGAGAAGGATACTATTTCTTAACTAGTAATATGATTAAATTGTAAAGCTCAAGAACACCAAATGCTGGAGAGTTTCTGGAGCCATCATACAATTTTGGTGAAACTCTAAAATGGTCTACCACTTGAAAAAAATCTTTGCAGTTTCTTACAAATTTAAACACATTATGACCTAGTAATTCCACTCCTAAATAATTACCCCAAAGAAATTAAAACATAGGTGTACAAAAAGACTTCTACAAAAAGGCTATGCATTCTCAGTTTATTTACAAATTAGCAGTTACTGCTACATATATGGCCCATTTAATAACCATCAGGCTGTGTATAATTAGTTCATGTTAATCACTCTAATTTTAGTAGTATCCTCATGTAGGCACAAAGCCAAAGAAATTTTTGGAGCCAAAAACAATTGTGAGGAGTATTATTCTTTCTCTTTGTAAACTTTACTAAGATCTGTTTTGAATACATAATCCCAGAAAAGTTTAACTACCTGGGATGTAGCTTGAGCCGAGTCTTGAAGAAGAGGTCATCATTGCTAAGTGAACAAGGGGAAAGTCACTCTTTTGAGCATAAAAGTGTAAGAAAAAGGAAAATACTGGTATGGCAATTATAGATTTGGTATATTAGAAGGTGTGTTTTGGGGAGTGAAGATGGGCAGACACTAAAAGATTTTAAGCAGTGGAACAATATGATACAATTTTGATGTGCCATATATACTATTCTTCTGGCACTGTGAGGTATAGATTGGAAGGTGGGTAGCAGAAGTAAGCCATAAAGCAGAAAGATTTATGGTTCAAGTGATAAATCATAAGGGTCTCAGCAAAGGCAGATGGTGAAAGTTGAATAGGAGAAACAAAATTGCTAAGATTTTTAAGAGACTGAATATGAAAACTGAAGGAAGTGAAGCAATCCAAAATGATGCCTGGAGACAGAATGAATAGAAAGGTTCTATTCTATTGAAATGCAACAGCTGACTTGGTGTGCACAGATGTGGGGAAGAATGTAAAGATGATTAGTTTTAAACATACTGTATTTGAAACCTTGTTACCATAGTCATCTAGGTCCAGCAAGCTGTTAGAAATTGACATAAGAATTTAGGCAATGAGGTCCTTACTATCAACACAATGTTTCTGGAAGAGGTTTTCTGATTTATAAAGGATGACAATCAATTAATTATCAGGAAAGAGATCTCTGGTTCCAAACAGAGAAGAGCAGTCTTAGCCCAGGAAAGGAGGCTAAAGTATCTTACTAAATAGTGGTTACATTCTCTGCTAGTTGAATATCCAAATTTATAAAGCTAATAGGATTTCTACAGGGGTGATGATGCAGCAAATGAAAATGCAGTTCACATTAAAACATTAATTCTGAGAAACCATGACCAACAGACTGGTTCTCAATTGACTAGGGAACGAAAATGAAAGAAGGGAGCTAAAGGACCCATAAGGTTAACTTTTTTTAGAAGGGCAGATAAAAGTAATGGAGTTTAAGACTGTGCAATAGGAAAGATTAAAAGAAACTCAGCCAGCAATGTCTGGAAATGAAGGATCATCAGGAGCTGTGATTCTCTCATACACAAAATATACTCTAGTCAGAGATTTTTGAAGTCAAAATCATCGAAATAAGAGTAAACTGTCATCTATTTTAATTATGTGAAGTTATGATTTGTGGGCTTGAAAATAATTTCTGTCTACCTTCAAAATGTTATTTCTTTAAATAATCCTCATTGACTTTCCTTCTATTCTACATGTTTTCCAGTACATATTTTATCTTATCCTGAAGTGAAGGAAGAAAGTTTCAAGGATATTAAGATGAAATGCTTTTAATTTTTGATTCATGAGAATCATGTTTGAACCAAAGTTAAGGTAATGAGAGTAACAAGCCATTTTCATTATACAAGTAACCAGATTTAAAACAAAAATTTGTATGATAGGGATTTAATTTGAATGAAATGCAAATTAATATTTTCTTTTTAAAGAGTAGTGAAAGAAACTTCACACTCTATTTGGTTTAGTTTTTACATTTTCCAAACCTGTTCATATATTTCCAAAGAAATGTTCAATGATGGAGCCATAAATGTATGCAAAAGTACAGTCTAATATAAACACAAGAATAATAATAGACAAAGTTATTAAAAAGTCAAAGACCTTTGGCTTTGTGTTTCCATGTTCAGATTTACCACCCACTGACTGTAATTTATCTGTAATGCTTTCAGATTCAGTTAGGATTTTAAAAGCAAATAAAGAAACATCAATTTTTTTTTCAAGTAAAGGATGATAATATATAAACTTTAGTAGTCAGTAATGACTTCTATCTAAATGTCTTCAGATTAAGGACACTGGTCTAAAAAAAAACTTTCTTCACAATGATAAGGAAAATCACCTCATAAAGGAATTACATGTTTTGCAAGTCAGCCAAGAAAAAAAAAATGAAACAGCAGTTTGAAAAAAAAAAGCTGACAAGTTTAACTGCAGTGGGCAAGCAATGCAAACAGATACATCATTACCAGACCTAGTACAGCTGCAGTCATGTATCTCACTAAATAATACTGGGTGCTGGAATCCTCATAGTCATTTCCAAATTGCATCTGGAAATAAACCCTAGAATTTTAAAATTGGACAAAAGGAGGTATTGAAAGCAAACTGTTTTGTGAAAAACATTCAAATTAGTATTGTATCCCTAAAAAATATGTTAAAAATATTCTGGTGCTTCATCATCCTCTGACATAAAGATGTGTTTAGCAACAGTGTCACGTGACAGATTTTTAGTTGTGTGACTGACGAATAAGTTCTGCTCCATAAGAAATAATGAAAATTGAACCTGTCTGCTAATTCAGCCTTTCTGAAAGATGAATTATAAGGACACAAGTGAAAAAGCAGAAACCAAAGATAAGGTAGAGAAAAATCAACCTTCATCTTGGTTTACCTATACCCTGGCTTGCTAATAACTGAAAACCCTTGAGTCTCAGTTTTCTCCAGTGGTAAAACAGCACCACAAATATTCCCTTCACCAAGGTGGAGGAAGATGGCTAGTAACTGTGGATTATAATGACCACCGGCACCTCTCAGTTCTTCATAATTATAAATTGATGGAATATTGATTTTGGGATTAAACATCAGCCTAAAGTTTCCAGCTTTCTAAATTTAAGTAATTGAGAGTTCTGTTTTAGTCAGAGTAATGCTCTGCAGCTACTCTAAGAAAACAATCCAAAGTCTTAGTGGCTTAATAGAATATATGTTTATTTTTCCCTAACACTAGAGTCTAATGTGGGTTTAGTGGCTCTCTTGGGCAGCCCCACTTCAGCAAGTGTAGGTCTGTCATCCTGGGGACCTTTGATTCCCACCACAAAACTGGGAGAGAGAGAGAGAGAACATGAATGGTAGCATGTTGGGTTTCAAGGGGCTGGAAGTGGCAGATACAATTGTTCTGCATATCCATCAGCCAGAGCATGGTCACCTGGTTCCAATCTAGCTGTAAGGGAGGCTGGTAAACAGAGGAAAAAAATGAAAATGGCTTGCTGAACACAAAACTGTTTCTGCCACTTTTCTAAAAAGTAAAACAATCTAAATTCCTTTAAAAGCCCAAATGTTTTAAATGTTGTAAGATGTCTGAAGAATTTATGAACGTGGATGTTAATGTAATTATCTGGTATATATTGACAGTCTAAATTCTCATTATATATTCATTCTTTTCTAGCCCCTGAGGTACCCTACAGAATGCTGTTGAATGAAATTGGCTCTTCAAAATCCCTTTAATATTATATCATGGGGCATGGATAATTCACTAGTGACTTGGGAGAATTATTCTCCTTTGCCTCTTAAACTTGATAAAATGGAATGTTAGCAATCATTTGATAGTCCAAGAAAATATCAAAGAACAGATTTTTGAGGCTCATGAGAATTTTTTCTCAAAGACTCAAATCACTGGATTCAGAAATAAAATCTCTTCCAAGCAAACTTGAATGTTCCCTTTGGTAGATAACAAAAAAGACACATGAATCAACCCAGAGATATGACCATGCATTCTGAACAATCAGTCTTTCCTGTGACAAAGAAATAAAAGGGAATTACAAACTTCAATGTATCAACAAACATTTATGAAATTGTCACATGCTATTTGAACCTGAACGAAATGATTAAAATTCTTAATGCTTAGGAAGGCAACACAACATAAAATTTCAAGAAGTAGAATTCTGTTATCTGGTCCAGCATGTAAATATCTTGGAAGTTGATACCCCAGTACTCAGAAGAAAAAAAATCTGAACATACTAAAATCAACAACTTGTCTTAGACCCATCAGAGAACTGAGTTCATGGGAAAAAACACTACTCCCCAAATCGAAGAGACAAATAGATGGATGCAGTGAATAACAGCTTGCTCGAACAGAAGTCTGGGAGCAGAAACCACTGCAGGAGCTAGCACCAGGGTAGAGAAACCTAAACTATAGTTCACAAAGTACTGGGGGGTCAGTGTGGCTAAGTTTGAGAACTAAAAACCCCACAGGGAACCACGAATTAGGGGAACCCCTACACTTTTGTGATTTCACCTCTAGGAGACCCACCATGTTTTCATAGTGAAGATAAAGGGAAAAAAATCCCTTGTGATTTTGGCAGGGGAAGGAAAAAGTAGCCATTTGAATAAAAACAATAGCATTCTATTCTTTTTACCAAGGCTTGCCCTTAAGGGAAACTATTGTATCAGAGCCTAAGTGACTGGGGTTTTCCCAGAGCCTAACCCATCCAGGGGAAGGGAAATGCCCAACTCTAGCCCTTTATAGTTTTATATGTAGAAGAAAGGAAATAGGTAAGTCCAGCCATCTCTAGCCTTCCTGTCTCACTTACGGAAGTAGGGAGATGTTGGAAAACACTTGAGAAAGTCACAGCCCAGGTCAGTGACTTTTGGAAAGATTAATACTTAGTCATAGGACTATAGAATTCTGGCATAGACAGTTCAGGCTGCTATAAAAAATATTACAAACTGAGCAGGTTATAAACAATAGAAATTTATTCTCATGTGTCTGTGAAAGGGCAAGCTCCCGGATCCTATTTCAGCCAATCGGAGCTTAGTCTCTCTCCAGTCAGCAAGAAGTATACCCACCACCCCTAGACCCTGCCAACTGACCAAAGCCACGACTCATCACCCCCCCAACTACCCCCAGGCCCAGCCAATCAGCCAGAGCCATGGCCATCACCCCCCCAAACCGCCCTGGAAACCCATAAAACCTTTGATCTGGGGAAAACGCGCTCTCTTTCTCTGGCACCTGGCCACTGTGTTGGCACGGGTGTGAGATTGAGCTCGGGCTAGCTCGAATAAACGCTCTTTTGCTTTTGCATCGGTGTTGGCTCCTTGGTGGTCTCCTTGGGATTCGCGACTTTGGGCACAACAGTCTGGAGCCTGGAAATCCAAGATTAAGGTGTTGCCAAATTTTCTATCTAGTGAGGGCCCACTCCTGAATCATAGATGGCCATCGTTTCACTGTCCTCATATGGCTGAAGGGATGAGAGAGCTCTTTGGGGTCGCTTTTACAAAAGCGTTAATATCATTTATATGGGCTCCACCTTCATGACCTAAGCATCTCCTCAAGGCCCCACCTTCTGATAGTATCATATTGATGGTTAGGATTTCAACATAAGTTCTGGGGGACACAAACATTCAGTCCATAACAACAAGACTACGAAATGCTTCCTCTCCTCTCCTCCCAACATTACCACTACATCAGTAGGCTCTTGAATAATAATAGGGGAATATAACTGAATGAACTGCATATCCCAGACCTTATTTAAGAAATTTAGAGACACTCAAAGACAGCAGAAGACATAGAAACACCTGAGGAAATTTAGTCTCCAACACTTTTAATTATTACAAATAGTAAACATAGCCTAAGTTGGAACCAGATAAGCTTGAATCTCACATTAATGGTCTATGTATCTTAGTTTCTTTTACTTAGTATATTTATGTCCAGCCTTCAACAAAAATCAACAAGGCATACTAAAAAATAAAAACCAAAAACTTTGAAGAGACAGAATCAACATCAAAACCAGACCCAGACATGACAGAAATGTTGGATTATCAGAACAGGGACTTAATGTGAGCTCTAATGGAAAAGGTGGACAATATGCAAGAACAGATGGGCAATGTAAGCGAGAGAAGGAAATTCTAAGAAAGAGTTACAAAGAAATGCTAGATATCAAAAAGATTGTAACATAAATGAAGGATTTATGTAATGGGCTCATGAATAGAATGAACAAATCTGAGGCAAGAATCAGTGAGCTTGACAAACACAAATATAAACTTCTAAAACTAAAAAGCAAAGAAAAAAATGAAATGAAGAAATGGAACACCCAAAAATTATGGGACCAAAAAATTTACAAAAGTTGAAATGCACACATAATGGAAATACCAAAAGGAGAAGAAACAGAAGAAATGTTTAAAATAATAATTTTTATTTTAATTATTTAATTTAAAACCAAGAACTTTCCAAAATTAAACACAGAGACAAAACTACGGAGCCAATAAACTCAGACAACAGCAAGTAAGATAAACACGAAAAGATATATCTAGGCATATCATATTCAAACTGCAGAAAATCACAGACACAGAGAAAATCTTAGAAGATGCAACCTTACCTGTAAAAGAGCAAAAATAAGAATTATCAGATATCTCATCAGAAACTATGCATCGAAAGAGTGGAGTGAAATGTTTACAATTTTGGAGAAACAAAAACAAACCACCAATCTGGAATTCAGTACCCAGTAAAATTATCCTTTGAAAGAGAAGCAGAAATACTTTCTCAGACACTCAAAAGACTGCATAGACCTATTGTTACTGCTAGACCTACCTTGAAAGAAATATTAAAGAAATTCTTCTGAGAGAAAGAAAATTATATAGATCAAAAACTCTTATAGCTACATAAAAAAAGGAAGAGCATTAGTGAAGGGACAAATGAAGGTAAAATAAATAATTAATTTTTCTTATTTTTATAACTCAACAGTTAACAGTTTGTTCAAAATAATAATAGCAGCCATGTATTCAATGAGTAAAGCTCATGGGTAAATGAAATGAATGACAGCAATATTATAAAGACTGGGAAGAATTGGGAACACTCTGTTATAGTTTATCTGCATTACTTGTGAAGTGGTATAGTATTATTTGAGAGTGTACTTGGATTATCTATAGATATACAGCAGATGCCAGGACAATGATGAAAATAATAATAATAATAATAATAATAATAATAATAATAATAATAATAATAATAAAGATGTGCAACTGATATTGTAAGAGAAGAGAGAAAAGAGAATAATTTTGTTTTTTATTTACAATTAAAACCAGAGAAGTCAAAAGAAGAATGGAAGACAAAAAAAAGATAAAGAATAAGACAACAAATAAGAAACAATAATAAAGATGGCAGATATTAATCAAACTGTATCAATAATCATTTTAAAAATCAATGAAATGACACACATAGTAAGAGTGTACAAAAAACAGGGTTCAACAATGTTTTCTATAAGAAATCCACCTTAAATATAAAGAGAAAGATAAATTAAAAGTAAAGCAATGGAAAAAATATATATTGCTAGAATTAATTTAAAAAAGCTGTAGTAGTTACATGTATTTTATATAAAACACACCTCACAGCAAGTAAAATTATCAGGGATAATTAATATTTAAGCTGATAAATGTACACATACACACACTTATGCATACAAACATACACACATTTTCATCTTGATATTTATTTATGTGGAATTAAATATCAAGATGGCAAGAGATAAAATTTTTAAAACTGATGAATAGCTATTTTATTGCTAAAGTGTCTTAAAAAGTTATGTGAAAATATGTTTTGGATTAAAAAGTGACCATTTTAATTATAACCAGCTTTTCCTGAAGTTAAGGAAATTTTAAATTAGAACATTAAGTTGTGACATATAACAGCAAAGAATATTTTAACTGGCTTATGATAGGTACTAATGAAAGTAAAAAGATGATGGTGTAATGACAAGTTTCATTTTTCTCCCAGCAAATATAAAAATAGAGCAAACAAAAAATAACCTAAGAATTTTTCCTAAATAGAAAAAATATCTTCAAACTAACTTACAGTGAGAAAGAAATTTCAACCAGCGAAATTATATTTAACTTTCGAGAGTTTCCACCAGTGCTTAGAAATCAGGAAATAGTTTTATTCAAAGAAAGAAATGTACAAAGAGGTTCTATTCACAGTAAAGAACACATTTAACCCCTTCTAAATGAAAATACAATCTTTATTTCTGAAGTATGAATTTTCTACCTTACAAGCAAAGAAGAGATCATATTAATAAAACAAAAATATAAATGAATAATGGATAAATAATGCATAGATAGATGATGGATGGATGGTCAAGAATCAGTGCAGCGATTTTGCATCATCAGATTCCCTGGAAGAAAAGTTCAGTCATTGTCCTTTGTCACTTGCTGTCCTGGCTTCTACTGTTGAAAAACTCCATATTCAAGGAACCATGGCCACTACTCATCTCTGCAAAATTTTTTCTTTTCTCTGTTTTTCTTTTCTTCTGCTTATACTACTCCAGGTCTTTTTCCCATGAATAATATTTACAAGTTAATTCTATTGTCTAATAAATATATCATCAATTTCTCTAGTGTATCATTTGTCCCAGCACTAAACCAGATGATCAAGTTTTAGATAAAACCATTTTTTTCCCCCTTTAGGCTTTATTTCTTTGCCATTGTGTCCCTATTCTGAATGTGGTAGGGTTCTCCCATTCTCTGCACCTTTCCCAGCATTTGTTGTTTCTTGTTTTTTGGATGTTGGCCACCCTAACTGGTGTGAGGAGGTCAAGACAGTAGAGCATGGAGAAGACAAGCAATGACTCTATATCTATCATCTTACTACACTGACAGTGACTGCAGTAGAGGGGGAGAGGACTTGATAATATAGGTGAATGTTGAAGCCACAATGGTGTTTATGTGAAACCCTCACAAGATTGTGTATCAATGATACTTTTAAAAAAAATGTAATGTGGGAAACAAAATCTATATAAGAAAATAATACTACAAGAAAAACAGACCCATTTTTAGGTAGTTAAAGGATTTTATGAGATTTAAATGAGAGTAAATGCTTAGCTCTGTACATATAAGATGGCACACTTTTAAAGAGCTTGCAAGACTGAAAAATCCTGACTACACTTACAGCCTTGGCCTCAGCTACTTGAATACCTATAGAAATACAGTAAAAAGTGGAAAAGAATCAATACAGATCCTTACTTGGCCAGATCATGTAAAGAGAACAGGAAATTGCAGGAGTACAATAGATGAAGGCTGAAAAAGAAGCGATCTATGACCAGAGTTACTTAACACAATTTTATTTTAATGGTTTTAAAAATAAAAAAAAATTCCATATAGGAGAACTGAAGGTGCCTAAATACAGAAAATGTGCAAATTATTTTTATGCCGTTGTTGGCAGTTATGAGCACTTCAAAACATATTCTTTAATATTACACCTGTCATTCTTGAGCGACCTATTTTGAACTAAAGAAAGACTTTGAGCATATAGGCATTTATTGGGAAATAGTACAAGGACAAATATAATGGGTGTAGGAAAGAACTGACCCACTTTCAGCAAGTAGAAACTACCCCTTGCACATACTCGAACTTGCTACATGCAAAGGTTGGTCAAAAAGTTCTGTGCTTTTCCAGGGCTGGAGTCCAATTAGTTTTATAGAACATAACACAAAGCAACATTCTTGGTGAAAGGCTCA
The DNA here is from genome assembly GCF_040802235.1 of Manis javanica. Classification (NCBI taxonomy): domain Eukaryota; kingdom Metazoa; phylum Chordata; class Mammalia; order Pholidota; family Manidae; genus Manis; species Manis javanica. The sequence continues at coordinate 102,291,463 of NC_133156.1, read as the reverse complement.
TATGAATATGTGCTAACCAGTTCCTAAATCTATGTTTTTCAAGACCCGTTAGTAGATTACGAAGTCTGTAAAAATAGTGGATTTCAGCCAGCACTTTTCAAAAAGTAAAGTAAAACAAAAGTAAAGAGACTATAAATGGCCTGCATTTTAATTTATCGATCAAAATACAAGCATACACTATTTGTGAAAGTTTAACATAATCTTGTTATGGATGATGCTTTGAGTTACAGTCTATCCCATTCTGCACACACCCAGGTGCACCCTCATGTACATGCTACTCTGCTAGGCTCCCAGTGTGAAATGCATTTCCTATTGTGAATCACCAATAATACTTTGAAATTCACTGAGAACATCCACTCCTATATGGATGGATCCTAACTTGATTAAGGATAAAAGTACTTGATCAAGTGTGTATGTGTGTGATATGTGTGTGCACGTGTGTGTATGGACTTGTGAACTTGCACAGGAGCAAATATACAAAAATCACCATCTACATCATATTGTGAGCTGGATGGGAGCCTGGCAAAAACAGCATTATACTGCACACTGAAGGACCTTTTGGTTCTGCTACTTTGGAATAAATGTTTTATCTGGTTAGACTATCATCTTTCAACTGTAAAAATGCTGAAAGCAAGTTCTAACAGTTTATATATTCTATCACTGCTACAATGTGTGCTGTAAGATACTTAATGATCATTCAATTGCTCAGCCTTCCTACGGACACTTTGCAGGGAGTTGTACATGGTCCTACAGTATTCTCTCCCCTTTTATCTGCTTTTATCTAAGCAGTCCAAAATGAAGCCCTTGCTTCAGTTTTGTAAAGTACTGTGCAGAATAACTTATTTTTTTCAGTTATGTTAGAAATAGCCCAAATCCACTAAGATCCTTTCTATTATTGGCATTGAGAGCTTTTATCAAAATTATAAAATCCTCATCTGAGGCACCCATTGCTTTACCAACAATGCATACCTACTGGTCTTGGATCAATTAAGTGAGTTTGGCCTGGATCTCAGAAAAGGCAAAACATGAACCATGGAAGATAAGTTGTAGGTGGAGTTAAAAACAAAACCTTAGTATAACAAAATGATTAGGAATATGGACCTGAAGTTCGTTTACAACTTCACGACCTTCTAGCTTGGTGACTTGGGCAGACTAGACTCTGTGCCTATACACACACAAACACACACACACACACACAAATACATGTATATGAAGAGAATTCACTAACTACATACACATACGCACATACACACACACAAATACATGTATATGAAGAGAATTCACCACCTACATATACATACACACATACACACACACACTCTAAGAGTAGTATCTAGCACAAATACTAAGCACTGATAAATATAAGTTAACATTGTTATTGGCTGGGAAAGAGTGTAACTACAAATTGGAAATGTCTAATATTAACCCCTACCACAGCCTTTAATATTTCAGTTTTTTGCTATTTTAATATGAAGATATAAATTTGAATTCAGTTAATGTAAATATTGCTTCCTATTATTTATATAAACACAAAAGGCCATGAAGATAAATACTTTCATCACCAATTGCATTCAAGAAATATGAACCCTCCAAAACTTTTGAGCTACTTTCAGTGACTTGGGCCAAAGACCTGTCCCATCATAATAAAACATCTTAGTTGAGTATTCCTCTCTGTTAGATATTGTATCAAAGTTTTTCAATCTATAATCTCTCTTTATAAAATCTATACTACAGATAATGTATCATTATTTCAGAGATGGATACTTTTCATGTACAACTTTAAATTTTGATTTTATTTTGTCTTTATAACAACAGAGGTGGTTAAAAGGACCCCAATTTTGAGATAAGACTAAGTGATGAGGCCATGGACAATAAGTAAATCAGCCAAACTTGGATTCTAACCTGTCTCTGGCTCGGGGCATTCCTACTTTCTATTTTTCCACATCACATCATATTCAAAGTTGCTTCTCCTCAATTAGGGCATAGAATCTTGTCCCCCATATGACAGACATAGGATCTCCTGACCTTTGAAGGTTTCTGTCCATGACAGAGCCTGAAGTTTATGCTAAAAGAGTTGACCAAAAAAAGGTGAGTTCAGAGGGGTAGAAGTAGGCTGTTTCTCTAAGCAAGTAGATGGAGTACAGACTCTAGGAAGTCAGGTAAAGATGTATTAGGGGAAAAATAGCCAGGATTTGGGGGAGCAGGGTGGGGCACTGCACTGCACAACTCCAGGACATGTTATCCACAACGTAATTTATGCATCTGTATTTGTGAAGTGTGTAACCTACAAGGGCATATGTGATCACTTTGAAGCAGAGGTCCTCCCAGAACTACTCATGGATCTGCTGATAACTCAGACTCTTGATAACTCAGACTCCTAATTGATTAATGAAAGGACAGAGTACCTGGTATTGCTTCACTGCTTTGTTCACAGTAGCATAGCCAACTGATTTGAACAATAATTCTAACAGCAAACATATTACGCTTATGACTTGCTGGGCACTGTTCTAAGAAGCTATTATATTTATGTATCTGAACACATTAAAACTTAACAAAAGCCCTATAAACATAATATCACTGTATCACCCTTTTACATATGGGGCAATTGAGATACAGAAAGTTTTAAGCAAAGTCACACAGATGTAGAATTTGGATCCAGGCCCTCCCACTCCAGAATCTTGCCTCCAGTGGAGCACAGTCAGCTGTAAGCAAGCCTGTCCCACCATAAAGGTGGGAGATTCCACTCTACTTTCAGATGGGTAAGCAAAGATAGAAGTCCTTCTCCTGTAGGGCATGTAGAAATAAAACATCCTTAGACATCCTGAACACTGCTAATGCACAGACCCTTCAACTAGGGAGAAATGAGGGAAAGTACAGAGAAACAGATTTCATTACAAACCAAAATGTAACACTTAGAGTGTATCAATTAGGCAATAAACACTCTAATCTCTCAGACAGTTGAATGCCTCCTGTTTGGTCCAAATATAATGATTCCACAAGCTTAATAATCTTTTGAATTTTAATTTAGCTGGGACAAAGATTCAAGCCTCATAAACTTTGACTGATTCCATTTGCCAGAGAATGTAACTGCATGTACAAGGAGGACACAGGTACCACAGAGCAGGTAAGTAGTTACCATCCCAGCAAGTTGCTAACAAGAAAACTGGGCTCACGAGCACATGCAAGGCAAGAACCCCATCTAGAGCTCAGTATTTGCTAGGACAGCTGTGCCTTTGTCCAGCATGGTGGTGAAGTGGTGAGTTTTTCAATAAATTGTTAAAATGCCTGCGGAGGACAAGACTGCATGATTATATATTTAACATAATGTCTTCTTGAGGTGTTTAAAGAGTTTATTGTCTTATTTTTGTTTTTTAATGTCAACTACATTAAACACTATGCCTGATTCTATTAACATAGTTATCTCAATGTATGCTCAGAGACTATTGGATAAAGTTAAACACTACTACAAATTATTCTTAAAAGCCTAGAAATGGATATATAATTATACAAATGGGTGAAACTAATCTAAGCTATTAGAAGGCAGAATACTGATTATTCCCTGGAAGCACAAGGGGGACTTCTGGAGTTTGGGTTCTTCAGAGGTTTTTGGTTCTTCAGTTAATGTTCAGGTTCCCGATGCACATGATCAGTTTCTGAAAATTTACCAAGCTATATACTGATGGAATATGTGCTTATCCCTTCAAATATAATATTCTTCAAATATATTTTAAGAAAAAAATAAATTGCATCACTCATTATAAAAGGAGAAAAGAATAAATTCAGATTAATACAGACGGATGTTTTACTTGTAATGAAATTACTTGCTCAACAAATTTCTGTTGTTGACAATGGTGACCATGTCCACTCTGTAAAACAAGAGAGCAGCCGTCCACCTGAGCATTGGACTATTTGTTGGAGCATTTTAATAGTCAAACAGAAGGACTTTTAAGGTGAAATGAATTTAAATGGAAATATAAATTGCTAAAAAACATAAGAAAAATTTTTCACATCAACAGTAAAAAAAAAAGGCAAATTAATGAATAAGCCTACTTATTAAATTAATAAAACTTTTGAAATGCTAGTAAATTACTTAGTGATATTAGAAGTGAATTAACCAGATAATTCTTATATACTGCAGATTGGACTTTAAATTGGTACAGTTTTTATTTTTCATTAAAAACAGTGACTCTATATATTAACTTCCTTAAAAATGGCCATTTTATAACAATCTCAAATAAATATTGGAAGATCATGTACAGATGCATATTAAAACTAATGCATCAAAAGGGGCACAAAAATCTCAATCATAATATAAGCTGGTCACAGGGATAGAAGTGCAGCTTGGACAACAGAACCAATGGTTCTGTAACATCTTTCTAAGATGACACTAACTGTGTTAGTTGGGGTGAGGATTTAATAATGTGTGTTACTGTTGAATCACTGCGTTGTATACTTAAAACCAGTAAGATATCATATATTAGCTATACTTCAATAAAAACATAAAACATAAAAATATATATATAAAGCACTGAATACTGGACTGATTTTAAGTTGTCAATAAACAGTAGCTCTCTTAAAAAACAAGCAAACAAAAAAAAACTAATGCATCAGAGCCATAAAATATTGATGTATTCAGTCAGTGCTATGAGAGTCTGCAGAAGAGCTATAGAAATTATTGAGTATTTGTTGGCAAAGAGATTTTTAAAAACTTGACATCTCAATGTATGCTCAGAAACTATTGGATAAATTTAAACACTTATTACAAATTATTCTAAAAGCCTAGAAATGGATATATATCCTCTTAATAGTATTAGAAAAAATGTTTTATGTGAAGTCAAGAGCAAAAATTATATTTGATGATGAAACACTAGAGATGTATGCTAGGTATTGTCTCTCCATCAGTTCTGCCCCTTTCTTTTAGTGATGGGACTCACAGTTTTAGTTATATAGAAAAAGAAAAGCAGAAACTAAATTAGACTTATACATAATATGATTATAGTTGATAACAGAGTAACTCTGAGAATCATCAAATTACTTCAAGAACTGTTATCAAGAGGACTAATTACCAAGAGAATGATTAAAATCATTTAATAAGAGTTACTAACAGAGCTTTATGCTGGAATCTATAGATTTCTTACAGATCAGTCAGTGTAATTTTCAAAAGCAATGTTAGGAAAATTAAATTAAATGCCTAGGAAACTATATATATCTAAATGAAGAAAGAAAAACTTTATTTAGGAATATAAAATTGTATAAATCTATGTTCCTGAATGAAAAGGCTAAATAATGTTAACATATCAATTACCTACAAATAAAACAGATTCCTCATCATTCCAGGCTGAATTCCATCAATTAAAATTACAATGGATTTTTAAGTCCTCAAAGTGTTCCTAAATTAATATGGGATAATAAATGTGAAAAATTGCTTACATAGTTTTTAAAAGGGAGGAATAAAGTAGATATATACCTACCAAATACTAAATTGCAACAACCCTTTAATACTGATATAGGAAAGATTGGCAAAGCAGCAGAATCAAATAGAAAGTCCTGAAGTGGATAAAAGTCCCAGGAAACCTGGTATAATCTGATATATATTAAATATGGCACTATAAATCTGTTAGAGGACACTACCTATGAGTATGATTATCCATTTCTTATTGATATCTAAAATCATACCATACATTAAGGATAATAACCCCATATCTGCCACTTACATAGAAAATATACTTTCCTAATTAATCACATTCATTTTAAATTAAATGAAGTGTTTTTGATGTACAATTTAAAAAATTATTTTCTAATCTATTAATCATTTTCCTGACAGAATATCCTTTTCACTATTCTTTTTAGAGTGTGTAACCCATATGTGAACCTGTAATTTTGTTCAGAAATATTATCAATTTTTACAAACCTGTAATTTTTTTGTCTCTTCCTTCCATCCTACCACCCATCCTTCATTCCTTCCTTTTTTCCTTCCTTCTTTCTTTATTCTGTGTATCTATTTGTGGAAGTATTAGAAGTTGTTTTGAAAAACATTTGTATCTCTAGACATTTTTTCACTTAAAGAAAAGGTAGGGCAGCTATATTAATGCTGGGAAGGCTGGAATCCAGGATTTTTTTTAAGGAAGATAAAATTCTTTGGGCTTAATTCTGACAGTAAAAATATTACATGGTCTACCCTTCTACTCTCTTTTGGACCTGAAAAGTTCTGTTAATCCCTACTTCTTTACACTTTACCAGTTTTCTGTAATCCCTTTTTGCTGAAATTTTAAAAATCTATCAAACACTTTTCTTCTGTACCTTAAACCTATGCATCTCTGCTAGTTCTTACACCTCATAACATAAACATTCTGGGTCTCTCTCACTGTAAAACAAATTAACAACAAAAACACTTCCACTCATAGTGCAATCATTCTCTTTCTGCAACTGAGATTCCTTTTCTCTGATTCCCTTTAAAGCTAATTTTCTTGAGAAAATCATTTTTATCAGTGGTTACAAATCTAGGTTATCAGAATCACCCAGGAATGTTGTGTGTATGTTTCCATATTTGTGTTTCTATTCTCCCTCCAAATAACTGAAACAGAATTTTTAAATTTTCTATGGATCTAGAAATCTGGAGGCATATGTGACACATGGATAACATTAACTTTGTGGGAAATAGAGGATTCACTAGTAAACTAGAAATGTAACAAATTTCTGTAAAGATTTGAGCTGATTGGGGTTTAGCAAGGCAAAAGGGTAGAAAATCCTATAATAACAGTGGTTCAACTGGAATGCACATGGGAATCACATGGAGGGCTTGCTAAAAACCAAACCAAACAAAAACAGATCATTGATCATTAAGTCTTGGAAGTAAGCTAGATTTTGCATTTCTAGTGAGTTCCCAGACTGTGCTGCTGCTGCTGATCTGGGGACCACACTCTAAGAACCACTGATCTAGAGTGAAGAACAGCATATGGGACAACCTGGAAGCTACAAGGAGTTATGGCCTGTTTTGAGGAATCACAATAGACTCAGGATTGTTAGACAGGAGAAGTCAAAGGATAAATAAGTAATAAAATATAAGGTTGCAGAGTAAAGAAGAGGTCAAGTCTTGCAAGATATAACGGTGAGTGTTTAACTTTAGAGTTTATATGAAGAGCAATGAGAAAATATTGACAGTTTTAAGAAATTAGCTGATAAATATTTTAAAAGATCACTTTGGCTACAATGTGAAGAATGAAGAAAGGGATACAAAAAATTATTTATGAAACTGCTATAACCCATGTGAAAGATAATAGAACCTGAGCTACAACAATGATGGCAAGAAACGAAACTCTGGGCAGCTTAGAAGGATTTATAAGAGGAAAATCAACAGGATTCAATGACTGATTTGATATCCAATTTGAGATGTATTGACTGCCAACACGACCAGAGACTGAAGCCCCACAATAAACCAGGTAGCTGTCCAAGAATAATCAGTTAAATTGTTACTCATATCTAGAAAATGAATAATAATAGATAAAAATGCAGCCATTCTTGTACTTTTGTCTATTCCCAGTGTGATTTAACCAACATATAAGTGGAAAAAATCAGCTAAATACATGCTTTGTGAACATAGTTAGATCCTGAATCCCCCTTGAGAACCTTACTTTCTATATGCATGGATAACATTCTATGTACAATTTCAAGGAATTCAGAGGATCCATGATGCTTCTCTTTGGAAACCTCCCTTCATATAACATTGGCTCCATATTAATAATTTTTGAACCAAGATTATAGATTAAAAATCTCAACATGTAGATATCTAAGCTGGCCTGTGCTTACAGTAAAATAACAAATTTGACTGGATCTATACTGTCAGAACTCAATCAAGAATTAGGAGAAGTGCAAGTTGCAGCGCTCCAAAATATTGAGACTATAGACTATCTACTGTTAAAAGAACATATGGGATGTGAACAGTTTCCAGGAATGTGTTGTTTTAATTTGTCTGATTTTTCTCAAACTATTCAAATTCAGTTAGACAATATTCATCATATCATTGATAAGTTTTCACAAATGCCTAGGGTGCCTAACTGGTTTTTTTTGGTTTCACTGGAGATGGCTGGTAATTGTAGGTCTGCTTTGGTTATGTAGCTGTATTTCTATTATGTTAATGTGTGTATGCAATTTAATTAGTAGTTTAAAACCTATACGTGCTTATGTTACTCTACAAGAAGATATGTCAAAGAAATAATCTTCCCATGTTTTCTTCTGTCTGCTACTTCTATAGCTTTTCTTCTTCCTTCCTAATTACAATCCTTAAGTAGAATTTGTGCCTCATATCAAAATTACCGAGTATCATAATTCTTCCAAGTGGTAAAGATACCTCAAGACAAATGCTGGGCATAGAAGCCACAGGGCATAAATCTGCAAAGAAGTAAAAAGCTAACCTTTTCAAACAATATTGCTTCTCTCTCACTTACAGACTTTATATTTCCCTGTATAGCCCCGGAAGATGACTGGTTAGCCAGAGATGGGTAAGATTCTTCAAGGGAGGAACAACCTAAGACAGGCACAGTCGAAAGGGGGCCATCACGTGATAAATTGGGGATCAACAGAGGTGAGGCTTAGAACCTCACCACCCTCTGTTTTGAGAGAAATCTTCTGCACCCATGGATGTTTTGTTGCCCTTGTCTAGCTTGGATTAATACTTAGTCTACAGGCACACACCTGATCATCTACATTTGCTCTCTTACAACACTAAATTATGTTTTCTATCTTTATCTTGCATCTACCTACCCCTTCAGCATTTTATTAAAAATAACAATAATAATAATAAGGGAGAAATGTGGGATTCACATATAAATCAAGTACAAAAATCAAACAAATATTCATATTTGACCTGATTGTTTATAGTTCATAATGCGTGATCAAAACCGAAAGTTTCTGTGGTGACTGCCCTTGCACTACTTACCATGTAAGAACTTATTCACTATGTAAGAATTTGTTCACCATGTAAGAACTTGTTCGTTATGCTTCAGAAGATTGGAGACTGTTGAGAATTAGGATTGGGGTTGATTAATGATTGTGCATTGAGTCCCCTATACAGAATTTTATTGTTAACAACCATTTGATCAATAAATATGAGAGATGCCCTCTCAAAAAAAAAAAAAAAGAATCTCAACATGTATTTAGTGAGTTGTTTAAAAGTATTGAGTACATAAAACACGATGAAAATCTTAAATTCTTGAGCTTTTGAATAGTGATAATAATACCTAAACTGAGTATCTCATTAGATTGTTGTGAGAATTAATTTATGTTTATGAAAGCCCCCTTTTAACTTTAATTTCTCTAAAAATGCAACTTACTGTTTTTGTCATAAAGGGCAATTAAGAGAAACTCTATGCCTGGAAAGACTGTGAGATATTCAATAGGGTCATTCAAAGAAGTTGAGGAAACTGATTATTATTAAGAAAGTTGGAGAATAGCTAAAGTAAACCCAGGTTGAGCTCAGGTCAGCACTGCACTATTCTGCCTACTACATTATCATTTTTTTTTATTTTGGTATCATTAATCTGCAATTACATGAAGAACATTATGTTTACTAGGCTCCCCCCTTCACCAAGTTCTCCCCACATATCCATTCACAGTCACTGTCCATCTGCGTAGTAAGATGCAGTAAAATCACTACTTGGCTTCTCTGTGTTGCACAGCCCTCCCCATACCCCCCAGGCACTATACGTGAATCATAATGCCCTCTTTCTTTTTCCCCACCCGTATTCCTCCCTTCCCTCCCAACCTCCCCAGTCCCTTTCCCTTTGGTAACTATTAGTCCATTTTTGAGTTCTGTGATTCTGCTGCTGTTTTGTTCCTTCAGTTTTCCTTTGTTTTTATACTCCACATATGAGTGAAATCATTTGGTACTTGTCTTTCTCTACCTGGCTTATTTCACTGAGCATAATACCCTCTAGCTCCATGTTGCAAATGGTAGGATTTGTTTTTTTCTTATGGCTGAGTAATATTCCATTGTGTATATGTACCACATCTTCTTTATCCATTCATCTACTGATGGACATTTAGGTTGCTCCCATATCTTGGCTATTGTAAATAGTGCAGTGATAAACATAGGGGTGCATCTGTCTTTTTCAAACTTGAATGCTGCATTCTTAGGGTAAATTCCTAGAAGTGGAATTACTGGGTAATTTGTATTTTCTATTTTCAGCATTTTGAGGAACCTCCATACTGCTTTCCACAATGGTTAAACTAATTTACATTCCCACCAGCAGTGTAGGAGGATTCCCCTTTCTTCACAACCTCGCCAACATTTGTTGTTGTCTTTTCAATGATGGCGATCCTTACTGGTGTGAGGTGATATCTCATTGTGGTTTTAATTTGCATTTCTCTGATGATTAACGATGTGGAGCATCTTTTCATGTGCCTGTTGGCCATCTGGATTTCTTCTTTAGAAAACTGTCTATTCAGCTCCTCTACCCATTTTTTAATTGGATTATTTGCTTTTTGTTTGTTGAGGCATGTGAGCTCTTTATATATTTTGGATGTCAATTCTTTATCAGATCTGCCATTTATGAATACATTCTCCCATACTGTAGGATACCTTTTTATTCTATTGATGGTGTCCTTTGCTGTACAGAAGCTTTTCAACTTGATATAGTCCCATTCGATCATTTTTGCTTTTGTTTCCCTTGCCGGGGGAGATATGTTCATGAAGAAGTCACTCATGTTTATGTCCATGAGATTTTTGCTTATGTTTTTTTCTAAGAGTTTTATTGTTTCATGAGTTACATTCAGGGCTTTGATCCATTTGGAGTTTACTTTTGTATATGGGCTTAGACAGTGATTGAGTTTCATTCTCTTACATGCAACTGTCCAGTTTTGCCAGCACCATCTGTTGAAGAGACTCATTTCCCCATTGTATGTCCATGGATCCTTTATCATATATTAATTGGCCATATATGTTTGGGTTAATGTCTGGAGTCTCTATTCTGTTCCACTGGTCTGTGGCTCTGTTCTTGTGCCAGTACCAAATTGTCTTGATTACTGTGGCTTTGTAGTAGAGCTTGAAGTTGGGGAGTGAGATCCCCACCACTTTATTCTTCTTTCTCAGGATTGCTTTGGCTATTCGGGGTCTTTGGTGTTTACATATGAATTTTTGCACTATTTGTTCCAGTTCATTGAAGAATGCTGTTGGTAGTTTGATAGGGATTGCATCGAATCTGTATATTGCTTTGGGCAGGATGGCATTTTGACAATAATAATTCTTCCTAGCCAGGAGCATGGGATGAGTTTCCATTTGTTAGTGACCTCTTTAATTTCTCTTAAGAGTGTCTTGTGGTTTTCAGGGTATAGGTCTTTCACTTTCTTGGTTAAGTTTATTCCTAGGTGTTTTATTCTTTTTGATGCAATTGTGAATGGAATTCTTTTCCTGATTTCTGCTTCTATTAGTTCATTGTTAGTGTATAGGAAAGCTACAGATATCTGTGTGTTAATTTTGTATCCTGCATCTTTGCTGAATTCCGATAGTAGTTCTAGTAGTTTTGGAGTGTATTCTTTAGGAATTTTTATATACAATATCATGTTATCTGCAAATAGTGACAGTTTGACTTCTTCTTTACCAATCTGGATTCCTTGTATTTCTTTGTTTTGTCTGATTGCCTTGGCTAGGATCTCCAGTACTATGTTAAATAACAGTGCGGGAGTGGGCATCCCTGTCTTGTTCCCGATCTCAGAGGAAAAGCTTTCAGCCTCTCGCTGTTCAGTATGATGTTAGCTGTGGGTTTATCATATATGGCCTTTATTATGTTGAGGTACTTGCTCTCTTGCCCATTTTGTTGAGAGTTTTTATCATGAATGGATGTTGAATTTTGTCAAATGCTTTTTCAGCATCTATGGAGATGATCATGTGGTTTTTGTCCTTTTTGTTGATGTGGTGGATGATGTTGATGAATTTTCGAATGTTGTACTATCTTTGCATCCCTGGGATGAATCCCACTTGGTCATGGTGTATGATCCTTTTGATGTATTTTTCAATTCGGTTTGCTAATATTTTGTTGAGTATTTTTGCATCTACATTTATCAGGGATACTGGTCTGTAATTTTCTTTTTTGGTGGGGTCTTTGCCTGGTTTGGGTATTAGGGTGATTTTGGCTTCATGGAGTGAGTTTGGCGGTATACCCTCCTCTTCTATTTTTTGGAAAACTTTAAGGAAAATGGGTATTATGTCTTCTCTGTATGTCTGATAAAATTCTGAGGTAAATCCATCTGGCCCGGGGGTTTTGTTCTTTGGTAGTTTTTTGATTACTGCTTCAATTTCGTTGCTGGTAATTGGTCTGTTTAGATTTTCTGTTTCTTTATGGGTCAGTCTTGGAAGGTTGTATTTTCCTAGGAACTTGTCTATTTCTCCTAGGTTTTCCAGCTTGTTAGCATATAGGTTTTCATAGTACTCTCTAATAATTCTTTGTATTTCTGTGGGGTCTGTCCTGATTTTTCCTTTCTCATTTCTGATTCTGTTGATGTGTGTTGATTCTCTTTTTCTCTTAATAAATCTGGCTAGAGGCTTATCTATTTTGCTTTTTTCTCAAAGGATCAGCTCTTGGTTCCATTGACTTTTGCTATTGTTTTATTCTTCTCAATTTTATTTATTTCTTCTCTGATCTTTATTATGTCCCTCCTTCTGCTGACTTTAGGCCTCATTTGTTCTTCTTTTTCCAATTTTGATAATTGTCATGTTAGGCTAGTCATTTGGGATTGTTCTTCCTTCTTTAAATATGCCTGGATTGCTATATACTTTCCTCTTAAGACTGCTTTAACTGTGTCCCACAGAAGTTGGGGCTTTGTGTTGTTGTTGTCATTTGTTTCCATATATTGCTGGATCTCCATTTTAATTTGGTCATTGATCCATTGATTATTAGGAGCATGTTTTTAAGCCTCCATGTGTTTGTGGGCCTTTTTACTTTCTTTGTACAATTTATTTCTAGTTTTATACCTTTGTGGTCTGAAAAGTTGGTTGGCAGATATTCAATCATTTGGAATTTTCTGAGGTTCTTTTTGTGGCCCAGTATGTCATCTATTCTGGAGAACGTTCCATGTGCACTTCAGAGGAATGTGTATCCTGTTGCTTTTGGATGTAGAGTTCTGTAGATATCTATTAGGTCCATCTGTTCTAGTGTGTTGTTCAGTGCCTCTGTGTCCTTACTCATTTTCTGTCCAGTGGATCTATCATTTGGAGTGAACTTTGTGTTGAAGTCTCCTAAAATGAATGCATTGTATTCTATTTCCTCCTTTAATTCTGTGAGTATTTGTTTCACATATGCTGTTGCTCCTGTATTGGGTGCACATATATTTATAATGGTTATATCCTCTTGTTGGACTGAGCCCTTTATCATTATGTAATTTCCTTCTTTATCTCTTGTTACTTTCTTTGTTTTGAAGTCTATTTTGTCTGATATTACTACTGCAACACCTGCTTTTTTCTCATTTTGTTTGCATGAAATATCTTTTTCCATCCCTTGACTTTTAGTCTGTGCATATCTTTGTGTTTGAGGTGAGTCTCTTGTAAGCAGCATATAGATGGGTCTTGCTTTTTTATCCATTCTATTACTCTGTGTCATTTGATTGGTGCATTCAGTGCATTTACATTTAGGGTGATTATTGAAAGATATGTACTTATTGCCATTGCAGGCTTTAGATTCATGGTTACCAAAGGTTCCAGTTTAGCTTCTTTAGTATTTTTCTGCCTAATTTATCTCACTTATTGAGCTATTATAAACACTGTCTGATGATTCTTTATTTCTCTCCCTTCTTATTCCTTCTCCTCCATTCTTTATATGTTGGGTGTTTTATTCTGTGCTCTTTTGTGTTTACTTTGACTGTTTTTGTGGGTAGTTGATTTTATTTTTTGCCTTTAGTTAGTATTTGTTTGGTCTGCTTTCTTTGCTGTGATTTTATTTTCTCTGGTGACATCTATTTAGCCTTAGGAGTGCTCCCATCTAGAGCAGTCCCTGTAAAATACACTGTAGAGGTGGTTTGTGGGAGGCAAATTCCCTCAACTTTTGCTTGTCTGGGAATTCTTTAATCCCTGATTCACATTTTAATGATAATTGTGCTGGATATAGTATTCTATTTTCAAGGTCCTTCTGTTTCATTGCTTTAAATGTATCATGCCATTCTCTTCTGGCCTGTAAGGTTTATGTTGAGAAGTCTGATGATAGCCTGATGGGTTTTCCTTTGTAGGTGATCTTTTTTTCTCTTTAGCTGCCTTTAAAATTCTGTCCTTTTCCTTGAGCTTTGCCATTTTAATTATTATGTGTCTTGGTGTTGTCCTCTTTGGGTCCCTTCTGTTGGGAGTTCTGTTTACTTCTGTGGTCTGAGCAACTATTTCCTCCCCCATTTTGGGGAAATTTTCAGCAATTATTTCTTCAAATACACTTTCTATCCCTTTTTCTCTCTCTTCTTCTTCTGCTACCCCTATAATGTGGATATTGTTCCTTCTGGATTGGTCATGCAGTTCTCTTAATATTGTTTCATTCCTGGAGATCCTATTATCTCTCTCTGCATCAGCTTCTATGCATTCCTGTTCTCTGGTTTCTAATCCATCAATGGCCTCTTGCATCTCATCCATTCTGCTTTTAAATCCTTCCAGAGATTGTTTTATTTCTGTATTCCCCCTCCTTAGCTCCTGCATATTTCTCTGCAAGTCCATTAGCATGGTTATGACCTTAATTTTAAATTCTTTTTCAAGAAGATTGGTTAGGTCTATCTCCCCAGATTCCTTTCCAAGGTAGACTGTCTGGGTTAATCTGGTCTGTATCAAATTCTTCTGTCTTTTCATGGCGATAGAGATAGTTGTGGGTAGTTGGCATGTGTCAGCTGCGGGAGCATCCCTTCTTGCTAGTTTGTGGCCTTCCTCTCCTGGAAGAATTGCAACCGCTAGTGGCTTGTGCTGGGCAGTTGCACGCAGATGGGGTCTCTGATTCTTGCCCAGCCGCTGTGGAGGAAGCTCCACGTGCCGTTGCTCTGATGGGGCCGTGCCGGAGGGGGAACAGGTGAGAGGCTGTTTATCGCTGTGAGTGGCCTCAGAGCTGCACTGCTGCCCAGGGGGTTAGGGTGCCCGGAGGTCCCTGGTTCCCAGCTACTGAGTTGATTGTGCTGGGATGCCTCCTTCCAACTGTGGGGTCCCTGTCCTTTTAAAACTTTCAAAAAGCACTCTCTTTTCTTTGTCCCAGGGGCACCAGCTGCAGGGACCCACTTGCAGATTTTACTGTCCTGTTTCCCTGGTATCCAGCACTCCATGCACTGTGTGTCTGTGCTCTGGTGCGGATGGCTAGGGCTGCATATTTAGCAGTCCCAGGCTCCCTTTCCCTCCCTGCTCCGACTCCTCACCACCTGCCAGGAGCTGGGGTACAGAGTGTTTGGGTCCTGCCAGGCTGTGGCTTGTATCTTATCCCCTTTGTGAGGCACAGGGTTCTCACAGGTGTAGATGTAGTCTGGCTGTTGTCCTGTATCTTCTGGTCTCTCTTTTTAGAAGAGTTGTATTTGTTGTATTTTCAAAAATATATGTTTTTGGGAGGAGATTTCTGCTGCTCTACTCATGCCGCCATCTTGGCTCCTCTGTTGAAATCTGCAGATTTTAAAGTGAGGATGAAGAAATGCTGAATTGCTGGTCTCTAAGCTATACTCAGATTTTTTGTGTTTGTGTTTAAGGATACATTTATTGATACTGAAGAATTCAGATTGCCAAGAATACTTTAGTTGAGGAAGATATAACAATTCAGTATATAAACTGTATATAACAATTCAGTATATAAACAACATTTAATTCAGTCATTAAACAACATATAACAATTCAGTATATAAATAACACATATACTTGAAAAAAATAGGAGTGGCCCTCTAAAACCCTAGCCTTTTAATGGTAGTCACTGAAAATACTGACAAATGAATTTAAAGAAATGTACTCCAGCATTACTTTTAACAACAGTTACAGAGAAATATTTTTCTAGAGAAATATGTCATCTTGGTAGTTTTAAGGTAATTTGGGCTCTCAGACCAGATTTAGGTTTGCAGAGTCACAAAAATAATCATAATAGAACAGTTATAAAAATAATGAAATAAGGAAGAAATTAATTTCTAATTTTGTAAATGGTTGTTTGCTTTTAATATCATTTTTATTTGTACCAAAATCATAAGTGGTCATTGTAAAAATTTTCGAAAATATAAAAATTTGTTAAGACTACTCTAAAATCATATGTAATTCCATTATTTAGAGGTAATATTTAACATCCAAAAATTTCTTTTCAGAATTTTTGCATAGCTAGTACCATATTATACATACAATTGAATATTTTTATAATGTGTCATAAATATATTTCTAATATTACTTTCTTATTAGTATGATCCCATTAATCAATCATAAATGACCTATGTTATATGAGAAGTCACTTAAACCAAAAAAAGCATTTCTACACAATTTCTGGATCCTTATTATTTTTTACACTGAAAGTGAAAGACCCTGCTTTCTTTGGTATAAAGTGGTTATATCAGAGAATCATAACAAAAGAAAGCTTAAGTCAGTCAATTGTTTTCATTTCCAGCTGAACTGTTGAAACATTTATAGGCTTTTAGCTTAGAATGCTATAAAATGGATTTTGAGTAAATTTCCAGCTTTCATTAACTTTGAATAAAGTTCATCATCATTTATTAAGTACTTACTCTACTCAATCATAGACAAACCCAAGGGATAAGTAGGTATTTTTGTTTACTTTAATAAAACAATAAATTGATGTAGAAAACATAATACCTCATGAATTGAATGGGCAAATGAGTCAGAGTTTAAGATACACCCAATTGATATATAAATATAATGTTCAATTTTATTTATCAAATATATGAAAATTAAAATAAGCATTATGGTATTTATTATAAATTTTTCAAAAAGTTCCTAATACAACAATGCCCAATAGTGGGAAAAAAGTGGTAAATTTATACACACTTTATTTTCTAGACCCCAAAACAAACAAGACTTCAAACACAAGTTTTAAATGCAACTTATCAAAGAAAGAACATATAAATGGAGATCTCAAGGGTTGAGCACAGGTTATCAAGGTGATGATATTTAAAATTAACTAAAAACTGATAACAATACTATATGCAATCAACAGGAGAGAGTTACCGAAGAAAATCATGATATTGAAGTGAGTAGAATTACACAAACATGGAATTAGTCAACTAGTTGGGCAGCAGATGCTGAATACATGAAAACATTATTCTTCCCTAAAGTGTCACTTTATACTGGACTTTCCACTGAAAATTCAATTCAACCTGACTTTAGGGTGGAGATATTTAAGCATAATAGTTGGGCTAAAATTCCATATCATTTTATTGCTCAATTATAATTACTAGGCCTCAATTTATATGCTAGTTAGAGAATATGAATTCTCTTGGCTTCTCTCTGCCTTGTCAATTTCCCTCTTACGTAACTTTTTCAAAGACTATGGGCTCCTGCTTCTCTAGTAGATTAATGCTCCTGAATCCCAAACTGGAATTTAGAGTGCTGGTACCTGCTAAAATTCCTCTATTACTAGATTCCTTGTTTCTGTGTTCTAAACACAGTTTGGAACATTGGTTTTCCCAGCTTAGACTCCTAAGTTATACACTTGGAACAATCAAGCCCTAAATATTATTGCCCCTCTGAGGCTGAATTATCCCCTCCAATTAAGTAAGTCCTATTTTAAGTTATAGTGATCATTTCCTCTTCAGGAAAAATATAAATTCAAAGTTACCACATGTTGACTTGTTTGCTCTAATGATTTTTAATAAAACTGTGCACATGGCACTGTGTGAATATACCTAAAATTGGGTTAATAAGAAGAAAATCCAAGCTGTTTGTCATGTAACTGGTATCTTATTTTTATGATTAAAACTAAGAGAGTAATTTCATATAACTGCTACTTTTCCATCTTCTAGTCCTCAGTATAACTTCAAGAATAGGGTTGGAATTTTTGCTTTATTGGGAATGGATTTCTCATCTCCTGCTAACTCACTAGAGATACCCTACCAAGAAGGCAGACTGACATTCTTCATGGACAGTTCAGGACAGGTGCACAGTAACTTCACAATGGCATGTATTTTAATGATTTGGGAGAAATTTACTTAACTGGGTCATCATTCAAAATCTGTATTATGACAATCATGTTGCTCGAAACTTCTTTTAAAGTCTAACTCGTAGCATCTGGTAGGTACTGTAATAACATCAATAGTAGAAAACAGTAGTAGTAACTAAAAATTCATGAAAAGGCAGGGCTGCAAAATGATATGTACTATAAATATAAGAGAAAATAGAGCTTTAAAAGTGGTTTCTAATTCTGCTTTCATTGACTTCTACCTGGTTGTGGGAAGGGAATAGGAGGAGAAAACCTAAAAATTAATATAATTCAATAAACTAAATGAAAAACACAAAAGACATGGGATGAAATAACAGCTATCTCTTATTGATAGGAAGAAATTTGACTTGATTACATCCTCCAAATAATGCAAACTTGAAGTAAACTGGGAAGTAAAAATCACCATCACCAAACTAGAGAGGCTGCTCAGAAAGGGAAACCACATTTTCACTAACTACTATGAGTGTATAATACCAAGAATCTAGCTAATTCTTATTTAAAAATCTTAGCACCATTTTATTTCAAATAGTTCATGGTCCTACTGTCAGCAAAAAGCACTTCTATGACCACCTAGATATTGATTCTAGGAAATGGTACCCCATCTTCCTTTAAGTGGAAACCCTCTGTTATTCTGTGTCATAGCTACTGATGTTAGGGATTCAGACCATTTTTATTCTTCTGCTTTTAGAGTGAGAGTCTAATGTAATGATCATTTTGGATAATGTAGCATATCAGCAATCAAGTTAAAATATACACACACAATTTCAACAGATGCCTGAAATAATTCCCATAGATTAAAAAGATTATATTTAAAAGTTTCCTGTTTATTTGTCATGCCAGGGAACTAGTCTTTTCCACCGAAAATAAAGACAAGTTCATCAGAAGTTTTCTCCTTAAGATGAGGATCCCATGCACTCATCAAATAGCAGATAGAAATTCTCTGAACTCCAACACTTAGACACTACTCTACCCTGGTGAGCAGCTAAAACATCCCTTATTCTACCACATGACTATTGATTTCAAAGTCTACTTACTTTCTAACACACTGTCTAGCATGACTTAGACATTAGAGATTGTTTGCTTCCTTATCAAGCAGTTTTGAAAGCATAAGAAAGCTCTATCCAGAGCAATTCTTTCAATGTTTAGTAGCATACTTCAGAGAAACCATTTGGGTCTGGATTTCTGGAGGGGCTACCTACTGTAAGCTACTGCATTACTTGAAGAAAACCTAATTTATTAGTTGTAGGACCATTTTCCAGAACAGAGCCACAAGTCAGTGCTCTAAGTAAAGAGCTAGCTGGGCTGCACTCATTAATGCTAATGTAGGTGACACAGTTACATCACATTGTACTGAAAATAATTAGAGGCTCTTAAGGATGCTTAAGTTTGCAAATTGGGCAACAGGGATGCTACAGTCTTACAAGTGCTTGTTTGTGCTTCCATGAGGGTTGCACTTCATGGAGAGTAGATATTTAGTTTAGGGCATAATGTATATAAACAACCTCCCTTGTGGAATCCCCAAAGAAGCACAGTACAATCAGAGCTTACAGGACAGAAGCTTTATCTGATCTGCAGAGAGGCATATTTATGTCTCTTTTCATATGTCATTTAATACTATACTTTTTTATTGCTCCATGTTATTTTTCTAAAGAAAAGATTTTGGTAGGTACTATTTCTGCCTTAAATGAAGTCATTGGAAAGATTTTTATTTGCTCTCAAAAAATAAGATTTTTAAATGCTTCTATTTTTTTCTAGACGTATAAGTTTTATTTGTGAATCTAGATTGCCAATAATTTATGTATTCCCATTCCATAAAATTATCTTGTAAGCAAAGTAAAGTTTTAACAAAACTAATGCATGTTTATTGGCTTCAATTCTAAGACAGTATACCTACATTGACTGGATATATAATAAAGAACAACAAAGAAATAAATGACACTACTGAAGGAGATTTTAGTAAACATACAAACACAAATATGTGCGTGCCTTTTTTTGTAATATAACATACTTAACCAAAGTCAGTTTTTCCCCAGAGGTGGGAAAGTTACCATAATAAATGCAATTTTGCCTGTTTACTTTTGTCTTTTAGGGGATAAAAGAACGAAAGGAGATAATTTCCTATCCCTGCTCAGTTAACTACTCACTAGTATCAGTACCAATGTCTTAAACAGATGAATCACATCATGGTGATACACTTTGTGTTGTAGTACTGTTTCACCCAGGGAGAAGGAAGTAAATCTAAAGTTTAAGAAGACATGAGTTTTTTTTGTTGTTAATGCTAGAACCAAGTTCCATGCCCCTCATTTTTATACCGACACTGAAACTATAAAACTTTCCAATGATACACTTTAACAAAGAAATTCAGATCTCTCATTTTGCCTCAGGCAGTTGAAATAAACATTTTTTTCTAGTCAATTTCTTATCAGAATAGATTATACCAATCATTCAAGAGCTTCTGGTATCTTCTAGAAACTTACATATTTGATATCAGTTGACCTCTCTAGGCCTTTGTTATCTCATGTATATATGAAGATATTGCTCTATATTTCTGAAAGTTCCCTTCTACTACTTCTGGACTCTCAAATTCTATAAAATATGCCAGAATAACTGAATTTTAAATTACATTATTTTGTAATGCAAAACTATGTTTTCCTAATTCCACATAATTTGTTGAACTCTTGGTGCTGACATACAGAGGTAAACTAGGCTAGCCCAGGTCCTGTCCTCAGAAACCCATATTCTAGTTTCTCTCAGACAATAAACAAGTGATTACCAGAATTGATTGTGGTGTTACGTAAGCAATGCACTGGAAGCCATGGAGAAGACATTATAGGTAATTCAAATTATAATTGAGGAGCAGTCTGTGCCTTAATCAGGAATTTATACTTTCCAGTAAAATACAGAGATAGGAAATATAAAATCAGATTTGTGATTATTATGACCACATCTCTTGTAAAAATAATTTTGAAATCATTGTCAACTGTTCTATTTTGTATCCCTTTCAAAAGAATTCAGTTAACAAATCTCTTACTTATTGATGTACAAAGATTCCTATTAGTAAACAAATGGAATTACTATTTTTACTGTAGCTCTCAGGCAGATCAAAGATAAATCTGATGTTCTACGGAAGCTATTTTGTTTACATTACATTATGCTAATCTACTGAGCTGTCTACCACTCAGTCAGATTCCATCACTAAAACCATCCATGCCCCTTGAAACTCACCATTGCAGTATGAATCCAGTGTTTAAATTGCTTAGATCATGTTTCTTGACCAGATGTATTATAAATTGCAAAGGCCCTGGGAAGTGTGGTTTATAGGCCAAACCTGACAAATGATGAACAGGAGAGCTGCACTTATTGGGAAGTTGGATAAATGGTAGAGGAAGGAATACAGATACTTGACAGAGAACCTACTGTATAGGTACTCTCAGTTCACTGTAATGTGCTGTATTTCCCTAATGAAAAGATAATGACTCTAGGAGAAAGAATGCTCCTATTCATTCCTTCTGCAAGCATGATCAGGTTGCACTTTTCATCTGAGTAAAATTTAGCCCTTAGTTCTGTTTTTTTTTGTATTCAGTCATTTGAGAGTCAGTATTGTATCGTGGCTAATGATGTGAACTTTAGAGCTAACTGCCTATGTTTAAATCCTAAACTACCACTTGTCAGCTTCTTACCTGAGCAAGAAATTTAACTTCTCAGAGCCTCAATTTGCTCTTTTAGAAAATGATAAAATAGAGTGTTGCTGTGTGATTATTTGAAATGACTCATGAAGTATTTAGGCACACACATAGGAAACATTCAGTATGTATTAGCTATTTTTATGGATCTCCACTCATCATATATGATATGACACTCTATTTATTTGAAATATTTCAACAGAAACAATGTGTTATTATATATATGTGTAGAAATCATATTCTAGGAGCATGTATTTGTCCTCATCAGGAATTCAGCAGAGGATGAATTAGCCACATTCCTGAAATAACTACTACAGACACTTCAGGCATCTCTTTTTCTGGTCACTGTTGTCAAACCTTGCTTACCAGCCTATTACAATTATGACTTTGTTGGAGAAATTCTGTTAATCAGCAAAGTGGTCATGAGTGATGAAATCTCACTTGTGATCCTCAAGATGTATAGATTAGCTAAACTATTTTAGAGATAATCCCAGACCTTGCCTGAACAGAAATGAGAGAAGTCTTTACCTCTACCCTTGAGCATGACCTCCTAGGCTTGACTCTTAAATATTTTTCTCCACTATTGATTCAGAGGTTTCTTGATGGCCTGACCTAATAGGCTTAGCCTGATCTAACAATAGGATATAGTCCCATTTGCCTTAAGTAAATCTTTCATGTTATTTTTTTAAATAAATGGACTTCATCAATTTTTAAAAATTAATCATATGCTTGATTGACTACACAATTAGTGGCTGTGCCCAAATTTTTCCTGAGACATGCTTTTATTATGATCTTGGAATTACCTTTATTTATTTCAAATTGTTGACAGTTACCAATACCTACCACAAAGAAGCCACTGGCTGTGCATATACACAGTAATTTGGGCCAGTTTACAGCAGTATGCCTTCCTAATTCAACTAGATCATAAATTCTTTGAAAACAAAAGCCAAAACTTATCTCACAGTCATTTATTTAATAAATATTTATCGACAACCTAATGATTACAAAATATTATTATGGGCAGTGGAGATCTTCAGATGATGAAATTAAGGTCTTATTATCAAAAAGCATGCAAATTTGGTGAACTTTTTATGTTTATAATCTTTCTTATAATAAATTGTATAGAACACATTCTTGGCTCTCCTCAGTGATTAGATAGTTAAAAGACAATTTCTCCCAGGAAAATTATTTTGTAAAACATAACTCCTTTCTCCTGCTAACTGAAGGGGAGATCCTTATAAATTTTTCTAGTAGAAAATCAGAATATTTATCATGAAGTAAAACTCACCAAAATGAAATCATTTTGTGAAAAACTACTCTGTAAGAAGCTAAATAGTTTCACTGGTTTTACTTTGATAAAAGATTAATGCAAGGGGACTTGGTTGTATCTGAAACAGTTTCCAACAATATAAATAACATAGTTTCCTCCCTCTAAATTGGATTTTTAAGTTTACTTTTCACCTGAGGTCTTTCTGTCAAAATAAAATGGTGTTTCTTATAAAAGCAAAATGTTTTATGTTGTTCCCGTATTTCATAAGTGCTCTGAAGAGTAAATGGGAGTCAAGGCAAAGTTTAACTTATTCTGTTTCCTTATTTTTTTTTCTTGTAATCTAATACAAAAGGTATCCCTTTGGCAGAGCTGTTCAGCAGCTTTGGACTGACCCTCATTTCACGATCTCCTCTGTGCACAGGACATCTGAGGCCCCATGTTCTCCATGAGGTGTTCTGTGGTACATAATAATTGACCTGAGCAAGATATCATTCACCAGTCCTTTTCTTCTTCCTTCTCATTAAGTGTAACCTCAATAGTGTAATTTCTTTGTGATAGGTGACAATGGGTGATATTTTAAATGAGCACATCCTCAATGATGCATTGTCTGGCTCATGATTTGTTCTTCATTGGTAACAAAATATCTTAACTCAGTTCCAATGAACTGTTTCTTAACTAGAGAATTTCAAGTACTTCAGCAAGCAATAAAGTAAAATATTTTCATGTTGATGGGGAATTTTTTAAACTCCACAAAATTTACCCATCTTGCCTGCATTGCATGGATGTAAAAAGTCACGTGGTTTGAGCATATGGAAAAGCAAGTGCTTTATTAAAGAGAACTCAAAACTCTATTTTTCAGTTAAAGGCGTTTTAAAAGTCTTCCAACTGTATTAAAATTAAGTTTTCTTTGGAAGTAGTTGTAGAGTCAGGTCAGTGGACCAACCAGATTGTATGTATTGCTGGCAGCTAAAAATAAATCTGGTGTAATGGTACCCAACAAGACCTGTATGATTGAATAGTCAATATACCATTACAACTGGAAAAGATCTGTCAAAATCAAAGGGACTGAGTCTTTGCAAAGCTATAGTTGAAGATTAAATTATAGATGGCTTCCACAGGGCTCTGTGCACTGACCTTTGACTGAAGCAAGAGGGTGGCTTTTATCTGAGTGGGGCCTGATGTATCTAATTTGATTTCAAGTTAGGTATCTTAGCTTGGATTGCTGTAGGAGCATATACTGAGATAAAAAATCAGTGCAGTTACTTAATTTAGGATATATAACCTATACATAGGTAATGTAGGAGATAACCTATAGCAGAAGAATTATTAGGCTAGCTAATACAGTGGGCAAGTCTGGGAATAGTGTAAAACACATGACTCAGAATTTTTCCACCCAGTGACCAGAAAATTGATGTTTATACAACAATTTCTGAGAGTCATTGGGTTGGGGTACTTTCAGGGGGTATTGATTTTTTTGGCACCTCCCTCCTGCTCTAGAAAGGGGAAGGAGACCTTCTGAAATTCCAAGAAAAGTCCGCAACCAGAGAGATTATTAATCGTAAGCATGTGAGGCTGGCTGGCACACACTGGAATAGTAAAATCTGAGGGACATGGGTGGGACACTGACAGCATCTGCTCTGTAAAGGAAGATCAGACCTCTTTTACATTTGATCTATCACCATGAAAAAGTCAGTAGATAATTCTATTTTATTAATTAGAAAATATTTTTCCACTATGTAACAGGAAAAATAACAATGCCCAAATCAAGTAGGCAGTCCAGATCTTCAGTAGCCTAATGACATTATCAAGGACTCAGCTTTTTCCATTCTTCTTTGTTATCCATAACAGTGACCTTTGGTCCTCATCCATTGAGTAGTCTCATGGTTACAAGATAGATGCTACAACACTAAGACTCTTAACAAAGGTCAAAGGAAGGAAGGGAAGGAGGGGAAGGAGCAGAATGGCCCAATTACTTTTTTTCATACTCATAACTTTTTTCTTTTTGTTTTGATGATGTATAATTTATCAACTAAGCGAAAAATATCAGAAGGTTTATTGTTTTTAATTTTCAATGATGTTATTAAATACTTTTATTGAAATATAGTTGCTATATAGTATATTGGTTTCAGATGTACAACACAGTGATTCAACAATTGTATACATGACTAAATGCCTATCATGATAAGTGAAGTTAACCATCTTTCAACATAGAAAGATTTCAATATTTTTGGCTATATTCCCTATGCTGTACTTCTATCCCCGTGACTATTTTATAATTTGATGTTTGTACCTCTTTACCCCCTTCACTTATTTCACCCATTCCCCTACCTTCTCCCCTATGTTAACCAGCAGTCCATTCTCTGTATTTATGAGTTTCTGTTTTGTTTCTTTGTTTTGTTTTTTAGATTCAACAGAAAAAAGACAATGACACTAACTCTCACTACTTCTATTCAACCCAGTACTGGAAGTCATAACCACAACAATCAGACAAGAAAAAGAAATAAAAGGCATCCAAATTGGTAAGGAAGAAGCAAAATTGTCATTAATTGTAGATAACATAATATTGTATAAAGAAAACCCTCCACCAAAAAAAAATAGAATTTTAATAAATTCAGTAAAATCACAATACACAAAATAATATCCCTATATCTTTAATAAGAAAACAATCATTACTAGAATGCATCTAACAAAATTCCAACAACCTTGGCAATTACTGTGTCACTTGGCTAGCCTTACTTGCAAAACAAGTGTATGAGTGTATCCATCAAGGTCAGCGTAGGAAACAGAAACGTTTCTAGGTGTTTTAAGTATAAAAGGATTTAATAACAGCAATTAGATACTTAGAAAATCATGGGAAAGACCAGAAGAGCAAGTTCTAATCTGCTTAGGAACCCTAATGATTCCTAAAACTAGCTGCCTTTACAAACCAGGTCTAGGATAAGGCCACAATCAGGTGAGGATATATGAGGATAATACTACTGACTACACTGTTCAGGGAGGCTCCCTGAGCTGTGATCCAGTGATTAGGATGTCAGGATCAGAGAATCAAGACTGCTAGGAAAATTCAATACAGCCCAGAGCACTGCAAGGAAGAACACACACAAAAAATCATAACCAAGTGAGTAATTATTATTCAGAATACTTAGTACACATAGAAATTAAAGTGAGATAAACTTGAATTGTAAAGACCAAATCATGACTCTTCTATGGTTAAACACGTTTCAGAAAGCAAGGAAAAAGTTGACAGCAATGTCTACTAGAAAACTGATTTATAATACTGGCCTTGGCAGGGGCTGAGTAGCTCCAGAGACTAGAGCTTCTGGGCACTAAAGGGAGACACATACAAACATGAAACATCAAAGGAACATGGTTCAAACAAAAAATCTCACAAACACCAGAAAAAGAGTCAAAGGAAACTGAATTCACCAATCTTCCTGAAAGAGAGTTCAAAATAAAAATCATAAACATGTTCATGGAGGTACAGAAAAATATTCAAGAACTCAGGAAGGAATTTAGGAAGGAGATTCAATCACTAAGAAATTCCATATCTGAAATGAAACATACAATGGAGGGATTTAAAAGCAGATTAGATGTAGTAGAAGAGATGGTAAAAGGAACAGAAATTAGAGAAGAGGAATTCAAAGAAGCTGAAGCACAGAGAGAAAAAAGGATCTCTAAGAATGAAAGAATATTGAGAGAACTGTGTGACCAATACAAATGGAAGAATATTCACATTATAGGGGTACCAGAAGAAGAAGAGAGAGAAAAATGGACAGAAAGTACTTTTGAGATGGTAATTGCTGAAAACTCTAGTCTCTCAGGCCATGGAGGTGCACAGATCTCCTAACAAAAGGGACCCAAAGAAGACAACACCAAGACATATAATAATTAAAACGGCAAAGAGCACAGATAAGGAGAGGCTTTTAAAAGCAGCTAAAGAGAGAAAAAAGATCACATACAAAGGAAAACACAACAGGCTATCATCAGACTTCTCAACAGAAACCTTATAGGCCAGAGGGTGTGGCATGATATATTTAAGGCAATAAAACAGAAGGGTCTTGAACCAAGAATACTCTTCCCAGCAAGGTTATCATTTAAATTTGAAGGAGGAATTAAACAATTTTCAGATAAGCAAAAGGTGAGAGAATATACCTCCCACAAACCACTCTACAGGTCATTTTGGAGGGACTGCTATAGATGGAAGGCTAAATAGCTGTCACTAAGGGAAATAAAACCACAGCAAAGTAAAACAATTAATACTAAGCAGATGCAAAATCAAATCAAATACCCCCAAGGTCAATCAAGGGATAAACAAAGAGAACAGAATATAATACCTAATATATAAAGAATGGTAGAGGAAGAAAAAGGATGAAAGAAGAAAGAAAACTTAGGTTGTGTTTCTAATAGCATATCAAGTTAAATTAGACTGTTAGTAATGGAATTACCCTTGCACCTTTGGACATCAAGAATCTAAAGCCTGCAATGGCAATAAGTACATACCTATTGATAATCACCCTAAATGTAAACAGTCTGAGGGCAACAATCAAAAGATAGAGTCACTGAATGGATAAAAAAAGAAGACCCATCTATATGCTGCCTACAAGAGACTCACTTCAAACCCAAAGACATACACAGACTGAAAGTAAAGAGATGGAAAAAGATATTTCATGCAAATAAAGGGGGAGAAAAAAGCAGGCGTTGCAGTACTTGTATCAGATAAAAAATAGACTTCAAAACAAAGAAAGTAAAAAGGGACAAAGAAGGACATTACATAATGATAAAGCGGTCAGTTGAACAAGAGGATATAACTATTATAAATATCTATGCACTCAACACAGGACCACCTACACATGTGAAACAAATACTAACAGAATTAAAGGCAGAAATACAATGCAGTGCATTCATATTAGGAGACTTCAACACATCTGTCACTTCAAAGGACAGATCAACCAGACAGAAAATAAGCAGAGACAGAGGCACTGAACAATGTATTAGAACAGATGGACCTAACAGACATCTACAGAACACTCCATTCAAAAGCAACAGGATACACATTCTTCTCAAGTGCATGGAACATTTTCAAGAATAGATCATATACTAGGCCGCAGAAAGAGCCTCAATAAATTCAGAGGGATTGAAATTGTACCAACCAACTTCTCAGACCACATAGGTATGAAACTAGACATAAATTACACAAAGAAAACAAAAAAGCCAATAAACACATGGAGGCTTAATAACATGCTCCTAAATAACCAATGGATCAATGACCAAATAGAAACAGAGATCAAGCAATATATGGGGACAAATGACAGCAATGATTCAACACCACAAAATCTGCGGAATGCAGTGAAGGCTGTGTTAAGAGGAAAGTATATTTCAATAAAGGCCTACCTCAGGAAAGAACAATCCAAAATGAATAGTCTATACTCACAATTAATGAAACTCGAAGAAGAACAAATGAGGCCCAAAGTCAGTAGAAGGAGGAACATGCATCACTCTAATACCAAAAACCAGGCAGACACCACAAAAAAAGAAAATTACAGACCAATATCCCTGATCAATATAGATGCAAAAATACTCAACAAAATATTAGCAAACTGAATTTAAAAATACATCAAAAAGATCATCCATCATGATCAAGTGGGATTTATTCCAGGGATGCAAGGATAGTACAATATTCGAAAATCCATCAACATCATCCACCACATAAATAAAAAGAAGGACAAAAACCACATGATAATCTACATAGATGCTGAAAAAGCATTTGACAAAATTCAACATTCATTCAGGATAAAATCTCTCAACAAAATGGGTAGAGAGGGAAAGTACCTCAACATAATAAAGGCCATATATGACAAACCCATAGCCAAGATCATACTTAACACTGAGAAGCTGAAAGACAATGCTTTAAGATTGGGAACAATACAAGGATGCCAACTCTCCCCACTTTTATTCAACATAGTTCTGGAGGTCCTAGCTATGGCAATCAGACAACACAAAAAAATAAAAGGCATCCAGATTGGCAAAGAAGTTAAGCTGTCCCTGTTTGCAAATGACATGATACTGTACATAAAAAAACCCAAAGAATCTATTCCAAAACTACTAGAACTAGTATATGAATTCAGCAAAGTTGCAGGATACAAAATTAATACACAGAAATCTGTTGCATTCTTATACACTAATGACGAATTAGCAGAAAGAGAAATCAGGAAACAATTCTACTTGCAATTGCATCAAAAAGAGTAAAATATCTAGGAATAAACCTAACCAAGAAAGTGAAGACCTATACTCTGAAAACTACAAGACACTCATGAGAGAAATTAAAGAAGATACCAATAAATGGAAACACACCCCATGCTCATGGATAGGAAGAATTAATATTGTCAAAATGGCCATCCTGCCTAAAGCAATCTACAGATTCAATGTAATCCCTATCAAAATACCTATAGCATTCTTCAACAAACTATAGCAAATAATTCTAAAACTCATATGGAACCACAAAAGACCCTGAATAGCCAAAGCAATCCTGAGAAGGAAGCATAAAGCTGGGGGGATTATGCTCCCCAACTTCAAGGTCTACTACAAAGCCACAGTAAAGAAGACAATTTAGTACTGGCACAAGAACAGACCCACAGACTGATGGAACAGACTAGAGAGCCCAGATAAAAACCCAAGCATATAAGGCCAATTAATATACGATAAGGGAGCCATGGATATGCAATGGGGAAATGACAGCCTCCTCAACAACTGATGTTGGATAAACTGGACAGCTACATGCAAGAGAATGAAACTGGATTATTGTCTAACCCCATACACAAAAGTAAGCTCAAAATGCATCAAAGACCTGAGTATAAGTCATGAAAACATAAAACTCTTAGAAGAAAACATAGGCAAAAATCTCTTAAATATAAGCATGAGTGACTTTTTCCTGAACACATTTCTTTTTTTTTTATTATTAATTTTATTTTAGTATCATTAATCTACAAATTACATGAAGGACATTATGTTTACTAGGTTCTCCCCTTCACCAAGTCCCCCCACATAACTGTTCACAGTCACTGTCCATCAACATAGTAAGATGCTGTAAAATCACTATCTGAACACATTTCTTCAGGCAAGGGTAATAAAAGCAAAAATGGACAAAAGGGACTACATCATGCTGAAAATCTTCTGTGTAGCAAAGGACACTATCAGCAGAATACAGAGGCATCCTGAAGTATTGTAGAATATATTTGTAAATAACATATGCGATAAGGGGTTTACATCTAAAATATATAAAGAACTCACATGCCTCAACACCCAAAAAGCAAATAACCATTTTAAAAAATGGGTGAAGGATATGAACAGACACCTCTCCAAAGAAGAAATTCAGATGCCAACGGACACATGAAAAGATGCTCCACATCACTAATTATCAGGGAAATGCAAATTAAAACCACAATGAGATATCACCTCACACCAGTTAGGATGGCCAACATAGAAAAGACTAGGAACAATAATGCTGGCAAGGATGTGGATAAAGGGGCACCCTCCTACACTACTGGTGGGAATGTAAAATAGTTCAACCGCTGTGGAGAGTAGTATGGAGGTTCCTGAAAAAACTAAAAATATAAATGCCATTTGACCCAGGAATTCCACTCATAGGAATTTACCCTTAGAACTCACGATCCCAGTTTCAAAAAGACATATGCACCCCTATGTTTATTGCAGCACTATTTATAATAGCTGGGGGATGGAGGCAGCCTGGGTGTCCATCAGATGGGGAAGATGTGGTGCCTATACACAATGGAATATTTTTCAGCCATAAGAAGAGAACAGATCCTGCCACTTACGACAACATAGATGGGGCTGGAGGGTATTGTGCTCAGTGAAGTAAACCAGGCAGAGAAGGACAAGTGCTGAATGATTTCACTCATCTATGGAGCATAGGAACAATGCAAAAACTGAAGTAGCAAAACGGCAACAGATGCACAGAACCTATGAATGGACTAAAAGTTGCCAAAGGGAAAGGGACTGGGGAGGGTGTGTTGGAAGGAAGGGAGAAGGGGAATAAGGGGCATTATGATTAACACACTTAACATGGGGGGTTTCACGGGTAGGGGGTAGGGCAGTATGACACAGAGAAGACAAGTAGTGACTCTATAGCATCTTGCTACGCTGATGGACAGTGACTGTAGTGGGGTGTGTGGTGGGGACTTGATAATAGGTGGAATCTAGTAACCACAATGTTGCTCATGTGATTGTATATTAATGATACCAAAATAATAAATTAGAAAAATGAAAAAGAAAATTATAGTGGGTTGGGCCTTCCTTCTAAGACTCATGTGAGAGGCTCAGTTCTCATTTAGGTTGGTGGGGATGCTACTCCAAGTCCCCAGTTTCCTTTTCATCAAATTGCTTCTATAAAGATCCCACACTTTTGTTGACTTTGTTCAAGGTTTGCAATTATTGGTCTCTGGCTAAACTTTGATAAAGAATATAGGGAAGAGAGGCAGGAATAGAAGGCTGTAACGAAATGGGAGGTTCATCAATTAAAATATAGGTTTTTTGAACATAAAATAAAAATCAATTTAATTTTTCCTGAGACTTTGGAATTTTCAAGCACAAAACTGGTCATAGCAGAAATTATGAGTTTTGTTCTTATTCAAAAGAGCTCAATCGCATTGTAGATAAATTTTACCTTTGAATGAAATCACAATAATTTTTAATTAAATGTGTTGAAAGTCTAAAATAATATATGACACATATTATATGTTGAATCATTCATTGAAGCATTTAATGATGGATGTTAGTCCTTGTGATGTATCTTAGGCAAATAATAGCAGATGCTCAAATGTAGTCACTTCTTATAGAGGAAAAGAGGCAAGGAAGCTCATGCTGGGTTATAATTTCCAGTCCAGGTAATTTGATACAACTGTATTTTATTATAAGGCACTGACATGTTACCTACAGACTCAGAGAAAAAAATATAATTATTCTGAAGGTGAACAACATTACAAAGACAGTGAAAACCCTACTAACATTCTGTTTCTAAGAACAAGAAAGAATTTGGTTACACATACAGAAAGCTTTTACACTATACATTTCTCACTCTTACATCATTATATTTAGTGATTTTGTTTACTCCTTAACAAGAACAGCAAGGCCCAAATAGCATTTGAAATGTAATGAAAAATATAAAGAATTAGGATAAATTATATAAGATGGAACTACTATGCATTCTAGAAATTGCCATGAGCCTTTAGTAAGTGTACTCAAGGCTCTACTTTGAATTTTTCAGGAACATATAAAAAACATATCACAAAACAATGATTTGAAATTTTAAAGTAAATATCAAGTAGAGAGTAACAGGAGTTTTCTACAAACAGTATTGCTAATTCCCATGATGTCACTAAAACACTGAAAAGAACCAGGAAGCTCAACCATAGGTTTTAGCATAGCAAACAATGGGAATGAGTGAGAGAAGAGAGGCTTTTGTGGATTCAAAAGGGCTTTGGCATGATGGATGGGGAAAGAGAATTTACGCATTTATGTGGTATCGTGTTTATAATTCCTTCCTTCAGTATATCTTCAGGAGACTTCTGTATAGATCCCAACCTTAGCATACATCATTTTTAATGTGAACTCTGAATGAGGCAGCTCTGTTTCATTCATTTTATATTAAAATAGTAATAATAATAAAGTACTATATACTATAATACAATCTAATAGTATTGATTTTCCTGTATTAATAATGCCCAGAAGAGACTGGTGATGCATGGGTATTTGGAGTGCCTCACATTGAAAAACTGCTCATGCTTACTGATTAAAAAGATGTCTGTTTATACTTAATCACTTTGTTATAGTTATTTTTTTTTAAGTAGGTAACATTTTTGCACCCATTTAACAAAGCAGGAATTTGAAATAAATTTGAAATATGGAGAAAATTAATTTGGGTAAAGTGATACATGTAATAAGTATTAGGAAGTGTGGATTAAGTCTCAGATGCCTGACTCCAGATTCTAAACTCTCAGTCCCTGGCTATATTCCAATGCAGATCCCACGTGTATTTAGAAATCTATTCAGAGGCATGCAATGAATGATAAAGCCATTCCTGATGTATTGGTGTTCTAACAATAATCTGAAAAATCAATGCTAATTGTGTTTCAGTTACATCTGGAGTAGACAATGTTTTTCACATAAAAACAGCAGGGGCTAATATTATACAAACAATGAGGAGGGGTAGAGGCAATAAATCTTTTGTGTCAACACTCTGTTTGCGAAATCCTTATCCAATTATAAGAACTCCTTGCCTGTGTATTGCATTAAGAAAATGATAGCCTGATTTCATTTGTGCTTTAGAGTAATCAATCACTCCTAACAAATAGGGAAGACAGGGAAGACAGCATAGTACCTAGAAGCTGGTTCTTTTTACTTCTATCTCCCAATATGCTAGATGAACCTCATATTGATGTAGGCATACCTTCCAGAAACCCGGAATCTGATATCTGGTTAAAATGGCTGTGACCCTGAATTCATCACTACCAGTATCCTCCTCTCTCTCAACCCACTCTCAATTTGTTGCTGACCTCCAAGCTTATTATATCAGCTTTGAAGTTCACACATAAAATTGTGCTGAGAGAAGAAAGCTACCTTCACTAATTAGGTTTCCATTGTAAGACTCCAACTTTCCTACTTGAAGGGCCTAGTCCCTTAGAACACATTCTATTCTTAAACTTTTTATTATAATTTTCTAGGATCAAAGCCCAGTGCACTAGGATTTGCCTGACCAGACTGATAAAGAACCAATTATAGGCTTGCTGGAAACGCAGCTAGAAGTAGGTTTTGTCAGGATCCCCCTGCCAAAGTGGGAAGTCAAAATTCAAAACAAGTAACAGGAGGAAAAGGAAAACACACTGTCATGCCAAGACTAGAAAAGCTCTTGGACAAATGGAAGACTCATGTAAAGTCCTGAACTGCACAGAGGAGTCATTGAGATTATTTCTCAGGAACCCTGAGAGTTGACACAGAAAAGTCTTACCAAAGTCTCCTATACGTCTTTGGCTTGATATAAAACACAAGTAAAAACCTTTTTAACCATCCCTCCTCTACTTTCCTACAGTGTAGCTCTATAGTTTCAATGTAAACATTGCTACTTGAGATTCTAGCATTGATTTACAACATTTTCATAGCCTATTTATGCCTTAAATCATGGTCTTCCTTTTTGCATTTGATGTTTCACTTTGTTAATTTTGGCACCATGCATTTAATTTTATTACTCTTCATATTTGTCACCAAGAGTAACAACTCAAACATTCCATTACTTTTTTGCTTGAATGAGTGGCCCAAATTTTCCATTTCATTGATCTTTTAAATATTTATTCAAAGAAACTAACTTTAAAAGAAAAAAAAAGTTGCTTAAAAGCAACATGAAAAGAATGTCTACCTTTGAAAGAATTTTTAAATATTACTATGAGTAATAGTGAAACAAAATAACCTTAGTTTGAACCAAAAGGTAGAAGAGAACTCAACGTAATTTTATTAAGAGGGTAATGATATTGATATAGTTGGAATATAACTCAGCAATCAAATATTTCATTGCTGTTCAATGTTGTTTTTTTCCCCCTACAAATTAACATGATGGGTTCATATAAAACAGTGGATTAATGAATAAAAGAAAATTAAACATTCAAGCCATGATCGATATGATGTAGGGATGAGAATGCTGTAACCAACTAACAAAATGTTACTGAGGAAATCAACCAAACTTCCATGTGATGGGCTGTCTGACATTGTGCTTCCTCTTTGGAAGACTTAAATGCTAAGTCAAGTGTTTTCCATACTTAGGGCCTACTCTAATCTTTGAACTCTGTAATAAGTTATGTTCAGTAAAAAGCTTAAGGTATTACTCATTCAAAACATTATTTTAAAGTAAAATTGTCTGATAATGCTTAAGATTTCTAGTAAGACTATCCATTAAAAGATAGCCAAATTCTCCTGGGTATTTCTATTATTTATTCTACCATTTATTCTAGGAATTCCCTTTAAATTTCTGAAGCTTAAATCCTAGAAACCAGTTCTTAAAATCAGATTCAAGAAATGGAGAAATAAGAGTTAATGAAAAATCTTGCAAACAGACTTTAGAGTAAAGATGGTGGTTTGAAAACACATATAACTCTTCTCCACCAACAAATTCCACTAAAATAATAGCAACTTTAAAGAAGTAAGTCCACAAGAACAGAGACAATAAGAGAAGAAACCACAGCAAAAATGCTTGGAGGAAAGCAGATGGGTGGTAGAACTGACAGCAGACAAAAGAACTCTGAATCTTTAGCTGACAGTGAGGAACTTCCAAATGCTTCACATTATCCTTTAGAAACTGAGGGTAAAGATCAGGCTAACATCTGGAGGACTAAGTATTCCTTAAAGCTGGGTAACTGAAGCACGCATGCCCCTACCTAGAAAACAGAGGGTCGTCTGTAATGGGAGGCTCCATGTGCATGTCAGATGTGAGAGGATTTAGTAAACATTTGCTCATTGAATGGCAAAACCCTTCAACATTCTTCTTTTACATATCCCTCACAGTGATAGTAGCCTACCCTCTAAGAAGATTGGAAAATTTCCCTCTTGTGAACTAAGCAGCCAAAGATGAAAAATGTAAAGTTACATCAGGAGGTCCTTTACATGATCCAAACAGAAAATGCTATAACATTGAAGCTTGCTTATGACAGACCCTAGCCATGTGCATACTGTTGCCTATAAAGTTTTAAACAGACAACCAAAGATCGTTAGCTGAAAAAATTCTAACTTGAAGATTAAATGATAGATAAATAATAAAAAAACTATGAGAATTCAAGTTTAAAAAGAAGAAAAGGGGAATGATGTCAGTGAAAATATCAGATTTGTAGTCCCAAGGGTTCATAATTCCACAGAAACACTAAAAAAATGGAGCCAGAACAGTCACAATGACCTTTGTACAAACTCTAGGAACTAAAGATTTAGAGCAACTGATTGAATGCTGAATCAAGAAAAAGGTAACTTCAAAATGACAGGAAACTTTGCAGCATTCTTACTCATCCCTGCGCCTTCCTCCTCACTGACGGGACAGCGGTTTAGAAGACAGCCACCTCCACTTCCAGGGTGGAACCCTGGTCACTGCTGGGTTCCAGGGAAAGAGAGCAGACCTTATTCTCCAGGACTTATGGGGCTGTTTGGACCCATTTGTAGCCTACCTGAAGGACCGAGGCAAGGTGCTTGCCTTTGCTTTGCCTAAAACAGAACTCTTTCAGGCAGAAAAGTAGCTCTGCTGAGAGCATTCTGTGAAAACACTGTGAGGTAATCGAACAACCTTTAGCTGCTTCAGGCAATAGACTAACCTGAGATAAATACATACAGAAAGTCTGGGAGGGGAAGATGCAGAAGAGTTTCTTTGGAAAATTAAGTCAGTAAAAATTGCCCACTTACATGGAGGAGTTTAGGAAGCCAAATTAATTTCTAAGGCAGGATGCATGATCAGAAAAGACCTGAGAAAAGCAAGCTTTTCTCTGGCTGACTTCCAGGCTCAGCAGACAGAGGAAATGAAGTCTACATAAGAGTTGTAAATAGCCTGGCTATCTGTTTAAGAGCCAGTCTGCAAAGACTAGGT
Organism: Manis javanica; assembly: GCF_040802235.1. Classification (NCBI taxonomy): domain Eukaryota; kingdom Metazoa; phylum Chordata; class Mammalia; order Pholidota; family Manidae; genus Manis; species Manis javanica. The sequence continues at coordinate 102,254,746 of NC_133156.1, read as the reverse complement.
AAACTGCTATTCCCCACCCCTTCCCTTTCCATGCTTTCTTTTCTTGGACCACACACTATAGAAACAGGGACTTTAAAGATCCCATGTGACAAAAAATACAGACTTCATAAAAATAGTTTAGAAAAGTCACTAATAAACAACACACAACTACAACTACAAACCCCTACAAACTACAAACACAAACCCTGAAGACTGGGAAATCCGATTTCCAGTTACATTATAATATTCAAAAATCCAGTTTTCAACAAAAAGTTACAAAGCAAAATATGCAAAGGAACAAAAAGTAGGTAAATTCACAAGATAAACTATCTTTTGGTATCATCCAAAAAAAATTATTTCCAAACATTCCCACTGTATTTTCTAGTGTTCATGATTTCAGGTATTATATTTAATCCTTTAATCCATTTCCAGTTGATTTTGTGTATGATTTTAATTCCTCTCTTTTGCATAGAGATATCTAGGTTTCTCAACACCACTGATTGATGAGATTATCCTTTCCCCACTGTATATTCTTTGCACATTTGTTAATGATTAGTTAAATGTATGTATATACATGGGTTTATTTCTGGGCTTGCTATTCTATTCCATTGATCTATGTGTCTGTTTTTATGCCATTCTGTGTTGATAACCATAGCTTTGTAATATATTTTGAAATCAGGACATGTGATGTTTCAAATGTTGTTTTGTCTCAAGATTGCTTTAGCTATTCATGGTCTCTTGTGTTTCTGTGCAAATTTTAGGATTGTTTCTTCTTTTTCTGTAAAAAATATTCCTGCATTTTGATAGGGATTGCATCGAATCTATTGTTTGGATACTATGGATATTTTAACAATTTTAATTCTTCCAATTTATGAACAAGAAATGTTTTTCCATTTATTCGTGTCTTCTTTAATTTTTTTCAACAATATTTTATAGCTCTCAGTGTATAGATCATTCATATCCTTTGTTAAATTTATTCCTAAGCATTTTACTGTTTTTGATGCTATTATAAATGGGATTATTTTCTTGGTGGTTTCTTTATCAGATATTTCATTGTAATGTATAGTAACCAAATTAATTTTTGTATGCTGATACAAGATAATTTTTGTATCCTGCACTTTTGCTGAAATCATTCATTCATCCTATCAGTTTTTGGTGGAGTCTTTAGAATGTTTACTATATAATATCATGTCATAAAATAGAAACAATTTTATTTCTCCTTTCTGACTTGGATGCCTTTTATTCTTTCTCTTGCCTTTTTGCTCTGGGCAGAACTTCCTGTATTATTTTAAATAGAAGTGGTGAGAGTGGGCATCCTTGCCTTGCTCCTGATACTAGAGGAAAAGTTTTCCACTTCTCACTTTTGAATATGATGTTACCTGTGGGTTTGTCATATGTGGCCTTAATTATATTGAGGTATATTCATTCTATACCTAATTTGTTGAGAGTTTTTATCATGGAGGATGTCAGGTTTTGTCAGCTGTTTTTTCCATTGATTAAGATGATTAATATGATTTATCCCTTGTTTGTTATTGTGATATATCACATTTATTGATTTGTGTATGTTGAACTATCTATGTATCCTAGGGAAAAATCCACTTGGTCATGATGTATGATCCTTTTAATGTTTTGTTGTATTTCATTTGCTAGTATGCTCTTGAGGATTTTGCATCTATTTTCATCAGTGATAATGGCCTGTTATTTTACATTCTTGTGGTGTTCTTGTCTACTTTAGGTATCAGAGTAATGCTGGCCTCACAAAATGAGTTTGGAGGTATTCCTTCCTTTTCAATATTTTGGAAGAGTTTGAGGATACTCTTTAAATGTTCAGTAGAATTCACCTGTGAAACTATTTGGTCCTGGCATTTTCCTTCTTGGGAGATTTTTGATTACTAATATAATCTCCTTAATTGTTATTGGTCTGCTCAGATTTCCTTTCTTCATTATTCAGTCTTCATAGATTGTATGTTTCTAGGAATTTAACAATTTCTTCTGGGTTATCCAGTTTATTAGTGTATAACTCTTCATAACAGTTTCTTATGATTCTTAGTATTTCTGTGGCATCAGTTATAATGTCTCTTCATTTCTAATTTTACCTGAATCCTCTCTTAGTATTATCTTTTCAAAAAATGAGCTCTCAGTTTTATTGATACTTTCCATTGTGCTCCAAGTATTTATTTCATTTGTTTCTGCTCAATCATTGTTATTTCTTCCTTCTGCTAACTTTGAATTTAGTTTATTCTTCATTTTGTAATTCCTGAGGTGTAAAGTTTGGTTGGTATTGGACATCCTTTTTTTTATTAATATAGGCATTTATGCCAAAATGATTTTTCTTATAGCAGTTTTTGCTACATCCTGTAAATTAAGGTATGTTGTGTATCCATTTTCATTTGTCTCAAGATATTTACTTTTATTTCTTTACAATCAGGAGCATGCAGTTTTCAATGTTCCAGCCTTCATTCTGATATTTATTTCTAGTTTCATACGACTGTAGTCAGAAAATATGTATGATTTCAATCTTCTAAAATTTGTTGAGATTTGCTTTGTGGCCTAACATATTATCTATTCTGGAGAATGTTCCATATGCACTTGAGAAGACTGTTCTGCTTCTTCTAGATGCATATATCTGTGCATATCTATTAGGTCATTTGGTCTAAAGTGTAGTTTAAGTCCAATGTTTCTTTATTGATTTTCTGTCTGGATGAGCTATCCATTGTTGATAGTAGGGTACTGAGTTTCCCTGATATATTACAGTTATTTCTGTCTTCAGATCTGTTAATATGTGCTGTATGTATTTTTCTATGTTGAGTGCATATAAATTTACAATTGTCATATCCTCTTAATTGAGTCTATTATCATTATATAATGATTTGTCTCTTGTTACAGTTTTTGTCTTAAAGTCTGTTTTTTAAAAATTAAATCTAGCTATTCTTGCTCTGTTTTGGTTTCGATTTGCATCAAATTTCCTATTTGCATTTTTTTTCTATATCTTCACTTTGAGCTTATAGGTGTCCTTAAAGCTGAAGTGAGTCTCTTATAAGCAGCATATAGTCAGGTCATTTTTAAAAAACCTATCCAGCCACTCTATGTCTTTATTGGAGAATTGACTCTACTTACATTTAAAGTAATTATTGATAGGTAAGGATTTACTATAGCCATTTAAATTTTTTCTGGTTCTTTTGTTCCTTTGTGAATTTAAATTTTCTGGAAGAGTTTTTATAGAATGAATATTAGTTCTTATTTCAAAGTTTGATAGAATTTCCCAATGAAGCCATTTATGTTTGGAGTTTGCTTTGTGGAAAATATTTAAATATGAATTTAATTCATTAAGGACTGCTCAGATTTTTGAATTTGTGTCTTTCAGAGAATTCATGTCATTTAAGCAGTAGGATTTATGGATATAGAGATGATAGTAATTTGCACTTATTTTTTTAATGTCAGTATGGTCTGTAGTGATATGCCTTCCTTAACTCCTAATATTGTTAGATACTGGTAAATTGTATTCTGTCTCTATTTGTCAGATTGCTAGGGGTTTGTCACTTTCATAGATCTTCTTAAAAGACAGCTTCTGATTAATATTTTTTTTGTATCTTTTTCTTTTTGAATATAATTGATTTCTGCTCTTATGTTTATCACTTATTTCTTTCAGTTTATTTTGTTCTTTTCCCAGTTTTTTGAGGTGGAACTTTAGATTATTGATTTGAAAAAAAATTATTTCTAATATCAGAATTAAATACAGTACTTTTACCTCTAGGACTTGGTCTATTTGTTTCACATGGACTTTGAAGATTTTCATTTTCATTCTTTTTTGTTACCTTTTGGACATACTTTTTCTCTCATGAATTATTCTATTTTTTTCAATATTTTCATCTTTATTTTGGGGGGTGTTTTTCTTTTTTTTTCCATAGTCAATTTTTTTTATTTTGTTATCACTAATCTACAATTAAATGAAGAACATTATGTTTACTAGGCTCTGCCATACCCCAAGTCGCCCCCACAAACCCCATTACAGTCACTGTCCATCAGCAAAATAAGATGTTGTAGAAACACTACTTGTCTTCTCTGTGTTGCACAGCCCTCCCCTTTCCCCACTGCTCACATTATACATGCTAATCATAATACCCCCTTTCTTCTTCCCTGCCCTTATCCCTCCCTACCCTCCCATTCTCCCCAGTCTCTTTCCCTTTGGTAACTGTTAGTCCATTCTTGGGTTCTGTGATTCTGCTGCTGTTTTGTTCCTTCAGTTTTTCTTTTGTTCTCATACTCCACAGATCAGTGAAATCATTTGCTGTTTGTCTTTCTCTGCTTGGCTTATTTCACTGAGCATAATACCCTCTAGCTCCATCCGTGTTGTCGCAAATGGTAGGATTTGTTTTCTTCTTATGGCTGAATAATATTCCATTGTGTATATGTACAGCACCTTCTTTATCTATTCATCTAATGATGGACACTAGGTTGCTTCCATTTCTTGGCTATTGTAAATAGTGCTGCAATAAACATAGGGGTGCATCTGTCTTTTTCAAACTGGAGTGTTGCATCCTGAGGGTAAATTCCTAGAGGTGGAATTCCTGGGTCAAATGGTATTTCTATTTTGAGCATTTTCAGGAACCTCCATACTGCTTTCCACAATGGTTGAAATAATTTACATTCACATCAACAGTGTAGGAGGGTTCCCTTTCTCCACAACCTTGCCAACATTTGTTGTTGTTTGTCTTTTGCATGGTAGCCATCCTTACTCATGTAAGGTGATATCTCATTGTGGTTTTAATTTGCATTTCTCTGATAACTAGTGATGTGGAGCATCTTTTCATTTGTCTTTTGGCCATCTGAATTTCTTCTCTGGAGAACTGTCTGTTCAGCTCCTCTGCCCATTTTTTAATTGGATTATTTGTTTTCTGTTTATTGAGGTGCATGAGCTCTTTATATATTTTGGATGTCAAGCCTTTATCGGATCTGTCATTTATGAATATATTCTCCCATACTGTAGGGTACCTTTTTGTTCTATTGATGGTGTCCTTCACTGTACAGAAGCTTTTCAGCTTGATATAGTCCCACTTGTTCATTTTTGCTTTTGTTTCCCTTGCCCGGGGAGATATGTTCATGAAGAAGTCAACTCATGCTTATGTCCAAGAGATTTTTGCCAAGGTTTTTTCTAAGAGTTTTATGCTCTCATGACTTACATTCAGGTCTTTGATCCATTTTGAATTTGCTTTTGGGTATGGGGTTAGACAGTGATCCAGTTTCATTCTCTTACATATAGCTGTCCAGTTCTACCAACACCATCTGTTGAAGAGGCTGTCATTTCCCCATTGTATGTCCATGGCTCCTTTATTGAATATTAATTGACTATATATGCTTGGGTTAATGTCTGGAGTCTCTAAAGCATTCCACTGGTCTCTGGTTCTGTTCTATGCCAGTACAAAATTGTCTTGATTACTGTGGCTTTTTAGTAGAGCTTGAAGTTGAGGAGTGAGATCCCTGCCACTTTATTCTTCTTTTTCAGGATTGCTTTGGCTATTCGGGGTCTTTGGTGTTTCCATATGAATTTTTGAATTGTTTGTTCCAGTTTGTTGAAGAATGTTGTTGGTAATTTGATAGGGATTGCATCAAATCTGTATATTGCTTTGGGCAGGATGGCCATTTTGACAATATTAATTCTTCCTAGCCAAGAGCATGGGATGAGTTTCCATTTGTTAGTGTCCTCTTTAACTTCTCTTAAGAGTGTCTTATAGTTTTCACTGTATAGGTCTTTCACTTCATTGGTTAGGTTTATTCCTAGGTATTTTATTCTTTTTTGATGCAATTGTGAATGGAATTGTTTTCCTGATTTCTCTTTCTATTGGCTCATTGTTAGTGTATAGGAAAGCCACAGATTTCTGTGTGTTAATTTTGTATCCTGCAACTTTGCTGAATTCCGATATCAGTTCTAGTAGTTTTGGAGTGGAGTCTTTAGGGATTTTTATGTACAATATCATGTCATCTGCGAATAGTAACAGTTTAACTTCTTCTTTACCAATCTGGATTCCTTGTATTTCTTTGTTTTGTCTAATTGCTGTGGCTAGGACCTCCAGTACTATGTTGAATAAGAGTGGGGAGAGTGGGCATTGCTGTCTTGTTCCCGAGCACAGAGGAAAAGCTTTCAGCTTCTCACTGTTCTGTATGATGTTAGCTGTGGGTTTATCATATATGGCCTTTATTATGTTGAGGTACTTGCCCTCTATACCCATTTTGCTGAGAGCTTTTATCATGAATGGATGTTGAATTTTGTCAAATGCTTTTTCAGCATCTATGGAGATGATCATGTGGTTTTTGTCCTTTTTGTTGATGTGGTGGATGATGTTGATGGATTTTCGAATGTTGTACTATCTTTGCTTCCCTGGGATGAATCCCACTTGGTCATGGTGTATGATCCTTTTGATGTATTTTTCAATTCGGTTTGCTAATATTTTGTTGAGTATTTTTGCATCTACATTTATCAGGGATACTGGTCTGTAATTTTCTTTTTTGGTGGGGTCTTTGCCTGGTTTTGGTATTAGGGTGATGTTGGCTTCATAGAATGAGTTTGGGAGTATTCCCTCCTCTTCTATTTTTTGGAAAACTTTAAGGAGAATGGGTATTATGTCTTCTCTGTATGTCTGATAAAATTCTGAGGTAAATCCATCTGGCCCGGGGGTTTTGTTCTTTGGTAGTTTTTTGATTACTGCTTCAATTTCGTTGCTGGTAATTGGTCTGTTTAGATTTTCTGTTTCTTTATGGGTCAGTCTTGGAAGGTTGTATTTTCCTAGGAACTTGTCTATTTCTCCTAGGTTTTCCAGCTTGTTAGCATATAGGTTTTCATAGTACTCTCTAATAATTCTTTGTATTTCTGTGGGGTCTGTCCTGATTTTTCCTTTCTCATTTCTGATTCTGTTGATGTGTGTTGATTCTCTTTTTCTCTTAATCTGGCTAGAGGCTTATCTATTTTGTTTATTTTCTCAAAGAACCAGCTCATGGTTTCATTGATTTTTTCTATTGTTTTATTCTTCTCAATTTTGTTAATTTCTTCTCCGATCTTTATTATGTCCCTCCTTCTGCTGACTTTAGGCCTCATTTGTTCTTCTTTTTCCAATTATGATAATTGTGATGTTAGACTATTCATTTGGGTTTGTTCTTCCTTCTTTAAATATGCCTGGATTGCTATATACTTTCCTCTTAAGACTGCTTTTGCTGTATCCCACAGACGTTGGGGCTTTGTGTTGTTGTTGTCATTTATTTCCATATATTGCTGGATCTCCATTTTAATTTGTTCATTGATCCATTGACTATTTAGAAGTGTGTTGTTAAGCCTCCATGTGTTTGTGGGCCTTTTTGCTTTCTTTGTACAATTTATTTCTAGTTTTATACCTTTGTGGTCTGAAAAGTTGGTTGGTAGAATTTCAATCTTTTTGAATTTTTGAATTTACTGAGCCTCTTTTTGTGGCCTAGTATGTGGTCTATTCTGTAGAATGTTCCATGTGCACTTGAGAAGATTGTGTGTCCTGTTGCTTTTGGATGTAGAGTTCTGTAGATGTCTAGTAGGTCCATCTGTTCTAGTGTGTTTTTCAGTGCCTCTGTGTCCTTACTTATTTTCTGTCCTTTGGAGTGAATGGTGTGTTGAAGTCTCCTAAAATGAATGCATTGCATTCTATTTCCTACTTTAGTTCTGTTTGTATTTGTTTCACATATGCTGGTGCTCCTGTGTTGGGTGCATATATATTTAGAATGGTTATATCCTCTTGTCGGACAGAGCCCTTTATCATTATGTAATGTTGTTCTTTATCTCTTGTTACTTTCTTTGTTTTCAAGTCTATTTTGTCTGTTACTAGTACTGCAACACCTGCTTTATTCTCCCTATTGTTTGCATGAAATATCTTTTTCCATCCCTTGACTTTAAGTCTGTGCATGTCTTTGGGTTTGAGGTAAGTCTCTTGTAAGCAGCAGATAGATGGGTCTTGTTTTTTTATCTATTCAGTGACTCTATGTCTTTTGATTGGTTCCTTCAGACCATTTACATTTACGGTGATTATCGATAGGTATGTACTTATTGCCATTTCAGGCTTTAGATTCATGGTTACCAAAGGTTCCAGGTTACTTTCCTTACTATCTAAGAGTCTAACTTAACTCACTTAGTATGCTGTTACAAACACAATCTAAAGGTTCTTTTCTATTTCTCCTCCTTTTTCTTCCTCCTTCATTCTTTATATATTAGGTATCAAATTCTGTACTTTTTATCTATCCCTTGATTGACTTTGGGGATTGCCAATTTAATTTTGCGTTTGCCTTGCAATCAGCTGCTCCACCCTCCCTACCATGGTTTTACTACCTCTGGTGACAGCTATTCAACCCTTAAGAACACTTCCATCTATAGCAGTCCCTCCAAAATAGACTGCAGAGATGGTTTGTGGGAGGTAAACTCCCTCAGCTTTTGCTTATCTGGAAATTGTTTAATCTGTCCTTCAAATTTAAATGATAATCTCACTGGATAAAGTAATCTTGATTCTAGGCCCTTCTGCTTCATGGCATTAAATACATCATGCCACTCCCTTCTGGCCTATAAGGTTTCTGCTGAGAAGTCTGATGTTAGCCTGATGGGCTTTCCTTTGTATGTGATCTTATTTCTGCCTCTGGCTGCTTTTAACAGTCTGTCCTTATCCTTGATCTTTCCCATTTTAATTACTATGTGTCTTGGTGTTGTCTTCCTTGGGTCCCTTGTGTTGGGAGATCTGTGGATCTCCATGGCCTGAGAGACTATCTCCTTCCCCAAATTGGGGGAGTTTTCAACAACTACCTCCTCAAAGACACTTTCTATCCCTTTCTCTCTTCTTCTTCTTCTTCTTCTTCTGGTATCCCTATAATGAGAATATTGTTCCGCTTGGATTGGTCACACAGTTCTCTCAATATTCTTTCATTTTTAGAGATCCTTTTTCCTCTCTGTGCCTCAGCTTCTTTGTATTCCTCTTCTCTAGTTTCTATTTCATTTATTGTCTCCTTCACTGTATCCAACCTGCTTTTAATACCCTCCATCGTGTTCTTCAATGATTGGATCTCTGACCTGAATTCATTCCTGAGTTCTTGGATGTCTTTCCGTACCTCCATTAGGATGTTGATAATTTTTATTTTGAACTCCCTTTCAGGAAGAGTCACAAGGTCCATATCATTTAAATCTTTCTCAGGAGTTGTATTAACAATTTTACTCTGGACAAGTTTCCTTTGGTGTTTCATGTTTGTATATGGCACCCTCTAGTGTCCAGAAGCTCTATTCTGGAGTTGCTCAGCCCCTGAAGCAATGTCAGGGGTCACAGGGGAGCAGTACTGGTGCCTGGGGGTAGGAAAGAGCTGTTCCCTGCCTCCCGGCTGCTGTGCCTGTCTCCACTGCCTGAGCCAGTGGGCCAGGCACACAGGCATATTTTTGTCCCAGAGCAGCCAGATATGGATCCCTGCTTTCCACAGGCAGCCGGAATCCTAGTCTCCCCAGGAACTCTGCCTGTATTAACTTTCCAACCCAGTAGTCATGCGAGTCTCATGAAAGTACCATGAAATATAGGTTTGTGCTCCCAGTGCAGATCTCCAGAGCTAGGTATTCAGCAGCCCCAAGCCTTCCACTCCCTCCCTGCTCTGTTTCTCTTCCTCCCGCTGGTGAGCTTGGGTGGGTGAGGGGCTCAGGTCCCACAGAGCCACAGCTCTGGTACTTTACCCCATTCGCTGAGGTCTGCTCTTTTCTCCAAGTGTATGCAGTCTGATGCCGTCCTCTTTCCTGTTGCTCTCTCAGGATTAGTTGCGCCAATTAAATTTTCTACTTGTATCCAGTTTTAGGAGGAAGCCTCTGTCTCTTCTCTCACGCCGCCATCTTTACTCCTATCCTCTGTCACATGAATTATTAAGAAGCATGTTTGTTAATTTCCATGAGTTTGGAGATTTTACTATTACCATTTTTCTACTGATTTCTAGCTTTAATCCATCATGATGAAAGCATGCTTTGTATGAATCCAATTCTCTTATTTTTTAATTTCATTGGATTTCCTTCTTTCCTTCCTTTCTCCCTCCCTCCCTCATTCCCTCCCTTCCTTCCTCTTTCTCTATTGCTGTTTCTATAATTTAAAGATATTGCTCCACCACCTTATAGTTTGCATTGTTTCAGATGAGAAATCTGTTATTATCTTGACCATTGTTCCTCTGTACATACTGTGCTATTTTTGAACAACATTATGCATACTGTGCTATTTTTGTCTCCTTTTAAGATATCTCTTATTACTAGATTTAAGAAACTTTATTATATGTTGGTGTATTTTTATTTATATTTACTCTGTTTGGGAGTAACTGAGCTTTTTATTTCTCTGGATGTATAGTTTTCACCAAATATGGAAAATTTCTGGCCATTGTTATTCAATTATTTTCTGTCCCCTTCTTCCTTTGAGAAATTCAATCATATTGATATTAGGCCATTGGAAGTTGTCCCAAAACTCACTTCAACTGTTAATTTTTGTCTTTTTTTCTCTTTATTCCATTGTGAATAGTTTTCCTTGCTATGTCTTCAAGTCCATTAATATTTTTTCTGTAATGTCTAATTTGTGTTAATCTATCCTACACATTGTAGTTTTAACTAGTAGTTCAATTTTGTCTTTTAGTATATCTTTAGTGTGTCCACTTAATTTATTCAATTTTCTAAAATGTTTTGTCTACAAATGCTATTGTTGATATCATTTGTGTTTCAGTTTCAATTGACTGATTTTTCTTGATATTTGGATGATGTTTTCCTGTTCTTTTGCATGCCTTTTCATTTTTTATTTGATGTCATAGATTGTTAATTTTAGCTTGTTGGGTCCTGGATATTTTCTGTTCCTATATTCTTGAGCTTCATTCTGTAATATAGTTATTTGGAAACAGTCTCATTTCTTCAGGTCTTGCTTTTAAAATGCTTTAAGCAAAACCAGAATAGCGTTTATTCTCAGGCTGATATTGGCCTATTTTGAGGCAAAAACCCTTCTAAGTGCTTTACTCAGTGCTCTATATATGAGATTTTTCTGCTCTTGCTGGCAGCAATAAGCACCATACTTGACCTTGACCTTGATCTTTCCCTTCAGTCCTTTTGGATATTCTTTCCTTAGCTTTAGGTAATTGCTTCACATGCATAAATTGATCATAACTCAGCTGAGTATTTGAGGGGATTCTCTAAGATCTCTGGTCTCTATAGTTCTCTCTGTATTCAACTCTCTCCTCTCTAGTAAATGCCCTAAGAATTCTATCTGCCTTGACCTTCCACATTCTTCAATTCAATAAAACAAGGAGGCCAATGGGTTTTATATGTTTCTCATCCCTACTCCCTTTGCATGCTAATTGGAGCAATATGAGGGTTAATCTAATTATTTCTTATCTCTTAACCATCACTGTTCTTTGTTGCCTAATATCTTGTGTCTTAGTATGTTCTCTTTTCATATATTGTCTTTTTTTAGTTATTTCAGGTTAGAGGATAAGTCTAATTCATACACCATATTCCAAAGGTCTGTGATACTTGATTCATACCAAAGTAAGCAAGGAAGCAGGAATACTTGTCTTTCCCACAACAGTCTCAAAACAAATGCTTCCCCTTTTTAAAGGAGAAGAAAATTACATTGATACAGTTGGATTTCACTATAAACTCCTCTCTAATAAATATTTTCCTGAGGATTGTTCATTATCTCTCTCATAAGAAGAGACATAGTAAACCCAAAAAATAGATTGAAATACTGAGACCAAAACTTAAAGGACATCCTTTAGAGTAGAGTAGTTCTGTTAAGTCTCTATGAGAAAGAGGCTTCTATGAAGCAGTGGAGAAGATAAGTCTTAGAATCAGAATCCAAATTCTGAAAGTGCCACTTTCTACTCATGTAATTCAGAGCATGTGACTTTGGCTTTCTCTGATTTTCTTTCTATAAAATTGAGATACTAATTCAAACAGTTAATAATGTAGGTCTACAAATTTACTAATACTGTGTGTGGCAAGGAATATCTACTCAGTATGTAATAGCTCTTGATATTATTAATATAATATTATTTTTAATAATAAATGAAAATCAAATTGGGTAATGACCTTTCTTCCCAAAACTGAAATCCTTCATATGTAGTCCTCAGACACAATTATTTCTGCTATATCATAATATTTTCCTTTGTCATGCACTTGAGCACTTCTTAATGCTGCCCAATAAGAAAATCTGCCAAATATTAGATTATAAATGGAAAAATAAAAACTACTTACCAGTTGTTTTCAACCTGGGAACTTTACAGCATCATAAAAACAAAACAAAGTAAAATTCTTCAATACCAGAAACTGTATTTAATCTACTATTATATACTTTTTAACTCTTATTATATCATGGATTTCAGTACTGTCCTTGTTGTTTCCCAAAGAAATATATTAGGAAGGTGATTTTAAGTATGCAAAATCTATTAGTCAAAGTATTTTTCTCTTTCATTCTTATGAAATAATTCTTGGTTTGATTTTGTAAGAATAGCATGTTTTCCAGATTTGTAATAAAATTCTTACAATATCACAGATCTGCAGTTTTTGAGGTTGTGATTACAACATTAATCTTAATCTCAGAGATGTGCAGATCATTAGAAAAATTCAAGAACATTTCAGTCAGACCATTTGGACTTCATTTTTCTTTTGAATTTTTATTTTTGCATCCTTTTTCAACTCTGAAGGATCAAAACAAATTAAATTACATTAGAGTGTTTTATTTTGAAGTGTTTTGACTTGCAAAGCATTATTCATAGACTGAATTTGGTGGAGTGAAACAATTTGACAAAACTACCATTAACTGAATAAAATTAATAATGCATATTCTCTCTTGATCTTGGATTTTATTCAGAATTTTATCTTGGATCACTAAACTAAATAAATGAATAGTACCAGATTATAATTCCCTCATAATAATAATCAGCAAGAATGTCCCTAAAGAAAGTGGTTTTGTCCATCTTAGTTCAGAGTATTTGTGAAAATTAAGGAAATACAAAATGGAAATCTACAAAATATCTTCAAAATAGTAATTTGATTATAAGGTATTCATATGTAAATTCCTGTAGAAGGGACCACATTTAAAAAGTTTGATGAAAGAAATTGAAGATGCAAATAAATGGAAAGTTATCCTGCGTTCATGGAAAGATTAACATCCCTAAATGTCCATATTATCTAAAGCTATTTATAGATTCATGCAATCTCTATCAAGATTCCAATAGTATTTTTTATAGAAATAAAATGCTACTAAAATTCATATGTAACCACAAAAGATCCTGAATAGCCAAGGCAATCCTGGGGAACAAGAACAAAGCCAGAAAGCTGGAGGCATAATTCCTGATTTCCAAATATATTACAAAGTTATAGTAATCAAAACAGATCACTGTTTCATAGCAGCATAAAAATAGAAACATAGAACAACGGAACTGAGTGGAGAGTTCATTTATTTTTAATTATTTTTAGAATGATATAAAGTCTGAATATAAAAATCTCTTTAGTGATTGTTGAATAGTTTATCTTGGAGGATACTGACTCATTTTTATTTTGTTTGGACATTGTGTTTTTTATTGAGGTACAGTTTACATACAGTAAAATGCAGAAATCCTAATTGAATAGCTACATCTTTTTACATGTGCATACACCCATGTACCCACCATTCCAGTCAAAATAGAGAATATTTTCATCACTCTAGAAAGATCTCTGTGCTTTCTAGTCAATAGTGTCATGAGAGGTAACCACTTCTCTCACTCCATGAAATAGTTTTGCCTGTTCTTGAATTATACATGAATGGAATCATACACTATGTATGCACTCTTTTGTGACTGGCTATTTTTGCTCAAAATATGTTCATGAAGCTGTTGTAACAAAGCATGCTATAGCTTTTATATTTCTGTACTAAATTTGTCAGATTTTTCTATGGAATAAATTAGCTGATCAGGCTGATCAAAGGCAACATAAGAGGCTATATTTCTAACTGCTTGCTTTACACCACACAGTATCTTTTCCCAGATCATGTTTAACTGGTCATATATCACATGGTACTGAATGAATATTTATGGAGTGAATAAACAATTATCAGTTACTAGAATGCCAGAGGGATCTTTGTCTCCTCTGTGCCCAGAGGTTACATTTTTATTCCCCTATACTCAAGAGTACAGTGTGCTTACAGGAGGCACTCAGATATTTGTCCAATGACTGAATCATTGGCAAATTCAAAGGGTATTTTACTATTCTTCTCTCCAAGTTTTCATACCTTAAGGTTATTATCAGAGTTTTATGCTTATCAAATGTATTTGTTTGGTGATAAGACATTAGTCCAATGTCCTATGAAATAAGAACCATGTGCAACAAAATATGTCAGGACAGAGCACAGTGAGCAGTGTGCCTCCTCATTCCTTCCCTCGCTCCCCCATCAGTGTGATTGACTTGACTCTGTGAACCAACTTCATAAAGAGAGAATTAAAAAGAAGCAACATCAACAGCTAGTACTAGGTCTCAGACAGAGAACATACTCAATAAAAACAAGAGCCCTGACATGGCTCATTTCGAGCCTCCTCAGATGTGATGTAGACCCTTGTGATGACAGTGATCCCTAAGAAACCTTGTTGGATTTAATAAACAAATATGGATTCAAACATTACAATGGAAAGTAAGACCAAACCCAAAGAGGGCTGTATTGGGATTGATTTGCTGTAATTTAATCACACAGAGAGGTCAGGAGAAATGCCCATAAAATACCTTTAACTCACAGATTGAAAATTTATTTGCCTTTGTCTTGAATCCCCTCCCACTCTCACCTGTTCTGCCCCTAAAAACACAACCAAAGTCATACTCACAACACGATTTCACCACAGAATGTTTAGGAGAAAGAACATGCATATGCTGTAACCATTTGTGGACTTACAGAGGTGCAGAATAGATAATATACTGTTTGTCAGGGTTGAATTCAGGGCTCACCCATAGAGCTAAGAATATCTCTTCTTCTCTATCCTTCCAAAATATTATTCCTGTATTACTATCTTTCAGTGAGTTTTTATCCTACTGAATCTAGGTATGATTCATACTTTGTAATGCTTTGGCAAAATGGGATAATTGACATGCATGTCAGGGAATGTAGGATTGTAATTTAATTTTCTTTCTTTTTAAAGCTGAAGGCCATGCAGTGCCGACGATTCTATCTAAATATGAGGAATCTCCTGATTTCTGGATGACAGGTGAGGTGCCATGGGTGAGGACAGCAGGGAATGCTTTTATGGACTTCAGGGTAAGATTTTCTTCTTGTTCACTCCAGGCTTCCCACCATGCCCACTGGTAAATGCACATTACTTTCTCTTCAGTGGAGTGTAGGTCATTTATAATTGGTTATACTTTTTTTTCTTACACACAACTTTCCATTACTTGGAATCATGAAAGGATGACTTATTCTTCAACATTTTTGCTGTGTACAATACATAAACTGAGTTCTGAAGCATATTGCTCTGGATGCTGGTGTGAAAGTATCTGCTTCCATCTAAAGCCACCCAATAGGCCTGTTGTAAGGCCTATTTTAGCAAAAATGAATTATTATGACATTTCTGCTTTTACTCCTGATTTTCTTGAGCCCACAATATGACAGTGGATTGGGAAGGTAATATTGACATGTTATTTCATAATATCTCCCTTTTCAGTTTTTGAGAATCTAAAATACATTTTGTACATTATAATATAAAGGGCAAAGTCATGTGAAGTAAAGGATAAGCTTTATGACAAATAGGCTGTAATTGCCTTTAAGAGGAATGTCTCTCATCTTTCAGCCACATGATAGTATCATAATTAACCACCCCTCTCAAATCTGCTGTGGCCATGTGACTTTCTTTGGCTAATAAAATACAAGTGAAAGCGATGTGTGTCACTTCTGAACAGAAGCTTTAAGAGTTATTTGGTGCTTTGATACTTTCTCTTTTTCTTCTATTAAAAGTAATATGCAGTGTCCCAGAGAGTGGCTGCTCTGTCAGCTGGGGCCCTGAAAGGAGGATGATGGGAGCTCTCGGCAGCACTCGGCAAACATGCAGGCTGAGAATTCAGACTTGGTTATGTCTCTGAAGTTTGGTTTCCTATTTTCATCACTTCACTGCAATAATTGTACACTTTCTACTTTCTTGATATACTTTCTCTAAATCTTAGAAAAAATTTACAGTGTGCTTAGATTTTCAGATAATTTCATGTTGATTTCAGACATGGGCAGAACTTACTTAAGGTCCCCCCACTAAGATGTAGCTATGAAAGGAAAGTCCTTCATTTACTGTGTCCTTATTGTAATAAAGTGACATGTTACAGATGTTCCCCTTAAATTAGGCTTGCCTTCCCTCTCACTCAAATTGTCCTCACTTTCATTCAAGTAATATCTTTATTCTCACTATAAATGCAGAGGAAGAGAATCTTTATCAAATTCCATCAGCACAAAAATGTAACAACTTTTATTTTAATAATCTGCATAGCTAAACTTATATGTTGCATTACTTATTTACAATGACACTATATCTCTCATATCTGTGAAAAAGATTCATAAGACTCTCTCAACTAACCTTCATTTATTGACTTGCAAGTTCTCCATTAAATCTCCTAGCATTATGATCTGTTCATATTCCCTCCAAAATAATGCAAGTCCATTTTCCAATGCTTACCAGTGTCTATTTCCCAGCTGATACTCAATTGACATTTCTCAGATGAAATAATTGAGTTATTTAAAACTATAGGAAGACAAAGAACCAAACCAATAAATATTCAGATTCATCTTTATATAGCAGTGTCACATTTGTTTGTACTATAAAATGACCTTCCTTTTCCTATAAAGAATTTTGTATCTTTTGGATGCCTTGCCTTCCTGCACCTGGCCCTGAATCTTTATGCTGACCTTAGTTATACTTTGGTCATCTTTAAGGTTGATCAATGATTTCATTCCTGAAGGAATGCCCTTAACATTTGCGTGAGTTGGTGAATGGAACTGGCATAATGACCATATTTTAAGGATCAATGGATCAGTGCCTAGGCCACTACAGTAGGGAGCAAAGATATGCATTTTGGTCCAATAGAGAGGGACTTGGCTAATGCTACACAGAATGTGTTTGAAGAGATCAGTCATGACTTGTCCCAGAATCACCTCCCATCAGCCTTGGGAAGGATTGTTTGAGGAGAGCTTACCAGTAATGATACAGAGTCCTGACTTGCTTTCTGCTGCATATATTGCACTGTCGCTGTCTTATATTCTTACCGCTAATACAACAAGTCCTGTTTATTCTGAAAACCTTTTGGAGATGTTTTGTTTTCATCAGTGAAGTATTAGCTGATTCACATGTTACCTAAACGGCAGTTCTATAATGGAACTTTCCTGAATCCCTCTCAACAGAGTAAGAACCAAGGAATAAAGCCATGAGCGCATACTGGAAACTTGTGATGAGAAGCCTTAATAGCAATTAAGAACATAGGCTCCAAAGACATCAGGCCCAGGTTCAGCTCTTGGCTCTTACTGGCTGAATGATTTCAGATACATGGAAAGCCTCAGTGTCCTTATCTGTAAAGTGGAGATAGTATTGTGTCTAATTTATAGGGCTATTTTTAGTATTATGTGATAGAATGTTTGTAAGGTGCTTGAGTGCCTGGCACACAAGAAGTATTCAGTATGGGTTCACCTTAACTTTTTATCTTAATGTCATTTTGTTTTTACTTTTATTATAAATTAAAGTTTGATACCAGAGCTAGAACTACTCTTTAGCAAAATGAAGGAGACCTCTGGCCCTTTATCTAAAGAGTCAAAACTAAGGCAGAATCATGTAAATAGCGGGTCTCTCACCTCAAATATCATGCAATACAGTGAACAATCACCCAAAGAAATGATCAGATGATACAAAGGAATAAAAAGCCCAAGAATGATTACTGTAAGATGAAATTAATTTAGTGGGGGTTGGGGGGCTTTTAGAAATGGCAAATTCTTAAGCTAAGAAAGTGTCATTGGCTTAAATAAAAGTGACTAAAGGGTAAGAGCCACATCTGCTTAATTTGTGAATATTGCAGAGCTGCAAAGCAGAGCTTTATGTGGCTTTATCTGTGTGTATACAAATGCTTTGACAAGGAATTAAAATGTTAAGAAATTATGTTAAAGTTTTCTTAAGTAATAGACAACTGGCTATATAAAACTAAAATATTTAATTATGAAGAATATATTAACAGTTGTACACCTTGTTTATGCGATGTATGCATGTGTTCACAGATTGAGTAGAATAGTTTCATAAATATTTTGTGGTTCTGAATTCTTGCTGCATAAGCTTGTCTCATTTAAACCATGAAAAATATCTTATTTCATATTGCACTGTAGCTAGAATATAAAAGGTGACATATTTTTTGTACAGACAAGGGCAAAAACAGCATGGATATAGGGATCAGATGAAACAAACATTCAGAAAACATGAAAACTAGGGCAATGCTATGAAGTACAAGCCCGGATCTCTAGTCTCATTAGACACTCTCAGGAGGGGGCCACTTTTACACTTGCACCTTGTCCACCAGATAGTAAAAGGGGCTTACAATTGTTATCACACTTGGGTAATTTTCCATGAATGAAGGTCAACAAGTGACAGACCCTGTCCTTTAAGTATATCCTAAATTGTATATACAACAATTTGGTAGATTATGTTTCCAAAAATGGCTGGAACAATACTTGATCCACATGACGTTATGCATCTTTTCCACTCCACCATCAAGAGAGGAAGTCTCTTCCCTTCCCCTCGAATCTGGGCTAGCTCTATTTTGACAATAGAATGCAACAGCAATCAGTGTTTACCTATAACCTGGGCCTTCAGAAAATAGCATAACTGCCTTTAAATCTTAGAACTTCCTTCTTGGAACTCAGCCACCATGTAGTAAGGAAGCTCAAATAACCATGTAAAGAGGATTGCATGGAAGAGAAGCAGAGCTCTTCACTGAGACCACAGATGAGCTCCTTGCTGGCAGCCAGCATCATCTTCCAGGTATGGAAGTAAAGTCATTTTGGATGCCATTAGCCCAAACAGAATCTCTGAACCCTGTAAGCAACTTTCCCCATTTCCTCTTCTTGCCAGTCCTCGGTAATCTATAATCTATTTTCCATCTCTATGAATTTGCTTATTCTAGATATTTCTTATAAGAATCATAATAATATTTGTCCTTTGCATCTGGTTTATTTTATTTAGCATGGTGTTTTCAGTTCATCTATGTTGTAACATGTATCAAAACTTCATTCTTTTTTTACAGGTGAAAAATATTCTTTTTTATATATATTTATAAATTTTATATATAAATTATATATTCATACATTATACACCACACACACACACACACACACACACACGTGTTTGTCCATCTGTTGGTGAATACTCGGATTGTTTCTGCTTTCGACTATTAGGGATAATGTTGCGATTAACACTGGCACATAAGTATCTGTTTTAGTCTCTGTTTTCAATTCTTTTAGCATATACCTATGAGAAGAATTGCTGGGCCCTATGGTAGTTCTATATTTAACTCTTTGGAGAACTGTCACACAGCTTTCCACACTTAGTGCACCATTTTACATTCTCACTTAGTCAATCTTGGGGATACTTTGCTCCACTGCAATGAATAAAAAACAAGTACATTTACAACACTGTTAGTGCCTTACAAGCTCCTGAGGATACCATAAAAAATCCTGGAATTAGAGGAAGAAAAATAGATGAAACAGTTTCCCAACTATATAAAATATTTCTCTTTGAAAGTTTTCCAACTATCCTGAAGGTTCTAAATCCAATAAGGACATCTATATAGTTTTATCAAATACATCTAAGAATACATGGATCAATTCATTTATGTACAATATACACTGTCAATAGTTTACTCCATTTATGCACCACAAAGGACATTAAATTATCATCTGCTACTAAATTTGTTCTCCTAATATTTGATATTCTGCATACATCTTCCACTTTTTCTACTTGTTTACCTAATACTCTGTTGTTCTCATAACTTGTTAATGTAAGAGTTTCTTATTTTTTGATTTTTAAAAGTTTTCCTGGCTTCAAGCAGAAGGAGGAGGACAAGAAACTGGAGAAGAAAAAACAATAATGTTCTAAATAATTTATTTCCCTAACTGGTATTAAAAGGGCTCAAGTAAGTTTATGAATGCTGAATAATACAATACTCTTAAAAAGTCACACAATACATATTAGCATATTAAGGATTCAAAAAAATACTTTAGGGAAGAAATTGCTTGACTTTATTTTTACCCAATGTTTGTTAATGTTTTCATGACCATAGAAGTCTATTTTCATAAATATTTGTTAACATGCCAGGGAATGTAAGTTTGCTGCTATACCAGAAAGTTTTATTCCTTTTAGAATTTTCTCCCTAAAATAGCATTCAAAAATACTCAAATTAGTTTATCACTCAGAATTTGGACTTCTTGGTCACAAAAAAACCTTGTGTTTCTAAACAGACATGACATTTCTAACAATATTAAGAGTAAACAGTTATCAGGCAAGTTATGTGAATTAATATCTCTGGGTAAGAGCAAACTGCTTGCAGTATGCATATCTCTCAGTCATTCTTGGTTGGCCAACAGAAGATAAGGAATGTGCTTAGGAAGGGTAAGGGACTAGCAAGAAGGTGGGCTGGGGATGGAGATGAAGTTACAGTGACAGATTTACTGTAAAGTGGTAGTTTTAAATTTTTGCTGCATATAGAATTACCTGGCGAGCTTTTCCAGTTCTCAGTACCCAGGCCACATCCCAAACCAATTAAATCAGAAGCTCTGGCCCAAGTAAGTGTACATTTTAAAGCTCCCCATGTGAACAGTATGTGCAGCCAAGGCTAAGAACCACTTTTCTAAAATGATTAGGATAATGGAAGGAACATAGAGAAAGTCATATGCAAACATTCTGTTTTTAGGAGATAATGTCAGATCCCTGTGTTAAACACCAAGGATATTTTAGAAAGTTTTTCTACTTGTCTGAATGATTCATGCCAATTTTCTTTAAATATTTGCTTCTGTATGATTATTTTTCTCTAGTAGGCCTCGGTAAACTTGATTTATCTTAATGCCTTAGAGGAAAAAGGATCAGTACAGAGGTTCTCCAACTTTTGTGCATGCACTTGGGGAACTATTTTGCTTCCTTGCTATAATCAGGGACAAATGTCTGATTTTCACACATGATATTCTGAATACTTTGAAAATAAGAAAGAAGCCAATAACTTCAGAACAACAAAAGGCCTCCAGAACAGTCGAGGATTCCTCTGATATCACTTTATTCTTCAGTCCAAATAACATTATTTATATTTTATGTCCTAGGAAATTCTGTACTTGCCAAGGTACAGCTGAGGTTGGTATTCAAAATGAGCATTATAGTCAATAAACAGGCAAGTAGCCAATGTTGATATTAATGATGCCATAGTGTATTATGTATGTATCCTTTATGGGTATGTTTATTATTATTATATTGATTTCAACCCTTTCCCTTTGAGATTTCTTCTTTGATTTCAAAAATATGGGAAGATTGCTCTAGTCTCAACTCATATTTTAAAGAAGTAGACCAGAAAGTTTTGTCATCTACTGGGTGTTGTGCTTCTTAGGGAAAAGTATTATGGTCTTTTTACATTTCAGAAGTTTTGGAAGGAATAATCAGATTCATTTAAAAGTTTATTCCTGTAACAGGCTGAGAAGCACATAATATTATATCTTCTTTAACCACTGTATTAGGTTCAAGTAGCATAATGTTAAATGTCAAACAGAAGTTATAAGATTAAAATAAAAATATTAATTTAACATTTTGCAGCACTCAGAATTTGTATAGAAAAATAACTACCTGCAACCTGTCAATGTCAGCATTCAAAAAATCAGGCATTTAGTCAGAAACAGTGATTAAGAACAGGAGCTCTGGAGTTCAGCTGCTCAGGTTCACTGCGTGACTCTCCAAGTACTGGTGTTCTAACCTTGAGAGATATTTAACCCCTCACTGCTTTTCTTTTATCACATATTAAACAGAGGTAATAATGTGACCTGTCTTATGATATTGTTGTAAGGATGAAATAAGGTAGTGCACATACACACACACACAGACACACACACGTGTATAGATATTATGTAATATACATATATAAAGCACTTATTATTTGTTAAATAGTAGGAAATCAACAAACAATAGTTTTATTAGTATTATCACAGAACATTTGTATGTTCATTAGATGTAATAATCATTTTGAAAACCAAGCTCAGCTGCACGTTGGGAAAATTCATAACATTTCATAGGGTAGAAACTTTCATAGAGGCCTCGAGGGCATACCAGCTTCCCACCTCCATGTACTCAAAGTCCTACAGGCAGTAGAGTTGGATGGCAGATGTCTCCCAGGGGCATGTGGGGAAAAAGCATCCTGTGGTCAGGGACAGTCACTGTTTTGAGGATGGTCCACTCAGGTCTGTCACTGTGTCTAGCACAGTTGTTGGGTATGGAGCGGCAAAGCTGTATAGCATATAAAATGGTCAGCTATTGGGCCTGAACACATGTCTACAGCACCAAGTTTATGGCTGTGTATAGACTAGCCAGTGTGTCCAGAGTATCAGGCTTTCTGCGTATTTCTTGGATGTTGGGTCATTATTAAGTTATCACCTCTCAGCTTTCAAACACATATGCGGACTTCTCTATGTGACTTTCCTGGTCTCTGAGTCAAAGCTGAACAGTGTGGCTGACACCATGCTCTGTGAAAAAGGCCAGTCTCTCAGGGTGTTTTCCATACCTTTATGTTCTTACTGTAGTACTTTGTGGGACTTGAGGAATGTCTGTTCATCAAGGGTGGCCTTGGGTGGGGAGAGAGGAAGTGGAGCTCTGCTGGAACCAAGCCTTTCTCGTTCTAGCCATCACCTTCAGCCCAGCTGATTGCCTAAGTGAGTGGAGCTGCTTGCTCCACTCCAACCTCAGCCCAGTCCCACTATTCCCAAAAGAGGAAGACAGGAAGGGAACTAGCAATCAGCCCTGGCTGGGTCTAGGCAGGAGTTATTTCTCTCTCAGTTTGGGAAATTGATTTTTGCTAATGCTCCCAGGACCTAAAGAGAGAAAGAGAAGAAAGAACAAACTAAATCAACTAAACTTATTTAATAATCAGTTTGGCTTCAGGGAAGAGTAAAATAGTTCTCCTAGCTGCATTTGAAAGCAGTGCAGTAAAGAGTTTTGCCAGTGGCACTTAATGAGATGCCCAGCAAGTACTCACTGATGGGGCAAAATGATGACTGACTCTTCCCATTAGAGGATATACTTGATATGACTCTGATTTGCTTTTCCTGTTTATTTTCCTAACTCTGACATCTGTTGTTTAAAGGAATAGTTCTGATAGCAAAGTGCAGTATTATGCTATACCCTCTTAGACAACTTGTGGGGGGGGGTGGTGAGGAGGGGGATGCTCAGGTTCACAAAGAGCCCTAGGCAAAGACAAGAGAGAAATAAGGATAGAGTGACTTGTTGTCCACACGGATATAAGCCAAATAATTCAGGTAATGCTTGGAAATAAGATGTTCACAGAAAGCATTCACTACAGACAGGGGAAGGGAAAGAGAGAACATCTATTATTTCACATTGTGGAAAGGAAAATTCCTAGATGAATGGACAGATTTAATCATTAAGAACTCTTCCCTAACCTTATTTCAAAGTTGCACTGAATTAGTACTTTATCAACCACTGAAAAAATACTCAGTATTCACTAGCCTTGTTTTTTGTTTCCTCCTTTATACTCCTAAAACTGATCTATTCCTGTAATTATCACATTTTAGAGTGTAATTATCTATGTAAGGTTCATCTCTTCCCCCTTCCTACTCTTGCTCTAGTATACACATGGGTGTGTATTCATGCACATACTCGTGTACATACATGCACAATAGTGTTAAGTTAGAAATTATGAAGTCTGAGATTTACCTACCTGAAGCTAATAGGTTAGAATGACACAGTTTTTCACATACATATTTAGGCACAAGACCTTTGGTCAGAGAAACAGGCCATTTATTATTCATAGCAAAACCACGGTTGATTCAATGAGAGCTAGATATCTGTCTGCATGTGTAGTGCTTTGTAACAGAAGAAAGGAACCTCAAATTTAGGAAAGTTCAAGGAAACTTCAAGGGACTATTATGTTTGTCTACCCTTCCTGAAGGAGAGTTTACTTATTAGTGTAGAAAACTCCTCTAGTGGCAGTTTGGTGGGCAAATAATGGCAGGTTATCTAAGCTTAGCTTATTATTCTGAAACATAAACAAATAAACAAATGCCTCCAGGGAGGCAAAGGAAAGGGCTTTATCTTTTCTTCTTTGGAACTTCCACAGGATAGTTCCACATCTCTATGGTAGGATACTCTATCTCTAGATTCCAAAGATGTTTGCTATTCAAATATGACCTCCCCTCAGAAGGACTGTATCATGTAGGAACACAAGAAATACATGGAGATTGTGGGTGGAAAACATGGTTGAGTAGGAAGGCAAGGCTGAAACATTGTCCAACATACACAGCAAGGAAGGAACTATGACAAACGTAGCTAGCCATGAAAACAGCCTGACCACTGCAGAATAGACCCTCTATACCTGATGAAGAAGAGAAGACCACATTAAGAAGGGTAAATTAGCAGAGCACAATCTATCAGGACACAAGCCCTTCCCCCAACCCAGCCCAAAAGTGGTAGGCAGAGGAATGGAGTTGAAAGGGGATAAGCACTAAGGAATCCTGCACACCTGGCCCAGGAGATCTGCGCTGGGAACATGAGTCCATATTGCACTGGGCTTTGCTGATTAGCACTCTGGGAGGTTGAGACTCCTGTCAGTTGTGGAGGACAGACACACTCCTTTGGTCCCACTGAGACCCAACAAAAGGCAGCAAATTGAAATATTTACCAGAAGCCAGCATCAGGAAATGTGCCGGAGGGACAGACGTATGGTGATTCCCCAGACCTACTTCAGCCCAACTGGTCAGGAATTTGCAGGAGCCAGGTCCAAACACTCCATCTCCATCATTGGTGGCTCAGACCAACTGCAGCGTTTCCCTGTGCACCTGGTCCACCTGGTCCAGCTGCTGCCACCACTGCTGCCCAGCATGCAGAGTGTGGCTCCACCCACAATGAATACCAGCAGAATTACCTCCCTGCATACAAAGGGCACACAAAGGCATGTGCCACCTTTGCCAGCAGATAGACAAAAAGCTCTGCCCACAGCACACCAACATTAACTGTTGGTTCACAGCAAAGGAGAACCAGGCACTAGTGAGTAAAGAGTCATGAGCTTCTGGGCACCAAAGGACATCCACTTCATAAAGCCATTACTTTCTAGTCCAGGAAGCATAGCAGACCTATCTAATACAATGGAAGAAACAAGAAACCCAGACAAAATGATATGGCAGAGGAATATATTCCAGAAAAAAAGAACAAAAGACAATAGGAAAAGGATTATAAGAAATGGACTTTACCAATCTTCTTGATAATGATTTCAAAGTAAGAGTCATAAAGATGATCACTGACCTGGGGAAAAGAATTGATGTTCTCAGTGAGAACTTCAACAAAGAGATAGAAGATTTGAAAAACAGTGACATAGAACTGAAGAATATAATAATTGAAATGAAAAATACAATGGAGGGAAATAATAGTAGGCTGCTGGAAGGCAAGGAGACAATCAATGAGATGGAAAATAGGGAATAGGAAAACAGTCAGAAGATACTAGGAGAGCTGCGTGACAACTCCAAATGAAATAATATTCACATAGTAGGAGTTCCACAAGAAGAAGAGAGAAACAAAGGACTAGAAAGACTCTTTGAATCAATAATAGATGAAAACTTCCCCAATTTGGGGAATGAAATAGGTACCCAGGTCCTGAAAGTTAAGAGAACCCCTAACAAAAGGAACCCCAGGAAGATAAACCAAGACATATAGTAGTTAAAATGGCAAAAATTAAAGATAAAAAGAGAACCTTAACAGCAACAAGAGAGAGGAAGATAATTACACATAAGGGAAACTCCATATCAGCAGATTTTTCAGCAGAAACCTTCAGGACAGAGGGAGTGACATGAAATATTGCATGTATTGAAAGGGAAGAGCCTACAACCTCGACCCAGCAAGTTTATATCATTCAGAATTGAAGGAGAGAGTAAAAGTTTCCCAGATAAACAACAGTTCAAGAAATTCACCACCACCAGATAGGCTATACATAATATGTTAGAGGGACATGGAAATGTTCATAAGCCTAAATATTTTTCAACAGTGAAAATAAACCTACAGTAAAGGTGGAAAACCAATTATTTACTAAGTAAGTATGAAGTTAAAAAAAACAAAAGTAGTAAAATCAACTATACACAAAACCAGAGAAGGGATACAAAAAAGATGTAGATTATGACATACATAACATATGGAGGAAGAAGAATAAAAAAGTGCTACATTTAGATTGTGTTTGAAATACAGCAACCACCCACTTAAGAGACTGTGACATATTTAAGAAACTATTTATGAACCTTATAACCACAAGCCTAAAGCCTACAGTAGACACATAAATTTAAAAAAATACAAGTAAATAATAAAGAAAACCATCAAATAACAAGAATATAAGAGAGCAAGAAAGGGGACTTTATCAAACTAAAAAGTTTCTGTACAGCAAGACACCATCAGCAGAACAAAAAGGCATCCTACAGTATTGGAGAATATATTCATAAATTATCTATCTGATAAAGGGTTAACATCCAAAATATATAAAGACTCATCCAACTCAAGACTCAAAAAACAAATAACCAGATTAAAAAATGGGCAGAAGACCTGAACAGACATTTCTCCAAAGAAATACAGATGGCCAACAGGCACATGAACAGATGCTCCACATCACTAATCATCAGGAAAATGCAAATCAAAACCAAGATGATGTATCACTTCACACCAATAAGAATGGCCACCAGCCAAAAGACAAAAAATAACAAGTGGAGTAAAAGGAACCCTCCTACACTGTTAGTGGGAATATAAATAGATGCAGCCACTGTGGAGAGCGGTACGGAGGTTCTTTGAAAAACTAAAAATAGAAATACAACTCAACTCAGTAATTCTATTTCTAGGATTTTACCTGAAAACTAAATTACTGACTCAAAAAGACATGCACCACTATGTTTATAGCCACATTTACAATAGTCAAGTATGGGAGCAACCAAAGTGTCCGTTAGTAGATGAATGAATAAAGAAGATGTGGTACATATACACAATGGAATATTATTCAGCCATAAAAAAGAAATCCTGCCATTGACAACAACATAGATAGACCTATAGAGTATTATGTTAAGTGAAATAAGCCAAACAGAATAAGACAATAAGATTTCATGTATTTGCAGAATCTAAAAACAAAACAAGGAAAAATGAACAAAATAGCATTTGACTCATAGACACTGAGAAGGAACTGGTGGTTACCATGAGAGAGGAATTGGGATGGGTGGTTGGAGAGGGTAAGGGAGATAAAGGGGCACAAAAATTCTCAACCATAATACAAGTTGGTCACAGGGATGGTAGTACAGAATGAAGAATATAGCCAATGATTTTATAACATGTTCTATGTTGACAGATAATAACTGTACTCCTGGGGGTGAGGATTTAATAATATGGGCAACTGTTGAACCACTGTGTTGCATATTTGAAACCAATATAAGATTGTATATCAATAATACTTCAATTTAAAAAATGGCAAAAAATGATGAAGTGAATAAAGAAGAACTATATAAATTAGAAAAAAATAATAAAATGACAATAATCACATACCTATAATTTCCCTTAATGAAATTGAACTAAATGCACTAATCAAAAGACATAGGCTGGCAGAATGGATAAAGAAGCAAGACCCATCTATATGCTACTTATACAAGACTCATTTCAGACCTAAAGACATACATAGACTGAAAATGAAGGGATGGAAAAAGATATTTCATGCAAATAATAGGAAGAAAAAAGCAGGAATAGCAATACCTAGACAAACTAGACTTCAAACAAGAAAAGTAACAAGAGACAAAGAAGGACATTACTTAATGAAAAAGGAAGCAGTCTAACAAGAGGATATAACAATTTTAAATTAAATATCTATGCATCCAATATAGGAGCACCGAATTATGTAAAACAAATACTAACAGAATTAAAGAGGAAAATAGACAGCAGTACAATCACATTAGCAGATTTTTAACACCCCACTTACATCAGTATGCAGATCACCGGACAGAAAATAAGGAAACAGGGCCATTGAATGGCACATTAGTCCAGAAGGACTTAAATGCTATAAACAGAATATCCCACCAAAAGCAGCAGGATATACGTTTTTCTCAAGTGCACAGGGAACATTCTCCAGAATAGACCATATATTAGGATACAAGAAGAGCCTTAATCAATTTAAAAAAGAATGAAATTTCATCAAACAACTTCTCAGAAAATAATGGTATAAAACTAGAATTAAATTACACTAAGAAAAAAAACCCCACAAACACATGGAGGCTAAACAACATGCTTCTAAATAATCAATGAATCAATGACAAAATCGAAGTAGAAATCAAGCAATGCATAGAGACATTTGAAAACAAATATAAAACATTTCAAAATATGTGGCATGTCACAAAAGCAGTTCTAAGAGGGAAGTACATAGCCATATAGTCCTACCTCAAGAAACCAAAATAATCCCAAATAAACAGTCTAAACTCTCAACTAAAGAAACTAGAAAAAGAAGAACAAATGAGATCCAAAGTTAGTAGAAGGAGGGACATAACAAAGATCAGAACAGAAATAAATAAAATTGAGGAGAACGAAACAACAGAAAAAGAATCAATGAAACCAGGAGCTGGTACTTCAAAAAAAAGCAAAATAGATGAACTTCTACCAAGACTTTTCAAGAAAAAAAGAAAGTATACACACATAAACAAAATCAGAAATGAAAAATGAATAGTCACAACTGGCACCACAGAAATACAAAGAATTCTTAGAGATTCTATGAAAAATTATATGTCAGTAAGTTGGAAAACCTAGAAGAAATTAACAAATTCCTAGAAAACTACAACCTTCAAAGACTGGTTGAAGAAACAGAAAATCTGAACAGACCAATAACTAGTAATGAAATTTAATTACTAATCAAAAAACTTCCAACAAACAAAATACCAGGACCAGTTGGCTTCATAGCTGAATTCTACCAAATACTTAGAAAAAAGCTAATACTCATTCTTCCTAAAGTATTCCAAAAAGTAGAAGCGGAAGGAATACTTCCAAACTCATTCTATGAGACCAGCATCACTCTAATACCAAAAGCAGACAAAGACACTACAAAAAAAGAAAAGTATAGACCAATATTGTTGATGAACATAGATGCAGAAATCCGCAACAAAAGAATTGCCAAACCGAATTCAAAAGTACATCAAAAGGATCA
Organism: Manis javanica; assembly: GCF_040802235.1. NCBI lineage: Eukaryota > Metazoa > Chordata > Mammalia > Pholidota > Manidae > Manis > Manis javanica. Next base: position 102,225,330 of record NC_133156.1, on the reverse strand, counting down.
GCCATCACAAACAACTAGGATTTATTCCAGGGATGCAACTATGGTACAATATTCATAAATCAATCAGTGTGATACACCACATTAACATAACAAAGAATAAAAACCATATGATCATCTCAACAGATGTTGAAAAAGCATTTGACAAAAGTCAACATCCATTCGTGATAAAAATCTCAACAAAATGGATGTAGAGGGACTATACCTCAATATAATTAAGGCTATATATGACAAACCCATATATGACAACTAACATCATATTCAATGATAACAAACTGAAAGCTTTTCCTCTAAGATCAAGAAGAAGACAAGGATTTCCACTCTGACCACATTTATTCAACATAGTACTGTAAGTGCTAACAATGGCAATCAGACAAGATAAAGAGATAAGGCATCCACATTGGCAAGGAAGAAGTTAAACTGTCACTGTTTGCAGATGACATGATACTATATATAGAAAACCCTAAAGACTCCCCCCAAAAAACTATTAAAGCTAATACCTGGATTCAGCAAAGGTGGAGGATACAAAATTAATACTCAAATCCATTGCATTCTTATATACTAACAATGAACTAGCAGAAATCAGGAAAACAATTCCATTTACAATTGCATCAAAAAGAATAAAATACCTAAGAATAAACCTAAATAAGGAAGTGAAAGACCTGTACAGTGAAAATTATAACACTCATGAGAGAAATTAAAGAGGACAGAAATAAATGGAAATCTATCTCATGCTCATGGATAAGAAGAATTTATATGGTCAAAATAGCTATTCTGTCCAGAGCAATTTACAGATTCAATGCAATCTTTATCAAAAATACCAATGGCATTTTTCAATGAACTAGAACAAATAATCCTAAAATTCATATGGAGCTACAAAAGACCACAAATAGCCAAAGCAATCCTGTAAAAGAAGAACAATGTTGGGGGGATTATGCACCCTGACTTCAAGCCATACTACATAGTTACAGTAATCAAAACAGTATGGTACTGGCACAAGTACAGACCCATAGATCTAGAAGAGAAAAAAGAGCCCAGATATAGACCCACACATATATGGCCAAATCATCTATAATAAAGGAGCCATAAATATAATGGGAAGAAGACAGTTTCTTCAGTAAATGCTTCTGGGAGCTACCTGCAAGAGAATGAAACTGGATTACTGTCTAACTCCATACACAAAAGTAACCTCAAAATAAATTAAGGACCTAAATATAAGACATGAAACAATAAATCTCTTAGAAGAAAATGTAGGGAAAAATCTCTTGAACATAAACATGAGCAATTTTTTTCTGGACATATTTCCCAAGCAAGGCAAACAAAAGCAAATATAAACAAGTGGGACTACACCAAGCTAAAAACTTCTGTACAACAAAGGACACCATCAACAAAACAAAAAGGCATCCTACAGTATGGGAGAATATATTTGTAAATGATTTATCTGGTAAGGGGTTAACATCCAAAATATATAAAGACTCTTATGACTCAACTCCTAAAACAAAACAAAACAAATAACCCAATTAAAAAATAGGCAGAGGACCTGAACAGATATTTCTCTGAAGAAGAAATACAGATGGCCAACAGGCATATGAAACAATGTTCCACATCACTTATCAGGGAAATGCAAATAAAAACCACAATGAAATATCACCTCACACTAGTCAGAGTGGCCACTATTGAAAGGATAAGAAATAACAAGTGTTGACAAGGATGCAGAGAAAAGGGAACCATTCTACACTGTTGCTGGGAATGTAAATTGATGCAGCCGCTGTGGAAAGCAGTATGGAGGTTACTTAAAAAAACTACAAATAGAAATATCATTCAACCTGAAGAAATATCATTTTACCTGAAGAAAACTAAACTTCTGATTCAAAAATACTTATGAACTCCTATGTTTAGTGCCACATTATTTAAAATAGCCAAAATATAGAAACAACAAAAGTGTACATCAATATATCAATAAAGAAAAGGTGGTACATATATATAATTGAATGTTATTCGGCCAAAAAAAAAAGAGAAATTCTGCCATCTGAGACAACATGGATAGACCTAGGAGGTATATGCTAAGTGAAATAAGCAAGATGGAGAAAGACAAATACTATATGGCTATACTTATGGGTGGAATATAAAAACAAAACATAACAAACAGAAGTAGCCTCATAGAAACTGAAAAATGACTGGTGATTACCATGGTGGGGAGTTTGGGGTGTGTAGGTGGGGTGGGTGAGGAGGATAAAGAGTCACAAAATCTCAATCGTAATGTAAGTTGATCATGGGGATGGAAGCATTGTATTATATTATATTATATTATATTATATTATATTATATTATATTATATTATATTATATTATATTATATTATATTATATTATATTATATTATATTATACTGTACACATTATATTATTTTTGTATATATTACATATATATATAATGCAAAACAATAATGGGAATATAAATTGTACCTGGAATGCAAATATTAGAGCAGCAGTCAAGTTCGCAAATGGCATGTTTAACAAGAATATAAAGTAGCATCACTGAGATTTTGAGGTGTGGTATTTTGGGGTTAAAATTTGGTAAGCCTTCATTCATGGCTTTGCCAATCTGGGAGGGCCTCACCCTATATAAGCACATTGCCACTGATACCAGCCAAGGTAGCTTTGGAGAAAACCTGATACATTGACTCACCTGAAGCTGGGCTCACCTAAAACTCTAAGTCCTGATATCTCCTGGTATATATTTTTGAAAATACATTTTTGAGCCTATTGCAGTATAATATTTGTCCTTCTTACTTCATGATACATTCTTGAGTAGTAAGGGCACAAACTCAAGTCAGGCTGCCTGAATTCCTATCCCAGCTTCACCATTTTCTAGCCAGCCTTATGTTCTTGGGCAGGTTATTCAAAGTCTTTGAGTCTCAGTTGCCTCATTCTCAAAATAGGCATAATATAGGGCCTACCTTATTGTGTTGTAATGTGCATCAAGTATGTTAATATCTTTAATATCTGGCACATAGTAAGCGTATTAAATGGGAAAAAGTTAACGTAATAGCAGTTTAGGTGGAAGAATTACTTTTGACTGGGTAGCCTTCAGGAACAAGGATGCACAAACACACACACCCACACACAATTCTGTCTTCTATAACATCCTATTTGTCTTCCTGCCATAAAATATAGTACACTAAATAAAATATAACCTTTCATTACTAAAATTTCATAATAGTGCAAAGTCATAATTAGCAACAATTAACTTTATTTCCCTCTGTAAATATACACAATTAACAGTCTTGGCAATTAGATAATGTAATTGACCACATATCAACCCTGACCTTTGAAATAAATTTCTGATAGGAGCTTGTTTTATTTTTTAAGTGAAAGAGTACAGAATTGAGGATTCATTGAGGGTTCAAGTTGATTGGGTTTCAGTTCATTAAAATTTACTAACTTTCAGTTTTGCTTATAGCAAAATACTATAAAATTTCAATTAACTGGAAATTAGTCACAGTAACAGTCATAAGTCGAAACTGTTGCACATAGTTTTTTCACAGGCATTCCCAGATGCATATGCTCAGCTAAGATTAAACATAGTCCATCTAACTTAATGTTTTAATAGCTACATTTTGTCTTAGAACTCCCATAATAATGCAAACCAAGTCAATCCTTAGAATTATTTCATTTCTAAAACCTTTTAACCCTGAAGAAATAACTCCACACATTGAGTTGGCTTCATGCACCCTCCTCTACCTACCCTTCCTTTCATATACATCCATATTTGGGGGACCCTTTGGATATTTGACAGGGAACAAAATCACCATGAGGCCACCACAGATCATTGTTTTCCTAGTTCCTCCTCCTAAAAAGGCAGGAAGAGCCTTTGGATGAAGGAATAAAGGGATTAGAAAAGGCTACTTGCCAGCCTCCTGCATGCCAGTAGGGGTAGGTATGCCTTTCCTTGGCAGGACCCAAGAGCTGGGCAGGGCTTAACAGGAAATGAGGTGTTTAGGCATCTTCAGAGAGAACAGGGTTCTGGCCTGACATTCTATCTAACTATATGGGGCAGTTGTGCGTCGGTAGCATTTTCTGCAGTCCAGCTATATAGACTACATGCAGTTCACCAAACACGCCATGCTTTTTCACTTCATGGCTTTGAACATACCCTTTCTTCTGCCTTTTCCCACCACCTTTTTCACCCGGCAGGTTGCAGTGTACATTTCACTATTCAGTTTGATTGTGAGAACTCCAGGAACCTGCCCTGATGTACTCTTTCAACAGTTTTGATTTTGCCCCACTTTGTACTGTCTAGTACTTTGTATTTCTATCATAATATTTATTGCAGTGCATTGTAGTGATTGGTTTACTTCTGTCTTCTTAGACGGTATGGTCCTGAAAGGTAGAAACTAGCAACTAATCTTATACTTGTCATATAATACGACCACAAATAATGTAAACTGAATTCCTAGCTTCTGATGAAGTTTACAGAATGGACTTTGAAGTTGGGAAAATCTAAATAAGATTCCACTAAAAAGTGTGTTCCCTCTTTTTCTTCATTATAACTCTTATCATCAAGCTCTTATTTTCTGAAATAAGTTTTCATTTCTGATACTACATTTCCTTTTCCTACTAACTCAATGCTTCTGCTATAGTGTTTAGCCTAACCAGGACTATCTTGTATGGCTGACTCTGAGGCATATTAGACTATATTATTCACATGAGAGCTCCAAACTGTTCCATTCGATGTGGTGAACAAAAATTCTCTTTGACATTTAGAGTAGTCATTTTGCACAAACCAAAGGTTTTTCATCAGCATATATTGTAATGATTTTCAGATTACAAGGATGGTTTTTGAACACAAGCAGCTGAGAAGGAATTTGGGTTTTTGTTTTGTTTTGTGTATGTTTAGCCTCTCCTTATCCTCATTTCCCTGTGGCCTTTTTCCTATTTTGTATTTACTTTCCAATTCCCTGTTTTTCTTCATAATTTTATGAGTGTCATAAGCTCATTGCTAGATTCAGGAAGGACACATAGGAATTACCATAATCAACTTACTTGATAAAGTATCAAGTAAGTATAAAGTATCAACTTACTTGATAAAGGATGAGAAACTGCCTTTGAAAAGTAAAAAAGAAAAGTATTTTATTGGTGGATGCTTTAATACCTCTTTCTGTTTGCTAATATTCTGTACATATATTACCACCATCTGAAGATGAATTACTTGAAAGAAGGGGAGGTATTTGTTTTTTTCTTATCTCTTTAAACCAAAGCTGCATTTTTTAGATTGGCCAATTGGTCCTATATCTTTCATACTTCCTGTTTGAAGTACAATCTTACCATAGTTTATTCAGAATTGCAGATGCACACACTACACTTGGGGACAAATGAGATGACTTACTTGTGTATTGAATCTTTAATGATGCTTCTTAGAAAAGTCTTCAGAGGAAAATTTTGAAAAGTTACCAGGGAGTACAGTAATGAGATGTTGCCTTCAATTCATGTTGAACTGGGATGGAGGAAACTAATAAGCAGTTGTTTCCATGGAGTAGGAACTGAAAGCAATCCCAAAGGAATATTCCCACAAGTTTTAAAATCAACTGTACATTTTCCAATATTAATTTAAAAACATTCTCCTCACAATCACTTCCAGTTTTGTCTAAAGTACATTCTATAATTGTACTATTTCCATAAGTTATAAGTCTTTTTTCCAAGAGAGTTTAATTTTTTGACTTTTAATTAACTCATTCCTTGCATGAGAAATGGTTGGCTTTCTTAAGAGCAGATCTCAGGTTGTGTCAAAACACTTAATTTTCTTTTAGCAGATACTTTCATATCAGGTTCAACCATATGAAAGTGCCTTTTTCAGGTAAAGAAGAGTTGCATATTGGCAACTTCATATGGTTCGACCTAGTGTGTGTATTTATTTAGGATTGCATGTTTTAACCCAATATAGATTAAAACATCAAATAGCTCAATAGTCATATCAAAGACTACCTACCATCAAAAAGGTGGTTCTTAATATTTAAAAACATCACAACTAAAATCCATCATCAGAGATTAAATAAAAAGTACACCATGTACATTTTTCCGCATGTGTTTAGCAATAACATATATACTCATATATGTTAACTGATTATACTAAAGGAGGCCAAATCTGCAGATAAACCTCAGAAACTTATCCAGAAGTAGTATAAATCTTACTACAAATACATGACAAAAACTCTTGGTAATAAGGTTGCATTCCTAATCAACAAATAAATAGAATATGCATATATACAATGGCATTTATTTCTGAGTTGGGCATAGAATATTTTTTGCTGTATAATTATACAAATATGACTATTTTGATTTTTTTCTTTAGTTACAACTCCCTGCCACAGTTTTAATATTGACATTTTTCATCTGCATTTCCTTTCCTCAACCTTCCCATTACAAGGAACACACAAATACTAAGGTGGACTAGAACAGAAAAAGAAGACAGCAAAGAAGGTGGGTCATCTACAGACTAAAAGAATGGATATTCAAGAGTTCAAAGGTTGCTTAAGGAAGTTGATAATTATTAGTGGTAACACCAGTAATAATCATGAAAAATAACCAGACCGGTCATATTTAAATCTCATACATCTTGAGGAAGCTGAATATTTTAAATGAAATTTTAATTTTCCTCCCAGGTAACCATGAAGGAACATAAGGCAGGACTCTCAGAAAACAGAACACTGGATATCCCTGTGCTGATAAATGAAGGGCCGCAAGGTAGAGGTAGGGAGAGGGGGTAAGGGCCTGCTTATTTGAAATCCTTTACCAGGTAAAATTTTGAAATATATATAAGGATAATATCTGAAATCCTACAAGTTTTTCTGTAATTTTAAAGTGAATTTTACTTCAGAAAGTGTTTCTAAAAAACAATAAACTTTTAACTACATTCATTTTAGATTCTCCTCTACTTCTGTTGTCAGTCGTTTCTGAAGAGCAGTGATTTATAAGGCATCTTGCACTCAGAAGCTAGAGCCATTCATCTAATACAGTATCTGATCTTAATGAAGCTGAAAATCAAATCCTCCCATTTGCTGTCAGAGGTTGTGCAACGTAATTACTTGCTATTATATTATCACCAATATAAAATAATAGAAATCAAAAAAAGGTGCACAAGTCTCCCTTATGAACACAGCTTAATATGTATTATTTTTTAAAATTTTGAACCCCTGCTCATTGAAGAAGTATAGTTTTATGATGCTTCCATCAATCTATTCATTGATTAAATGTTTGCCACAAAGTCCCACTATACATCTAGACCTTATGAAGACTAGGGACTATTGCTTTAGACCCTGATCCTCACTTCCATGCTTCATATAAAATTGCTCAATAAGAATCTTCTACTAGACAAAAAGAGGTGACAGTAAGGTTGGTATAATTAGATGTGAATCCAGATGCGTGTTAGGGCTCAACTTTTATTTACAGTCAAGGTAAGATTGGCTTCAAATCCCATTGCACACCCTGTAAAATATCCAATACTATTCCTTTTTCTAAAAGTCTCTAGGGTATTAAGGTTTAAATATATATATATTTTAATATATATATTGCTTGCTTGTTTGTTTCAAATTCTGGTCTCCAATGAATTCTTATTCTCTGCTCTGTGTCTTTCTATAAACTAAAAGCTGAATTTGGCATTCAAACACTACATATGGTCTATACACTCCTTTACTTAAAATAGTTGTCACCATTTTACATAAACATCAACATTGTAGGATTATTTTGAAAAATCAAGATAACTGTCTGCATTGAACCCTTATTCCTAAAGGCAATAATCTGCTAGAGTTGATAAAGCTCCTTTCCAGTGAAATGCTGTCTCTCCAGGTCACCACTGTCTCCCTTATCCTATCTACTGCAAGCTTCACCAATTTTCATTACCTCCCTGAGTAACACAAGAAGGAGAGTTTCAAAGCCTGCTTCACCCCAATCTAGTGTTGATCCAAATAAGCAACTTAATCTACTTTCTTAAATTTCTCTCTCACACACAAACATGCATACATAGGATTCACATATTCTACCTATGTGAATTTAGCATATTTATTGAGGGAGCCCAATATATGCATATAGAAATAGATAATGCTACATTAGAGCAAATGACAAAAATTTGGCAATTAACCTTTTCCTCTTTAATCTTGAGGTCACAGGCCAAGACTTCCTTAATCACACAGCTTTTTCAAACTCTTAAATTCTAACTCACTTTCATTCTAAGAATTTTTTCCTTATATTCTGCTAACCTCTTACTTCTCTCAACTTCACTTGCCAATACAAGCAGCATTTGAAATTATTTTCTAAACCTAGGTGGTTTCCTTCCTAAGTGTAAATATCTTGCCAGTCATGAAGATAACATTTTTTTCATTCCTCTACAGATGCAAGTGCTAATTTCTAACTGGCATTTTCTTTTAGCCATAACTAAATCCCTTAAGAATGATACATGCAAAGGGGCAGAGCCAAGACAGCGGCGTGAGTAGGACAGTGGGAATCTTCTCCCAAAAACATACATATTTTTGAAAATACAACTAATCCTATAAGAGAGATGAGAAGACACAGGACAACAGCCAGACTATATCCATGCCTGCAAGAACCCAGGAGACTGGTGAAAGGGGTAAGATACAAGCTGCAGCCCAGCAGGACCTGAGCACCCCTCAGCCCAGCTCCCAGTGGGAGGAGAGGAGTCGGAGGGAGGAGGGAGAGGGAGCCCAGGACTGCTGAACACCCAGCCTAGCCACCGGACCAGAGCACAGACACAGTGCATGCATGGGGTGCTGGAAACTAGGGAACCAGGACAGTAGGACCTGCGAGTGGGTCCTGAAGTGGGTGCCCCTGTGACAAAGAAAAGTGAGTGCTTTCTGAAAGTCTTAAAGGGACAGGGACCCAACAGCTGGATGGAAGAATCCCAGTTCACAGTCAAGCAGCTGGAAATTACAGGGAACTCCAGGTGCACTAACCCCCTGGGCAACAGCTCTGAGACCCCTCACGGAGGTAAACAGCCAAACAGCCCCCTGCCCATTACCCCTCTGGGGCCCCGCCATAGCAGAGCAGCAGCCTGAGGCTGGCCACGCCCTCAGCAAGGGAGCTTCCTCCATACTGGCTCGGCAAGATACAAAGACCCAGTCTACACACAATTGCCCAACACAAGCCACTAGGGTTCGTAGTTGTCCCAGTAAAGAAAGGCCAGGAACAAGTGGAAAGAGTCTTGACTCTCCCAGCTTATAGACGCATCAATAGCAATACACTGCACCTATCAACATGAAAAGACAAAAAAATGTTATCCAGACAAGACTAACCCAGACAGCTTCAACATCTTCTACATCTTCCCATGAGAAGGAACCAGGGGAGATAGATTTAACCAGTCTTCCTGAAAAAGAATTCAAAACAAAAGTCATAACCATGCTGATGGACTTACAGAGAAATATGCAAGAACTAAGGAGGGAGAATACAGAAATAAAACAAGCTCTGGAAGGACTTCAAAACAGAATGGATGAAATGCAAGACACCATTAATGGACTAGAAAACAGAGAACAGGAATGCAGAGAAGCTGATGCAGAGAGAGATAAAAGGATCTCCAGGAATGAAAGAATTTTAAGAGAACTGTGTGACCAAACAAAATGGAACAATATCTGCACTACAGGGGTACCAGAAGAAGAAGAGAGAAAAAGGGATAGAAAGTGTCTTTGAAGAAATAATTGCTGAAAACTTCCCCAAACTAGGGGAGGAAATGGCCTCTCAAAACACAGAGGTACACAGAACTCCCATGACAAGGGATCCAAGGAGGGCAACACCAAGACACATAATAATTAAAATGGCAAAGATCAAAGACAAGGACAAAGTATAAAAGGCAGCCAGAGAGAAAAAAAAAGGTCACCTACAAAGGAAAACCCATCAGGCTATCATCAGACTTCTCAACAGAAACCTTACAGGCCAGAAAAGAAAGGCACGATATACTTAATGCAATGAAACAGAAGGGCCTTGAACCAAGACTACTGTATCCAGCACGATTATCATTTAAATATGAAGGAGGGATTAAACAATTCCCAGACAAGCAAATGTTGAGGGAATTTGCCTCCCACAAACCACCTCTACAGGGCATCCTACAGGGACTGCTCTAGATGGGAGCACTCCTAAAAAGAGCACAGAACAAAACACCCAACATATGAAGAAGGGAGGAGGAGGAGGAATAAGATGGGAGAGAAATAAAGAATCATCAGACTGTGTTTATAATAGCTTAATAGCTTAAGTAGACAGTAAGATAGTGAAGAAGTTAACCTTGAACGTTTGGTAACCACAAACTTAAAGCCTGCAATGGCAATAAGTACATACTTTTCAATAATCACCCTAAATGTAAATGGACTGAATGCACCAATCAAAAGACACAGAGTAATAGAATGGATAAAAAAGCAAGACCCATCCACATGCTTCTTACAAGAGACTAACCTCAATCCCAAAGACATGCACAGACTTAAAGTCAAGGGATGGAAAAAGATATTTCATTCAAACAACAGAGAGAAAAATGCAGGTGTTGCAATATTAGTATCAGAAAAAATAGACTTCAAAATAAAGAAAGTAACAAAAGATAAAGAGGGACATTACATAATGATAAAGGGTTCAGTTCAACAAGAGGATATAACCATTATAAATATATATGCACCCAATACAGGAGCAGCAACATATGTGAAACAAATACTAACAGAATTAAAGGAGGAAATAGAATGCAATGCATTCATTTTGGGAGACTTCAACACACCACTCACTCCAAAGGACAGATCCACCAGACAGAAAATAAGTAAGGACACAGCGGCACTGAACAACACACTAGAACAGATGGACCTAAAAGACATCTACAGAACTCTACATCCAAATGCAAAATATACACATTCTTTTCAAGTGCACATGGAACATTCTCCAGAATAGACCACATACTAGGCCACAAAAAGAGCCTCAGTAAATTCCAAAAGATTGAAATCCTACCAACCAACTTTTAAGACCACAAAGGCATAAAACTAGAAATAAATTGTACAAAGAAACCAAAAAGGTTCACAAACACATGGAAGCTTAACAACACGCTCCTAATCAATGGATCAATGACCAAATCAAAATGGAGATCCAGCAATATATGGAAACAAATGACAGCAACAACACAAAGCTG